>NC_140661.1:26956705-27669830 GCF_978046115.1 Saccoglossus kowalevskii | reverse complement strand
CCATGGAGACTATTCACCTGGACTGCATCTTATTCGTGATATTTGGAAAAAATAACTGCCACAGTAAATCAAAAGTGATTTTTAGTATTCTCTGATGGAATGAGTTAAAAAATGATGGTTACTATCTTGGCACCTAACATGAGTCACTTTGTAGATAGGATTCAACCATTGAAATAGAGGGAGGTCAGGAAGAAAAAGAAAAATAAAGCTATACATTTTTGATACTAATAGAAATTGTACTTAGAGTCTGCTATGTAGATGTACCCACTGCTGCCCTTTCAAATGTTATTTATATTTAGATGTTATTTATATTTAGATGTTTTTTTAGTTTTATTGTTGTTTTTCTGTTCAAATGTTATACTGTTTTTTGTGGTTTCGGGAGATTGCCATGTTTGACTGCTTATTTGAAAGACCGAAAAAAACAACTATGTTTTGGATTGCGGACCTTAATTGTATGTATGTTCAATATACCATTTTCCGTTCACTGCTAGAATCACGCGTTATGCGTGAAATCGAACGTAAAAACAGGACAAACAAAGGTCATAGCGTCGTAGTGGCGTCAAACATCACGAGGGATTCGACAAACACAAAAATATTTTGAACGGCATTTCCATGCTTAATGATGTGCTGTACACATTTGATGATAGACAATTTCGATTAAGTGAGGGTATTCGGAAGCAATATTCCTCTGTCAAAAATCGGCCGGTCGATGTGAGTTATGAAATAAAGAAATTTGAGTTCAAAATCAAATCGTTTGATTTTTGCCGCAGACGTTCGACGTGCGTCTTTCATGCATCTCGCAAGATCTCAAAGTTGAACAGAAAATCACCTATTCAATATGGCCCCAAGGCATTGTTTCCAGGAAAACAAGTTCGGGTTTCTTTGTTTTATTATTTGCCCTATGTCATTATTTGCTGGTACCTTTCACCGAACAAAACATCAATAATTTTGAGTGCTTTTAAATTTTGCTATTTTCACTACCTAGCGATATTCTAAATTTTAATTTTGTAAGATATTACAAGAACTGACTGGAGTAATTTAATTCAATGTAACTGACTACATCCGTTTGAGGTCATATTGAACTTGAATTACGACTTACCATAAATCAAGGTTGCTATCATTTCAATCAGTCAAAACAATTTGACATTCATACTTGACCAAGTTTGACAATACAGCTCATGGGAATAAATTGGAAAACATGAACGTTTTTTTTGTTTGCACTATTTAATCTTCATAAAAAGTAAGTACGAACGTAGGACTACAGCATAGATTTTAATGAAGTTTTTTCTTTGAAATTTAAATAATTTTACTTTAGAAATTGTTGTCTCAAAAGTATGTTTCCCAAGCCCATTCTTACATATCTATGATGTCATAGCTCTACTAATACTAGAAATTACATAATTAGAATTGTTAACAGTCAGTCAAACAAATCAGACAATGTACGGATATGTTAACACTTTGACAATGGGTACACATACATGTTATATGAAATCAACTACAAACTATTATATGAGAGTAAAGTCAAATTAATACACTTGTATTTGACCATCTGTCACCCTTTAAGCCTGTTCCCCTTTCTGATTTAGATGTTTAATCAGTTCGAGCCTGAGGATCATCCGTTTTTAATGAAAACAGCAGTTGTTGAGATTTTACTTTTAATTTCACAGGCATTTCTTTTTCACACTACATGGACAATATTTGACCTCAAGTTGACCTCTGGTTGACCCCTCTGACTTCTAGTTGTTCCCTCTCTATAATTCTTGCCCCCTCCCCACATTCAGACTACCCAGGTCATGTAATCATGGGTTCCAATGTTGCTTTTATTGTGTTCAATTTAAAATAACATCGTTTTTTTGTTTGTTTTTTTATTTTGTAAAAGTTTATATGGTAGTTATTGATATTGAAAAATTATGTTGATATACAACAGGCTTAATTATCATTCAAAACAGCCACTAGCAAATCATATGCAAATGAGTAATCAAAATAATTACTAATTCATTCATAAATGTTTATATTGTAATTATTGATATTGAAAAAATATGCAGATATACAACAGGCTTAATTATCATTCAAAACAGCCACTAGCAAATCATATGCAAATGAAGTCATTGCAATAATAATAATCACACACTAGGACACCAGACAGAGACAGACACAGACAAGGACCTGGACTGAGACGGACAGCGACATGGACAAGGTAAAAAATGGCACATTATTTTGATATTTAAAAGGAAAAAATGCATTAACAAATTATAGAGTTTCAAAGTATTTTATAATTCCCCCCCCCAAAAAAAAATTGCATTTATTGTTTTGTTTAGCAATGTTTTCTTCCAGATGAATAGTTTGTTTCACTTTTTCAATGAATAATTGAAAGTAACATTAAGTGCTTCCACAAGGCTCAACAATATACTTCATATTAATGCTAATGTTTTCGGAAGCAATATTTGTCTAGAATTGTTTAAAGCTACGCCAGAACTTCTTACTGTCCTCAAATTCCCACAACATGTCTTCCAAAACTTCTTTTTGCACACAGTTATTACATTTGTCATGACTAATTTTTTTGTTTCTGTGTAGGAAAGCATTTATGGCAAGAATACGATGTAGTATTTTATATTTAACCTATTTGTTAGATCACCTATGTACTTCACCCCAGGGTTTAACCAGTTGCAATAAAACACAAATTTTCGACCAATAAGCACATCTTTATTGTTCCATATAATGCGCACACCTGAATTAGGTTCTCTACGCATTTGAGATTTTCGGAAATCAATCTTGTAACAAAAAATGTTTTTATTAATGACTGGTGAAGCAATCGAATAATTACAATTAATGAGCAAATCCAGTCCTCCTAATTTATTGAAATAGTAGTTTGGAAAATGAGAACATGGTGCTTGTGATTTTAATATTCTATTTATCCACGATAATTTTAGGGCTTTATTCATCAGTGAAAGATCTATGCTGTTCACACCACCTTGTGAAAAATCACCAAGCATGGTGTTATTTTTAATATGGTGCCTTTTCCCTCGCCAGAAGAAATTGAATAGATATACAGTTACTTTCCTAATACCACCGACTGGTACTGATATGCGGACATATTGAACATGACATGACATGACATATTGAACATGACATGACATATTGAGCATGACATGACATATTGAGCATGACATGGCATGACATAAAACATGACATGACATATTGAACATGACATGACATATTGAGCATGACATGACATATCGAACATAACATGACATATTGAGCATGACATGACATATTGAGCATGACATGACATATTGAGCATGACATGACATATTGTGCATGACATGACACATTGAACATGACATGACATATTGAACATGACATGACATATTGAACATGACATGACATATTGAACATGACATGGCATATTGAACATGACATGACATATTGAGCATGACATGGCATATTGAACATATGACATATTGAGCATGACATGGCATATTGAACATATGACATATTGAGCATGACGTACCACTTTAACCCCTAAACCTATATACAATTTGAACTCACAATATACAAAAAGTGTATCAGTGATGACATTGAATGTATAAATTTAAACGAAACAGTCAAATTTGTATGGCTTTGTCTCCATGCAAAGTTATTATAGCCATTCATCAAGAACAAAATGAAATGCTATCATTTGTGTTCTCACGCTGTCTCTCGGCTATCACTGTTATCACAATGTCTTCTCTCACACATGTACCTTCTTATGAATTTGACAGTTGAAGTAATTCTGACAAGCATGGGAAACTGGTCTTTAATTCTCCATCTAACTACACACAACCAAACATCTTATTGTTTATGCAAAAACAATTTCCTAATAATAATTTTATGACTATAAATACCATCTGTGGCTACTCTATGATGAAAACATAAATCATGCCAGTGATTCAAAAAAGTTGTGATTCAACAATCCAGTGACAGCTAATCCTACGCCAACAGTTTTCAATGGCAATTTTGACTCAGTGCTTAAATGCAAATTAGTTCCATCTATTATGACTATACCGTACTCGACTGCCTTAGTGCCCAGGGGCCTCAACTAAGAAAAACATGATTTTTTAGGGGTGGGCGCTTACCCGCGCACCCCCCTCAAAAAAGAATACAAATGAAAAATTTGATTCGTCATGTGACAGATTACATCTTTGGGGGAAAATCAAATTACAAAATTAGTTGCGTCGTCATTGATTTTCACAATGAAGAAACAGAAATGATCACAAAAAATATGCACATTTTATTACAATACTAATTACGTACCACCAGAATTTATGAATTTAAAAACATTTGAGTCTGTTGGAACACAGTCAAAGCCAAAATTGTCATATTATCTCCACTGACGAAGGTGTTGGATCGTACGCAAACTCTCGATGAAAATCACTTTCCGCCATGATGCACTTGCAGATTTGACCTGCAGCAGCGTCCTTTGACCTCATGGGTCAAGTTGGTTATTAACCAATCAGAATGCTGTGTTGTACTGACGCAATTCTCCGGTAACGCAATGCAGAAGTGAATTATCGATGTCGAAGTACGATCTGTTGGAATTGATTTCAGCGAATAAACGACATGGTTTTTACAAAAACCTAGTAACTAGCCATTTTTAAGAGGTAAACTGAATATGGCATGAAATATTTACCGCATTTTACTTGTATTAACAGGTCATTGTCGAAGCGCAGTTTACGCACAGTTACCGTGTTCTACGCATTCATAAATGTAAATAAATAAATAAATAAATAAATATAAAAATACATGTATATACTAAATCTTTTGGTAAAAAAACTGACTGATTTTTTTACTATTTTACTAAAAAGTAATGAAAATATTTTCCCAATTGTTGCACCCCATTCTTTTACCCATTTACAAACACAGACTATCAAAAGTCAGCAATTATGCACCATTTTATTTGAATGACAGTCAACTTTTTCCAAAATCATTATTTCTATTTGGTCCAGAAATTAGCAAAGAAATCAAAATGTTCAGCAGCAAACTAGACAGGATGGGGCATGGCTTTTAAAGGGTCGCCCTAGTTGACTGATAAACTTCACTCAGCAGAACATGTGGGTACTTACCATAATAATATCTAACAATCCTAAGAATGCCCTTCAAAATAAATACTAAAACACCATTCCTCTTGACATATTGATGTCTGGCATACAGACTGAGATTAAACCTGATAACAGATGGTATCACAATCACATTAAAATAGATATCAATTTAGACAATCTTATTAAATCGGAGGTCAAGCTAAATAATTTTGTTTGTGATATAGCTGTTCATTTCAAGGTCACAAATAAGAAAACTGAGTACCATACTGTTAATTATTCATTGGGTTTTAATTTTGTTTATTTCCCTGACTGGAAAATTCGCTAAATTAAAACCCAGTGAATATGTAAGCATAGAACACATTATCTAAATACATGTAATAAAACCCACTGAATATACCTGAAATGCTTAATGAGTGAAATTTAAACCCAGTGAAAATTACCGGGTAGTCATTTGACAGTAGTATGACAAATATTTGCATTTGTGTTGGCTACAGAACCGCTAGAAACCTCCTTGTATTCAACCAAACCCACCCCAATAATGACGTACTAAATTATTTCCCTCCCCATTTTCTCAGTCAAGTTTTGTTTTTTTGTAATTTTCCACATAGCATATGGCTATGCTAATTTCAATTGAGGGTTAAACCAAATGAAGATTAAATCAAAGAAAGCTTAGAAAGAACTCCCATGTGCTGAGAGTATTGGAGACACGTTAAATATAATTCGAAATTACTTAGCTGAAAACTAATTATGCAAATCAGAAAATTAATATGACCAGATTTGAGTGTAAAACTAATGAGGTCTGCGCAATGTAACAGAAAATCTATGTCTCCAAGTTTAATTGAAATGTGATTAGAACCAAAAAATTATGAATTATTATGCTTATTAGGGAATTAATATGAACAGATTTTTACCCCAAACTAATTAGGTTTGTACATTGTCCTAGAGCATCTTTATACTAAGTTTCATTGAAATGGAATAATTAGTACCGTGAAAACTCCAAAATTTCGACCCCTCTAAAAATTCGATCGCCTATTTATTTGCCGGGTTTCGGTGTTTTATTTACCTCCAAATTTTCGATTCCACTAAAAATTGCCGACTCATTCTTATTCGAAAATTACGACCAGTTTTAGTTTTCCCACAAACGAAAAAAAAAACGATGTGAGCGTTCAAACGGGACCTTCCTCGAAGGCATGAATCCGGGTTTCTGATTGACTGAGAGATTTTTATTTTATTGGTAACGAAAATATATTCTAAATAAACGAAGTTTGAAATAAAAACGAACACAAAAATCTCGGCATGCTGCGTTTCTGAATTGTTGATTATTACTGTACTCAGTGGTGATTATAATAATGTACACAAAATAAATTTGTTGAATGGTTATGAAATGCAAATAAAAGTCAACTTAGTTTCATCGTAAGCGAATGATTCCGGTCTCGTATAAACGTTTGATGCTGTAGGATATCCGCCATGTTCTCTTAGGTCAAATAGGTCAAATCGCTAATTAACCAATCAAAAAGCTGGATGATGCCAACGTGTTCAAATTACCATAGCTTATTTAAATATGTTAATGTTATTGAACGCAATGCGGAAGAGATTGGTGTTGTAGTACGATGTTTTGGCTTGGATTTTGATGCGAAAACGGCATGATTTTTTTTAAATAAAAAAATTAGTTGTTTTTAAAAAATAAACTGGTCATCTGAAGAATAATTTAACATTGTTCACAGTGATAACAGCTCATTCTCGAAAGGAAGCTTACCCGCTCACGCTAGTCACGATAAAAATCATACACGTGTACTCTTGAATAGACAAACGTCAATGACTACGGTAAAACTTAGACTCTATTTTAGCCGGCAGGATTGATTGAAATGTCCGAAAAATGACGCCAAAATACACCTTAAAAGTCCCATTTTATTTTCTTAAATCCCATTTTATTTTTTAATCCAAGGGCGAATTTACGGCAGAATTTGGTCCCTCAAATAAGGGACACGTGAGCTTTGATTCTAACCGGATACATTGCACTGGGTCGGGGAGATCGTTTGCTAAACTTCCATGTATCTTTTGTCCAATGGGTACCTGTACTTCGAACATTCGCAAGTTTTTCTAGGTAGTGCGAGACAGCTTTGTCTTTTGACCTATTAGTTTTGTGCTGACCTCTTCTGCGCGTCTTGATGTTTTGTTTTGCTTGTCATAATACTCACTGATTGATGACTTTGTTTAGATTTTGAGTTACAACTCGGCCACGACCTTTGCTTTTACCGTGAAACATGAGGAAGTTTACGTCAATTGACGGACATTGCATTTTTTAAAAACTAATGAAGCACACTGTCTATCATCCCCATTTTTTCATTTGCTGATTTCTATTCTGAAAAATTCGACCGTCCGAAAATGCACCTTAATTTTGACTCTAAAAACACGTCACATATCTAACACCAATTATTTAAAACCGGTCGAAATCTTGGAGTTTTTACGGTACTTTAGATATCAGTGTGAAAGCTTAAAATTGGTTAATTATGCAAATTAGGTAATTAATATGTACAGATTTTAACCCGCAATTATTCAGGTCTGTCTATTGTCCTACAGCATCCATGTACATTCATTGATATGTGATGTATAGTACCTGAGATATCAGTGTGAAAGTTGGTTAATTATGCAAATTAGGTGATTAATATGCACAAATATTTACCGGAAACTAATTGGGTCTGCATAATTCTAGATTCATTGAAATGTGATGATTAGTACTTTAGATATCAGTAGAAAAGCTGAAAATTAATTATGCAAATTAGGTAATTAATATGCACAATTATTTACCCTAAAACTAATCAGGTCTCTGCATAGTCCTAAAGGATCTATGTACCAAGTTTCATTGAAATGCGATGATTAGTACTTGAGATACCCGTGGAAAAGCTGAAAATTAACTAATTATGCAAATTAGGTGATTAATATGCACAAATATTTATCGAAAACAATCAATCTCTGCATAGTCCTTGAGTATGTAAGTACCAAGTTTCATTGAAATGTAATGCTAACTACTTATATCAAATGCTGAAAATTAATTAATTATGCAAATTAGGTAATTAATATGTACTGATATTACCATAAAAACTATCAGGTCTGTGCAGTGTCGTATGACATCTATGTACCAAGTTTCATTGAAATGTGATGATTAGTACTTGAGATATCAGTGGAAAAACCGAAAATTGACTAATCATTATGCAAATTAGGTAATTAGTGTCCACGGATTATTACCAAAAACTAATCAAAACCTAGCATTAGTTCAGAGCATCTATGTACCAAGTTTCATCAAAATCCAATGAGTGGTTGTTTAGATATCAGTGGAACAGTCATGGAACCACTAAAAAATAGCTAATTATCATGCAAATTAGGTAATTAATATGCACGGATTTTTACCAAAAATTAATCAAATCTGCGCATATGTTCAGAGCATCTATGTACCAAGTTTCATCAAAATCCAATGAGTGGTTCTTTAGATATCAGTGGAACAGTCATAGAACAGCTAAAAATTAGCTAATTATCATGCAAATTAGGTAATTAATGAGCATGGATTTTTACCAAAACCTAATCAAATCTGCGCATTGGCCCGGAGCATCTATGCACCAAGTTTCATCAAAAACCGATGCATGGTTCTTGAGATAGCAGTGGAACAGTCGGACACACATACACACACACACACACATACACACATACACACATACACACATACACACATACACACATACACACACACATACACACACACATACAGACACACTAACTGCAAAGACTCCCATTTTGTGCTTCGCACATGGGAGTCAAAAATTGTAACAGGGTTTGACATATTGACGCAGGTACGGGTGGGACATCTGTGCATGGAACTACGGTTTTACAAGATGACTATAAAATTTACTACCTAATTAGCCAACTAGCATCCATTCTAGGCAGTTGAATCTGACAGACTCGACATCCTAGGTTAATAATCCCCCCCCAATTATCAAATGGTTGTTCCCTTACATGTACCCCCCCCCCCCCGGTAGGTCATGCTGTTTTTTATTTCATTCATTCACTCGTTTATTTATTTATTTATCTTTAGTGAAACAAGGAAAGAAAGAATATTAAACTGACATCTTTGCATCACTTTCAGTGAAGACCAGATTAAATGTAAAAATAAAATGTTGAGGTTAAAACCTCACATAACCAAATGTCAACAAAAC
Organism: Saccoglossus kowalevskii; assembly: GCF_978046115.1. NCBI lineage: Eukaryota > Metazoa > Hemichordata > Enteropneusta > Harrimaniidae > Saccoglossus > Saccoglossus kowalevskii. The sequence continues at coordinate 27,660,544 of NC_140661.1, read as the reverse complement.
ACCACATTATGTATTAAATCCAATATACCCAAGGGATTCTTATCACCCATTATTTCTAATAGTCCATATAATATATTCTAAAATCATCAATTCACAGGGATTCTAATATTTAGATATTATACCTTTTAAAATGCTGTGAATTTTCCCGCAGAAATTTTAGTGGGACATTTTTGTGAATTTTTCTATAATTTAAAAAAAAAAAAAAACATAAGATAAGAAAAGAAAAGAAACATAATTTACATTGACTACAGGTCTTGATGGAATTATGCGGGTTTAAATTTTGTGGCAAAATGGAATTGAATTTTTGGTGAAGCAACATATTTGAATAATTTGCAGAAAATAATTACTTTATGTTTTATTAATACTGGAAATCAGAATGGAGTCGGTGGATATTAAATTTCAAAAACTGAGAGTTGCTCAATAGCAGAATATTATAACTACATAAACTACCTTTAAAGGGTGTGGTCATCATGGTCGTGTGCTTTCAATTGTGTTCACATTTTTCGTTAACAAAACACCAAATTTGGCCCACATGCATATACTGTAAAACACTTTGAAATAGCTACATGCCATTTTAGCTAATATGACTCAATGCATGAATTAACTGAATCTTAATTTATCTAAAGTGACAATAATCTTACCGTGAAAATATACTCTAATATATATTCTAATTAGCGACATCTTAATTTAAATAGAGAAATTGCGGATTAGCTAAAATAACGTGCTAGCTAAAAAGACTTGTTTTACAGTACATGTATATTGCTATATGAGACTAATATCATCTCAACCAACACTGCCCTTCAAAGTGAAACAAGACAAACATGTGAGCAATAAATAGACCCCACTCCATTCTCTAATATAACTTGGGTTACAATTTGCCTAAAATGAAACAGCTTAGCTGAATCAATTATTTCTACCAATTGTAAACAGGGAAGGTGGGGGCACATACCAAACATTCCACGATTAGGAATCAAAATAGCCATGACACAGTTCTGAAAGTGCACAGGAAAAATTGAAAGGAATTGATGTGATAAAGCTAGTTCCTCATTTGGTTCCAAAACCCAAGATTATTAATAAATTGTCTGATATTAGACATTTTTGAGATGAAACCATATAAATAAATAATATGACATATTTTACTTTTGTACTCAAATCCATCTTGCAACAGAAATTCCTTGTTGCTAACTACAATACTAAAGCAGACCCTGGTGAGTTAACAAAGTATAGTACCAAATCCAACCCTGTTGAGTTAACATGGTAAACAAGTTACATAACTTATTATAATTGCATTTTACTGTTTTTTTTGGTAAATTTTATTAACCATCCATGTCATGCAAATTAATAGTATTAATCGGACAGAACCTTAAAACGGGTGTGAAGTTTCTTCAAGGTGAAAAATGATTCGCCATGTCAACAATTCATAATTTTTCACAAATCATTAGAAGTCGTTTTGACAAAATATCAAAGAGAATGATTATACCATCATCTTATGATCGTTTGAGAGATTTACTCAAGGGTTATGACAGGTCACCGTGAAATGGGACAAGTGATCTTAAGATTCTCTGCTGTCACTTACTCAAATCGCTGATCGCTACTTTTGTAGAGTGTTTTCTTACATTTCTACATCTGTAAATACCACAATGTCTTAAAAAGAAGGCTTGTCTGGTGTGCTAAGTACATACTTAAAACTGTTACCCACAACAGAAAAACCAGAATTCGTTCTAAAGCAACACATCAATACGATAGAAAACAACTAACTGAGGTTTTCAACTTTCATTTGACATTTTTATACAAGTATACCAGTATATCTAAACAATGCATACAGGTCCTTGAGGAATGACTTGTACACAAACGGTAAACGCCCTCACCATGGCTACTATTTTCTCTCGTCAAAACAAAGCCTCCATCAAGGTCCCAGCCTAGATATTGAGGTCAAACTTAGAAGGTAATTACAGTATTTGCCCTATTAGTAGCACATACATTTAAATAAATAATATATAAATATGTCTATTGTTGAAATAAATTACATAACGTCCAGTATACAATAAATATGAATTTTTATTTATGTACATATCATGTATGCTAGTAACTGTTACAACCAATCATATACAGATCTAAGCTTTATTATTACATATTCGATGGTTAGCTTTTTGCAAGTTGATACAATAGAGAAAATACAGTTGGCGGGTTAACTTTTTATTTTTTGCGCGACACTTTTCACTTTGGCACGTAGATGTTTTGACTTGACAAGTTGTTTGACAGCTAGCAACAAAATTGGGCGACGCGCACTGTCGGCAGCGTCTTTTTTATGACGTTTTGAACACTTCGTCAAGCAGTATCATCTGGATTTATGCATAACCATGTCTTGTATTAATGGGGAATATTTAATATGGCTCTTGGAATAAACATGCCTTGCTATAGGCCACGAAAAGTCATGAGACGTCACCATTTACAAACACATTTGAGTAGGTCTTCTACATTGCTAGCTGTGAGTGGCTACCACAAAGTTACGTAATGTAATTCTTTATCAGGTGGTTCAATTTGAACAAAAAAACGAAACACTAGCGATAAAAGTCTCCATGGTCTGAAATGCGAAACGTTCAATCGTGAAGTTTTAAATATTATTTATAAATTAATGCAACCCTAATAAACTAACTATAACTAGAAGAGACTTGTGTAATATAAATAAACAAACCTCAGACTGTCGCGGTGCCACCCATTTGTAACGATGTCGTGTCGATAATTATAACTCGCAGCTAAAGATAATCATGCCTCAACATCTGGCAACAACAAACTTTGAAACACATATGCTGAAATACCCACAATGCATTACTTGTTACCATGGAAATGCTTGCCTAACCAATGACTAATAATTTTATGCACAACATAATTTGTAGATTTATCAAGACAAAGAATATTCAATCGTGACATACAGGTACGTAAAATTTGGTCCACATGAAATTTATGTATTTTCGAAAAACTTGCACTCTAAATTCTAGCCTAAATTCGTGGAAAAGAAAAAGAAATAGCAAAATCTATTCAATAAAAACATTGAAAACATCTCTCATGAAGAACCTCCAGAAAAACGCAAAATAAAACGACACATGTGAATGACAAAAATAAATCAATTACAGTTACCATGTAAATACCAGTGAAGCGCGACCAACGCAATCTGAATTACAAGTATCGAATTAAAATCTGCAATAATACTTTGCTACCAACACTCAAGAACAGTGCGAGCAGATTATTTGCTGTAGAGATGGAGAAGAGCTGAAAAAATCTGGTGATGCTTGTATCCTAGCAACAACATCATCACTACTGCAGCTAAGCGATAAATTTCAGCACTGCTAGCTGAGAAAGATGACTCGCAAGTCAAATCTGTCAATGAAATGATGTTGAACTTTTAAATTTTGTTCTTTTTATGCAATTGAGAGAATGGAGCCAAGTAGGTTAGGCTTCATTATACGCACAGACATCTTTCATTATGTTCATATTAGTGTAGAAAATTAAATAAGACCAATTTTCAGAACTGATCAAGGAAACAACGAATCAAACAGAACCGATATTCAGACAAATACAGTTACTTAGTCTCTAATCAACGACAGCTAACACGGCCTGACTCCTAAATCATATATAGGAAACCAATCTCAGCATATTGACAGCAATTCAGACTACGAGCAACAGCCAATATAATATTGCCATAGAAACAGGTCAATATTTTACACTTTTACAAATAAATTTATACAAGAGTGAAAGGTGTAAGCTTTTCTCTATCTGACTGTTTTTATAACTACACCTACTGTGCTATATATTTTATTACAATAAAAGGGAAAGGCATACACAGTGTAGTTTAAAAAGAAGCCATTTATAGGATACTATGATTGATTATCTCTTTTACCGACCATATTTAACTTTTATCGGTTTTAACAAACAGACTTGTACAAATATCCCTGAATGCTCTCATAAATCTTAGTATATTCCATATTTCTCGGAAAATTATACAAGAGAAAAAAAAAAGCACATGAATAAGGCAGCAGATACATTTGCATATCAAGAAGATCGGTAATTTGGTTTCATTTTTGATACGTCTCATTGAAAATAAACTACCCGGTAATGTCAGAGAGATTTATCAGAATTGTTAGATAGCGAATGTGTTGTTTTCTATAACGATTCATCAAAGTTTTTATATTGATAGTGAATCGTCATCAACATCCACTAAATTATGGGATATAAATGTATTTTGTTTCTCATTATAATTATTATCCAGTGAGTAAATTTAATGCCAGAACATCACCCCTTTTAAAAACTAAATCAATTGATTGAATGTCAAAGGTCAGAATGAACAATAAGGCCTAATAAAAAAAATAATGTGGTTTTTATAACATACTTTGCAAAAATAGAGTTGGTAGGTAGGGATTTTTTTGTTTTTCTTGGTTATGACTGTCTGTATTTCATTTTTTTTTTCTTGCATATAGAACTGTTTTTGCAATAATTTGGCATCATCAATCATGTTTAAAACTGTATATATTACCAAGTTTTCAATTTCAGTGAAATCTCATTGAAAGGCTAGCACAATTTTGTGACTTTTCAAATATGGCTAAAAGTTCATGGTCAGGCACAAAAAAAAAGGTAAGTTGGGTTTTAGGAATCATGCATTTTCTTTTTTTTTGGACTAATGAATATTTATGCACAGACAGAGAGAGGGGGATGTACATGAAGCATGACGACTAGGAGTGGAACATACCAACACACTAAAGAGAATATTATCACATACATTTCACATTGCACACTACTGGTGTTTGTCTACAAAGAACAGCTGCTTGTACTTGCTGATACCCAGATAAGAGTAGGGTTGTGTCATGTCACAAATGAACCGTGCTTGTTCTGGTCTTGTTACAAAAATGTTAGGTATTGTGTTAATACAGAGCAATGCTCCAAAACAATCACTAACTTATAACACTAACAGCTCCACAATTTTAATTCCAAAATTTTAATTACAGTATTTTTAATTTTTCTCATTGCAATATTTGATCTTTATACTAAGAAAATATGTAAAATTTTAATATTAGAACTTTTTGCTTGACTGATAAAGCCATGGATGACTATTTAATTGAATTCCACAAATATTGTTTGGCCATAACAATAGAAGTGAAATCAAATTATATAAATTATTATAATAATTACTTCATAGAATATAATATTATTCAACCATATTTCAAGTTAAAATGAGAAAAAAAAATTATCAGGGTTTACGGTGTCACAATATCACAGCAGGATCTCAAGTTTTCATAAATCAGTGCAAGAAAGATTACGATTTTCACACTGTAATGTAGCTTCGTCATCACAGTACTTCCCTTTCCAGAGAAATCTTTAGAGCAAAATATCGTCACTGATGATTTGCAGTTGTATTTACTTTGACAGAGCCGCATTCGTTGGCTGCCTGTGATCTCACAGGTACTGAGTACGGAAAACACTCCCTGTTCAGAGTTACCATTAACATGCCAGGAATTTTTACGACAATTTCCGTCAAAAAAGACAAAAACAAAACGCGGTTAAATTCCGGTACTAAATCTCCGAACTTTATAAGACGAAAGGTAAACAACCACCCTCGCCTCTGGGGACGGCCATGTTGCCGCAATGAATGAGCTGTTACGTAATACGTGACACCCAGGCTCTCCAGGCGCCGAAGCCAATTATTCACACCTCCACGTCTATTGTGCGGAGCTCATCGTACCGGGGTAGGCTGTTCACACCTGATAGTAAGAGCGGGTAAGCTTCCAGACTCAATCACCGGATCTGTTTTTTACCTTTTCCCACGATGATCAACCACAAAAATATCCGAGGACATTAATCGGCGATCCAGGGAGTAAACAAAGCCCTGCGTGACAATAATTACGTTTCACGGAAATAATATTATTAGTGATCAAAGGAAGCGCTTTTACAGTCCCCAAAAATAAAACGATTCGCCAGTTTTCAGTGGTAATCATTTCAACGACTTGCGCTGGTGATCGAACCCCACGTTGAGAAAGACAACGTAAAACCCCGGCGTAAAACACTAAGACTGCGGGGGGAACTACGCACATGTATACACCTAACACACCGATTTACAGGGCAAATATTTGAAAATTTGATCGGATAGAAAATGAAATTCATTCAAACAGTGTGGCAAATGGAGGTCGATCACTTTATCAAGATCGATCAGTCGGTTTCTCTGATGCGTTCAACAGGATCGCTTGAAAATCGACTGAATTTAGAAAGATAGTCAATTGTGTATCTTACCATAGGCTGAGCTTAACACCGATCTTTTTCTTGAGTAAAGAAAATGCTCAACAAAGTCCTCACAACTTGTACATTCCAACGACTGCCGACAAGCAAATCAAATGAACTTCAAACAGTTTACAAACAAGGTCAAATCGTTAATTTATGCTGACGTACTGGGGTCATTGCGTCTATACACAACTTTGGTAGAGGGCGCTCTTCATCCAACGCAATTTGTATCCTCTGAATTTGTCCCAAAATGGTCACCATTGTGGGGATAATATAAAATATGATTACTATACAAACGAGTTTGGGATCCCATTTATGCTACTCTACAAAAGAATAAAGCTGCTATTAAACCTAAACCAGGTCATCGAATTTTAATTTTTACGCGAATTTATGATTAACATCGTTGTTCACAAAATCAAGATAAGAAAAACATATTACAGATATTTCTCACAAAAAACAGTAAAATATCAATTTGGCTTTTGAGCAGTTTATCATTGGTTGTTACAAAGTAATCTCCCCATATCTCAAATTTCATAGTAGTATTAAAGGCAGTTATGGCGTCATGAATCATTGGGAAATGCGTTTTTTAGATTTTTTTAGAAATAGTGCTCTAATATGAATTCATGTGAAAATAATTCCAAAAATGTTATTATTATTATTTCGCCCTAATTAATACGTCCAAAAAATTCACGAAAACGATTTGCTAAGAGACTTAGTTACGGATAAAGTGAAACTTTCAGGAAATTGGCGGGCAGCACTTCCATGAGAAGTCGGCTGTTGAAAACCGAAACAGATTATTATATTCTGTGTCAAGGATGAAGAAAATTTTTAAAAAAAATGGAAAAACTATATATTTCGGAGAAATGTATAGAAATGATTAGATGAATTGTTGATTTCACCAACGTTCCCTACTGACCATTTGTATGTGACATTATTACATGTTAGGTACAGGAAGCTGTATACTTACACTTCTTGTTGTCTCAAGTCGAAAATGAAAAACAACCAATAAAAATGGAGAAGTGATTATTCCATTATTTCCCATTTTTACTATTTTCAAGGATTTTTTTTCAATTTACTTATTTTTTTGTTCAAAAAAACAACAACAAACAATGTTGAAAATGCTCAAATGTGACCATTGATATCTTGGAAACGGTGTTCGAAATACCAAACGTGCAAAACGTGCTACAGTCACGGGCGTACCCCAACAGTTTACGGAAAGCATTATTATAACTGACCCGAAGGGAATTAACGATAGATTTTCTATACATACACCATAATTGGCAGCAATACAAACTAGAACAGAATGTTTTAAATAGCAAAAGTTTGACTTCGTTGCTGCAGTTCTTAAATTTACGTAGCATAATGTTTGCCCTCACACAGAATAAACGTTTCTGACAATCAATGTCCGCATCGTCTTTCAGGTCACGAGCTATTTTATGTCCTAGATAATTAAACTGGTCAACAAAGTCAACATTATTATTTTTGACAATGCTCCCTAGTCGTAAGAGGTACACAGGGAGGTAGAATTGTGCCTGTCTGGTAGAGTAGGACATACTGACACCTTATCACATTGTGACGAAAATCTCCCAACATAGTCAAGAAAACTGTCTGACATTATAACATGTGGATATGCAAAGCTTACCATTTTAATATTGAATATCAAAAAACATATCAGACAAGAAATGCAAATATAAAAATAATCCGTGAGTTATGATTAGAAACACTCACTCGAAAATGTGGGTTTACAGAAACAAACTCATTGTTAGAGTACTAGTAAATTGCACGTGGGCGCCAGCTTATATATATATACAAGGTGCACTGTCAAATAAGGTAATTTTTATTTACATATTCTCTAAACGAGTGTGCTCTTCCAGTCTTCATTGCCGAAATGCACCTACATTCAGCGGTTGCAGTTGAAAATCATTGACATTAATAAAACGCGTTATATACGCACCATAAGTTAGTCGCTATTTGGGTGGGAATGGCGCTTATAAAGCAATAATATAAAGCACCTGGGTCTCATTATAAGTTCAATCTCTGAAGTAAAATCAAGGAAATCCACTGACTTTTGACTCAGCAGTTTAATTTATTTCATTTCCTTTATTTTCTCCTTCTGTTTTCCTTTTTCTTAATATTGTAACATTTGATGCTGACTCGCGTACCACTCTCGTTCTCCTTTTATGGTGTTCACCATAAGATGACAGTTGAGCGCCCTCACAGTTAAACAACAAATAATATCTCTGTTTTTATAACTGCTTCAAATCCACGAACACCTAAAACAGTGAGCGCTCTCAAGATTCACAGGATTTTGTCAAATATTCTGCCTGAATGTTTATTTCTTTGATATACCACACTTTTCGAATTGTATTCAGGTACTTTCGATATGCAAACGAGTGTTGTTAATTTCCATTAGTTGAAAGTTTTCCTTTGCCAGAGAAGCACCGATACCGAGGAGTTTTTTACAAGATCTCTACTGCTTTCGAATTTGGTCGTTAGGGTAACTGTCCAGAAACTTCTAGGGGTGTTGATTCTCTATTTTAAAACCACGATAGTGCCCGTGATTATCCTTGCCAGAGCTCCTTGCCTCGAGAACACCGAAAGTATATATTAGTAGAATCGAACTGTGCATGGGAGATTGCTTGTAACATTCTTCTAACTTAATCTACTGAATACTATTTACCTCAGTTGCCGCTCGATGACTTTGGTGATCGAAGAATACCGGGTTAAAGTCAAGGGTTTTGCCACTAGCTAGTCAGTTTCTTTTAAAATTGAGCCGAAGTTGCAATATAATACCAACCGCACACTTTACGATCTAACCGACAAGAGCGTATGTTGAAAATTTGTAGTCAACGACCGGTCGCCCAGGCGACGACTAGATAATATATTCGTCTATATTTATCACGTGTCATTTAATTTGTATACTGAAAAACATGGCGGAAACGACGTTGTCATCGGAGAAAGATGAACGATTGTATAAGGTATATCAGATTGAAAGATAAATATCTAGACCTATATTCCTGTCATTACTGTATTTGTGTTCTCAATATCAGGTCTAATTCTGGTTATGGAGAAGGCCATTTGAAATCATTAAGTTTTGAGGAATGAAACACGCACAAACAACTACTAGTTGAAATACAATACAAGCCTATATTTCATCTCGAGATAGAACGTTAAAAACGGACAAAAATGTATGTGCTGTCACATGTCACTACAAAGTACGCATGCGTAAGTAGCCAACAAATCGTTTTCAGTCGTGACAAATGCGTGTACGGTCGAAAGCGTCCCACTGAAAAATAGAATATATATGTGATAGAATAGTCGCAGCAAAATCTGTAGTTGGGCTTAACTTTCAGACCAAAGATAGATGTCGTCATGGGAGCCAGTCCGAAAGAAGGATTACTGAAACTCCGCAGGGTGTTCTGACCTTAGTCCGCGCTTTTGGTTAAAACAGACTAGCAGTATTTTCCTTTTAAACCATGTGATTATTTTTTATTCTTTCAAATTCCACTTTCAATTGTAAAGTGTGTTATTAAAATTTCAAAAGTTGTTTTCAATCTTGATACTAGAAGACTTCCTGCAGTGCGCGTTCAAGAATTTATAAATAATATTAACATTTAAGTGAATAATAATTTGTATTATTACCGTACACTGAAGCCCAAACGGTAATCTCTCCCAATGCCCGAATAAAGATAACGTAGGTTGAGAGCATGTCAGTCCCGGGGTGCACAATGAACTCATGCAACACCCTTATTTAAGTTGCTTGTACTATTAATCTGTCTTCGTTATCCATTGTAATCTTAATCCAGTAAGTGCATTTGCTGTGAGTCGTTCGACATTACACCTTATGAATAGTGGCAAAAAATGCATACCGACTTTTTGTTTCTGAAGTGTTACATAATTATTCAGTCACACACAAGTCTTTTCGGGTCTTTTGTCTTGTTCGAAATATTATTTTAGATGAAAATCTCAAAAATGCAGATTTAAAGCGTTTGTTTATAATTTATTATTTACTATTTATTTCAGACTAATAAGTCCATATCCACACATACACACAAAAAATAATAAAAATAATAATAGTAAATAAATACTAGAAAGAACAAGAAATATAAACAAGAAATGATAGTTCGCTTGCTATTACATAATTGCACATAGCATCTCAGTTCAGCATTTCATTCCAACGTTGCAACAAGGCTGACTTCCATCTCAAATCACTGTTCCATAAACTAGTCAATATACTGTTGTTGGACGAGCATGCACGCTCTCTAAATTTATATACAATATTCCTGTAAGTTTCATAAAATGATTTGACACGGTTAGCAACAAACATGGATCTGGCACTGTGGTCATATGGATAGTCAAAAAGTCTACGGAATAGGTTGTTATAAGAAACCTTCAAAGAATTAAGGGTCGCTTTGTTAAAAAAGCACCACAACTGTGAACAATAAATATCATAACAATACGTTTTGAACAAGATACATTTAACATCATAGCTGCATTTAACGAATTTCCTAAGAAGTAGGTTTGCTCTCACACAAAACAAGCGACGTTGGTGGTCAATGTCTGCATTATCCTTCATGTCACACGTAACCCTATGACCCAGATACGTAATCTGCGAGACAAATTCTATGTTCTGGCCCATCAGTCTAATCTGTGGCAGAATGTTCAGTTTAACCTTGGATGGAAAGTACATACACTTCGTTTTCAACACGTTATAGAGCATATCATGATCAGTAGCAAACAATTCACATTTATTTATTTATTTATTTATTTATTTATTTATTTATTTATTTATTTATTTATTTATTTATTTATTTATTTATTTATTTATTTATTGTCAAATAAGATATTTAACTATCTATGACGTTTGTATAGACGAAATGAGCGAAACTAGTCACACAAATGATAGAAATAGAGTAAAACATGAGAAAAGAAGCGCAATCTGAGTAACAAAGAAAAACAGATGCCCCCCGAATATTTAGATGGCACTTTCCTTGGCAAAAATGATGATAGTTATTTTCGTATGGATCCATCGATCGCCAATCAAAAACTTGGACGTGTATCTTTCAATGCGCATGCGTGGGTCAAAGGGTAAATATGAATAAAAATGGCGACTCCTACTGCGAAGTGCCTTCTTACTGCCGTATTTTCTCTGAATATTGCGCTGTTTTGTGCCAATTTTATTTCTTTTTTTGATTTAGATGAATTGGATGATGTAAAATATGGGATAGATATAATAAACACACCAGTTCTCTCGGGAAAAGTAAGTACGCACCTATTTTCTGTTTTAAAACGATAAAGTTGACAGTACTGTGTACTGTGCTGTGCAGTCGTAACGTTTGGTTTCCTTAATTGAGTTCAGTCCCAGGGATAGAGGGACTGTGGCTCAATGTGTACTTATAACTAGTACCCTTTGCTATCTGTAGCTTCCGTTTCAGGATAGACTATTTGTACCGAGTAGTAAAGTTTGAGTAATTTTAGGTTGTTTGAAAAATGCTTAATTAATCGCGAGTTGCAATTGTTATACTTTAATACGTAACTTTCACTCTCAATAACGCCTGAAAATGTACGTAACTGTTTTAGAATTTTGTTGCATTGTTTTCTTCTAATATGCAATTCTAGGATTAAGTACCTAATATGTTACGCACTTGACCTATATTATGCTCTTTGAATTCTATAATATTGGTGAATTCTGCCATTGCAAACGTGATCAGCGTTTATAATATTCCCGTGTGTAAAGTACACAATTGAATTCTAGTACATAATTAAATTTATAGGGCGTTCAATGGAAAATATTAAACACATTCTGGGACAAGTATCGTCACATTGACGCCCTTGCTCATCTGAAGGCCATGTTGACTATCATACCATATGCTACCTTACGAGAGGAACTTTTGTATACATCATTACATGTACATGTACTTCTTTTGATGAAAAAAGCTAATTTAATGTAAATTGCCTTATTTCTATGAGAGAAATATTATTGAGTCTCAAAATTTAGCAGCATTGAACATTACACCGGGGTATTTGAGACAGTAAGATACAGTGACAATTTGTTTACTTGTTATCATGTAACAAGATACAAATGTAGTGAAAGAAGTTAAACTATTTAGAGTTTTTATTTTCTAGCACGGTAACTGGCAAACTGGATTCATTTTAAATTTATTTATTTAATTTATTTGATCATATTCATACAGGTAGCCTATTTAGTGAGAACAACACTGATCTTCCTTTGACTGAAAGTTTGATTATCCTGCAGCAATCTGCTATGCATTACAATAAGGATACTTTAGTCTACTACAGTGCTTATTTGCATAAACCATACCTCAAGTCATTTCACAAAACTAATTGTTGATAGAAATAAAACTTGATATGTTATTAGCTATAGTGAGCATCTGAGTATCAATTTTCCCCTGGTACAGTGAATACCGTAAAATTCCTTTTTGAGGCCGCAGCTTTAATAGAAGCCGCACCCCTAACTTGAGACATTGTTTCATGTTGAAATTGACAAGTTTTGATCCCAGGGAAAAGTCTGCAATATAAGCTGCACCCCAAACTTTCACAAACCAAACAGCCACCACATATTTCAGAAAAAGATATACCATTTAATTTTAAATTAGGGCATAATTTTTCAAACATTTCAATGATTCCTGACGCTTAAATTAGAGTCTAATTAAGGTTTTCCGTAGTCATTGACACTTATTCCAGAGAACAGGTTTATTGTGGGTAACGTGACTGGGTAAACTGCGTTTTGACAATGAGCTGTTATTATCTTCAAAAGTGTTAAATTCTTCTTCAATGCTCAGCTTATCTTTCGAAAACAACTAATTTCTTGATTTAAAAAAAAATCGTGCCGTTTTCCCATCAAAATCAAAGCCAAACGATCGCACTACAACAACGGTAAATCTCTTCCGTGTTTCGACCATGAGGTCGCTGAACTGCATTAACATATTTAAATGAGCTATGGTAATTTAATCACGTTAGCACCATCCAGCGTTTCAATTGGTTAATTAGCGACTTGACCTATCAGGTCAACCTCACAGTTTCAAGTCACTAAAGATGTTTGAACTAACATGGCGGATATCGTATCGGATCGAGCATATATATGTGACCAAAATCATTCGCTTGCGGTGAAACTAAGTTGAATTTTCACAACTCAACGAATTTAGTTTTTGTAAATTATTGTAATCACTACTGATTAATAATCAGCAATTGTAACACTTCGAAAACAAGCAAGTTATTCACTTGTGTGAAATGCAGCATGACCGTTACCGTGATCATTTGCGACTAAGAATGCATTCGTTTTTGTTTTGACTTCTTTTAGAATATACTTTTCGTTATCAAAAATAAGAAAATAAATATATATTACATTAAATAATATACTGAGTATTTTTTTCATTATCATTTTTTTCTTTGAATTGACTTTTTTTATTATTTATTTCCCCGATGTCTAGATTAAACATGGAATGTACAGTCACTCTGCCTGAAGTCGAACATGCTGCAATCGACTGTGTCAGACGGCTGTCTGCACGGTTACTAAAATTAACAAATTAGTCTATTCAAGAGATTGTAGTATACAGTACCGTATTCTGCAAATGCATACAAATCTATTTGTAGATATTATTTATTGTGCAGTATGTTATACAGTGTGAAATTTCTTTTGTGTACAAGTTTGTCTGTATGTAAAAATCCGAAAGTGCTTTAGAATCGCAACAAAGTTGCAATCGAGTGTCGTGCATCTCATTAGCATATCATTATCCTTTCTGGCCTTTGTTTTCTGAAAAAAATTCCCACTGTTACCAAAGTGAATGCTCTAATTAAAGCCGCACCAAGACTTCACGCATCTGAATTCGTCCATTGAAAAAATGAATTTTAATTAAAGCCGCGGCCTCAAAAAGGAATTTTACGGTAGTTAGTGAGTGATATCCTGAGTGAGTTTGTCACAGACTCAATGGGAACGCTAAATCCACTAACAGATGTGACCTTAGGTAAGGTACGCAGGTGCTTGTGTTCGACTGGGTCTGGTCCATAGAAGGATAGCGCATTAAATTAAAAACTGGCACAAAAACATACTTAAATAAAATAAAAATTATCTCTATTAGCCACACTTGTCGATATCTATTTGTATGAACCTTTTTTTGGAAAGTTGTGTTATTGTATGTTACCTTATTGTCTAAGCTTTATGTGAAGCTTTAGCCGCATCATTAAACAAATATCTAATTCAGTATTACACATATATATTCATCATTGCCATCCTGTGCAATCACATATAACATCATTACAGTGTTAAATTTCTCTTTTAATCCATAGGCAGATGATAGTAATATTATGTATATGAAGTCTAAATATGGGCAGCAGTATGAGTGCAAACTGCCTGACATGGAGGACCATGAAAAAGAACAGGAAGAAGAAAAATTAGCATCTGAAATTGGTATATCAGAATTGTTGAAACCAATGGAGGCGCAGCCATGTTTAATAAAGGTGAGTAACTGGTAACATTTTGTTCCCTATCCACCCCATACTGCCAAAAAAGTTATGAATTTTTGTATGATTTCTTTGTTATTTTTGACTCGATGGACATACTTAATACATACTGACACACTAAATCAAAATTTGTGAAAAATTATTTATTTTGTGATGGTAACAAAAAGTTGATTTGGGTGCACAGAAAGTTGAAGATAGTGTACCGGTAAACCTATTTGGTAAATGTACATGTTATTGGAAACCCATTTTGTTTGTACTTTCTGAAACTCACTTTGTACTTTCTGAAACCCATTTTGTTTATACATGTACTCTCTGAAACCCACTTAATTTGTAGATTAAACACTGAACTATGTTAAGGGCTCAAGTACCATAATCATGTTATTAATATGTAGGTACACACAGAAGCACTATTTTTTATAAAAATTATTTTTTGTGAAAAATAGGTTTATGAATGTAGAGTTGATGCAAATAATGTCAAGTGGGTGTGAAAAAATTGTCTAAATGTATATATAATAATTTAGAAACAGACCAATTTGCATACTAATAGATGAATATTAAATTTCAGTGAAAAATAGTAATTTTCATGAACATACAAGGTATACAGCATACTAAACCCTTTGAATTCCTTATTTTTGCCAGCCAAAATTTGTGATGTCACATTTTTTCATTGCACTATTTTTTTCACTGAGGCCAGACTTTTATTATCCCCTGTTTCGCGAACCCGTCGAATGAACAGGAGCCAAAAATGAAATAAAAATAAAATTTTATTTCAGCGTAATTTCTCGCTTGACTTGTAAGTGGAAAAAAAACACCTTATTTTTATTTTCATTTTTTTTTCCACTCGCCGCATAAAAAACCCAAGTTGCATTTTCGTGGGAGTATCATGATAAAAGTACCGCACAGATGAGAAACAAGGTTATACATGGAATAAAAACTCAAAAAAATTGCCTTATAAAAACTCGAGAAACAAGGAATAAAAAAAATCTGACTTAAATTATTTGTTGATGCTATCAGAGCATACCAGTATTAAAAACAGACCTCATCTTCTCAATTATGTTTTATTCTGATTATCGTACTATTTTTGGTAAGCGTGACAGATGGAACCTAATGAAATACAATTATACCGGTGTCGCTCTTCTTCAGTGCCTTTTGTTATTATTCATCATCAGTATGTAACCATAGTAACATAACTATTAATCCTCAATTTACATGCATGGATAACTCAAAAGTAATATTACATGTGTGTTCATAGCATGATTTGTTCTTTTTTCATCATTTGTAACACCTGAACGAACTATTGTGAAAAATATTTGCATGATTACTTTTTTGGAGAGTTTCATGTTTTGAAGTAATGCGTCACAGTCGTAGAACCACATCCTGTTTCATATTTTGAAGTAATGCGTCACAGTCGTAGAACCACATCCTGTTTCATGTTTTGAAGTAATGCGTCACAGTCGTAGAACCACATCCTGTTTCATGTTTGTCTCATGCTACCTATACAACATGTATAATTACAATGTTTAGTTGTGTGCATTTCAAATTTAATCCTATAAAATATTTAGTAATTGGGAGATTAATTAATAAATTATTTAAAAACTTGTTATCACATTGTTTCTATGGCAGCAGGGAATTTGGGTGATTTTAAAATAAAAACATTTTATTCACATTGTTTATGAAGACGACACAAAGTACATACCATACTTTAAATTTGTTGAATATCATGAGCTGTATTTTTTGTCGATATTTTTTAATCCATCCATATACCGGTAGGATGTAGGATGAAAATGGCATTGTCAAAATAAATTGTGTGAACATAGAATGACTTCAGTGTACTATAACAACAACACTAAATACCGGGTACCCGGTACTCTGCCTTTATTTCGTGAGAAATAATTTTTTGCAAATTTCCCAGTCATCAAAATTTAACCAGTTTACACTTTTTATTGTCAAATTCTGAATTATTTTTTGCAGACTAAAGGTTGGTGGACCTATGAATTTTGTTACAGAAAAACTATCAGACAGTACCACATGGATGATGGTAATATAATTGGAGATGTTATATCGTTAGGAAATTATCATTCAGAAATGGATTGGTCTACAAATTCTAATTCATCTGTAAGTATTAAATACACTCAGTTTAAAGTGCAGGTTTAATTTACTCCTTGTGTATTTAATATTGACCATTTGCATTTTCAAACTGTTTCAACACAAGGAGAAAGTCTTGTTACATATACACTGAACTTTCCATCTCAATGTTGTCAAAATTACCTTTGCATGGCCAAAATGAGTATACATGGTGATATGTTGTACATACATTTATAATAACATGTAAATAGCTGATGAATGAAAATGAATACTGTAAAGTACTTTTTTTCACTTGGAATTTTTTTGAAGGGATGAATCAGTGAAATGAAATCTTTACAATCAATTCATCAAAAGTCAGCGAAATATACTTCATACGAAAAATCCAAAATGTCTTTTCGACTGAAATTAATTCTATTTAAAATAAAGTATTTTACCACTACCCTATCATTAATATATAGCATTTAATGTAGTTTAATATGAAAACTGTATGCATGGCACTAACAAATAAAAATGCTGTTACATGACAGGAAACCAAAAGACATAAAATAAATAGATACCATAGTCATCTTTATAAAAATGGATCAGTGTGTGACCTGACCCAAAGACAACGAGAATCAGAAGTCAGGGTAAGTGTCTAAAGTTCAGTTCATTTGTTTCTATCATGTTTGTGCTGAATGAATTGCTATGATTAGTTGATATACGGTGTGAACTTGACATATGGCTGACACATCCACATGCTTTGATATTGTCCTAGTCAGTAGCTATTATTGTAAATCAGCATATGCTGCAGTAGAGTCAGTTATGACACACCTCCATACTGTATTTGCTCAATGTATTTTTGGAGTGGGGAGGGGGTGGGGTTAGGTGTTGGTTTCTTCTTCTAAAATTAGGATTTTTGGATGAAAAAAAATTCCATGAATTTAGGTTGGAATTCCATAGTTTGCCATCACACTATCTCGCAAACATCAGACATGTGTTTGAATTAGTGTCAACAATGCCTTGTTTGAGCAAAACCAGCATACAATCACCCTTCAAATTTGATGAATTATAAGTCTGTGAATCAAATTGTATTTACATCTTTACTTTCATCTTTTCTATAGTTTATGTGTGATGAGGTGGGATTGGACACCATACACCGAGTAGATGAACCGTCCAGCTGTATGTATCTTATAACCATACATACCAACAGAGTATGTAAACATCCATTTTTGAGGCCGCCTACAAGTCTAAAACCAAAGCCTATATTGTGTTATCCAGCACTCAATAAAGAACAGTTCGATGAATTTACAGACAAACAAAATCGTGAGTCCAGTTATCTATCAGAGGTGTGCATTTTTATCCCAGCAACATTTCCCGTCATAATCATTCGTCTTGAGGCCACTTTCTCGCAATCTATTTGTTGTTTTACAAACTCGCAGAAATTTAGTCATTGTTGTTGCTGGTTTCTTTGTGGACCTTAAAAATACAATAAGTTCTGTGTTTTCTTGTTAAATGATTGAATGATTTCTTGTTATCGTAGTAGCACAATTTTTTACACTAAATTTACAATCTATTTTGTTAAATCCTGCAATTATATGAATGTAAATAATATAAAGTGAGTAATTTTGCTTTAAAATCAACATTAGTTCAACATTGGTTGTACTTAAATTTAAAGTATAATGAGAAGTATGACATGATCTTTCAATCTTCCAATCTCCCCGTACTCATTGTTCATAATTAACACATAGTGACATTATTGAAAGTTTACTTCTTTTGAAACTTTTGAGATTAATCTGCTGTATCTCTCCAACATTTGATGTGTCATTTGAGAGGACTGGCTGATTCCTCCAAATAAAATGGTTGATTTAATCCCTTGTAATCAAATTTATTCCACCAAAATGTTGCTGTCTCACATTTTTATTTATTTTTCTATAACAGTTTTGTTAATTGTGAATGAAATGGTTATAGTTTCCCATTTGCGAAATTTGAAGCTGGCTTTCAAGAAATCAATATACTAGTATTTATTCTAAAAGGCTCTCCATTCTATACCCATGTACACCGGCTGGCTGAGTATAGGCATTTGTGTCCAAGCTTCGAGATCATTGTTCCCAATTAAGAGGGCAAATGTTCTCTTTGCACGAAGGCACATCCATATTTGGGCTTTAATGTTTTTTATTACATGCCTCTCGGATGATCAACAGGAATTTTAGTCTCCAAAACAATTACTGGTTAACAAATCTATCTGACCTTTTGCAAGCATGGCCATTTTGAACATAATTTTGTGGTCTGTACAAGTGGCAACAGTTGATACATGCTTTATTGGATTTCAAAATACCCTAGATGTTTGTATTCTAACTGAACATGGGGCATGTATATAAATACCATTAAGGGCAGATTATAAATTATTATAGCAAGAAGTTGGATATCAACTGGAAATTGATTGTATACCCAAATGCATATTGCAGTTATTGATCTGTGGTTAACTAATGCCGAGTAACACTTTCCTTTCCATTAGAGGAAGAAAATAAAAGAATAGAATTACAGAAGACAAGACTGAAAGCTTTTGAAGGTAAGAATGTCACACTTATGCCATGTGACATGCAAAAACAATTTTATGCAATGTGAATGCGATAATGATCCCGACCTCCCTGCACCGCCACACACACTCCTTGTATCTCAGTGGTGCACACCGCCTCTCCCGACCTCCCTGCACCGCCACACACACTCCTTGTATCTCAGTGGTGCACACCGCCTCTCCCGACCTCCCTGCACCGCCACACACACTCCTTGTATCTCCATGGTGCACACCGCCTCTCCCGACCTCCCTGCACCGCCACACACACTCCTTGTATCTCCATGGTGCACACCGCCTCTCCCGACCTCCCTGCACCGCCACACACACTCCTTGTATCTCAGTGGTGCACACCGCCTCTCCCGACCTCCCTGCACCACCACACACACTCCTTGTATCTCCATGGTGCACACCGCCTCTCCCGACCTCCCTGCAACGCCACACACACTCCTTGTATCTCAGTGGTGCACACCGCCTCTCCCGACCTCCCTGCACCACCACACACACTCCTTGTATCTCCATGGTGCACACCGCCTCTCCCGACCTCCCTGCAACGCCACACACACTCCTTGTATCTCAGTGGTGCACACCGCCTCTCCCGACCTCCCTGCACTGCCACACACACTCCTTGTATCTCCATGGTGCACACCGCCTCTCCCGACCTCCCTGCACCACCACACACACTCCTTGTATCTCAGTGGTGCACACCGCCTCTCCCGACCTCCCTGCACCGCCACACACACTCCTTGTATCTCAGTGGTGCACACCGCCTCTCCCGACCTCCCTGCACCGCCACACACACTCCTTGTATCTCCATGGTGCACACCGCCTCTCCCGACCTCCCTGCACCACCACACACTCTCCCTGTATCTCCGTGGTGCACACCGCCTCTCCCGACCTCCCTGCACCACCACACACTCTCCCTGTATCTCCGTGGTGCACACCGCCTCTCCCGACCTCCCTGCACCGCCACACACACTCCTTGTATCTCCATGGTTCACACCGCCTCTCCCGACCTCCCTGCACCGCCACACACACTCCTTGTATCTCAGTGGTGCACACCGCCTCTCCCGACCTCCCTGCACCGCCACACACACTCCTTGTATCTCCATGGTTCACACCGCCTCTCCCGACCTCCCTGCACCGCCACACACACTCCTTGTATCTCAGTGGTGCACACCGCCTCTCCCGACCTCCCTGCACCGCCACACACACTCCTTGTATCTCCATGGTGCACACCGCCTCTCCCGACCTCCCTGCACCACCACACACACTCCTTGTATCTCAGTGGTGCACACCGCCTCTCCCGACCTCCCTGCACCGCCACACACACTCCTTGTATCTCCATGGTGCACACCGCCTCTCCCGACCTCCCTGCACCACCACACACACTCCTTGTATCTCAGTGGTGCACACTGCCTCTCCCGACCTCCCTGCACCACCACACACACTCCTTGTATCTCAGTGGTGCACACCGCCTCTCCCGACCTCCCTGCACCGCCACACACACTCCTTGTATCTCCATGGTGCACACCGCCTCTCCCGACCTCCCTGCACCACCACACACACTCCTTGTATCTCAGTGGTGCACACCGCCTCTCTCAACCTCCCTGCACCGCCACACACACTCCTTGTATCTCAGTGGTGCACACCGCCTCTCCCGACCTCCCTGCACCACCACACACACTCCTTGTATCTCAGTGGTGCACACTGCCTCTCCCGACCTCCCTGCACCACCACACACACTCCTTGTATCTCAGTGGTGCACACTGCCTCTCCCGACCTCCCTGCACCGCCACACACACTCCTTGTATCTCAGTGGTGCACACCGCCTCTCCCGACCTCCCTGCAACGCCACACACTCTCCTTGTATCTCAGTGGTGCACACCGCCTCTCCCGACCTCCCTGCACTGCCACACACACTCCTTGTATCTCCATGGTGCACACCGCCTCTCCCGACCTCCCTGCACCGCCACACACACTCCTTGTATCTCAGTGGTGCACACTGCCTCTCCCGACCTCCCTGCACCGCCACACACACTCCTTGTATCTCCATGGTGCACACCGTCTCTCCCGACCTCCCTGCACCGCCACACACACTCCTTGTATCTCAGTGGTGCACACTGCCTCTCCCGACCTCCCTGCACCGCCACACACACTCCTTGTATCTCAGTGGTGCACACCGCCTCTCCCGACCTCCCTGCACCGCCACACACTCTCCCTGTATCTCCGTGGTGCACACCGCCTCTCCCAACCTCCCTGCACTGCCACACACACTCCTTGTATCTCAGTGGTGCACACTGCCTCTCCCGACCTCCCTGCACCGCCACACACACTCCTTGTATCTCAGTGGTGCACACTGCCTCTCCCGACCTCCCTGCACCGCCACACACACTCCTTGTATCTCAGTGGTGCACACTGCCTCTCCCGACCTCCCTGCACCGCCACACACACTCCTTGTATCTCAGTGGTGCACACTGCCTCTCCCGACCTCCCTGCACCGCCACACACACTCCTTGTATCTCAGTGGTGCACACTGCCTCTCCCGACCTCCCTGCACCGCCACACACACTCCTTGTATCTCAGTGGTGCACACCGCCTCTCCCGACCTCCCTGCACCGCCACACACACTCCTTGTATCTCAGTGGTGCACACTGCCTCTCCCGACCTCCCTGCACCGCCACACACACTCCTTGTATCTCAGTGGTGCACACTGCCTCTCCCGACCTCCCTGCACCGCCACACACACTCCTTGTATCTCAGTGGTGCACACTGCCTCTCCCGACCTCCCTGCACCGCCACACACACTCCTTGTATCTCAGTGGTGCACACTGCCTCTCCCGACCTCCCTGCACCGCCACACACACTCCTTGTATCTCAGTGGTGCACACTGCCTCTCCCGACCTCCCTGCACCGCCACACACACTCCTTGTATCTCAGTGGTGCACACCGCCTCTCCCGACCTCCCTGCACCACCACACACACTCCTTGTATCTCCATGGTGCACACCGCCTCTCCCGACCTCCCTGCACCGCCACACACACTCCTTGTATCTCCATGGTGCACACCGCCTCTCCCGACCTCCCTGCACCACCACACACACTCCTTGTATCTCCATGGTGCATACCGCCTCTCCCGACCTCCCTGCACCGCCACACACACTCCTTGTATCTCAGTGGTGCACACTGCCTCTCCTGACCTCCCTGCACCGCCACACACACTCCTTGTATCTCAGTGGTGCACACCGCCTCTCCCGACCTCCCTGCACCACCACACACACTCCTTGTATCTCCATGGTGCACACCGCCTCTCCCGACCTCCCTGCACCGCCACACACACTCCTTGTATCTCCATGGTGCACACCGCCTCTCCCGACCTCCCTGCACCACCACACACACTCCTTGTATCTCCATGGTGCACACCGCCTCTCCCGACCTCCCTGCAATGCCACACACTCTACCTGTATCTCCGCGGTGCACACCGTCTCTCCCGACCTCCCTGCAACGCCACACACTCTCCCTGTATCTCCGTGGTGCACACCGCCTCTCCCGACCTCCCACCCACCACACACACTCCTTGTATCTCCATGGTGCACACCGCCTCTCCCGACCTCCCTGCAACGCCACACACTCTCCCTGTATCTCCGTGGTGCACACCGCCTCTCCCGACCTCCCTGCACCGCCACACACTCTCCCTGTATCTCCGTGGTGCACACCGCCTCTCCCGACCTCCCTGCAACGCCACACACTCTCCCTGTATCTCCGTGGGGCACACCGCCTCTCCCGACCTCCCTGCACCGCCACACACACTCCTTGTATCTCCATGGTGCACACCGCCTCTCCCGACCTCCCTGCACCGCCACACACACTCCTTGTATCTCCATGGTGCACACCGCCTCTCCCGACCTCCCTGCACCACCACACACACTCCTTGTATCTCCATGGTGCATACCGCCTCTCCCGACCTCCCTGCAACGCCACACACTCTCCTTGTATCTCCGTGGTGCACACCGCCTCTCCCGACCTCCCTGCAACGCCACACACTCTCCCTGTATCTCCGTGGTGCACACCGCCTCTCCCTGCACCGCCACACACACTCCTTGTATCTCCATGGTGCACACCGCCTCTCCCGACCTCCCTGCAACGCCACACACTCTCCCTGTATCTCCATGGTGCACACCGCCTCTCCCGACCTCCCTGCACCGCCACACACACTCCTTGTATCTCCATGGTGCACACCGCCTCTCCCGACCTCCCTGCACCACCACACACACTCCTTGTATCTCCATGGTTCACACCGCCTCTCCCGACCTCCCTGCAACGCCACACACTCTCCTTGTATTTCTGTGGTGCACACCGCCTCTCCCGACCTCCCTGCAACGCCACACACACTCCTTGTATCTCAGTGGTGCACACCGCCTCTCCCGACCTCCCTGCACCACCACACACACTCCTTGTATCTCCATGGTGCACATCGCCTCTCCCGACCTCCCTGCAACGCCACGCACTCTCCCTGTATCTCCGTGGTGCACACTGCCTCTCCCTGCACCGCCACACACACTGCCAAAAATTTGTGGAAAAATTTTGTGCTGAAAAATGACAAAAGTTGACTTGGTCAATTAAAGTTTATATTATTAGACAATACTTTTATTACATCATATCTTTGACCTTAAGGATCTAGTAGACTTCCAGGGAGACTTAAAAGGTTATGTTCAAGTTCAGTTAATTGTTTAATGCTTAGACAAACTTGTTATGGTATACTGAGAAAAGAAAATATACAGAGATTGCCAGCTGCCCTGAAAATATAATGCATTCTTACATTTATATATAAACTATTTATTTACTACTTTGTTAAAGACTTTTTTTAACAGTTATTTTTTTCTTTTTCTGTTATACTTTTATTTATTGTTGTTGTATTTTTTGTATTTTAAATATATATTTTCTGTATCTTTATTGTATGTTAGTCCAGATCTCAATGGAGATAGGTTGACAATAAAGTTATTATTATCATACTATGGTAGGTCGTAACCAAACATGTTTTATACTTGACAGAGGTAGTGACAAAACAGAAAGCTGAAACAGAAAGAGCGACAGCACTACTGAACAGTCAAAATGAAAAAGAAGGTATCCTGGAATCCCACGACATTGTCTTATCTAAATCGGATCTTTACAAAACCATCCCAGATACAATAGAGAGTGTAGTAGACTTGAAAGAGGAATTCAGGAAAGGAATCCCAGAACAGAAACCATATGGAATAGATACAAGGCGTTATTTATCACAGACATTATTAGATTTGTCTTATGATTTGGACGCAGTGGTTCAGAAATTGTCCCGGGATCACCCTCTGATGAATGCTCTGTCAGAAAACGTGGAAGAGATTGTAGACGAACTTCATAAGTATGCTACTGATTTAGATAAAAATATTGAAGAAGTAATCACGGAAAAAGATGTTGAACGGGTTTATTATTTTTATGAGCACGCCACTAGTTTGATCAACGTATTAGGAAAGGTTGCTGATGATAAGACACTGTTGAATTTTATGAAAAGTAAGTTTCTTTCACTACATATATGCATATTAACTACACAGTAATTTTATCTCATTCTTTAACTTATTCACCTTTTATTTCCAACAGTTTAATAATACTGAGAATGGCTTTTGGTTTAATCAAAACACGGTACTTTTGGTGGTTTCCAGTTTTCACATTTTTTGATTGATATTAGGATGCTTTATACCTAAATACTTTTAAATTGAAATTTTAAATAGGCATTATTTCGTTTCATTTGTGAATTTTTGCCAAGATAGTGTTTTGAATCACTTTGCGAGATAAACTTTGTTCAATTACTTTCTGCTGCCATGGATTTTTGTGAGTAAAATTATCGTAAGTGTGAATGTACATTTAAAATACATGTCTCGTAATGTCCTATAACAATTAAGAAATGTTTGTGGGGCTTAAGGTACTACATTTGTATTGGGAGGTTGATGGTAGTAACGGTACACTGTCGCAATTTATGCAAAATTCATTCTCATAATTTGTGTTTTAAACTCACATTTGTGATTGTTCATCTGTTTCAGTCTAAAAATTGTTCTACAGAGTTTGGAACCAACACGTGATAGATGCGCTTAAAGTGAGGCAGAGGGTGTATTGTGTATAATGTTTTTATTTTTATGATACACTGTTAGTGTCACATTTTTTCTCCCTTACCTATTTCCTTTTCAGTCTACTGAAAGTCTTATTGATTAATGCTAGGAACAATTATGGAAATTTTTATATCATAAAAACTAAAATTATTTTGTAGTTTTTACAGCATGGTGAATTTATGGTCAACACTCCTGCAAATTTGGTGACAGTGTGCCTTTAACTACTGGTGAATTCAATAGAATTTGTGCTTGCCCATCCATCCCTTTTAAGGCCAAAATTTTCTTGTAAACTCATTTTACAAAAAAGAGAGATTATTACGATTTGATGATTTACTATCATTTCATGACCATCAAAATTTTAAAAAATTTATCTTACAAAATTTGTACAGCAGTTTACAGTATACAGTAAACAGTTTAATGTATATCATAGTTTTTAAAATAACTAAATTGAACAGTGTTTGATCAAAACTTTCTGAAATGTTTGTCTGATAACAATCTGGTTTCCTGAAAGCAACATTGCTTGCAACACAGGTGTACATGTATAGTAAGCCAATTAGCTGCTGATATTACTGGCTTGATGTATGAAATAATTTCAATGCCACATTAACTTTTACTCTTTATCATATTACTTCTGAGAGACTTTAACAAACTGCTATGTAACGTCAGAATCTCTGAGGTCTAATCGAACAACTGAACAGTTACTCATACACCTGGACAGGCAAAGCACACCCTAGGTTTATATAAAACTATAACTTTAAAATGAGCTCAGAGTCGCATCAATCTTTGTATAGTTTATAATCTGGCCATTTCATATTGAACATTTACATTATATAAACACATCACATACTTATGTTCATTTCATCACAAGATGAAGGTATACAGTAAACGACTTTCAGACACTCACATTTTTTAGTCACAATTTTATAGCATTTGAAATCATTAAACTAAAATCACCCCGACTCTGTCGATAAAGAATCAATTTCACTACCAAAATGTCATGGTTTATATTTGTGATGCACCCAATTAATGGTCTTGAAGAGTTCTTTTTTGTTCTTAGTTCACTTTTATGTCCAAGGGTGTCTCCATAGGTGCAGTTGGTAAAAGAGATATCAATGTGGTCTTATATTGAGATTTCAGTGGTAATACTATTTGTCATTTCTGTCTTCTAATTTGTACTGTACCTTGGTATATTTTTCCTATCATAGCTGACATAACAAGTGACATTGATTTGGAACTTGATGTAGTATTCAGAACAGAAGAGGAATTGAAAGAGTGGCTATTTACAATTGCAGACATGCTCAATAGACCGGACACTGATCCAGAAAAGATGAAATGGTTACAAGAAACACTAAATGCCAAAAGGTAATGTGAGAGGGTTCTTAGTGTAACCTTGTCTATGCCAAAATGTTGTTTCTTTCTGTATTCTTAATTCCTATCCCCTCAACTAAGATACTAATACTAATAGTTAAAGGTTGGTTATGAGGATACTAATGGTATGTACCCAAATAGGCCGTTAACTACTGATACAATCTAAGCTGCAGTACTTTAACAAAGTAATACTGCAAAATTAGCAAGTTTTAGATGGTTTTTCTGCAGGCCCATCATGGATTATGTGTTGTCACAGTGCCTGTTTTAGGTAACTCTTTGTATAGAAGGACAATTGACCAATGACCCGTAGATATCGCACCCAATTCAGAGGTATGTATGGGGGTCTAAAAACTAACTCTGCGACGGGATTGTGCGACTCGCCGAATGTCGATTATTGCACTCTGCGACAGGATCGCAGTGTCACTCTGCGAAGAGCACGATTTCCATTGGTTGGTTGGTCGAAAAGCGTGAATCTCGATGGTCGATCGATGTAAGCGTACACAGCATGCCTTATAGAAATGTTCAGTTTTAAATGGTTATTTCGCCGACTGCTCGCGAACTACGGTAAACAAGTATTTACCGACGACATGCCGCACGGTTCGGTAATCAGCAAGTATTTAACATTGATTTATTAACATGTATAACATCCCTCGGAGGGGATGAGAGGGGTTACAAAACACATGCACGTTGGTGTTGGATGCCTTATTACGGTGTAACATCAGGGAGCTGGTAACATTAACGCCATTTTGAAGTTGTAAGGCTTCGTCGGCAACTATCCTCATTAGCATAGGCGGCAGCTTCAAAGCGTTTAGAGCGCGAAGTACGTTTCACACGACCCAGGGCACGCGATGTTACTTTTTTTTTTTTGTCATTAGCAAGTATAATTTGTTGTGACTATATTCATCACTTTGAATTCCCAAATAAAGCGTGTAGCGG
Source organism: Saccoglossus kowalevskii (assembly GCF_978046115.1). Lineage (NCBI taxonomy): Eukaryota > Metazoa > Hemichordata > Enteropneusta > Harrimaniidae > Saccoglossus > Saccoglossus kowalevskii. Next base: position 27,632,717 of record NC_140661.1, on the reverse strand, counting down.
GTCAAACTGTGTGGCTGTGATTTGGCTCGAAGTATAGCCACTGTACTCTATAGGTCGGAACAATTCACGAAGTCGGAAAGTCTCATGTCAGGATTGACATTTATTGAACTTTGAAAAGGAAACATCAACATCGGCTTGAAACAACAACAAACGTAAAAATAATAATAACGATAACAATGGCACGAGGACCTCAAGTGTCACATGACACAAAACTCAAGTTGTGATAGATCGGTTTTAAACCAATCACTGATCGCGGTAATAACGTCATAGGTCAAATACAATGTATGATATAATAGGAATACGAATAATCTAAACTAAACATCAAAGCTATTGCTGAACAGAAATAATACAGCGAATTGAATATTAATTATAGAAAACATTTTGAAGTCTAACTAGACAATTCAAACTTAATCAACAAACACACCTATGATTTGCATCTCGCCCCGACATACTCCGGGCACAAACGAGTTGCTGGCAAACCTGTATCAAAACATAGTGGGTTTGCTTAACTGTAGAATCAATGTAAAATGCTCAAATATTCAATAAAGGGAACATTATAACATAGAATTATGATACAAATGAATATCTTGCCTAAATTGTGCAATATTCATTATTATGAGAAATACTGTTCTTACTTATTTCTAGTGTTCAGTAATAAATCACTGTTTTGAAAAGAGTTCTCTGGTGATATCGAAAAGTTTGTAAAAGAGTCTCTATGTGATAAAGAGTCAATGTAATTATTCACACAGAATTATCATTGTACTGCATGGTGATTCTTTGTTTGGCTAGTTGAGCTGCCTTTCTTCGTGATTGTCTGTGAATTTGCGTTGTGTTAGAATTGTCTACTTCATCATTGATTGGTTGTGAATCGATCAATGACGTCGCAGATATGTCCGTTGATATTTCTTGATCAGATTGCGTGTTGTCGGTTGATATCTCTAATGGATATAAACGTGAAATGTCTCGGTTGGTCATTCCACTTTTCGTCTTGATTTCTGCTGCGCGAACAATACCGTCCGAACCTGGTAATAACTTGGTAACACAGGCTAGGTTCCAGTGAAGGCGCTTCTTGATGTCATCATGTACTAAAACTATATCACCAACTTTGATTCTATTGGTTTTGACACCCTTGTGTTGGTTGATGTGCCGTTCGCGAAGAGCGGTGATATATTCATGCGACCAACGCCTCCAGAAGGCATCTTGAAGCATAGTGAGGTAACGATATCGGTGATTTGCAATGTGATGATTCATCAAGATATTGGGGTTTGTGACCGTTTCAGTAGCTTGTGGTAAACTGTGTATACTACGCCCGTTGATCAAATGTGAAGGTGTGAGCGGATTCAGATCGGCGATATCTGAAGAAACAAATGTCAGCGGTCGTTCATTTATTGAAGATTCAATTTCGGTCAGAATAGTCTCCAATTCGACATAGGTCACACAGGATCGCCCAAGAACTTTCTTAAGGCTTGTCTTGGTAATAGAAATCATTCGTTCGAAGAAACCTCCGCACCATGGACTGCGCTTTGGAGTAAATTTCCATGCTATGCGTTGATCTGATAAATAGCGTTGTACTGTAGAATTTTGAATGATTTCTTTGAGCTGGTGTGACGCTGATACAAACGTTGACGCATTGTCCGATATGATGAGATTAGGTGTCGAGCGACGTGATGTGAAACGTCGGAGGGCTAATAGAAACGATTCAGTCGTAAGATCTCTGACGAGTTCTAAGTGTATGGCGCGCGTGATAGTACATGTGAATAGACAGATGTAGACCTTAACAATAGCTTGATTGATTGGGTCTTTGACGAATAAGTGTCCGGTGTAGTCTATTCCAATAGAAGAAAAGGGTTCAGATCGTTGTACTCTGAAGGTAGGAAGTGGCGCTGGAATTGGCTTGGAGTATGGCGTACCGTCTACTTTCTTGCAAATGACGCATTGGCGTAGAACTACTTTGACGTAGCGTCGCATTGAGATTATCCAGTACCGCTCGCGTAATTGAGACGTGACTGCGTTAGTACCGGCATGTTGAAGACTTAAATGAGTGTCCCGAATTATCATTGTGGTGAACGCATGTTTACCGGGGATCAATATCGGGTGTACAGTGTTGAAGGGTAAGTTGGTATTCTGCAGTCGACCTCCTGCACGTAATAATTGATCGCTGTCGACGAATAGCTTGAGTTGCTTGCAGAGAATTCCAAGTTTACCATCGTTCTTGGTTAGTCTTCGAATTTCATCAGCGTAGTACATATGTTGAATATTCTGAATCCAAACTAGCTCGGCGGTCTCTAGTTCGGTCGGTGAGGGCGCTGTTGTTTGTTGATTGTTGTCATCTGGAGAGGTCAATATGGCTGTCTTCTTTGTGCGTTCTCTCAACTTGTTAATGAAACGTAATACAAACGCTGTAACTCTAAGTAGATGTGATAAATTTTGATAATGTTCGATCTGGAATACATTGTCAATATTGTAGTTGACTTCTGTGGAAGTTTCTGTGACTGAGATTGATTGTTCGCGTATCGTAGGCGATATGAATGGAGGGCCTAGTTGTGCGTTTTCTAAATTTGGCAGTGTTGTAACAACAGTGTGAAGTACTGTCTGTTCAGAGACTTCAGTGGGCGTTGAAGATGGGGCTTGCGTATATGTGGATACTGAAGTGTCCCCTGTCTTCACACGTTGATCAGAATTGGTTGTGTTTGGAGTATCAAATAACTCGCATCTGGGCCAGTGTTGTCGATTAGTTAACCAAAACGGTCCGTTCCACCACAATTTTGATTCTGATAGCTCAGCTGGTGTGATACCTCGGGTTACTAAGTCGGCTGGGTTCTCTGCTGTATTGACGTAGTGGAGTTCCTGTTGAAATGAGTTGATTTCTGTCACACGATTGCGAGTAAACACATTCTGTTTACCTCGTCCATGTAGCCAATGTAATGTTATCTGACTATCTGACCATAACACATATTTTGAGATTGAGTATTTCCGTTCAAGGGATTTACCAACAAATTGACTAAGTCGTGTTCCAATCAGGGCTCCCATTAACTCTAAGCGTGGTATTGTTAGGGTTTGCTTGTTTATGGGAGCAACTCGTGCCTTTGCCATCACTAATGTAGATTCGGTGTCAGATACTAAATACACTGCGGCTCCGTAGGCCTTGTCTGATGCATCAGAAAATGTGTGAATTTCAACACTAGTCGGATTGTTGACAAAATATTTGCGCTGGATGTGATTGTTCGTCATCTTGTAGAGATCATCGGCTATATTTTGCCATTGTTGTAGTATTTCAGAGTCGATGGGTGTATCCCAGTTGTGATTGGTGATCCATAAATGTTGAATGATCAATTTTGCTTTGATATGAACAGGAGAAAACAAACCTAGTGGATCATATAGACTAGCGCTATATGCTACGATATCTCGCTTAGAAGTGAATTGTCCGAAGTTCGGCGTTTTTAATGGTTTCACGCGCAGAAGGTCAGCTTTAGAATCCCAGCGGATCCCGAGAATTGATAAGTCAGACTTTGAGTTGGATCGACCATCAATATCAATAACTTGTCTCAGAAATGCATCATTAGTGTTCCAGGAACGTAAGTTAAACTTGCGTGTAGATAGGATATTGATTGATTGTTCATAGAACTGTAATGCTTCCATTGAAGATGCGCAACTAGAAACTACGTCATCGACGTAAATGTCCTGTTGTAGAACTTGGGCTGTCGATTTTGAAGAGTGTTCATTCGTTAAATGTTTGATGGCTGCATTCAATATGAAGGGTGAACATGTAGCGCCGAATAGAACTGACTTGAACTGGAAGGTTTCGAAAGGGCTATTAATATTGGTTGAGTCCGTTAACCATAGAAATTTAGTGTATTTCCGGTCGGCTTCATGTAGACTAATTTGTAAGAAAGCCTTTTCAATATCTGCGGTTAATGCTATGGGGTCTGCTCGAAATCTCAGTAGTATAGACGTTAATGAATTGAGAAGTGGGGGTCCTGTATCTAAACACTGATTGAGGCTGGGCTGGTCCTTACCAGTAGTTGCTGAACAGTCGTACACTATTCTAATTGGAGTAGACTCGCTGTCCTTCTTGACCGAGCGATGAGGTAAGTAGTGCCCGATATTTGTACTATCATCGGTGACTCTCTCAATAAAACCTCTATGCAACTGATCATTGATAATGTTGTCGTAAACTTTGACAAGTTTGTCTGGTAGTTTGGCGATCATTTTTCTGGTGCGAGTATTTGCTGCTTGATAGTTGGTATGTAAGGTAGGGTGTTCCGGTTTCCAAGGTAATTTAGCTGTGTATCTTCCATCTTCGGTGGTGAGGCAATGATCAATATATTGTGTGTATTGTTCATTTTGTGCTACTTTGAGTTCGCTTGACTTGATTGTATCGTAAACACCAACTGTCTCTAAATCCCAAAATGAGCTGACTAAACTATCGAGTTCAGTATCTGGGGCTTTGACACTGGATATATGAAAAGTCTGGATATTTCTTCCCCTCCGTCTAGTTGAAGGAATAGGCCCTGATAAGAGATAGCCGAAAGCGGAAGAAACTGCGACAGGACTGCAACCTCTAATGATGTGGGATCCAACATAGTCCCAATAATGGTCAGCACCAATCAATACATCCACAGTCATGTTAGTGTCGTGAGAAAGTGGGTGTGCTAATTTGAGGTTGCGTATATGTGATATATTGCGTAAATCGTGTGTGAGATTGTTATCTAAATTATCGGAAATTTCATTGACTATGAGCAAGTCGATTGCGCTCTTTATACCATCTATCTGTAGAAGACCGACAGTGGTACGAGGTATCGTTTTATACCCTGTTTTCGAATTGGAAAATGATTTCAGATTGAGAGTTTCCGAGTAATTGGGATTTGCATTTATCGAATTTGCAAACTTTGTTGTCACAAAACTCCTATCAGCCCCCTCATCAAAAAGGACTGTAGCGACCCTAGAAACACCATTGCCAAATGTGGTGATTCGTGCGGTTTTCAGCAAGACGCGCGGTGGTGGGTCGGTATTTGACCGCCTATTGAGAAATGGTCGCTTGGGAGAGTGATTTGATACATGCGCGAAATTTATGTGGGTATCGCTTGATTTATTTTGCTGGGTGTCTGTCGAAATAGTCGAGTGAATTGAAGTATGATGCTTGCCTTTGCACGTGCGACAAGTCCAACGGGAGCGACATTCTCGCAAAAGATGATGACCTAAACAATTAAAACAGAGCTTGTTATCATGTATAAATTTCAAACGATCTGTGCGTGTTGTTATGGTACGACAGTCTGTGGTATAATGTTTACCATTACAGTAAGTGCAATGTGGTGATCTGGGTGTATACTGCTGTGATTTAGCATTGTTTTGTGCAGTGTGTGTTCTGGCATTAGCAGTATATTTTGTTTTGTTAGAGACATGTGGATTGCATTGATAGTTACCATGGGTACCAGCTGCTTGTTTTGACTGAGGATACTGACTGTTGGTATTGAAAGCAGCAACAGACGATGGGTAGTGATCGCTATCAGCAGCGTCGTCTGATCCAATGTTGAGAGCTTTGATTACCAAACGCTTCAGCGTGGTATTAAGAGTTTGTTTTCAGGGGTGGGTGATACCAAAGTGGGAAATGGATGCACATATGGGGTTAATTCCTTGAATTGCAATATAGAGGGTTCAGGCTGAAATACAATATATAATGTTTTCATGTTTCGTCTGATATTTCTGTGGTATTCTGCTGCTGTAAGCAATGCACGATTTGTTCCGAAATTCAGTATATTGTGTGTATTCCAGGGTTATTCGTTTTTTGCTGAAAACACCCCTATTTTTTAGTGGCAGAGTCGAATAGTCTCACTCCCACTGGGAAATCTGCATTGTTGCTTGAATGTGAGCTAATTAAACACATTTTCCAGACCGGCGAAAGAGTATGCAACAGCCAATTTTAACAGCCTGTCACGTGATTTTAGTCTGAATGTCAACATGAAGAGGCTAGTCCATTTTACGCAGGAGTAATTGGGAGTAGAATATGTGAGGGATAGTATCAACAGAGATGTGTATAGTGAAAAGTAATATCTATTCTTCATTTACATCTCTGAGCATTTCTGTTTTAGTATATTGGTTTGAAAATGTTGAACTTGCATGATTTGCAATGTGTTTTTTTAATGGGACTCCCCTATTGATCGAATCCCGGGTTTGAACGAGAACGGCACACCACGTGATTCGTTTGAATACAATGCTGATGGCAAACATGCCGTGTTTTTGCGGTACTCCACTGACGGGATGACTTAATGCATGCTACAACTTCGCTTGTGATGTTGCTTGTTAGCCATGGATTACATGAATCTTGATTACCAGTCAAATGTTGCTCATTTGACGTTGGTAATCTTTATTTGGAACTGAGTAACTTCCTGGTACTTCGTACTATGATAAAAATCAGTCAACATACATCAAGTTCTCTCAATCGTAGTATTCCATGTGATGTACACCTAATATGCCAAAAATGTTGCTGAACGATTTGAACTGAATAAAAATAGCAGACGAAAATTTGTTTACAAAATAAAAATACTTCGGTTGCCAATGAAAACCGGTAAAAAACAAGCAATATGTTTTCGGCTGTTATCATGGAAGGGACATGAACGTGAAGCTAACGTCTGTTTATAACTAAAACCGGGCACCTTATACGAGGTTTGCAAAATAACATGGCAGTCATTAGAAGTCACTTTATTTTATTGTTAGGACGTATTCAGCCGTTAAATGTATAATTTCCAATCGTTTTGCGATAGTATTTTCTAGATTGGAAGCAGCATTTACATTTTATTCAAAGTTCAAAGCTGCGTTGGGATTCCGTTGACAGTGGTAACAATGTCGGCGCCGGTGATCTCTTACCAGTGCGCAACGTAGCCAAAATAAAAGGCATGATCAGTTGGGCACTGCTATTACAAGACTTTGGCTGTTGCCATGGTAGCGGTGGGTCAGGATTGTTTTTCCAATTATCACAGAAGAGTTAAAATGCCATTCCTGCTGAACAGTTACTCTAACTTCGGGGTCAACTTTCTCATTAATGAAAAAAGATATCAAAAATTCAAATAGTAACTTTTTGCCCACACTCCAGCCGAGTACAATGAGCTATGTCTGAGGTGTTGTATCACAGGGAGTTGGACAAACTTGTGTATTTTAATAAATTATTGAATAATAAAATGTTATATAACTTTTCTTTTACCCCCCTCCCCTTCCTGGTATCTATTTCAAGTATTTTTGTCAGGTTCAAATCGTTCACCAGCATTTTTGGCATGTTAGATGTACATCACATAGAATACTAGGATTGGGAGAACTTAATGTTTGTTGACCACCTGGAATCTGAGTTTTATAAATCTTGAAGGGCTCTCGGAAGATCCACCCGCTGCCTGGACCCGCAGTAAAATCTCCGATTAATATGGAGCCACAACCATCAACATCGATATACCATGAGGTTTCTGCTGGCGACGTTGCGGTGTTACTCAGTTCCAAATAAAGATTACCAACGGCAAATTAGCAAAATTTAACCAGTAACCAAGACTCAGTCTATCCACGACAAGCAAGCAACATCACAAACGAGGTTGTAGTGTGCAGCTCACGAGTCAGCGACGACCGATTTCAACGAAAGTCATTCCGTCAGTGGAGTACCGCAGTTGCACGGCATGTTTGCCAATGTACAGATCTGTGGAGGAACTTTTAACTTCAACATCAACCGTGTATCGTAGTCGCCCAGTTTAAGTTCTGGTTCTGTCGTGGTCCCAACTAAAGGGCGACAGTCGTCGTGTCGCGTCCTGTTCGATATGGGACTCACAGCGACGTATACAACGCGTGTAAAATACATTGCTACGACCACCGCGCTTAAACATCCACGAGTTATTTATTCGGACGTCTGATTATTTTATTTTCACACGTACGTATTGAATAATAAAATGTTATATAACTTTTCTTTTACCCCCCTCCCCTTCCTGGTATCTATTTCAAGTATTTTTGTCAGGTTCAAATCGTTCACCAGCATTTTTGGCATGTTAGATGTACATCACATAGAATACTAGGATTGGGAGAACTTAATGTTTGTTGACCACCTGGAATCTGAGTTTTATAAATCTTGAAGGGCTCTCGGAAGATCCACCCGCTGCCTGGACCCGCAGTAAAATCTCCGATTAATATGGAGCCACAACCATCAACATCGATATACCATGAGGTTTCTGCTGGCGACGTTGCGGCGTTACTCAGTTCCAAATAAAGATTACCAATGCCAAATTAGCAAAATTTAACCAGTAACCAAGACTCAGTCTATCCACGACAAGCAAGCAACATCACAAACGAGGTTGTAGTGTGCAGCTCACGAGTCAGCGACGACCGATTTCAACGAAAGTCATTCCGTCAGTGGAGTACCGCAGTTGCACGGCATGTTTGCTAATGTACAGATCTGTGGAGGAACTTTTAACTTCAGCATCAACCGTGTATCGTAGTCGCCCAGTTTAAGTTCTGGTTCTGTCGTGGTCCCAACTAAAGGGCGACAGTCGTCGTGTCGCGTCCTGTTCGATATGGGACTCACAGCGACGTATACAACGCGTGTAAAATACATTGCTACGACCACCGCGCTTAAACATCCACGAGTTATTTATTCGGACGTCTGATTATTTTATTTTCACACGTACAGCGACACGCGTTCTACACCGACAAGCGTTGCTAGGTCGCAGCACTGTCTTGGAGCATATTAATGGGCAATTGGGTTCCCCGATCTAAATTTCTATCCCGGTTTGTTGCACGTTCTTTTTTTAATATGAAATAATCAAATATGGGACATGTGTATAATAACAGAACCCCACACCCTCCCCGTGGCTTTGCTCGTGAAAGTACGGCAGCAGGATACACCGCATCACTCGTGAAAATAACTTCCATACGCAATGAAAGCCACGGGGAGGGTATCTGTCATAATACTTCATTATCACTGAAAACATTTTTCCCCCTGAAATAAATTCCAGTGAATATGCCATTTCCCGCATACTATATTGAGACACAGCGCAGTGAAAATTAGATTCACATGTAATGCTTGAAAACATGTCAGCAAAAATAAATTAAGTGAAATTCTACGTGACTTCATAATAGTTGGAAATGAACACATTACACCCGACCCTACCACTCCATATACAATGTAAACTACACCCCAAAACATCCTTTCACCCACAGTTACTACCGTGTTTCACCAGTGTATTCTATTTGACGTCAGGAGAAATTGAAATAAACAAATTAATTATAATTTCAGCCTCTAGTTGACCACTGATTAAATAAACTACCTCGTCTTTATGTCAACTTGCAGTTATTCGTTGCCTACATCAGTGACTTCAAAATATATGTTTCAATCCCAGGAATTTCACTCGCTGTTAATTGCATGGGAGTGGCAGTCTTTAATGAATTTCTATTGTCATGTCAATTTCTTGCGATTACTCGAACATTAAGCTGTAACCACATACCGCCTAGGTGCTGTAATTAAATCCTGGTGTAAGCACCATATGAACTGTGAACAATGCATGTGAAGCCAGCTGTGGGGTATATTCAATCCTATAGATTTCTCATTGTTTGGTAACTATTTGCTGCAAATGCAACAAAAATCAATATAAAAAATATTACCCACACAGTATTCTACAGGTTACTTGTTTCATGTAGCATTGCTTTGCTGAGCGTCGCCAAAGTCCATGTATCATCCGTGTTGGATCGAGAAAGTTGGCGTTGAAATTGAACTGGCAGTTGCTTGAGTAAAAACGGTATCAATAGCTTTTCGTAGTGAGATTCATCCTGTCCAAGAGCTTTGAGTGAGCGAATAGTTGTGTCTAGATTATCGTGAAATGTTCGCAAAGATGTGGCGTTATAATCGGGTGGTGCACGCGTCCATAATGACTCCATGTGCGCTTGAATAATAAGTTGTGTCTGTCCGTAACGCTTTTCTAGCAGTGCGTATGCCAGTTTGTAATTTTCGGCGGACATCTGATAGCCGTCTATGAGTTGCTTGGCGTCGTCGGCAACAAATGATCGCAAGTATGTAAACTTCTGTATATCGGTAATCTGCGTATTTGAATCAATTGTGGCCTTAAAATTGTCGTTGAATTCGTTCCATGTTAGTGGGTCTCCGCGGAAAATGGGTATCTCGAGGCGAGGCAGTTGAACAGTTTTGAGTTGAGGTGGGTGGCGTTGTACGCTGACTGGTCGTTGATTTGGGTCTAGAATTGAAGCAGGATTGTTTTGATTGACAAATAAAGTAATAAAAGCAACACGATTCAGTATATCTACCTCATAACTGTCAGTAGCGGCGAATTCTGGGTCGTCGATATCGATGAGACCCGTGACATATCCGTCGGCGGTGACTAGGGCTTCGACTCGCGTATCAACGGTTAACTTTCTTGCGGCGATTTCCCGATATGCGACGGTCTTGTCTTGAGCTGTCTCGTAGTTGGATACTAGTTGTTCAATGGGTTGTAGCACCGCTTGTAGCTTGACTCTTGCTCTATCTCTGTTCTTGATTAGCGTGGTGATTTTTGGTGCCATGTTGAAAACTGTGCTGGTTGAAACTTTCACTGTGTCGCGCGACTTTGAATTGCTCCGTTGAATCCTGGTCTCGGCACCAATATGTGGCTGTGATTTGGCTCGAAGTATAGCCACTGTACTCTATAGGTCGGAACAATTCACGAAGTCGGAAAGTCTCATGTCAGGATTGACATTTATTGAACTTTGAAAAGGAAACATCAACATCGGCTTGAAACAACAACAAACGTAAAAATAATAATAACGATAACAATGGCACGAGGACCTCAAGTGTCACATGACACAAAACTCAAGTTGTGATAGATCGGTTTTAAACCAATCACTGATCGCGGTAATAACGTCATAGGTCAAATACAATGTATGATATAATAGGAATACGAATAATCTAAACTAAACATCAAAGCTATTGCTGAACAGAAATAATACAGCGAATTGAATATTAATTATAGAAAACATTTTGAAGTCTAACTAGACAATTCAAACTTAATCAACAAACACACCTATGATTTGCATCTCGCCCCGACATACTCCGGGCACAAACGAGTTGCTGGCAAACCTGTATCAAAACATAGTGGGTTTGCTTAACTGTAGAATCAATGTAAAATGCTCAAATATTCAATAAAGGGAACATTATAACATAGAATTATGATACAAATGAATATCTTGCCTAAATTGTGCAATATTCATTATTATGAGAAATACTGTTCTTACTTATTTCTAGTGTTCAGTAATAAATCACTGTTTTGAAAAGAGTTCTCTGGTGATATCGAAAAGTTTGTAAAAGAGTCTCTATGTGATAAAGAGTCAATGTAATTATTCACACAGAATTATCATTGTACTGCATGGTGATTCTTTGTTTGGCTAGTTGAGCTGCCTTTCTTCGTGATTGTCTGTGAATTTGCGTTGTGTTAGAATTGTCTACTTCATCATTGATTGGTTGTGAATCGATCAATGACGTCGCAGATATGTCCGTTGATATTTCTTGATCAGATTGCGTGTTGTCGGTTGATATCTCTAATGGATATAAACGTGAAATGTCTCGGTTGGTCATTCCACTTTTCGTCTTGATTTCTGCTGCGCGAACAATACCGTCCGAACCTGGTAATAACTTGGTAACACAGGCTAGGTTCCAGTGAAGGCGCTTCTTGATGTCATCATGTACTAAAACTATATCACCAACTTTGATTCTATTGGTTTTGACACCCTTGTGTTGGTTGATGTGCCGTTCGCGAAGAGCGGTGATATATTCATGCGACCAACGCCTCCAGAAGGCATCTTGAAGCATAGTGAGGTAACGATATCGGTGATTTGCAATGTGATGATTCATCAAGATATTGGGGTTTGTGACCGTTTCAGTAGCTTGTGGTAAACTGTGTATACTACGCCCGTTGATCAAATGTGAAGGTGTGAGCGGATTCAGATCGGCGATATCTGAAGAAACAAATGTCAGCGGTCGTTCATTTATTGAAGATTCAATTTCGGTCAGAATAGTCTCCAATTCGACATAGGTCACACAGGATCGCCCAAGAACTTTCTTAAGGCTTGTCTTGGTAATAGAAATCATTCGTTCGAAGAAACCTCCGCACCATGGACTGCGCTTTGGAGTAAATTTCCATGCTATGCGTTGATCTGATAAATAGCGTTGTACTGTAGAATTTTGAATGATTTCTTTGAGCTGGTGTGACGCTGATACAAACGTTGACGCATTGTCCGATATGATGAGATTAGGTGTCGAGCGACGTGATGTGAAACGTCGGAGGGCTAATAGAAACGATTCAGTCGTAAGATCTCTGACGAGTTCTAAGTGTATGGCGCGCGTGATAGTACATGTGAATAGACAGATGTAGACCTTAACAATAGCTTGATTGATTGGGTCTTTGACGAATAAGTGTCCGGTGTAGTCTATTCCAATAGAAGAAAAGGGTTCAGATCGTTGTACTCTGAAGGTAGGAAGTGGCGCTGGAATTGGCTTGGAGTATGGCGTACCGTCTACTTTCTTGCAAATGACGCATTGGCGTAGAACTACTTTGACGTAGCGTCGCATTGAGATTATCCAGTACCGCTCGCGTAATTGAGACGTGACTGCGTTAGTACCGGCATGTTGAAGACTTAAATGAGTGTCCCGAATTATCATTGTGGTGAACGCATGTTTACCGGGGATCAATATCGGGTGTACAGTGTTGAAGGGTAAGTTGGTATTCTGCAGTCGACCTCCTGCACGTAATAATTGATCGCTGTCGACGAATAGCTTGAGTTGCTTGCAGAGAATTCCAAGTTTACCATCGTTCTTGGTTAGTCTTCGAATTTCATCAGCGTAGTACATATGTTGAATATTCTGAATCCAAACTAGCTCGGCGGTCTCTAGTTCGGTCGGTGAGGGCGCTGTTGTTTGTTGATTGTTGTCATCTGGAGAGGTCAATATGGCTGTCTTCTTTGTGCGTTCTCTCAACTTGTTAATGAAACGTAATACAAACGCTGTAACTCTAAGTAGATGTGATAAATTTTGATAATGTTCGATCTGGAATACATTGTCAATATTGTAGTTGACTTCTGTGGAAGTTTCTGTGACTGAGATTGATTGTTCGCGTATCGTAGGCGATATGAATGGAGGGCCTAGTTGTGCGTTTTCTAAATTTGGCAGTGTTGTAACAACAGTGTGAAGTACTGTCTGTTCAGAGACTTCAGTGGGCGTTGAAGATGGGGCTTGCGTATATGTGGATACTGAAGTGTCCCCTGTCTTCACACGTTGATCAGAATTGGTTGTGTTTGGAGTATCAAATAACTCGCATCTGGGCCAGTGTTGTCGATTAGTTAACCAAAACGGTCCGTTCCACCACAATTTTGATTCTGATAGCTCAGCTGGTGTGATACCTCGGGTTACTAAGTCGGCTGGGTTCTCTGCTGTATTGACGTAGTGGAGTTCCTGTTGAAATGAGTTGATTTCTGTCACACGATTGCGAGTAAACACATTCTGTTTACCTCGTCCATGTAGCCAATGTAATGTTATCTGACTATCTGACCATAACACATATTTTGAGATTGAGTATTTCCGTTCAAGGGATTTACCAACAAATTGACTAAGTCGTGTTCCAATCAGGGCTCCCATTAACTCTAAGCGTGGTATTGTTAGGGTTTGCTTGTTTATGGGAGCAACTCGTGCCTTTGCCATCACTAATGTAGATTCGGTGTCAGATACTAAATACACTGCGGCTCCGTAGGCCTTGTCTGATGCATCAGAAAATGTGTGAATTTCAACACTAGTCGGATTGTTGACAAAATATTTGCGCTGGATGTGATTGTTCGTCATCTTGTAGAGATCATCGGCTATATTTTGCCATTGTTGTAGTATTTCAGAGTCGATGGGTGTATCCCAGTTGTGATTGGTGATCCATAAATGTTGAATGATCAATTTTGCTTTGATATGAACAGGAGAAAACAAACCTAGTGGATCATATAGACTAGCGCTATATGCTACGATATCTCGCTTAGAAGTGAATTGTCCGAAGTTCGGCGTTTTTAATGGTTTCACGCGCAGAAGGTCAGCTTTAGAATCCCAGCGGATCCCGAGAATTGATAAGTCAGACTTTGAGTTGGATCGACCATCAATATCAATAACTTGTCTCAGAAATGCATCATTAGTGTTCCAGGAACGTAAGTTAAACTTGCGTGTAGATAGGATATTGATTGATTGTTCATAGAACTGTAATGCTTCCATTGAAGATGCGCAACTAGAAACTACGTCATCGACGTAAATGTCCTGTTGTAGAACTTGGGCTGTCGATTTTGAAGAGTGTTCATTCGTTAAATGTTTGATGGCTGCATTCAATATGAAGGGTGAACATGTAGCGCCGAATAGAACTGACTTGAACTGGAAGGTTTCGAAAGGGCTATTAATATTGGTTGAGTCCGTTAACCATAGAAATTTAGTGTATTTCCGGTCGGCTTCATGTAGACTAATTTGTAAGAAAGCCTTTTCAATATCTGCGGTTAATGCTATGGGGTCTGCTCGAAATCTCAGTAGTATAGACGTTAATGAATTGAGAAGTGGGGGTCCTGTATCTAAACACTGATTGAGGCTGGGCTGGTCCTTACCAGTAGTTGCTGAACAGTCGTACACTATTCTAATTGGAGTAGACTCGCTGTCCTTCTTGACCGAGCGATGAGGTAAGTAGTGCCCGATATTTGTACTATCATCGGTGACTCTCTCAATAAAACCTCTATGCAACTGATCATTGATAATGTTGTCGTAAACTTTGACAAGTTTGTCTGGTAGTTTGGCGATCATTTTTCTGGTGCGAGTATTTGCTGCTTGATAGTTGGTATGTAAGGTAGGGTGTTCCGGTTTCCAAGGTAATTTAGCTGTGTATCTTCCATCTTCGGTGGTGAGGCAATGATCAATATATTGTGTGTATTGTTCATTTTGTGCTACTTTGAGTTCGCTTGACTTGATTGTATCGTAAACACCAACTGTCTCTAAATCCCAAAATGAGCTGACTAAACTATCGAGTTCAGTATCTGGGGCTTTGACACTGGATATATGAAAAGTCTGGATATTTCTTCCCCTCCGTCTAGTTGAAGGAATAGGCCCTGATAAGAGATAGCCGAAAGCGGAAGAAACTGCGACAGGACTGCAACCTCTAATGATGTGGGATCCAACATAGTCCCAATAATGGTCAGCACCAATCAATACATCCACAGTCATGTTAGTGTCGTGAGAAAGTGGGTGTGCTAATTTGAGGTTGCGTATATGTGATATATTGCGTAAATCGTGTGTGAGATTGTTATCTAAATTATCGGAAATTTCATTGACTATGAGCAAGTCGATTGCGCTCTTTATACCATCTATCTGTAGAAGACCGACAGTGGTACGAGGTATCGTTTTATACCCTGTTTTCGAATTGGAAAATGATTTCAGATTGAGAGTTTCCGAGTAATTGGGATTTGCATTTATCGAATTTGCAAACTTTGTTGTCACAAAACTCCTATCAGCCCCCTCATCAAAAAGGACTGTAGCGACCCTAGAAACACCATTGCCAAATGTGGTGATTCGTGCGGTTTTCAGCAAGACGCGCGGTGGTGGGTCGGTATTTGACCGCCTATTGAGAAATGGTCGCTTGGGAGAGTGATTTGATACATGCGCGAAATTTATGTGGGTATCGCTTGATTTATTTTGCTGGGTGTCTGTCGAAATAGTCGAGTGAATTGAAGTATGATGCTTGCCTTTGCACGTGCGACAAGTCCAACGGGAGCGACATTCTCGCAAAAGATGATGACCTAAACAATTAAAACAGAGCTTGTTATCATGTATAAATTTCAAACGATCTGTGCGTGTTGTTATGGTACGACAGTCTGTGGTATAATGTTTACCATTACAGTAAGTGCAATGTGGTGATCTGGGTGTATACTGCTGTGATTTAGCATTGTTTTGTGCAGTGTGTGTTCTGGCATTAGCAGTATATTTTGTTTTGTTAGAGACATGTGGATTGCATTGATAGTTACCATGGGTACCAGCTGCTTGTTTTGACTGAGGATACTGACTGTTGGTATTGAAAGCAGCAACAGACGATGGGTAGTGATCGCTATCAGCAGCGTCGTCTGATCCAATGTTGAGAGCTTTGATTACCAAACGCTTCAGCGTGGTATTAAGAGTTTGTTTTCAGGGGTGGGTGATACCAAAGTGGGAAATGGATGCACATATGGGGTTAATTCCTTGAATTGCAATATAGAGGGTTCAGGCTGAAATACAATATATAATGTTTTCATGTTTCGTCTGATATTTCTGTGGTATTCTGCTGCTGTAAGCAATGCACGATTTGTTCCGAAATTCAGTATATTGTGTGTATTCCAGGGTTATTCGTTTTTTGCTGAAAACACCCCTATTTTTTAGTGGCAGAGTCGAATAGTCTCACTCCCACTGGGAAATCTGCATTGTTGCTTGAATGTGAGCTAATTAAACACATTTTCCAGACCGGCGAAAGAGTATGCAACAGCCAATTTTAACAGCCTGTCACGTGATTTTAGTCTGAATGTCAACATGAAGAGGCTAGTCCATTTTACGCAGGAGTAATTGGGAGTAGAATATGTGAGGGATAGTATCAACAGAGATGTGTATAGTGAAAAGTAATATCTATTCTTCATTTACATCTCTGAGCATTTCTGTTTTAGTATATTGGTTTGAAAATGTTGAACTTGCATGATTTGCAATGTGTTTTTTTAATGGGACTCCCCTATTGATCGAATCCCGGGTTTGAACGAGAACGGCACACCACGTGATTCGTTTGAATACAATGCTGATGGCAAACATGCCGTGTTTTTGCGGTACTCCACTGACGGGATGACTTAATGCATGCTACAACTTCGCTTGTGATGTTGCTTGTTAGCCATGGATTACATGAATCTTGATTACCAGTCAAATGTTGCTCATTTGACGTTGGTAATCTTTATTTGGAACTGAGTAACTTCCTGGTACTTCGTACTATGATAAAAATCAGTCAACATACATCAAGTTCTCTCAATCGTAGTATTCCATGTGATGTACACCTAATATGCCAAAAATGTTGCTGAACGATTTGAACTGAATAAAAATAGCAGACGAAAATTTGTTTACAAAATAAAAATACTTCGGTTGCCAATGAAAACCGGTAAAAAACAAGCAATATGTTTTCGGCTGTTATCATGGAAGGGACATGAACGTGAAGCTAACGTCTGTTTATAACTAAAACCGGGCACCTTATACGAGGTTTGCAAAATAACATGGCAGTCATTAGAAGTCACTTTATTTTATTGTTAGGACGTATTCAGCCGTTAAATGTATAATTTCCAATCGTTTTGCGATAGTATTTTCTAGATTGGAAGCAGCATTTACATTTTATTCAAAGTTCAAAGCTGCGTTGGGATTCCGTTGACAGTGGTAACAATGTCGGCGCCGGTGATCTCTTACCAGTGCGCAACGTAGCCAAAATAAAAGGCATGATCAGTTGGGCACTGCTATTACAAGACTTTGGCTGTTGCCATGGTAGCGGTGGGTCAGGATTGTTTTTCCAATTATCACAGAAGAGTTAAAATGCCATTCCTGCTGAACAGTTACTCTAACTTCGGGGTCAACTTTCTCATTAATGAAAAAAGATATCAAAAATTCAAATAGTAACTTTTTGCCCACACTCCAGCCGAGTACAATGAGCTATGTCTGAGGTGTTGTATCACAGGGAGTTGGACAAACTTGTGTATTTTAATAAATTATTGAATAATAAAATGTTATATAACTTTTCTTTTACCCCCCTCCCCTTCCTGGTATCTATTTCAAGTATTTTTGTCAGGTTCAAATCGTTCACCAGCATTTTTGGCATGTTAGATGTACATCACATAGAATACTAGGATTGGGAGAACTTAATGTTTGTTGACCACCTGGAATCTGAGTTTTATAAATCTTGAAGGGCTCTCGGAAGATCCACCCGCTGCCTGGACCCGCAGTAAAATCTCCGATTAATATGGAGCCACAACCATCAACATCGATATACCATGAGGTTTCTGCTGGCGACGTTGCGGTGTTACTCAGTTCCAAATAAAGATTACCAACGGCAAATTAGCAAAATTTAACCAGTAACCAAGACTCAGTCTATCCACGACAAGCAAGCAACATCACAAACGAGGTTGTAGTGTGCAGCTCACGAGTCAGCGACGACCGATTTCAACGAAAGTCATTCCGTCAGTGGAGTACCGCAGTTGCACGGCATGTTTGCCAATGTACAGATCTGTGGAGGAACTTTTAACTTCAACATCAACCGTGTATCGTAGTCGCCCAGTTTAAGTTCTGGTTCTGTCGTGGTCCCAACTAAAGGGCGACAGTCGTCGTGTCGCGTCCTGTTCGATATGGGACTCACAGCGACGTATACAACGCGTGTAAAATACATTGCTACGACCACCGCGCTTAAACATCCACGAGTTATTTATTCGGACGTCTGATTATTTTATTTTCACACGTACGTATTGAATAATAAAATGTTATATAACTTTTCTTTTACCCCCCTCCCCTTCCTGGTATCTATTTCAAGTATTTTTGTCAGGTTCAAATCGTTCACCAGCATTTTTGGCATGTTAGATGTACATCACATAGAATACTAGGATTGGGAGAACTTAATGTTTGTTGACCACCTGGAATCTGAGTTTTATAAATCTTGAAGGGCTCTCGGAAGATCCACCCGCTGCCTGGACCCGCAGTAAAATCTCCGATTAATATGGAGCCACAACCATCAACATCGATATACCATGAGGTTTCTGCTGGCGACGTTGCGGCGTTACTCAGTTCCAAATAAAGATTACCAATGCCAAATTAGCAAAATTTAACCAGTAACCAAGACTCAGTCTATCCACGACAAGCAAGCAACATCACAAACGAGGTTGTAGTGTGCAGCTCACGAGTCAGCGACGACCGATTTCAACGAAAGTCATTCCGTCAGTGGAGTACCGCAGTTGCACGGCATGTTTGCTAATGTACAGATCTGTGGAGGAACTTTTAACTTCAGCATCAACCGTGTATCGTAGTCGCCCAGTTTAAGTTCTGGTTCTGTCGTGGTCCCAACTAAAGGGCGACAGTCGTCGTGTCGCGTCCTGTTCGATATGGGACTCACAGCGACGTATACAACGCGTGTAAAATACATTGCTACGACCACCGCGCTTAAACATCCACGAGTTATTTATTCGGACGTCTGATTATTTTATTTTCACACGTACAGCGACACGCGTTCTACACCGACAAGCGTTGCTAGGTCGCAGCACTGTCTTGGAGCATATTAATGGGCAATTGGGTTCCCCGATCTAAATTTCTATCCCGGTTTGTTGCACGTTCTTTTTTTAATATGAAATAATCAAATATGGGACATGTGTATAATAACAGAACCCCACACCCTCCCCGTGGCTTTGCTCGTGAAAGTACGGCAGCAGGATACACCGCATCACTCGTGAAAATAACTTCCATACGCAATGAAAGCCACGGGGAGGGTATCTGTCATAATACTTCATTATCACTGAAAACATTTTTCCCCCTGAAATAAATTCCAGTGAATATGCCATTTCCCGCATACTATATTGAGACACAGCGCAGTGAAAATTAGATTCACATGTAATGCTTGAAAACATGTCAGCAAAAATAAATTAAGTGAAATTCTACGTGACTTCATAATAGTTGGAAATGAACACATTACACCCGACCCTACCACTCCATATACAATGTAAACTACACCCCAAAACATCCTTTCACCCACAGTTACTACCGTGTTTCACCAGTGTATTCTATTTGACGTCAGGAGAAATTGAAATAAACAAATTAATTATAATTTCAGCCTCTAGTTGACCACTGATTAAATAAACTACCTCGTCTTTATGTCAACTTGCAGTTATTCGTTGCCTACATCAGTGACTTCAAAATATATGTTTCAATCCCAGGAATTTCACTCGCTGTTAATTGCATGGGAGTGGCAGTCTTTAATGAATTTCTATTGTCATGTCAATTTCTTGCGATTACTCGAACATTAAGCTGTAACCACATACCGCCTAGGTGCTGTAATTAAATCCTGGTGTAAGCACCATATGAACTGTGAACAATGCATGTGAAGCCAGCTGTGGGGTATATTCAATCCTATAGATTTCTCATTGTTTGGTAACTATTTGCTGCAAATGCAACAAAAATCAATATAAAAAATATTACCCACACAGTATTCTACAGGTTACTTGTTTCATGTAGCATTGCTTTGCTGAGCGTCGCCAAAGTCCATGTATCATCCGTGTTGGATCGAGAAAGTTGGCGTTGAAATTGAACTGGCAGTTGCTTGAGTAAAAACGGTATCAATAGCTTTTCGTAGTGAGATTCATCCTGTCCAAGAGCTTTGAGTGAGCGAATAGTTGTGTCTAGATTATCGTGAAATGTTCGCAAAGATGTGGCGTTATAATCGGGTGGTGCACGCGTCCATAATGACTCCATGTGCGCTTGAATAATAAGTTGTGTCTGTCCGTAACGCTTTTCTAGCAGTGCGTATGCCAGTTTGTAATTTTCGGCGGACATCTGATAGCCGTCTATGAGTTGCTTGGCGTCGTCGGCAACAAATGATCGCAAGTATGTAAACTTCTGTATATCGGTAATCTGCGTATTTGAATCAATTGTGGCCTTAAAATTGTCGTTGAATTCGTTCCATGTTAGTGGGTCTCCGCGGAAAATGGGTATCTCGAGGCGAGGCAGTTGAACAGTTTTGAGTTGAGGTGGGTGGCGTTGTACGCTGACTGGTCGTTGATTTGGGTCTAGAATTGAAGCAGGATTGTTTTGATTGACAAATAAAGTAATAAAAGCAACACGATTCAGTATATCTACCTCATAACTGTCAGTAGCGGCGAATTCTGGGTCGTCGATATCGATGAGACCCGTGACATATCCGTCGGCGGTGACTAGGGCTTCGACTCGCGTATCAACGGTTAACTTTCTTGCGGCGATTTCCCGATATGCGACGGTCTTGTCTTGAGCTGTCTCGTAGTTGGATACTAGTTGTTCAATGGGTTGTAGCACCGCTTGTAGCTTGACTCTTGCTCTATCTCTGTTCTTGATTAGCGTGGTGATTTTTGGTGCCATGTTGAAAACTGTGCTGGTTGAAACTTTCACTGTGTCGCGCGACTTTGAATTGCTCCGTTGAATCCTGGTCTCGGCACCAATATGTGGCTGTGATTTGGCTCGAAGTATAGCCACTGTACTCTATAGGTCGGAACAATTCACGAAGTCGGAAAGTCTCATGTCAGGATTGACATTTATTGAACTTTGAAAAGGAAACATCAACATCGGCTTGAAACAACAACAAACGTAAAAATAATAATAACGATAACAATGGCACGAGGACCTCAAGTGTCACATGACACAAAACTCAAGTTGTGATAGATCGGTTTTAAACCAATCACTGATCGCGGTAATAACGTCATAGGTCAAATACAATGTATGATATAATAGGAATACGAATAATCTAAACTAAACATCAAAGCTATTGCTGAACAGAAATAATACAGCGAATTGAATATTAATTATAGAAAACATTTTGAAGTCTAACTAGACAATTCAAACTTAATCAACAAACACACCTATGATTTGCATCTCGCCCCGACAAACTGTTTCTAGGCGATCAATATCGTTTTATTAAGAATATTAAGAGAGAAAAAACGTAAAGCTGTATGAATGAATTGAAACTACTGCTGAAGATGGAAAACTACTAGTAAAACGGCAGTGTCAACGGAAAATTAGATGGGTGCACGCTACTGCATAAACGGAAACAATGGCTTTGTTTATTTGTCCGATGTCGACGAGCAACAGATTTCCTGTACTCAGTTCCTCGTCTGATCACCGGCCTCACGTATCGGTGTCGTCATCGGTTAAGTAGTTGAAACTCTCGCGTTGATGCGAATATTTCAGCCTAATCGTCCCTTTCGAACCACTCGCGAGGTTGGTCATAATATGACCTAGACGTGCTTGCTATCTGTTGCGATTCCGATGAAAAATTCTTAAAAAATAAATATAAATTGCATAAACAAGGGGTGAACGCGAAAGTCCTGTAATGTTGCATCCGAATCACAACAGGCTGCAGGCAAGTCTAAATTAGTAAATATGACCCTGACTTGCAGATTTGTCTTTGCCTCGTCTGTCATTGGCGTCTTCGCTTTCTTTTTTATCGCCATTGCGTTAGTAAGATGGTGTTATTAAAATAGAATATAGACTTAGAAAATAAAACGATTTCTCAGACGAAGTCTTGACTGTAACAATGCTGACAATGGACGTTAGATAAATATGCATTGTTTGCGACAGGAAGCTTGTCACCCGTTCTATCAGAATCGTCAACAACAGAGTATTACCGGTAGTATACATATACATGGTACATGTATAAACATTATGCAAATATTAACGAAACGGTAGTAGTGTTAGCGTTTGAGCACTGGTCTTTCCGAAATTTCGAAAAGCTAGGATGATGAATCAAGGTACAAAGTAACCGTTTTATCAATTATTGGAAAATTATTGGAAAAGAAAGAATTTCCCCTCCCGCTACATTAAGATCAATATGGACCACCGAAATTTGGCGTTGATTTAAAAAAATAAACCATAATTTTCAGTAATACTGACTTCAAAAATTATGATACAAAAATAATTACATTCATACCAACGCCGTTTTTGTTTACTTTTCACAACTGTTACAAAGTATTTCATTTCTGGTGGTTAAAATACCAGCTGATCGATCGTAGACCACAAGTCTTGAGTCCGTTTATGATCTAAACGAAGGCAGAGGATTGCAAACAACTGCTGTCATGGCAAACGTTGCACGTCGTGAATGATTTATTTTTCACTGCATGCAAGTTATTTCCCTTGATGCACTCAACAAAGTCAAAGAAGACGTACAACATTCGTTGCAGAACGCGTGAAAAGTACTTCGCGTTCCACTCGCTTTGAAACTGCCGCCTATGCTTAATGAGCATAGTCGTCGGGACGAAGCCTACAACTCCAAGATGGCGATAACGTAACACCGTATTAAATAGGCAGTCAAAACCAACGTGCACGTTACACTATTTAATTTTTTTAGCCAGCGGTGTGATGTGTCTAAAAACCGTAAACCATGTGTCATTTGTTTGGTCCCACAATTTGTCTTCCATGTGCTTGCCGATCAACGAACAGTGCGGCATGTCGCCGGTACATAGTGTTTACACACTTTTTTTTACCGTACTTTTTTTACAATTTAAAACTTAATTTTTTATAATGTCTGCGGTGGACATCGACCATTGGGATTCGCGCTTTTCGACCAACCAACCAATAGGAATCGTGCTCTTCGCAGAGTGACACTGCGATCCTGTCGCAGAGTGCAACAATCGACATTTGGCGAGTCGCACAATCGCGTCGCAGAGTTAGTTTTTAGACCCCCATACATACATGCAATTCAAGTACGTAACATAGTAAACTATTCAACCACAAATATTTCATTCAGTAGAGTGATAAGTTCAAATCCAGGGGTTGCTGCTGTTAAAAATGTACCATTTTTAAATAGTGAGAGGAAAGTTTCCACTTGAATCATGTGAGAACAACATCACTCTTAAAAGAATACCTTTCTAGTAAAACAAGGAAACTAGTAAATCTCATCTTTCTGTTAGAATGTAACTTTACTCTCTATTTTAGTGTTCAATCTGAGTAAAGTTTTTGCCTTGCATTACTTTTCTTCTCATTTGTGCCACAGAAAACCACCAGCTGAAGATACCTTAGCAGTGACTATATCAACAGAATTTCTGAAGCTAGAGGAGGATGACAAAAAAGATGACAAAAAAGTTGAAAAAGAGGTTGAGCAAAAAGAGGATGGTGAAGATGACGAGGAAGAAGCGTCAATAGAAACTGAGGAAGAAGAGGATGCTTTGTTAGTCAAGGAATTCAAAGAAGGTCTTGATGAGATAAAACCTGATAAAGCCAAGTTAGCTGAGATGTCAGATAAACTTCATGAATCTATTCTTGACCAGTTTGATGATATTTTAGCAGAGGTTAGAATTTTTATTTGTTCATTTTATAGGAGTAGATAGATTGATGTGTGATTTGTGTTCAGTAGTGTAGCATGCCTACTTATCTTTGTGAAATAATACAGTGTGACTACTTATCTTTGTGAAATAATACAGTGTGACTACTTATCTTTGTGAAATAATACAGTGTGACTACTTATCTTTGTGAAATAATACAGTGTGACTACTTATCTTTTTGAAATAATGCAATATGGCTACATATTCGTGAATAATTCATTTTTGACTCCCGTGTGCGGAATCTTTGTAGTTATCTAAAGAACCAATTATCAGATTTCAGTGAATCTTGATAGATAGATGCTCTCAGAGAATGTGCAGACCTGATTGTTTTTTTAAATCAATGCATAATAATACCCTAATTTGCATATTATTAATTAGCAAATTTTAGGCATTTGCTCTTGTTTCTCAAGTACCATTCATCATATTTTAATGAAACATGGTACATAAATGTTCTGGGATAATGTGTAAACCTGATTTGTTTTTGGTTGAGCCATGGACCCTTTTTAATGTAATATGTCTAATGTATCAGGTGACTATATAAGGTCATGTGACCTCAATAATATGCATAACTGTAATATCTTAAGGACTGTTGCAGACCGGTGCTTTAATTCTGTTTTCTGACAAGGCGTATGACCAAAATATCAATAATAATTATAATTGTTAAACCATAGCTACTTGGAATCACCCTAATCATCGCTTGCAGTTGTATTTAAATGCTGTATTTGCTCTAATAGAAGCACATGTGCTAACTGTAAATATATTATAGTAAATACAGTATTCCTTATTTGTACTTCATGTCTCCAATACTCTCAGCACACAGGAGTTCTTTCTAAGCTGTCTTTGATTGATTCTTATCTTTATTGAATAATTCCACCTTGTATGATACCGTAAAAACTTGATTAATTCACGGTCTCTATTAGTTCGCGCACCCATTTTATTTTCGAACGCTAATTTTTAAATGTATCCTTTTAATTCGCGGCGTTCAAAAACATGTTTAAAATTGTATCCTATTAATTCGCGCGCCAGAATAAAGTGGATAACTCGGAATATATTGCATGAACATTAAAAATATACATATAATGTTATGTTATCAGTATTTGGTGTTGCCGCAATCGCAGATGATCTCCGTCATCACCGCCTTTCAGTTAGCAAGCAGTTGAGGTTCGGTAAAGATTTGACGTGAAAAAAATCATTCCCCCACGACACTACAGATGTTGGGCAAGATTATTACTTAGTCGATAAATATCCATCGGTCAGCACATCGATTACGAATTTCCGTGATGGAAAGCTTGGTACATGGCTTTTTCGTCACTGGTTCACAGGGTTGCATCCCGGGGTTGCATCGACCATGTGTTCGCCATTATTCTATTACGTCATTTAAGTGAACCGCCCTATGGTGCGTAAATTGACATTTTTGATTGGTCGGGCAATTGACCTCGTGTCACATTTCATTATACCGGATTCGGTAAAAAACACAGAGTTAAGCGGTCATGTACCTTCTATAAATCTAACCTTGCACACATAATCTTGTACTGACGTGTTTTTTGTCCAAGAAAGACGTTCCCTTTCATTTAACCCCCAGTTAACTCATCGCGTCCATGGTATTTGTGAGAGTTGAAAGATTCTTTGAACAAATGAACTATATTGATTTGTGTCAAGCTGGGTGACCCGAATTAAAATATCAGTGCATGAACTCTGGATGTCATTGCCTAATGCCGCACGTAATTCAAACACGTGGTTATTATATTAGAGTTCAGTCGAAATGTACGTGAATAATGCGATCGTAGTCCGCTACCCAGAGTTTATTATATTATTATAGTAAAATTTAATTTGACGTATGGTATGTTTATGTTTGCGTAATTATTACGAATGCAACGCATTATCAAGTCGGTGATATTGAAATATTCACAGACCTAGTACCCCGGGTCAGTGCCCTAACAATAGTTAAAAAAAACTAATTATCATGAAAGCAATACATTACGAAGTTGAAATATTCAGAGCTGGTACAATATTGTAAACAAATTTGCGTAATTAGAAAAGCAGTGCACTAAGTAAACGACATTGATATATTCAAGCCAGTACAGAGTTGCATACAAGTTGCGTAATTACAGTACCTTTGAATATAATTAATAACAATTTTACTAGTTTGACGCACGGGACACGAAAGAAAAAGGTTGCTAAGGTAACACGCCAGTTCAGTGCGTGACTTGGGGTCAAACTTCGGTCAACACACACTTGATGTCAGCATCGCCGCGCAACAAGTTTCGCTAAAGTACTTGAAGTTCAATTGCGTCCCAAAATGATGTCGTTGATCACTCAGTTGTCGCAGCGTGTGTTGTGTCATGTCCATGATGCACCCCGTTTCGACTTTGGCCTGCTTTTCCTTCTTGTTCACGTAAAATGCGACCTCTCACCAATGTATTAAAACACTTTGAATTTATACTTTGCATGATTATATTTGGTCAACGCGAAACATTATTTTTTCTAAACATTTTCTGAGACCGATTTTATCAACGCAGAGTTATTTTTCCAGACAAGATGGGCTTCGTAATATCTGCCATAACATCGCCCGGGCGATGCCTAGAAAAACAAGCAGCCTATCGGCTGAGATAGCCCCGCTGTTAGCAATGCACATTTCAATTAAAGAACTGAAGACATCATTAGAAAATGAACAATATGAATAGTATCAAAGCAATCGGACTTACAGTTTTTAACAAGAAGTCGAAAATATCACTTTTTACCAAAAATTACAAAAATATTCACCAAAATAAATTAATTAGAGAATTGAAGATATCATCACAAAACGAACAAATCTGAGAGAGGTCCACATGTAGTACCTATATATGTAATATCAAAGCAATCGGACTTACAGTTTTCAACAAGAAGTCGAAAATATCACTTTTTACCAAAAATGACAAAAATATTCACCAAAATTAGAGAATTGAAGATATCATCACAAAATGAACAAATCTGAGAGAGGTCCACATGCAGTACCTATATATGTAATATCAAAGCAATCGGACTTGCGGTTTTTAACAAGAAGTCAAAAATATCACTTTTTACCAAAAATGACATAAATATTCACCAAAATTAGAGAATTGAAGATATCATCACGAAATAAACAAATCTGAGAGAGGTCCACATGTAGTACATATATATGTAGTATCAAAGCAATTGGACTTGCGGTTTTTAACAAGAAGTCGAAAATATCAGTTTTTACCAAAAATGACAAAAATATTCACCAAAATTAGAGAATTAAAGATATCATTACAAAATGAACAAATCTGAGAGAGGTCCACATGTAGTAACTATATATGTAATATCAAAGCATTTGCACTTGCGGTTTTTAACAAGAAGTCGAAAATATCAGTTTTTACCAAAAATGACAAAAATATTCACCAAAATTAGAGAATTAAAGATATCATTACAAAATGAACAAATCTGAGAGAGGTCCACATGTAGTACCTATATATGTAATATCAAAGCAATTGCACTCGCGGTTTTTAACAAGAAGTCGAAAATATCAGTTTTTACCAAAAATGACAAAAATATTCACCAAAATTAGAGAATTGAAGATATCATCACGAAATGAACAAATCTGAGAGAGGTCCACATGTAGTACCTATATATGTAATATCAAAGCAATTGCACTTGCGGTTTTTAACAAGAAGTCGAAAATATTAGTTTTTACCAAAAATGACAAAAATATTCACCAAAATTAGAGAATTAAAGATATCAACATGAAATGAACAAACCTAAGAGAGGTCTACCCAAGGTACATATACACCAAGTATCAAAGCATTTAGGCTTGTAGTTTTCAAGAAGAAGTCGAAAAAGTAAAACATTGACACGGACGACGACGACGACGGACGACAACGGACAATCACTCATATGATAAGCTCCGCTCGACAAAGTCGACAGCGAAGCTAATAAAAAAAGGCAGTGCAGCCAGACGGCTACTTTGTAGCCACGTGTTCATTGTTTGTTTGTGTACAGAGTGATCTTTGCCATTTTTCACTGTTTCATTTCAAGTGCAACATGGTGCGTGGTCCTTGACGCAGTGCGTGTTCTCTGTCCGACTATACGCCATGAATGTCGCTAGGCATGAGTCTCAGAGGCACTAAAAAAACGTCCCGTAATCGTGTTCATTGGAAAACAAAACAAATCACTAATAAATTTATGAAAACAGTTCCTTTTTGAATCGATCTAAAAGTACTCGTTTAATTCGCGCACCAAAAACCAATAATTTCCGATTTGACACTATTAATTCGTGCACTTGAAAAAATAATTATTTTTACTACCGCGAATTAATCGAGTTTTTACGGTATCTTCATCTTCATGACTTAATGAGCTGCATGTCATTTGTGTAACTAACTATATTCATGAGTTTTAAGACCAACACTTGTTCTTTAAACGATTGCAGACGCAAGAAGACTTCAACGATGACAGCATTTTTGATCATATAGATTATAAAGTTGCAGCTAAAAAATTAGCTGCAACTTTGACAACGTTATTAGAATCCATTGATGACAAACAAGTACTCAATGAGAAAAGGCGAAAACTAGATGAAAATGAAAAAGATGCTGCTGAAAACTCAGGTTAGTTTTTATATAAGTTATACTATTACAATCCAGTTCTATTTGTTACATTTTTAAGACTGCCTTAGACAGTCAAGACATCTGTGAGATTAAAGTACATTTATGCTAAATGAAGTCTGCCTTAGACAGTCAAGACATCTGTGAGATTGGAGTACATTTATGCTAACTGAAGACTGTCTTAGACAGTCAAGGCATCTATAAGATTGGAGTATCTTTATGCTAACTGAAGACTGCCTTAGACAGTCAAGGCATCTATGAGATTGGAGTACATTTATGCTAACTGAAGACTGCCTTATACTGGCAAGTTATCTGTAAGATTGTTTTGCTCTTTATTCAAGATTGTGTCTAAGCACAACCACTAGCGATGCACTCATAAAATTTTGAATAAACTTTCTTGCAGAAAAAAAAGTACGTACAGCTCGTGGTGGCTATGGAATTGATGATGATGATGATGATGATGACGACGACGACAAGGAAACAACAGGTTTGTCTAATCCTGTTTAATCGCTTTAATTTCTAAACAATCTCCACATGGCTTGATTTACAATTTTTCTGCATTTGCAATTAATATATCCTGGAGACAATTAAACACACACTTAGACTTATTATAATTGTAAATATCTAAATATTATAAACTTATTACTTAATTATTGAGCAAATGTCTCGGGTCTTGATTAAACTTTTTGATAAAATACAAAATAAAGAACCTGAATCCTTATCTTTGTGGAATAATGCAGCATGCCTCCTTATCTTTGTGAAATAAAGAACCTGAATCCTTATCTTTGTGGAATAATGCAGCATGCCTCCTTATCTTTGTGAAACAAAGAACCTGAATCCTTATCTTTGTGGAATAATGCAGCATGCCTCAAATAGTTTATCTTGGATCTTTATGTCCATAATATTTTTATTAACTTTGTTTTTAATTTTGTGATCAGGCAAAAAAGTCCCTACATCTACTGGTGGCATTGGTCTTACTGATGATTATGAAGATGATGATGATGATGATGATAGAGTCAGAGTCCGAGTTACGAAAGTCAACATTGCTGGTGAACAAATGCAAAAAGAAACAGAGATATATGACAGTAAATACAGGAAAATAGAGAAAGCTGTACAGGAAGATTTGGAGAATGCTGGAATTAATCCTGATGGTAGGTTTAGCTGCTCGCAGTCACTATAAATATTTCATGTTATTTATCATTTAAATGGTCATTGACAGACTTAATGACAAAGGTTGTCTGGTCAGCCCTAATATGGCGAGGTTCTAGGACTCTAGTTTTGAAAAATGTTGCTCACACATGCATAAGTACAAGTTGTGTTTGAAGTGTGCCAGAACTTGTTTAGTCCACAATTCTTTCAATGGTTCACCAATATTTAGTTTGGAAGCCTATGTCCTCTTTCCTCTGTGTCTGTCTGTGCGCAAATTGTTTCACTCTTATACTATAAGACAGTGGCAAGTTTTTTTGAACTCATTTCTGAATATTGCTTAAACTAATTTGCATACTAAGTAAGCATTCCCGTTTTATTGATGCATCACTGGATTCAGATTTTTACGACTGTCTTAATTTACATAATTTGAAAATTGTGAATAGCCTTGGTTATAGAAATGATTGTGCCACAAATTGAAAACTTTTTTCTGAACTTTGTTTCTATAAGTGTTTTTAATTGGTCAGAAACCTAACTCGTGGCAATAGTAATTTAACCAATCATGCTTGATATGCCATAACTATCTTAAGATTATGATATATTTAATAATCTTATTTTTTAGGACAATGAATCTCATTTCATTTTTGTCTACCAATGTGTAGTTAATTAGCTTTATTTGCATATTAATGCACCCAAAGAAGATTTTGTTTTTTGCTATGTACGTAATTCTTGGCTTGTATCCCTATCTCACCCATATTGTATTTACAGGTAAAATAGAAGTAAAAATCATTGCATATGATCCAAATGACGATGAGAGCGGTATGACCGTATTGTCTGAAGAAGAGACTACATACTTTAAAGATATGATCATAGGAATTCTGGTGAGCCTATCAACTGTAAACTATTAAAATTCTGCCAATACACATTTTCGCTATATGATAATTTAATGGTGTTCATGAGAGCCGAAGTTTTGCAAAACTCGCTGTGACTATCAAAAATATGTGTACTGATAAATGCATTGTTTTTGGGAGAGACAGATTCAGTGAAAATCAGGAAATTCTGTAATGGTGAAAACTTCTCTAAATTTGCAGCAAATGTTTGTGAAATGTTGTTCTTGTGGATGCCATAAAAATTATCATGACATTTTCCTCCAGCACACTATATTCTCATTATATCAATAACATACACTGCACATTTAAATGTATCCACAACACTTTTGTACTCATTCATAACAATTTTGAACAAGTGTGTCTGGTGGTGGAACTTTCTAGCCAAATGAGTACCCATTTGCATATCTGTTTTCGAAGAGAAGGGAGACTTTATGTCTGGTATTGTCTAGAACTTTGTAAACTGTATCTGCTCTATTAGGAGTGAAAACACTTACAAAGGTGTTTCTATGGTCAAAATAAGTAATACTTGTTAATTCTTCAGTGTACAACAAATGTGATTGTGCTTTAATTGGAGATCTATTTCTAATAGAGTAAATACAGTACCTATATTTTGCTTCGTCCCTCAAAAGTCTAGGATATACGGGTCAGTTAAGAATAAGAGGAGTTTCATGTTTTCTTTTATGTGTAAACTTATAAATATTTGAAAATATCAAATCAGTACGATCTTATTTTATATTTAAATAGAAGATGCAATTCTCTGAAAAATGGGCTATCCATTTACGAAAAGAGTGCCACCACTGTGCTTGTGGTGCTATTTGTGTTGACCAAATTGCAACAAGCAGGCGATCCCTTGTCTCTCATGTTAGCTCTCACAATAGCTGTATTTTGCTGATGATCTGAGTAAATAGAGAAAATATTGACACACAGATGTTGTTTGTCTGTAGGGCGGCGGTCAAGAAACTACAAACGAAGCAATACGTCACCAAAGACTTGAAGACAATTACAATTTTGTATGGGGTGAAACATCTTCATCACAGCAATCAACATTAGACAGCGATGATGCAGAATAAAATGAAATACAGTAATTAAATAAACTTTGTTGAAGTCTGGGGTTCTTAATATCAGTAGATCTACAAAAAAGGCATTAATAGAATAGGCATTAAGAATGTACTTACATGATGTAATCGGAAATAAATTCTTGATTATTTGCGCTCACACAATCAAAACTGACACACACGAGATCAAAATGAAATTTGTTGTTTCATATACACTGCCAAATATTTAAATGACCTTATATCAGACCCACTTGCTACAAATTAGTAAAACAAACCGCTGAAAATGGCTTTACCCTGAAATAAACACGGTAAAATAATAGCCCATTGGTCGCTTCCAATAAGTTGAGCTTGCCTAGTGATGAACTTCTTCTGTGAGGTGAAAGGAAGGTTTCTATATTGTTTTGGTCTGTAGTTGTAATAAATGATTTTTTTAGTGAACTACTATATTTGCCCTATTAATAACTTACACTTATAAATGTCCCAGTATACAATATGTGCAAACATGGTTTACATGTGCTAGTTAAAACAACTTCCCAATCGAACATAGATGTCATTTTGAATGACAATGTTTTCTTCTTTTGAAGTCATGGTGATTTTATTGCTATGTGTGACCTAAAAGAACTTTTCATGTATCCCATAACTACTATCCTCTGCTACAAAATTAAACTTCCTTACAAACATTGAATTATTTTATTTGTTTTGTGGTTACATTTGAAAAAATAAAAATTTGTGTTAAGCTGTTGTAGATAGAAACTGATATTTTAACCCAAGACTTTTACCACATGAAAAAGAAATATATATTTATAATTTATACAAACTGACTTAAATCAGAAAATGGATAATCAGAAAATATTCATTCTGATTCTAAAATTTGTTGAGTTTATTATTTATTTGTTTGAGTTTTCCTGAATTTAGGGTTATGCGATTTTCATCGCTGTCGATTTTTGCAAAGTGAGGGCATTCTAGGGAGTCTGTTCTCAGGATGCTGATAAAATGTTTCAAAATTCTACAATTTTCCAAGTTGAAATTAAAACTGTCTATAGCTGTAATGACATTGTGAGAGTTGCAATTAACAGATTAACATACTGTGATATTTCAAAAATATTTGTACATGAAATATATTGTAGAGTTATTTATTTTTACATGATTTTAAGTTCAATGATTTAAAGCTCCTGAAAGAGTGGCATGCCATTTTAGCTACATTGTCTTTCTTTTCATTCTATTTTCTATTTATAATAGAAAATGTTTGACTTCAACTTACATGTTAGCTAATTGGCTAAAATATCATACCAGCTAATTGGCTAAAATATACCAGCTAATTGGCTAAAATATCATACCAGCTAATTAGCTAAACAGATATTTGACAGTGCGGTACGTTTTAATTTTAATACCAAATTTTACAGATTAACAAAATATCAAAATTGTAAAACAAAGAATAATCGTTCCGTTGCCTGAAATGATTATGTAAACTCAAACAATGTAAAATCTGGGTTGAGTTTCAATTAGGTGTGGCTGTATATTTTTAGAGATATTGGTGAAAATATGCCTCTTTATTGGCTTAATCAGGAGTAATTTTTGTAATTGAAGAATGTAAAAAAATTCTTTCTAGATATCTGTCTGGAGTTGAAAAATTAAACCAACAAAAGTGTAATTGGATACAATTTAATACTGATAACATCTACTTGGGCATAGATCTGGTTTAGCTTAAAGTTCAAATGAAGTAAGAAAGTATATACTGAGAAAGAAAATAAAGACTTGTTTTTACCTTACCTGTATTATCAGATGAAGGGAAAGGTATTGAGGGGAAAATGTCTGTCTTTGTTGTCTGTTTCTTGTGGTTACAATGTATCCCATTATCTTTTAAATTTGGTATCATATCAATCAGTATAAAACCTTGCCCAAGTTCAATTGTGGTTTGATTTGCATTTTTAAAATACAACTCAAAATTGTTTTCTTGTAGTTGTCATCTGATCATCTTGAAACATGCAAATCTTAACACTTGCTATAAATTATCAAGCAAGTCTAATTTTGGTGTGACTAACATGTATAATTTTCAAGATATACATGAAAATTTGGCTAAAATACAATATTTGTTAGACATTAAAACATAGTGAGAGTAACTGAATGTTTTTATTCTGTAGTATAAATAATTTTTCCCTGCCAAACGTTTATACATATTGTCCTGCCAAAATATTGCTTATTAAATTGCTGTCCTATTTGGGAACTTTTATGCTATTAATGTTGTTATTCCATGAGGAAGTTTGGGATTAAATAGCACATGCAGTATTAAAGCTAGTTGTATTACAACTTTAAAGCGAAGGAGTCGTCACCTGCGCATATGTCAGATGGCCATAGCGTGTCATTGTTTTACAAACAAGTGTCTACCCACAAGCCTTTGCATTTTTAGCATGTGTCATCAGTGCTTGGGACTCAATTCCCGCACATGCGCAGGTGATGACTCTCCTGCTTTAATACTTGAAATCTTTCAATTTTGAGTAAAAAATCAAATCCAACATTTGTTATGGCATTGTACTGATCAAAACCTGTCAATACAACTTTGAAGCGGCAATAACTGATTTTGAAATTTTTTTCTTTAAATATAACCACAGAGATAACCACATCTCACCGGAATACTGTTTTAGACACAATTGTATTGACAAAAAAGAATCTAAACAAGGCTATATCACATAAAATGCAATGTGAAAACTAATGGTTGGGTAGTGGTTGAAATCGGCCATGTGAATTTATGACACACAATGCATACTAATAAGAGAAGTTACACGAAAAATTGGTGAAAGGCCTCTCAAGATGGCGCCATATTTGGAATGATTTTGCACCCAGTAAATTGCATCTTATATCGAATCACTGATGTTCACTTGAGAAAACCAATTGCAATAGACTGCCTGCTCTGGAGAATTTGACGTAACCACATGACCATCTTTTTCACTTGCGAGTGCTTTAATGTACAATATATAGCGTATATGACATGCTTTCAGTATTCACATTTCGGCAATGGCCATTACAAATTGGCACTAATGACACAGGAAATGTTTTGTTAAACAAATAAATTGCAGAAAAACAAATTAATGGTTACAGATATTGCTACTTTAAAGGTAGAAAATATATACTCCAGCTTTTATTTATATATTTGGTTAGATATTCACCAGTGTGATGCACAACCACCAGTCTAATTTACATTGTGATGTTTAAATCATTTTTCCAAACAAAACATTATACAATTAATGTCATATCATATAAAAGACCATGAGATTAACACTACATGTAATATTAACTAAGAAACAAGATTAATTAAGAAGATTAATTTTGTAACTAATTACTAATGACCTCGTTGTTTGATTATCTTTTATTCCTCATTCGGACAAAATGGCGACTCGTAGATTCACTTCTATGCATCTATACCTGTATTTCACATATACATACATACATTTATTTCATATTCCAATTATAAATGGTTGAATGGCAAGTTTACAAAACAATAAAATGGCAGCTAATGCCAAACTTAAAACTGGTGTTATAGTATGGTAGTATATCTGGTAATGTGGCAGTTGTAATGTTTCTACTCGTATGGCAGTGGTAGGCTAGCCTCTAACAGAGGTCAGGGGTCATTGGAAACCCTCAAACTTCAACCTGCGCATGATGACCTGCTAATGGCAAGGCAACACAGATGTTCAAAATGTATGGCAATAGATATGTGTTTCTGTGATACACCAAAATATCAACCTCAAACTGTTAGGCAAGGTACATTGTTTTCTCAGCATAAAATAAATTAATAAAGAAAAAATGTCTAAAAAGTAAAAACTTAACATTTCTTTTCAGCTACAAAATAAAACTTGAGAAATTACACCATTTAAGGGGAAGAAGTTCTTGACAGTTCTGAAAACTTGTGATAAAACATACAATTCAGGGTACACAAGTAACTATGATGAAGTTGTAACCCTAACCATGATTGGTCAAAAAGCATCTAACAACCAAAGAAATTAACCAATCAAATCTCAGTTCTTGTACCCATTATAGTATCATGGACAGAAGAATTTTAGTGGTAAATTGCAGAACTAATTAAAATCTAAGGCTAGAGTAGCATATGTATGTAACAGAACACAGATTTTCATGCCTCAACAATCACAAAACTTAGGTAGTTAAAGGAAATGTCTTTCATCTGAATGTGGTTTGAGAGTAGAATGGACCAGAACAATTAGCTCCATAGACTCGAGAACAGGGATCCAGAGCTCCTTATTTTGAAATTGAACACTCACGGCATGACCTTTGAGGTACATTAATCTACATGTATTAAAAAAACAAATATTTTGATATATATTTTTAACAATGAACAAACAAGCCTTGAAAAATAGTATTTCAAAATACAAAATGAAAACTAAACTAGCAATTAGTTAAATGTCTATACTTGTTTGTAAAATACTACCATCAATTTCTGCAAATCTATTCAGTGAAGGAAAAAATCACTACAACATTTGTGATTTTCAGATTCACAAGAGAGATTTATATTACTAGTACTACCCTAGTACTAGTATGGGAGAATATCAACTTGAACAGAATAATGGTGAATTCATCGTCATTCTTAGTGATGACCATAATTGACATTTGTCATTAAGAAAATATCACTGTATGTACGCATGTTTAATAAAATTGACAATTTAATTTTGACCCAAAGCCCTGGATTACATCCATGCAACACTGTTAATTCTGATCTAATCTGACTGTGATGTGAATTAATTTAATTTAATTTTTACTCTATATTTTTATTGCCATATATGATTACCGAAACTTTTTAAAAACTGCCAGCAAAATAAATAATTAAAACATAATTTACCGGGTATATGGAAAGTTAAGGCAAACAACATAATGTTCCCAGATGAAAGATACGTCACACTATACCCACAATCCTTTGCTGAAGAATCAAGATGGGTGACTACATAAATTGATGAAAAGTTGAATATCTAGAGAATGGAAAACTGATAAACAAAACTGAAATTGCATTTTCTTATCTGGGAGAATTATGTTGTTAGCCTTGAGTTTTCCTTTAAAAAAACAAACCAAAAAACTAGATCTTATTTTAATATGATTAATTTTCACCCAAATCCATTGGTTCACATCCATGCAACAGTCTGTTAATTTTGAACTGGAATCATACACAATCATGGGAAGCAACAGGTGTGCACTCTCAACAATAATGAGAACATTATGATAAAATGGTTTGATGCACAAGGTAGAATACACTATTGTTTGCGTAACAACATTGTCACAAAGGGCTATTTTATACTTAATATTTCTGTGTCTGAGAGTCATTCTACAGGGGGTGTCCCCATCTTCCATGTCTTCTTTCATCTCCGATGTCTTCTTTCATCTCTTTTTTACATGGCGAAGTGTCCTTGTCTTTTTCTAGTTTGACTGACAGGACTTGTTTTAATGTAAACCTTGTAGCACGGTACACTTGCTGGTGATTCTCCCCACTCTGACTGTGCAGACTCACTGTTGACACATTGCTTCCTGTTTGCAACATACTAGGTGTACTGGAAAAGTTATCAGCAGCTCGGTGATCAATAATAGCTTTCCAGATTTTGTCCTTCTGTTGTGGAGATATTTTCATATCATCAAGATCCTCAATTGTAATATCATCTAACTGGTGAATAGATAAATACCCCTTTTTCTTGAAAATCTCTGAATAATTTTCACAACCAAACTTGGATAGCCATTCATTAATACTATTGTCTGGAATGGAGGACTGTGAGAAATTTGTTGGCATCTGATTGGTAGTAGATGTATCGGCTTGTGACATCACAGACTGATGTGTGAAACTTTGACTCTCTATTTTGTATGGACAATTGGTCAACGACGACTGGGACGGCAAAGTATTCTTGCTGTCAGTTTCATCAAAACCACCATTTTCAGCATTTGAGTGGTACCGGGCATCAGGTTGTCTCTGTTGCTGTGCCCTATATTGGTTGAGTGTCTTCTGAGGTATGTAACTCATCAATTCAAGTGCTTCTTTCATCTTCAAAAGGAATTCATAATTTTCCCGACCTCGGACAATCAATGTGTAAACATCGTCGTCTCCCTTTCGCCTTTTAGAGCCAACTGACATCTGAAACCCAGCAGTTTTACTAGCACCTCTCTTTATTTGTTTTGGTGGAGGGTGACATCTTTTTTCGTCTGACTTTCTATCTCTACCAGGGCAGGCACATATTCTGACATCAAGTACTCTACGTCCCAACACTACGTTGTCCTTCTCCAGCTGAAAGATCACTTGTATTGGGCGACGATTTAGTCCTCCCACGCAAGAAGTGAAACACATAAACGCATAAAGATAGGTAATGTACTCAGTTCCAACTTGTGGGTTTTCATACGGCACACTCACACTCTGCCTACTAGTCGTAGGGTCCTCTGTATACCTTGCTTGTATGTTCTCACATCGCAGAAAATGAGACGGAAATGGGTGATCCAAGCCACTTACCTTCATTGAAGCATGATTTGGACATTGTTTAACAACCTCTTTCACATACTCAGGACTTTTAAAGACTGGCATGGCTCGGATGATGCTGTCTGGAGGTGGACTGGTGTGTGTTTTGAACTTGATTGGGCAAGTTACCGCCATTTTCACATACAACTTTTTCACTATGTCAGAGTATGTCCATGTTGCAGCCTTTGAGAATGTTTGAGAACTGGCCATGTATATTTCAAAACCATAGTCTCCCATGTACTCTGTGGTCGATGGGACAGTTGGAGTTGCTATACTCTGTTGAAGTGGTGGTATGTACGTTGGAGGAGTTTCGCCGGGATCTGCACTGTTATCACTCGGTTTGCTACTCGACATAACACTATCAGGTGAGAAGTAGTGATTAGGCGAAGACGAGACTGCAGCAAGACTGCTCTTGGGTTCAATCTGATGTTGATCAACTTCCATCTCAATACAGTTCTTACGACTGTCCAAATCCGCCACACCACTGGAATCTAGAGGTTGCATCATAATCTGTGTCAGATTTCCATGGTCGCTTATTTCCTCCAAAGTAGTCCATAGTTGATTAAATGTTTCTTGACTGAGTGGTTGTGAAAGTCTGTCGGACCCCTGTGAACTACTGCGATCAAAACTCTTATCGTTTATAAAGCTACTACCACTACCAGAGGGTGGTGTACACTTGGCATCTTCTTGCGACATTCTGTGTGAATGTGTGGGAATAAATAGTTCTTGGTCTCTAAAGTTGCACAGAATGGGAGATTTCCTCCCATCAAATCTGTCGTCTGCAGCCAACACGCTCCCACGAGAAAGTGAATAATATGCGTGACCCTAAAGGTCATACATCCTGGCATTTTGTAGGATCATTGGCGTCCTATCACGGCGATTATGTCTCAACTGTTGCCGTGCTCAAATATTAATATTTAGCAGGTAGATTAATGGGGTATGTAGGAAATTCTCATTGACAGTTTGTAACTTCAGAATCTAAATGTGTGACCTTTTGGAGGTCATGTTAACCAAAAAGTTTGAGTTATACCGCCCTCTACAGACAGTATGTTCATAGATATTTGTTTACAGTGTTGTCTTAAAATTAGCTTTAAGAGGACATTTTTGTCCAAAATGGCTGCTTCATAATTTCACAATTATTTGCCATGTTTTGGGTGTAAAAACAATAAATTTATCAAAAAACAGTTCAGCACTTTGTCTGAAGAGATTGAACAAAATTTGGAATTTTTTTTTTAAAAATAACAACAAATTGCTATGTCCGATGAGTATCTGAATCACTGCTGAAATGAACGTAAATTCGGCGGAAATATCACCACAAACATTTCATTGTACGTTACCCAAAAGTCCCACGGTCGAGAACAGCTGGAAACAACCATACTAAATTATGTGGCTGTGGGAATTTGGTTCGTGAGTATAGCCACTATATACTGTACCCGGAACAGTAACGTAGTCAGAAAGTTTCAGTTCATTAAATACTGTAAAAGGGTTAATTATTCACTGAGTTTTAATTTTTCTTATTTCGCTGACTGGAAAATGACCCAAATTAAAACCCAGTGAATATGTAAAATTTAGCATAGAACACAATATCTAAATGATAAAACCGTGAATTTAAATCCCGCTGGATATGCCTGAAATTTAAACCCAGTATCAAACTGACGTTTATTCAATGGTAGAGCACTCAACTTTAAAATACAACAGTTGAAAAACAAAACATGACGGGCCACGACCTACATTGTTTCTCGTGACCTGTGACCTGTGACCTGACTATGACCTAGATAATAATAATATAATAATAATATCTTTAATACACCGTAATGAATAATGACAGTTCATCCCAAGTTGAGGTAATAAAGTATAAAAAGTAGAATACAAGACGATGAAGACAACATATCTATAAAAGAGTACTATGTTTACTAAATTGTTCATTGTAATAAACTTGTTTGTCTTAGAAGGGTATTGAAAGTCTAGAATTTGTTTCTAGAAATATCTATAATTTTTTGCACGTTCATTGTTGTAATTATCATAGGTTGTAATAAAATAAATTTTATCTTCTACAACATTGCACTTTTTGCATATGTGATAAGTCGACCGGAGAGCCTATTAGCTGTGGAAAACCCTATAAATAACACTACGATAAAGAATAAGTTTTCGGCATTGTGGAGAAAAAAACCTGAAAAAAAAACTGATTTTGACAAGATAATTCAGAAATATATTAAGAATAATTCATAACGAAATGTATTCCCTATACAACCATAAATTATTTTCATAATTACCGATTACACAAGAATATTACAGAAAAAAGATAATTTGTTATATATCTTGAATTATGAATGAAATTACAAACTATGTAGTGTGTTCAACAACTCGTGTATGAACAATAACTTTAATAAATATGATTTTACTTGGTAATAACATTGTCTTTCTCTGCATCAAAACGAAAGAATTTCACAATGTCGAAAACGAAAATTCTTTATCCCAAAGTAAAACTGTAATAACCATAGAAATACTAGAAGGAAGCAAATAATCAAACTACACATCAAAGTATCATCATTTCATATAAATAATACAGCAAATGTGAAATAATATTCTGATGTCTAATTATACAATTCAACTTGATCAACAAACACATCAAACTTCAAACAAATACCCTTTTTGGATGAGAATCAGCCATAAAAGATGTCTGTTTACATAGAAAGTATGGCCATATGTAGTTGTGTAACCGGGGGAGGGGGGAGATCTTTAAACACATTTGGTCACGTCAGTGGCGGATCCAGAGGGGGGGGGGGGCATGCCCCCCCCCCCAACGCATGACGATTCGTATCATCTGGATTACGCATAGCTTCTCTGCGATTTACGCTCCGTAATTTTAAGCGTAGCTTGGACCCCCCCCAATATATTTTGCTGGATCCGCCACTGGGTCACGTGGTTAATTTAGTGTACTACTTGTATTCTGTTTATTGGAACTCTAAATTTACATTTGATGAATGGCTGCCCATAGAGGGCGCTGTTATTTTTCACACTGTTAAATGTCCTGTCCTCTACGACACAGGCGCTCGGAACGTTTCTTGGATAATAAATAATGACCTAAAATAGGGTCGGCATAGTTAGTCAGTCGCCGGTACATTCGCCTACCACTCATATAATAACACATGAAAACACGAAAAGTCACGGTGGCAAAATATGGTGATGCTGTAG
The DNA here is from genome assembly GCF_978046115.1 of Saccoglossus kowalevskii. Lineage (NCBI taxonomy): Eukaryota > Metazoa > Hemichordata > Enteropneusta > Harrimaniidae > Saccoglossus > Saccoglossus kowalevskii. The sequence goes on along the minus strand of NC_140661.1, from coordinate 27,591,235 downwards.
GGATTCAAAACAGATTTGCAAATATTGGCTTATATGAATTGACAGGAATTTATTGGTCAAAATAATGATTTTGAATGGTTTATTCTATTATTGTCATATATATAAGAAAAATGAATTGTTTAATATGTATAAAACCTATACCACAAACCTCTGCTTTGTAATTTGTGTTGAGTATAGTCGGGCAAGACATCACAAAATGTTGTTCATCTTCAATCTGATTTGTGTCGCAGAGAAGACCCTTTCATTTGCTGGCAACTGAGTATGGGGCTCCGTTTTAAATCGCAGTGTATGGTTACTTAGACCACAGTCCCGGATAGAGGCACTGTGCTAAGACGAAACTTACTTATTAATTCCCTGAGTTAAATATTTTTAATGTTTGTCAAGTAATCCTCTAAACTAACTGTTTAAGTTGACAGATTTTTAGTTTATTTTTCCGTTACCTTTGACTATATTGTCATCATGTATTTATTTTTCCCAATGTACTGAAAATGCATTTTTTTGCTTTTTATCAATGTTTTTCAATTTTCTTGTTATTGAATCATGTGAATCAATCAGTACTTGTTTGTTTACATCACTAAAATGGATTACATTTTCATGCACTATTTTTATGCTAACCAAGAAGCCCTCGTGTAGGAGTTACTGGAGTTGGCTATTCTGTTCATATATTAATTGCCCGAGTATTTACCATTACAAATGCTTTATTTTGATTTACATTTTAAGGTATGTATGTAGCTATAATGGACTGTAATGAATTACCTATTTACCTGTACAAATACCGAATTTTGATTTGCCTCTGAAGGTATGTATCTAATTAAAATGGTATAAGGTATCTATTTGCCTTAGATTGTATATTTCACGGTTCCTGAGAAAAGGTATTAACGCTAACAGTCTTGCTTCCTGCTCCCAACAACATTCATCGGGAATGTGCTCCCCCACAGTGAAAAAATGGAGTAGTCCATTTGTAAACCAATATCAATGCTCCAGCCATTAAGCCAATGACCTCAAGGTGGTTATTTTCAATCACTCTCACTTGAAACCGTTTTTTCTTCTTCGTATAATGTGATGGAACGGTCCATGACCCTAAATTGCTGCCAATTAATGCAAATCCTTTATCAACTTATCACGGAAATGTCAAAGAATGCATAATTAATTAGAGATCGTTTCTTTTCAATGATTTTTCTGGTATCAACCGCATCTGAAGCATTTCCATTATTCACCTCATCAATGAGAAATTGAATAGAATTTTCATGAAATATTAAATATTATTACACGATATATTTAAACTTATTTCCCACCAAACATTTTCACATTTTAAAGTATTTTTCAATAGTTAATTTTGAACCAAACAGACATTTATTCGATATGTTATGATCAACATTGAATAGAAAAGATACTAGTAGTCTAATTTACTTGGGTTTAGTTTTTGAAAGGTGTCAACACAGGTTAGACTGGTTTTATTTACTTTTTGCAATGAACGTCTTTATAAATGGACGTTGATGGTGATTTACTTGCAGACACAATATTTGTAATATATAAATAATTCCACTTATATCTTGGAAAAGAAGTATTGAGATAGAATTTAGTATAACCTGATCTTTTTGCCGATTATTGGTAACTAGCACCATACCTATAAATCGCGCCCTCTATTGATGACGCGCTTCTATTACTTAAATGGGTGACACGAATGCAGTTCTGAACGTAGATATCGTTACGATCTGTAGTGGTCTACCCATCAATGGTGTTTACGTTTTAAAGAAATTTTATTCTAGATGAAGAACGAATACACAACCAAACACAGCTGTCTATTCGAACGACGATATTTTGATATTTGATATTTTTTTATTCGATGCATAAAATCCTTAGGAAAGGATAAAAAGGGTCTTACAGAAAGAAATTAAAAAAAAAAACAACAACTACAATCTAAAAAAGAAAACAAAAAATAAAAACTTTTCTTAAAAAATAAATAAAACAAGTCAAAAACAAAAAAAGACAATTTGCAGCCAATGGTGAATACAGAATATAGAATGAACACAAAATGTGGCCTAATACACTGATAGTTGTTGCTGTTTTGTTCCATAGCTGTTTTTTAAGAAGACAGCTAAGGCTGGTGCTAGAGTATGGTTTGCCATAATTAAAATGAATTTATTCTGACTATTTTCTTTATCAAAATTTGGAATTTTATTTTGTGCAGTCAGGAATAATTTGTCCCTATGGTGACTGTAAGCTGGACATTTCATTACAAAATGTTGCTCATGCTCAACTATATTTTGGCTGCACATATCACATGTTCTTTTATCCAGCGGCACATTGTTATGTCTGCCTTTCTCAATTTTAAGGTCATGGTTGCTTGTCCTGAATTTTGCAATTAACCTTCTAAGACCATAATTCTGCATATTAATTAGGTAATTTTCAATTTTTAAATCTTGTTTGAAAAGTCTGTATGTTCTTAGTTTGTTTTTAGCCAAGGTTTGTTTTCTATTATCATTATGCATGTCTAAGATCCATTCGTTCTCAAATGATTTGTTTATTTTTTTATGAATAAAGTCTAAGTTTTTCTTAATTATTTTTTCACTTGAGTTTACAATGGTGACAACATCTAAATCTTGCATGAGGGTTTCTACACTTGTAAACCATTTACTTTTTACATTCTTATTTACTAAGTAGGCTTCTCTTAGTAATGTGTTATCAGAGTTTGTTACCCGGTTGAAATATTTAAGTTGTTGTTTCTTGATAAAACAGTCAATGGGGTACCTTCCTAGCTCACCGTAAACAGCCATTTTTGGTGTGAATTTTGAGAGACTAAGAATGAACCGACAAAATGAAAGATGGACATCCTCAATTGCAGACTTAGTTGTGCTTTCATCACCCCAATCATCACTACCATATACAATAATTGGTCTTATCAGTTTGTCAAATAAAGACGATGCTTATAGCAGGTGGGTCGTCACCTGCGCACGCGCGGGAATTGAGTCCCAAGCGACGATAATACACACTAAAAAGGCAAAGGTTCATGGGTAGACGTTTGTTTGTAAACAATGACACGCTATGGCCACATAACGCATATACGTATTTATGACGTCACAGAAGCACTCCATCACTAGAGGGCGCAGTTGAAGTTTGTAAATTAAGGTCAACACAGTTGCCTGGCTATTTCAACAACTCCTCATCCTCCTTTGCATACTAATTTGTTCCATCAATGTCATGCACCTTCAAAACTACTTTGTAAGAAATACAAATTTCTCATAATCCAGGGATGTGATGAGCAGATTATGGCACTTGAAGTCAATTCAATTTTTAAACTACTGAGCATGTTATTGCACATATATGCAATGCATTTTGGGGGAGAAATTCTTGTTGTATATAATAGAAAACTTATCACACTAGAAACTCACAAATTAAATGTCAATGTTTTGAAATGATTCACATAACACGATTCTCACAATTTACGACTTTTCCAAGACATTTCAGTTTCTCATAAAATTGTACAGTGACCCAATTTTTTCCATTTCCATTTTAGTATTCTTAAGGCATTAATCTACCATAATGAGAGCATGGATTCTTAATCTTCAATTACTCTCACACTGCCTTAATAGTTTCAAATGAATTAGTAAACGATTTCAAGTTGGAGATTCTCAAAAGCACTCATTTTATCAATTTTTTAGGAAAAACTAAACTCCCATTCTGGCATCTGGCTATCATTTTCTTTCAGAACTTTAACAAGGCCATCAATGACATAGACTAAGCTTTTCATATGACCAACATGTGATGTACATGTGAAGTTTAAACTTGATTGTCCAGGCATATACGATATACAAGTCAGTGAAACTACATTTGTTTAAACAAGATGACCACCAGTCAGCCATTTTGGATTTGATGGTGACAAAAACTCATGTGCGATTATGATGTCTGATGTACAAGTTAAGTTTTAACTTGATCAATCTAGGCATACATATTGAATGTATGGATCAGAAACTACATTCTTTGAAACAAAATGGTCGAAAAATTAAATGATGTGCAAGTTTGAACAAAATCTGTCTAGGCATAACCGAGATCCAGTTCTGGAATGGTGAAAATGTGTGATTTTGATTCATTTTTGGCCATAAAATGGCTGCCAATCGGCCATCGTGAATTAGATCACGAAACAAATGCATGTACATATGTACGATATAATGTCTGATGTCGCGTGAACTTTGAACTTGATCAGCCCAAGCATGTGCAAGATATTGCTGTATACAGATGGACAGACGAAAAATCGAAAAACTCAATCAAAAAGATCTCAACAGGAATAGTGAAATGGACGAAAACATAGGATTTCACAAAATTGTTCCTTTCGTAATTGTTTCATTTACAGGGGAAACCACAATAGTTATATAGAAACACTTGAAAAGGAAACCAACTATTTGTGGCTTTTGTATCAAGGGAGATGCTCATTTCAAATGTGTTTGTTGATCTTGTTTTACAGTAAAATACCATAATCCCAGAACTATACTACCAGCATAGAAAAGAACAAACCATACATTTCACATTGCAGCTTTTTATTTCAAAATAGTATTGACTGGAAATTTGCAATAAAATTTTAATATAAAAATATAGGGCGTATGCGCACAGTAAGCAGTAATAAATAGATACATATTATCACTTTGTACAGAATTCCACTCACAACTCAGTTTCTTTTGTAAACAACCCATAAATTCATTTTCTGTGTTGAGGGCGCTGTTTTTCAACAAAGCGAGGCAGAGAACCCTAACCTTAAGATCACTGATCCAGTATCATAATCATTGAGCGAGCTAATTAGTTGCAGAATTGATTTTTTTCTTCATGTAATTGATTATTAATTCAAGGTGTGTAACATTTCTTAGAGATTAGCGCTGCCTTTCTTTGTCTGCCGTTACATAAAGTTTTATTAAAAGGCAGTACGGCAATAAAGGTGAAGGATTCATATAAATGTAAATGACGCTACAGGTTCTTAATATTTTGCCGCATGCTAACAAAATGAGGTGTAAGATAAAATGATAGCTTTTTTTCTATACTTTCTTCTAAAAATGACAGAACATTTGAGCCTCATGTTAGTGCACAAATACAGAGCAGCCCCAGCACAGAAAATGAAAATATTCTAAAACATTTTTCATTTTTAGTCATTTTGACTTAAATATACACTTTTATACACCAGTTTCTCCGAAAGAGACCCTTTCTTGATATTATATTAATAGCTGTAATAATAACCACATATGGCTACTTAATTAAATAAACATGAACAAATTTCTATAAGCTTTTCTGGTTTTTACTACAAAACCACTCATAAAAAAAATGTCTAAAAACATTAAATTATTTTCAAATAAACATTAAAATAACAAAGAAAAAAAGCAGAGGTTTGTGGGATAAGGTGTTACATATTAAACAATTCATTTTTCTTATATATATAACAATAATAGAATCCTATTTTTAAATTTCTAAAAATCTTCACATAATTTCTTTCACCACAGAATGCAAGAATTCAAAATGTTGAAACTTTTTGGGCTCAATTTCTATTCAGAAGTAACTCTTAAATGCTGGTTGGTGTTTTTAAGGTTAGGTGGGGTTGTTGATTTTATTTCAGATAAATTTGTTCATTCATAGCCTAACGACAAAGTCCAGTAGATCAATTTTTTAATTTCTACAGGAACCAATCAGATTGAACCAAAGTTGAAGTAACAGGTTTCTAAAAATTCAACATTCTGAAAACTGACATTAAACAGCCAGAATGCCCAAATATGAACAACTCATTTGCATATAATCAGCATATTTGAGAAACTGCCTTTTTGGAAGAAAAGCTTAGTCTCTTGCAGCATTTAGTTTGTGCATTTTAGATTTTTGTGCATTATTCTAGTATGCAAATAAGCCACCATATTTGGTGTTTGCATTATTCTGGTATGCAAATAAGCCACCATATTTGGTGTTTTTCTGGACTTTACTAAGGTGAGATTCTAAATATCAAATTCATTCCTTTGTACACACTAAAACAGTAAATGCCAATGACATGTAATAGAAAGACTATGGTAGAGTAGAACACAGCCCAATTCTACAATGTATCCCAGTATGTAATTCTGCCAACTTCTGGGGTCTGTCTGCCTTTAAAAAACTACAATTTTGAGGTAAATCTGTAAATGACATTATTTTGGGGTGATTTTACCCCAAACTGTAGTAATTCAAGCTCACTATTCAGACAAAAATTCTGCTGTATGTATTTGCATATGAAGCCCTTCCAAAATAGTTCTAACCGCCCCCCCCCCCCTTTGAGGTAATGGTAAATTACCAGATATTTAAGCTGCCCTCCCTTCCAAAGAAATGGTTGAGTCAAGAATAGCAAAGGATCAATCTTGGCTCATAGAAAGCTATTATTTGAAATGCCTGAATGAGGCCAGCTCTGTTGTAGCATCTGGCTGCGTTCCAAAGGACAAAAAGTTCTAGTACGTTTCTCATCACAAATATCTTGCATCTCATCCCTAATTATAGTAGCATGATCCATCACGCTCTAACCATGTGACATTACGCATTAGAACATTCCATTATGCATTAAGGGATACTGGGTAAATTGTGAGGGGAGGTATTTCAGTAAAATTGAAATCTAGGTCACGTTACTCACTCGCATCAGAATAGGTCTCCAATGCCCAAAATAATTTAGCACACACTTTTTCAGAATTTTTTACAACTTTAGATATTATTTTTTTAAAAGAAATTGTGATAGATTTCTGGCAAGATCTGTAACTTAAAGAGTGCAATGATTTTTAGGTATATGTCTCGAAAGATAGTCTCTTATCGGTGGATATATTTGCTTCATCTTTGAAAGTCTTCACTACCTTAAATTTCATATTCATTAATATATTGCCACGGTAACAGGATAATTAGAATCAGCTGCTAAAAATTAGGTGAAAACAAATATTAAATTGGTTATAATCATGAACATGATAAAACACTGATTGTTGAGAAATGAAATTATTATTTTTTTCAGACGGGAACTGTTCACTCCTATGATTGTAATGGTATGCCCGATAATAACCAAATATGATGTCATAATTATGCTCCTTAATTTTGTAATTAGTCTCTAGTATTTTTTGTGGGATTAATTCGTTGAACCAGACGAGCACTCGGCCAAAAATGAATATCCACCTTCCGTCTCTATCCCATCGTTATTTGCATAAGAGTCAACTGGTTGCACTGGGAGTGGTTTCCGCGTCCGAACAGGACTGTCTTCTGGTGTTGGTGGCAGCGGTTTATGAATACGTGGTTTCAAGTCCCTACGTATTGATGGAGGTGTTGATTTTTCATGGTGTGATGATTGCGTGTGTCTCGATAACAATGGAGATGCTCCCGCATTCTGGTTGGCTACTTTCCTCTCGTGCGACCTCTGCATTTTGGCAAGTTTTATATGTTCTGTAGCCCTGAGAAAACTAGTAATGTAGTCAGAAGACACATAAATATCGTCCTTGGCAAACTTTTCACGGTAAAATTCCAACTGCAGTTCCTCTGCTGTCAAATCCAAATCACTTGCCGTTGAAGGAGTGAGGATGTGACCCTTTTCAGGACTAACATGAAAACTGCTCTCTAAGCTGAGCCTCCGGAAAGCCTCCGTAATCGGAGCAACCTTTTCGTCACTGTCTGTGTATAAGGGATTGGCATATCCCATTTTACCCCTTTCGGATTCCGATAATTTTCGAACAAAAGCAGCTGGGATGAACCCCATTTGCCGTTTCTCATTATATGCATACCACCAACGGTTTGATTCCTTATGAAGCAATGTCAATATTTCACCTTTACCAAAAGGTAACATTTGTAAATCGTCCGTTTCAAAGTCTTGGATTGTAACAACTTCACGTTCATCAGCATACAGTGGTATATAGTTATGGTTCTTTTTAGAGTCCGATTTGGCAGTAAGTGACACACTAGTTTTAACCGGTGTTGTTCTCTTTAAAGACTCCCCAAGTTTTAATCCTGAAAAATAAAAAAAAATGTTTAAGTTATCATGAACAGGATATGTACGCATAATTTGAAGGAGAAAAGAAGAGAATCATCAGTCAAGGCTTTCCAGTTTAAAGCGATATAACATCCCTAGTGTTTCACCGTGTCATGTTCAATATGGTACATAAAATACATTGTTTCCGTGACAACTGTGGCACTTCAAGATCATTCCTCTTTATTACAAGGAAGCATGTGCATGTCACTTGTATCCACTTCCAAAATACATTATAAAATACTTTTCAGAAGATAAAACTGGTAGTCCTGGCAACAGCTCCTAGTTACATCTGCATCTTTTGGTAACAAACGAAATCAAATATATCACACATGTTCATTTGTATGCATTACACAAGCTGACCGAGTAAAACGACTAACTTGAATATTACTAGTAAAACCACAGAAGACAGCTGTTCAGAATTTTCATTGTCACAAAGAGGACAGTTTGGAGCCATCATCTCTGGACTTATATTTAATGAAAACCACACACACACACATCTCATTTTCATCTTCAATTAGGTATTTTGATGTTGGGTGGAAAACAGATGTGTGGTTTGCAATCCAATACTGTCAAACATTCTCCAATTAAAAATACCCATGATGAATCAAGTAACCATGCTTTCAGCCTCACTCAACCATTTTCAACTATCAATTCTCTGACAAAAAAACTCCCTTATTTGTAAATGCTTTTCCCTTATTTGGCATTGAAATTGTATTTCTCAGAATATTTGCTAATTAGATAACTTGACATTAATATTTTCATAATTATTAAAAGATTTTAAAGAAAGACATTCAAGTATTAGTAAATTATCTAAATTTAAAAATGTTAAAACAAAAACAATTTTTGTTATTGTATTTCACAGTTGATTCCATTTTACAGTGGTGAATTCAAACTGATGGACATCACACATTCCTTTTTCCTGCTGTTTTTTCACTAGAATCTGGGAGAGGCAGGAAGAGCTGTATCCTTGGAGGCTGTCATAGTCTAAGGATTTCCTTAGTGGTCACAGAGATAACACCACAAGGTTATAAATCATAGTAGAGATTGACATTGACATAACAGCAAATAAAACACCATGAAACAAAATGTGTAAGTTTAGTTCTGTTAAAGGAAATATTTAGTTTTCACTGGCCGATTAAAGTTCACCTTTCACCCGATTCTCAGTCAAACATGATAAGACTATTTATCTTTTGCATATTTCTATAATTTTAAAAAAGAGTCCGATATAATTATCAGCTTAAACAGCCATTCTTATAATTAAGGAAGATTTATATCTATAATAATATACGACTCTTTCATCTAATGTCACCGAGCAAAAAATTGAATTTCACCATGGAAACCACTGTCTGGTGACCAAAATTAAAAAAAAAAAATTTTTTTTTCTGAAAGACTAATGGTATTATTAAATCCACAATAATGAAAGACTATGACTTAATCTTCAATTTAACCTGAATCTCTATATTAAAACTTGGTTTATGCTAGTTCAGAAGACTTGAAAATTAAAATGTTCATGTCATAAGAAGCAAGCGTCAAAATCTTGTAAAATTTCAATGATCATCGGCATCATATATACACAACTCTTAGGTTTGCTTGATAAAATCCTCTGAATAAACTGTATATTTTTATTGATACCATTTTTTTAACAGGCATTTCAAAAAGATAAAATTGAACCATTTTTAATTTATTCTTACTTTCTATAAAATAGTTTGCTTTAGTGAACTGGAAATATGTGGGTGTATGTACATTAACTCAAGATTGATTTATCAAATCAAGGTTTTAACATTTCACACTTTATCTCATATACATAGCAGTGAAAAATTGTAATCTCTGGGGCAATTAATTTTTTACAGCAAAAATATAATTCCAAGTATAAAAGTACTGTAAAATGCTTAATGTTTGACGGCAATCAAGATAATAAAACTCTGTAATAGTGTGACTAGCAAATATTTATAATGAGACAATATGATATTAATCCAATTATTATTACAAATTTGTAAAAAAAGAAATAATCTATCTAATAACGCAGAAGATGAAACATATTTGATTGAAACCCCTCCTCCTCCCTCTAAATGAAAGTGACAATGACATATAGGACATCAGGGAGTGCTGATGTATTATCTATACTGAGACACATCTGAGGTTAATTGACCGCTTCATCCGGTGTACCCACTCCCAAGAATCCAATTACTTTGCTTATCATTAAAACGCAATGTTAATGTAATTTTAAATTTAACAGTCTGATTGAAAGTGCCATTTCCTGTTGATGAACACCATCTTGTTTCTAGCCATATCATGTAATGAGGTGACCACCATCATGTTTCTAGCCATATCATGTAATGAGGTGACCACCATCATGTTTCTAGCCATATCATGTAATGAGGTGACCATCACCTTGTTCTAGCCATATCATATAATGAGGTGACCATCATCATGTTTCTAGCCATATCATGTAATGAGGTGACCACCATCTTGTTTTTAGCCATATCATGTAATGAGGTGACCACCATCATGTTTCTAGCCATATCATGCAATGAGGTGACCATCATCTTGTTTCTAGCCATATCATGTAATGAGGTGACCACCATCATGTTTCTAGCCATATCATGCAATGAGGTGACCACCATCTTGTTTCTAGCCATATCATGTAATGAGGTGACCACCATCATCATGTTTCAAGCCATATCATATAATGAGGTGACCACCATCATGTTTCTAGCCATATCATGCAATGAGGTGACCATCATCATGTTTCTAGCCATATCATGTAATGAGGTGACCACCACCATGTTTCTAGCCGTATCATGTAATGAGGTGACCATCATCATGTTTCTAGCCATATCATGTAATGAGGTGACCACCATCATCATGTTTCTAGCCGTATCATGTAATGAGGTGACCACCACCATGTTTCTAGCCGTATCATGTAATGAGGTGACCACCATCATGTTTCTAGCCATATCATGTAATGAGGTGACCACCATCATGTTTCTAGCCATATCATGTAATGACGTGACCACCATCATGTTTCTAGCCATATCATTGAGGTGACCACCACCATCATGTTTCTAGCCGTATCATGTAATGAGGTGACCACATGTTTCTAGCCATATCATGTAATGAGGTGACCATCATCATGTTTCCAGCCATATCATGTAATGAGGTGACCACCATCATGTTTCTAGCCATATCATGTAATGAGGTGACCATCATCATGTTTCTAGCCATATCATGTAATGAGGTGACCACCATCATGTTTCTAGCCATATCATGTAATGAGGTGACCACCACCATGTTTCTAGCCGTATCATGTAATGAGGTGACCATCATCATGTTTCTAGCCATATCATGTAATGAGGTAACCATCATCATGTTTCTAGCCATATCATGTAATGAGGTGACCACCACCATCATGTTTCTAGCCATATCATGTAATGAGGTGACCACCATCATGTTTCTAGCCATATCATGTAATGAGGTGACCACCATCATCATGTTTCTAGCCATATCATGTAATGAGGTGACCACCATCATATTTCTAGCCATATCATTGAGGTGACCACCACCACCATCATGTTTCTAGCCGTATCATGTAATGAGGTGACCACATGTTTCTAGCCATATCATGTAATGAGGTGACCACCATCATCATGTTTCTAGCCATATCATGTAATGAGGTGACCACATCATGTTTCTAGCCATATCATGTAATGAGGTGACCATCATCATGTTTCTAGCCATATCATGTAATGAGGTGACCACCACCATCATGTTTCTAGCCATATCATGTAATGAGGTGACCACCACCATGTTTCTAGCCATATCATGTAATGAGGTGACCATCATCATGTTTCTAGCCATATCATGTAATGAGGTGACCACCACCATCATGTTTCTAGCCATATCATGTAATGAGGTGACCACCATCATGTTTCTAGCCATATCATGTAATGAGGTGACCACCACCATCATGTTTCTAGCCATATCATGTAATGAGGTGACCACCATCATGTTTCTAGCCATATCATGTAATGAGGTGACCACCACCATCATGTTTCTAGCCATATCATGTAATGAGGTGACCACCACCATCATGTTTCTAGCCATATCATGTAATGAGGTGACCACCACCATCATGTTTCTAGCCGTATCATGTAATGAGGTGACCATCACCATCATGTTTCTAGCCATATCATGTAATGAGGTGACCACCACCATGTTTCTACTCATATCATGTAATGAGGTGACCATCATCATGTTTCTAGCCATATCCTGTAATGAGGTGACCATCATTATGTGTCGCTTTCAGAGAAAAAATAACTAGAAATTTGTTTTTCTCTTGGCCTAATGAGTTGTGCAAGAATTCAATTTATTTTTGGTCACATAAACAAAAAAAAGCTGTACAACTTTAACTTCCTACCAATATTTTTTATATATTTCCAATAATTTATTTTGTTAATATTGGATAAAATGGACATAATTTACTATTGGTTACAAGTCCTAATAAAAAATTTTGAAAAAAATAAATATGTGAGTTTATTTTGTGAAAGGTAAGTTTCCGCTTTAAAGAATTAATGAAGCTGAATGGGTTCTACCAAATAAGACTGATTTCTATTTTGTTCAAAGCAGACTGACTGACTGACTTTTGTTGAGCTCATTTAATTTACTCTTCGTTACAACAAAATGGCTCATTTTAATGAACTGGAAATATGTGGGTGTATCTTAACTCAAGATCTTTCTATCTATCCAACTAAGGGTTAGGGTCTTTTCCTCATTTAACAGTGAAGTCTTTCAGATAACAGGCAATAGCACAGAGCTGTGAATGAACGAAACACGTTTTAACACTCATCAGCCAAATGGCTTCTCTATAAAATCCAAGTGTGTGGGCGTGACAGATATCCGGCTTGCATGACGTCTTTTTAATGTTTCTTTTTTAATTTTGAACATTTTCGAACTTATCTGTCTAGTAACTGAGCGAAACCAACAGAAAATGGTCTAAGCTTTTTGATTAATTGAATCCATCCATTTTTTTCCTAGTTATGAATTAACTATTTTTTTTAGCATTAATTAATTTTGTTTTTAATATTACTTTACATCCCCACCAATGTATAATTCTATTTTTGAAGTCAAGTTCAAGCCAATCTCTTCTCAAATACCCAAAATTTGACTGTTAAGTCATGATACTTGGTCATCTGACATCGTTTTACTTTTCTGTATAAATAAATAAATTACAAAGGCTATTGTTACCATTGTAAATGGGGTAGGAATGGGTAACTGTACTTAGACAATGACTGCTACCATGAAAGGTGTTAAATACTTTTTCCACACTCAGTTTTAAAAAAATTATGTTTTCTTACTGATTTTGACAGAGCAATTGCCACCATGTTATACTTAAAAATTTTCTATGAATTATGAAATTTTACTGTAAAGCAGTTTGCAGTGGAAAAGAAAATGTTTGCTACATCACAGCTGAAACTATGAAAATCAGTTTTTTTTTGCTTCTCAAAATCAGTGTTACAGTGTAGCAGCTGTAGTAATATTAAAAAAAATCACTTCATGTGATGAAAGTCAGGAAATTAATTTCAAAGAATTAATGAATTCATAAATAATTATATATTATTTTATAACATATCTGATTTAACATTTAACCTTTACCAAATTACAAAGCTGGGTATCAAAACTATGTAGACATTTTAACAAACACTCAGTTGAGCTAAAAATAAATAAAAGTATTAACCATATCCGACCACCCAAGATGTTTTAAATTAAAACCCGACTCTAGTATCTGTTTGTATTCAGTTTCTAGTGTTTATTTTTAAAAATATGAAATATACTCATTGAAGTCCTGCTTTAATCAAAGTATGACAAAATAAATCAATAACTTAAATGTACCATATAGAACATAATTATGTTGAAAATAATGTTCATTGCCGGTAATAGCATAAATGTACCATATAGAACATAATTATGTTGAAAATAATGTCATTACCGGTAATAGCATAAATGTACCATATAGAACATAATTATGTTGAAAATAATGTTCATTACCGGTAATAGCATAAATGTACCATATAGAACATAATTATGTTGAAAATAATGTCATTACCGGTAATAGCATAAATGTACCATATAGAACATAATTATGTTGAAAATAATGTTCATTGCCGGTAATAGCATAAATGTACCATATAGAACATAATTATGTTGAAAATAATGTCATTACCGGTAATAGCATAAATGTACCATATAGAACATAATTATGTTGAAAATAATGTTCATTGCCGGTAATAGCATAAATGTACCATATAGAACATAATTATGTTGAAAATAATGTCATTACCGGTAATAGCATAAATGTACCATATAAAACATAATTATGTTGAAAATAATGTTCATTACCGGTAATAGCATAAATGTACCATATAGAACATAATTATGTTGAAAATAATGTCATTACCGGTAATAGCATAAATGTACCATATAGAACATAATTATGTTGAAAATAATTTATAGCACAAATACAATACATAGAGAACATAACTATGTTGAACATAATGTTCATTTCTAGCACAAATACATTACATATATAACATAATTATGTTGAATATAATATTCATGTATAACACATACTACGTAAAGGACATATTTAATAAATTATGTTTGACACAAAGTACATAATTATGTTGAACTTTCATTTACAACACAAATACATCATGTACAGAACATAATTATGTTGAACATAACACACACATTAAAAAGAGAAAGACATTATTACCTGATGAGTCCAAAGGATTGAGTGTATAACAATTAAGTAAATGATTTAAGTCCCTGGCTTGAATATCCTGTCCCCGGTCTTGACTACTGTCCCTTTTCACATAAAACATTGATTCCAAAGTCTCTATTAGATAATGATTCACATGTTCTCCTGTACAGACTGATATCACAAAACGGCCTGAAAACAAGAAAATGACATGTAACTCTTAATATTATATGAATGCTTGAAATATAATTTTAATAAAAAATTCCTTAAAGTGATTAAAACTGAAAGAAATAATTGACTATTTATTTAAAAGGCCATTACGGTTTTCAGATCTGGGCAATCACCTCCATGCATTTTGAGCATTATCTTGGTCACATAAATTCTTTCATTTATTTTGATGATGAATATTACGTCATTTTATGACAGGATTTGAGAAACTCAATTGGGATAACAGCTACACATGCCAGTTTAAATAACTTTGTGCGTTTTTATGCACTTAAGAAATGCTTTAGTGACACACTATTACAAAACAGATTCAAAGTCATCGTTGAAAACCTCAGGAATAGATTACTCACATTTTAGAGTTTCTCAAGATTAAAGATTATTTTAGGATATTCAAGACTCCCATTGAACCCTGGGTAATAATTGTTACTCTAGTTTAAACCTCTTTAAAAATATACATCCAAATCTAATAAAGTCTTATTATTAAAATACAATGTGTTGCCACCATATTTTGTTGACAATCACTGCTAATATTTTACTGAGAATTTTTTAGGTCAATATTTAATATTGTAGTGTTAATATTTGTTGGGAAAACTTGTACAAAATGTAAATTCAGAAATAACGATCAAAGTTTATGGGACAGTTTGAAATGAAAAATGTTTGAAAGATATTTGAGTACAAAACAGGGTGTTATGTAAAAAACATCTGCCAATCTGGAAGTCTTAATAACCTAAAACTTAAAAGCCAACATAAAATATGCAATTAAAATAAATTGCAGCCCACTCAACGGAATGATGGTAAATGAGCCAGCAGCACCATAATAAGCAAAGTGCCCATATTGATAAACTTTATGTGACATGACCCAGAAAAAAAAGAGCCATTATAGAGTGGGCCAATTTCTTTTGCGGGTGGGGGGGGGGGGAGACTCGGTTACAATTAATGTAAAATGAAAGTCCTCAGATCATCAGATACAGGGCTTCTAGGGAGTAAATATTAAATAATAATAAATAATAAACTAAATAATGTCATGTTGATTTTTTTGTTTCCCATTTATTCTTCCCTCTAAAGAAATAATGGTTCATCCCTGAAATGACAGTGATAGTATGTATAAATATAACAAAATATTAGATAACAGCTTTTTATATACTTTAATATATCTTCTGTACTTGTGTGAGGTAATTGTCATAACCAGGAACTAAAATGTTAGCGAAAGGACATCATCTTCATTGGCCTCTCTTCTATTTTATAGTGACCTTGAGGCTAACCAGCAAGAATTCAAAGCATAGCCAATTAATTAGCCATTCCATGTGTTCATGTTCTGTTAACAGCCAACGGGTGTTTGCTTCTAAATTGGAAATGTTTACATAGATTTTGACTGGAACATCAAACATTAGAGCCTAATACAAGTCATAAAGGAGAAGAACAACAAACTTTATGCCCACCCACCCACCATTGGAGACTGACAGGATACATCCTGTTATTAAAAGTCATTTACAGGCAAAATATGGCTTCAGGATGAAGTTTTGAAAATCGAAGGAAAAGCAATTCTAATTTTGGGATGTTGAGAAGGAATTCTAATGTTGGGATGTTGAGAAGGAATTCTAATGTTGGGATGTTGAGAAGGAATTCTAATGTTGGGATGTTGAAAAGGAATTCTAATGTTGGGATGTTGAGAAGGAATTCTAATGTTGGGATGTTGAGAAGGAATTTAATGTTGGGATGTTGAGAAGGAATTTAATGTTGGGATGTTGAGAAGGAATTCTAATGTTGGGATGTTGAGAAGGAATTTAATGTTGGGATGTTGAGAAGGAATTCTAATGTTGGGATGTTGAGAAGGAATTCTAAAGTTTGGATGTTGAGAAGCAATTCTAATGTTGGGATGTTGAGAAGCAATTCTAATGTTGGGATGTTGAGAGGCAATTCTAATGTTGGGATGTTGAGAAGCAATTCTAATGTTGGGATGTTGAGAAGCAATTCTAATGTTGGGATGTTGAGAAGCAGTTCTAATGTTGGGATGTTGAGAAGCAATTCTAATGTTGGGATGTTGAGAAGCAATTCTAATGTTGGGATGTTGAGAAGCAGTTCTAATGTTGGGATGTTGAGAAGCAATTCTAATGTTGGGATGTTGAGAAGCAATTCTAATGTTGGGATGTTGAGAAGCAATTCTAATGTTGGGATGTTGAGAGGGAATTCTAATGTTGGGATGTTGAGAAGCAATTCTAATGTTGGGATGTTGAGAAGCAGTTCTAATGTTGGGATGTTGAGAAGCAATTCTAATGTTGGGATGTTGAGAAGCAATTCTAATGTTGGGATGTTGAGAAGCAATTATAATGTTGGGATGTTGAGAAGCAATTCTAATGTTGGGATGTTGAGAAGGAATTCTAATGTTGGGATGTTGAGAAGGAGTTCTAATGTTGGGATGTTGAGAAGCAGTTCTAATGTTGGGATGTTGAGAAGCAATTCTAATGTTGGGATGTTGAGAAGGAATTCTAAAGTTTGGATGTTGAGAAGCAATTCTAATGTTGGGATGTTGAGAAGCAATTCTAATGTTGGGATGTTGAGAAGCAATTCTAATGTTGGGATGTTGAGAAGGAATTCTAAAGTTGGGATGTTGAGAAGGAATTCTAATGTTGGGATGTTGAGAAGCAATTCTAAAGTTTGGATGTTGAGAAGGAATTCTAATGTTGGGATGTTGAGAAGCAATTCTAACGATGGGATGTTGAGGAGCAATTCTAATGTTGGGATGTTGACAATATAATATAATACCAGTATTTCTGAGGGAATTACATACATTTTTTGTGAGAATTAAAAATTACCTAATGTTGGGCTGAGAATCAAATATAGAAAGTGTTTTTGAGAATAGAGATTTCATTAAATCAATTAGTGTTTTTGAGAATAGAGATTTCATATAATCAAAACTAATAGTGGGAGTCAATTTATGATTCCATTTTCCAAATTAATTCTAATATGAGGCATTCTTATCTTTATACTGATGTTAATAGATATATTAATTAGCAACCCAGCTGGAGAGAAGAAGGTAAACACATTTCTGACACTTTGGGTGGGAAAAGCAAAAATTGTGTATATAATTTCCTTCCTCAAAACCAATTAAATCTTGACTGTCAATTCACTCTATTGAATTTGAAATCCAAAATTATTTAAAGAAGTTGCAGAAATAATGTTTTGACACAAAACTGACCTCCACGATTGCTGCTTTGCCGAACTAAGTAAAGACCAGGCTTGGAATTCGGTGACTTAAGCAACAAATCTTCGGCAGCTTCCCTCGCAAGTAGACCATGAAACCACAGCGGTGCCTCTTGCGTTGATTTGGACGAGAGATGGTGTGTGGGAGCCTCATGATGCTTCTCATATTGTCTATTCATGGCAATACTGAAACAAAAACAAAAACACAAAACAAAAATGAAGCGAAACTGAAAACTCCTGAGAAACCTGTAACGAAACAAACCAGTGAAGGCAAACAGGTGAAGGAAATCTCTCAAAATAAACAAATTCCAGAAGAAAAAGGTTTGTGTCGCACCACAAAAACATGTCTGCAAGCAGCGAGTGTAATGAGATATCTAAGATGAACAGATGTATAATATACAGAGGTATGTATCCACTGCCGCCACTATACGTTTGGCATTCCATAACTCTAGTTATAGAATGGATGTCATAGCGCTAAGACTATAGCAAAGAGGCCCAACAACCGTAAACCAAAACCATCTACAAATTCCAGCTAAAGACACTGACTTGCGTCAGTAATGAAATCAGATGGCTACTCATTTTTCTCCCAAATTTCATCAATGTTTCTAAATTGTTTCATTATTTTTCTTACTTTTAAAGTTTGTTATCTTTTATTATAAAATTTTGGAATGAAAGATTTTTGCATTCTTTTGAAGACTGTATTTAATTATTATTTATCTGACTATGTAAACTGCCTAATACTTCATAACAAACGGAGAATATGATTTGTTTTAAACTGATATGAAAAAAAAAGTTTAGACAGGTTCTTGGATTACACGGAGTACAGTTTACAGTGGGTTCAGTTTAGACAGGTTACTGGTTTACAAGTGTTCGGTTTAGAAAGGTTCACACAGGGTTCAGTTTAGACAGGTTTATAGTTAAGACAGGGTTCAATTTAGACAGGTTTCTAGTTCAGACAGGTTTGTAGTTTAGACAGGTTTGTAGTTTAGACAGGGTTCAGTTCAGACAGGGTTGTAGTTCACACAAGGTTCAATTTAGACAGGTTTCTAGTTTAGACAGGTTTCTAGTTTAGACAGGTTTCTAGTTCAGACAGGTTTCTAGTTCAGACAGGTTTCTAGTTTAGACAGGGTTCAGTTCAGACAGGTTTCTAGTTTTTACAGGTTGCTAGTTTAGACAGGGTTCAGTTCAGACAGGTTAGTAGTTTAGACAGGTTTCTAGTTTAGACAGGGTTCAGTTCAGACAGGTTTGTAGTTTAGACTGGGTTCAGTTTACACATATTACTGGTTTACAAAGGTTCAGTTTCGACAGGTTCACACAGGGTTCAGTTTCGACAGGTTCACACAGGGTTCAGTTTAGACAGGTTCACACAGGGTTCTAGTTTAGACAGGTTTCTAGTATAGACAGGTTTCTAAGTTTAGACGAGTTTCTAAGTTTAGACAAGTTTCTAGTTTACAAAGAAGTCAGTTTAGACAGGTTTGTAGTTTACAAAGGGTTCAGTTTAGACAGGTTTCTAGTTTAGACAGGTTTGTAGTTTACATAGGGTTCAGTTTAGACAGGTTTCTAGTTTAAACAAGTTTCAAGTTTAGACAGGGTTCAGTTTAGACAGGTTTCTAGTTTACACAGGGTTCAGTTTAGACAGGTTTCTAGTTTAGACATGGTTCAGTTTAGACAGGTTTCTAGTTTAGACATGGTTCAGTTTAGACAGGTTTCTAGTTTAGATAGGGTTCAGTTTAGACAAGTTTCTAGTTTACACAGGGTTCAGTTTAGACAGGTTTCTAGTTTAGACATGGTTCAGTTTAGACAGGTTTCTAGTTTAGACATGGTTCAGTTTAGACAGGTTTCTAGTTTAGATAGGGTTCAGTTTAGACAAGTTTCTAGTTTACACATGGTTCAGTTTAGACAAGTTTCTAGTTTACACATGGTTCAGTTTAGACAGGTTTCTAGTTTAGACATGGTTCAGTTTAGACAGGTTTCTAGTTTAGACATGGTTCAGTTTAGACAGGTTTCTAGTTTAGATAGGGTTCAGTTTAGACAAGTTTCTAGTTTACACATGGTTCAGTTCAGACAGGTTTCTAGTTTAGACATGGTTCAGTTTAGACAGGTTTCTAGTTTACACATGGTTCAGTTTAGACAGGTTTCTAGTTTAGATAGGGTTCAGTTTAGACAGGTTTCTAGTTTACACATGGTTCAGTTTAGACAGGTTTCTAGTTTAGATAGGGTTCAGTTTAGACAGGTTTCTGGATTACACAAGATTCAGTTTAGACAAGATTCAGTTTAGACAAGTTTCTAGTTTACACATGGTTCAGTTTAGTCAGGTTTCTAGTTTAGACATGGTTCAGTTTAGACAGGTTTCTAGTTTAGACATGGTTCAGTTTAGACAGGTTTCTAGTTTAGATAGGGTTCAGTTTAGACAAGTTTCTAGTTTACACATGGTTCAGTTTAGACAGGTTTCTAGTTTAGACATGGTTCAGTTTAGACAGGTTTCTAGTTTAGACATGGTTCAGTTTAGACAGGTTTCTAGTTTAGATAGGGTTCAGTTTAGACAAGTTTCTAGTTTACACATGGTTCAGTTTAGACAGGTTTCTAGTTTAGACATGGTTCAGTTTAGACAGGTTTCTAGTTTAGACATGGTTCAGTTTAGACAGGTTTCTAGTTTAGACATGGTTCAGTTTAGACAGGTTTCTAGTTTAGATAGGGTTCAGTTTAGACAGGTTTCTAGTTTACACATGGTTCAGTTTAGACAGGTTTCTAGTTTAGATAGGGTTCAGTTTAGACAGGTTTCTGGATTACACAAGATTCAGTTTAGACAAGATTCAGTTTAGACAAGTTTCTAGTTTACACATGGTTCAGTTTAGTCAGGTTTCTAGTTTAGACAGGTTTCTAGTTTAGACATGGTTCAGTTTAGACAGGTTTCTAGTTTAGATAGGGTTTAGTTTAGATAGGGTTCAGTTTAGATAGGGTTCAGTTTAGACAGGTTTCTGGATTACACAAGATCCAGTTTAGCCAAGTTTCTAGTTTACACATGGTTCAGTTTAGTCAGGTTTCTAGTTTAGACAGGGTTCAGTTTAGACAGGTTTCTAGTTTACACATGGTTCAGTTTAGACAGGTTTCTAGTTTAGAGAGGGTTCAGTTTAGAGAGGGTTCAGTTTAGATAGGGTTCAGTTTAGACAGGTTTCTAGTTTACACAGGGTTCAGAATAGGTTTCTGGTTTATACAGGTTTCATTTTAGACAGATTCCTGGTCTATACAAGTTTTTATTTTAGACATGATACTGATTTACAGACTCATTGACTTTATGTGAATTCTCCTGTTTAGTTACAATTTTATCAATTGTAAACATAACACGAATTGGTGACTTGTTTACATCCTGGCTCATTATCAACACTGCATGCTCTCAAAATATTCATGAAGCTTGATGACGTGCTTTCCAATACTTCCGAAGAAACACAAATACTATAAATACAACTGGCAAAGACTCACATACCAGCATTAGAGACTTGGTAAATGAAAGAACCGCTTCAATCTACACCGTATTGAATATGACGTCTGACTAAAATGTTCGTCTTCTAAAGTTACACCGCAAACATATTTCTGGCTGGACAACTATGTATGACAGCATGCCAGTGCCTTCAGCTGTGTAACTTATAAACGGATGTTTTGCTAGCCCTGTAAGAGTTATGAACTCGGTGGGTTTTGCCATTCCAAATAAATCCACTTTTATTTTGCATTCCAGCAACCAGTTATTTATTGAGGAAATCAATGTTGATATCTAAATTATTTATATAGAATTTCATGACACAGCAAGGGTGGTTAGGCCCTATCCACGTTAAGTTCAATCATTCCATCCATCCCCAACTCCAAGGTTCCATGATATCGTGGCATAGTTATAGCCATACCACACATCGATTTTGATTTTACTTGAAACTTGCTGGGCAGTCAGCATCCATGCATTTTGAAAACTGCAAAAACCACACATTGCTCAGTGACATCCCCAAGTTGAGCAGTGACAACCCCAAGTTGCACAGTGACATCCCCAAGTTGCACAGTGAAATCACCAAGTTGCGCAGTGACAACCCCAAGTTGCGCAGTGACAACCCCAAGTTGCACAGTGACATCACCAAGTTGCGCAGTGAGATCACCAAGTTGCGCAGTGAGATCACCAAGTTGCGCAGTGAGATCACCAAGTTGTGCAATGACATCACCAAGTTGCGCAGTGACATCACCAAGTTGCGCAGTGACATCACCAAGTTGCGCAGTGACATCACCAAGTTGCGCAGTGACATCACCAAGTTGCGCAGTGACATCACCAAGTTGCGCAGTGACATCACCAAGTTGCGCAGTGACATCAAGTTGTGCAGTGACATCAAGTTGCGCAGTGACATCAAGTTGCGCAGTGACATCACCAAGTTGCACAGTGACATCACCAAGTTGCACAGTGACATCACCAAGTTGCACAGTGACATCACCAAGTTGCTCAGTGACATCACCAAATTGTGCAGTGAGATCACCAAGTTGCACAGTGAGATCACCAAGTTGCGCAGTGATATCACCAAGTTGCGCAGTGACATCACCAAATTGCGCAGCGACATCACCAAATTGCGCAGTGACATCACCAAATTGCGCAGTGACATCACCAAATTGCGCAGTGACATCACCAAATTGCGCAGTGACATCACCAAATTGAGCAATGACACCATCAAACTGCGCAATGACACCACCAAATTGCGCAGTGACACCACCAAATTGCGCAGTGACACCACCAAATTGCGCAGTGACACCACCAAATTGCGCAGTGACACCACCAAATTGCGCAGTGACACCACCAAATTGCGCAGTGACACCACCAAATTGTGCAGTGACACCACCAAATTGCGCAGTGACACCACCAAATTGCGCAGTGACACCACCAAATTGCGCAGTGACACCACCAAATTGCGCAGTGACATCACCAAATAGTGCAGTGACATCACCAAATAGTGCAGTGACATCACCAAATTGTGCAGTGACATCACCAAAACATCACCAAATAGTGCAGTGACATCACCAAAACATCACCAAATAGTGCAGTGACATCACCAAAACATCACCAAATAGTGCAGTGACATCATCAAATTGCGTAGTGACATCACCAAAACATCACCAAATAGTGCAGTGACATCACCAAATTGCACAGTGACATCACCAAAACATCACCAAATTGCACAGTGACATCATCAAATAGTGCAGTGACATCATCAAATAGTGCAGTGACATCACCAAATTGCGCAGTGACATCACCAAATTTTTATACATGTTACAGTCAAGCACTGTCATTCAAATTTATTTTCTTGGAAAATTAAATTTGTTGAGTGTGAAAGGATAGCAATTTGTTCCTATTCTTATGCAAAATATATCTACAGATGCTGAATGTGGAAGGGACGGTGTTGTGGTATTATTATTTTTATCAGGACCCTCCTTATCGATTTAGGTTTGGTTCCAATATTCCAACTCTCCCACAAAAAATATTAATTTTGAAACATAAACATAAATTTTGAAAGAACAAAATATTTAATATATATTTTTACAAGAAAGCTTCATAAAATCATTCAAATATACATACCTCTTGCCAGTTTAAAATAAGTGATTCTTTCCTGCTAAAATTCTGGGGCAATATTTTGCACATTTTCCAAGATTAATTCTGAGCGAAATGAACTTAGTTTCAAATCGATACAATTGTGTCCTTATTTTGTGAAGAGAAATAACAGCTGGAGTTCAAATGATTAAGTGGCAACAAAATTCTCTCAAAACATAGTAATTTTTGTTCTTTAAAAAAAATAATTATATGGAATCTAAAATTCACAAATTCACTTTTTTTACTTTTAGAATGCCAGTCTATTGTCACCACCTTTCACATTCTATAAAACCTCCATAATTTTCAAATTTTTTAAAAGAATTTTGATAAAGGTTATTAGCAAATGGAAAATTCTGTTTATTTGGTTAAAAAATTAACAATAAACCACCAAAATCACGAAGGGAAACGATGGAGATTGAAAGGTTAAATAACTGAACCTATAGATGGATAAGATAATTATGTAATGTATTTATACACAAGTACTATTTTCAAAATATCTATTGTTGAGATAGAGTTCACAAACTTAAATTTTAAATCATTTCTGATTTATTTAAAAAAAAAATTAAAAATTGGGGAAAAAAAAGTAGCGGAGCACACAAAAATTACACAAAAGTTAGACTCGCAATAAAATTATTATAATGTAAAAAATGACAGGTGTATATCATTTATAATACAAGCTTAATACTTATGATTGAAAAAAAAACATTATTTGCAAAAATACACCTTTTTTAAAGAAGATAAATCAAATTTATCATGAAAATTATAACATTATTCAGAGAATTTGCTGAAAAAAAATGCAAGAATAAATCATGAATGAATTACATACAAACTATAAATATATTGGAATAACATTTGTTGAGCAGTAAATAGATGATGTTCTTACCACACTTGTGACAACGGGGATGCAAATTTGGGTGTACGTAACACCACCATTTTAAAATAAATCAAACATAAGTGCCGTACTGAAGGTGAATACGAAATCCAGCTGCCCAACGATGACAGTGAAGTGAGAGAGACAGTCAGTCAGTCAAATGAATGATCTTTCATGTTATGGGGTGAGTTTCATTCAGCAGTATATCTCTGTTCTGATTGGCTGATGAGCCTAGCCAAGCATGGAGCTATTTCCTCTTCATGCTGACATCATTACATCCGGTATGCCTTTTATTTAAAAATGTCCAGGGTCAGGCCAATAAGTTTCTTGGGAATACGAGAAATAAGCAAAGGAAAACATCTTGGAGATCAACCAAAGCAGAGGTAATGTAAAATAAGTTGGATTAAGTTTAGGTAACCTATGGCAACAAAGATGGCCCCTAATCTGCTCTTGGTAGTTTTTTTCAACAATGAGGATATGTTGTCAATTTCAATTTATTAAAAAAAAAACGCTAAAACCATTCAAATGGATTTAAAATTGTTACATAACATGGTTAGTGTACACTAACAAAAAAAACATGAGAAAAAAAAATGAGTGAAAAAACGATGACTGAAATAAATCAGTTAAGTCGACCTATTTAAAGCCATGTCTACTCTTTCCTTATTCACTGCAAACAAAATTCATCTGTTTTTATATGAACCTGTTTAGTTCAAGTAGAGCAACAATTACAGTCTAAATAACTAATTCCATAAGGTTTCATGATAACAAAAATGATAACAAACCTAACCCATGTACTTCACCTCTTTGACTGACTTAGGTTTTAGTCCTGTGACCTCATTTAATAAATTACTACTGGCCAGTTGTTATCTCACTTATAAACAAGTTAAAACTAAACTCAAACAAAATACTGTGAAATACTTTATTTTTGCTGGAATTAATTTTCGCTGAAAAGACTTTTTGGGTGTTTTATATGGAATTTATTTTGACTGATTTTTTACGAGTTGAATGTTAAATATAGGAACAAAGGTATATTCGCTGGATTTTATTTTCACTGAATCAATTCTTCAGCAAAAATAGTTAAAATTAATTCCAAGCGAAAATAAAGTATAATTCTTTAAAACATAATTATTTTCGCTACATACTAATAAAGTTTTTTAAAGTGTATACAATCAGACTGAGGCTTACACTGGCACCTGTTTTTAACTTAGATTGAAATTATAATCAATACAGGATGTTTATTTCCCTCAAGAGATCACAGAAAAGAGGGAAGCCAACATGCCATTTTCACAAAATTAAAATCAAACAGAATGTAAGTTTCCTTCTACTCAAAATATTTTCAGGAATGGCATATGTGTATTTACTCAGGACAGAGGGTGTGTTAGTTTAGAGTAGGAAAGATTACATTCTTGTTGTCATGGTAACCACTTGTATTCCAATATATGGAATTGGTTACAGGAAAGCATTGTTAAAAAAAAAGTTGCGTAATTTTGTCCTCATTTTAAATAATTGCATTTTAAATTTCACATAATGGTTTATTTAACAAACTTGTTGGTTTGAAAAGATTGCTGATTGATATTATAAGTATTATTTCCATGGGAACTGCAACTATGGCAACCACAAGAGTATATCACCTTGGTGATATTCAAGATTGGTTTTCTTTTCCTTAACATATCAATGTATTTCTTGCTAAGTAAACAACCATCACAGGTATTTATTACAGTTAATTTCTTCTTCACACAGGTAACCATGGGAATGGATTAATGCTATCAAAAATTCCCTGAACACACTCAAAATTTCCAGCCAGTCAGTTTTAGATATTTTACAAATTATTTTTTAACTCTTATCTATAAAGGTGGGAATAAAAATATATAAATGGAACTCAGTTAGGTAGGTGTTCAAAGTTTGTAATTTCAATATTTTGCGCATATACACTAGGTTTTATATTCACTACCGATAATTGGCTTAATATGAATAATAATATGAGTTCTATGGTAATTTTACTTTCTTTTTAACCTTGATTTAATTTAGCAGATTTGACTTATCAGCAAAAATAGAAAAATTAAACCGAGTGAATAATAAATGCATTTACAGTATTGAGTACACAAAGAAAGTTGTACAGATTGCAGCAAGTTTTGGTTTGGCATCAAATTTGAAATGACTATCTCCAGTTTTGGTTTCGCATCAAATTTGAAATGACTATCTCCAGTTTTGGTTTCGCATCAAATTTGAAATGACTATCTCCAGTTTTGGTTTCGCATCAAATTTGAAATGACTATCTCCAGTTTTGGTTTCGCATCAAATTTGAAATGACTATCTCCAGTTTTGGTTTCGCATCAAATTTGAAATGACTATCTCCAGTTTTGGTTTGGCATCAAATTTGAAATGACTATCTCCAGTTTTGGTTTCGCATCAAATTTGAAATGACTATCTCCAGTTTTGGTTTCGCATCAAATTTGAAATGACTATCTCCAGTTTTGGTTTCGCATCAAATTTGAAATGACTATCTCCAGTTTTGGTTTGGCATCAAATTTGAAATGACTATCTCCAGTTTTGGTTTGGCATCAAATTTGAAATGACTATCTCCAGTTTTGGTTTCGCATCAAATTTGAAATGACTATCTCCAGTTTTGGTTTCGCATCAAATTTGAAATGACTATCTCCAGTTTTGGTTTCGCATCAAATTTGAAATGACTATCTCCAGTTTTGGTTTCGCATCAAATTTGAAATGACTATCTCCAGTTTGCATGGGAAAGAGACTCAGCAGGGGCACTTAAAACAAGCAGACAGAAAGTCTCACTGTAAATACCAGTTAGAATAACAGTGCAATTAACTAAATAAATATCCATATCAACCATGTACAATTAAACAGTGTAGTATAAATTATTTATACTACAGTTAAAATAGTATAAATTCCATGCACACTTTCTGGAGGAAACATTTCATTAAGGTTGTAGCATTTCAAATTTTGACTATCCTGCACTTAAATCCATTTTATATGACACAGTGGTAGGATAAGGGTATACAACTTTGATATCTACTGTAAAAGGGTTAATTATTCACTGGGTTTTAATTTAGCTTATTTCGCTGACTGAAAAATGCGCTAAATTAAAACCCAGTGAATATGTAAAATTGAGCATAGAATACATTATCTAAATGAAAAAAACACGAATTTAAAACCCAATGAATATGCCTGAAATAGTGTATCAGTGAAATTTAAACCCAGTGAAAATTAGTCATTTTACAGTATGTAATATGATATTCAATGAAGATCCTATAATCACACAAGTTCCATGTGCTTATTTTAACCAATGACATCACAGAACACAATTATTTTCACCCTCTTCAACCATGTAGATTTTTTAGCAAATTTTCATATTTTATTGGCTTCTAAAATTCTGACAGATCACAGAAATGTGCTTTTTGGTTCTTGATCCATTAAGGCCCAAAAAAAATTGTGTGGTTCCTATAACTCATCCTAAGCTTTTTTTTTACTGCCCAACCCTGAACATTTTCTGGATTTAGTTGAGGAAATATCACAAAATGATTTTATTTGTGATGTTATAGAAATTAAAAACTTTGCAAAACTGGGAAATGTGAACAACTCCAAACACGATTCACAAAAATAGTTTTTATAAGCAAGAAAAAAAAAATGAAATAGTTGTAAGAAAGTAAAGAATGTATAAAAAATCTTTATCTGACTACTCTACTACAGGAATAACAAGGCCAGTAGCTGAGATTCATATGAAATTTAGGGAAATTTAAGTTGAATATTAAGTCCTTGCCTTCATCCAGTTCTAATTGATTCATGATCATAGCCAATTGTAATAATTCCAAAATTATGATGGCATCATCTGGTTAAAATACCAAATAAAGCAAATATTTAGTAACTTACTAGAAAAATACTGGGTAGCTCAACATTACAAGATTTATTTTGTAAAAATTATTGCAGTAGGAAGCTTTAAATACAATATTGTTTTGGTTACCAAGCTTCAAAATCCATAGACCACTGGAATGCTGTATAACCAGAAAATACAAGAGACATTTTATTAATGGTCTAATAGTTCTCTGGTATCTCTTATATGATTGTACATTGTATATCCATTGTTGGACGTAAGCACAGACGTTTTTAGGTATTCCGCAGTTTAAATTAGTTTGCGGAGAATCTACATAAACTTTACTGAGAAAGCCCCCCCCCAGTACTACAATGTGAAACAGGTGTAAAGTTATTTAATAGTTACTAGTAAGCAAAGTAGACATAGTGCCACAAGTTATGGGTAAAACAGGTCTAACGTTATTTAATAGTTAAACCAAGAAACCCGGTACTACAATGTAAAACAGGTGTAACGTTATTTAATAGTTAAACCAAGAAAACCAGAACTCCAATGTAAAACAGGTATAACGATATTTAATAGTTAAACCAAGAAAACCAGTACTACAATGTAAAACAGGTGTAACGCTATTTAATAGTTAAACCAAGAAAACCAGTACTACAATGTAAAACAGGTGTAACGTTATTTAATAGTTAAACCAATAAACCCGGTACTACAATGTAAAACAGGTGTAACGTTATTTAATAGTTAAACCAAGAAAACCAGTACTACAATGTAAAACAGGTGTAACGCTATTTAATAGTTAAACCAAGAAAACCAGTACTACAATGTAAAACAGGTGTAACGTTATTTAATAGTTAAACCAAGAAAACCAGTACTACAATGTAAAACAGGTATAACGATATTTAATAGTTAAACCAAGAAAACCAGTACTACAATGTAAAACAGGTGTAACGCTATTTAATAGTTAAACCAAGAAAACCAGTACTACAATGTAAAACAGATGTAACGTTATTTAATAGTTAAACCAAGAAAACCAGTACTACAATGTAAAACAGGTCTAACGTTATTTAATAGTTAAACCAAGAAAATCGGTACTACAATGTAAAACAGGTCTAACGTTATTTAATAGTTAAACCAAGAAAACCAGTACTACAATGTAAAACAGGTGTAACGTTATTTAATAGTTAAACCAAGAAAACCAGTACTACAATGTAAAACAGGTCTAACGTTATTTAATAGTTAAACCAAGAAACCTGGTACTACAATGTAAAACAGGTATAACGATATTTAATAGTTAAACCAAGAAAACCAGTACTACAATGTAAAACAGGTGTAACGTTATTTAATAGTTAAACCAAGAAACCTGGTACTACAATGTAAAACAGGTATAACGATATTTAATAGTTAAACCAAGAAAACCAGTACTACAATGTAAAACAGGTGTAACGTTATTTTAATAGTTAAACCAAGAAAACCAGTACTACAATGTAAAACAGGTGTAACGTTATTTAATAGTTAAACCAAGAAAACCAGTACTACAATGTAAAACAGGTCTAACGTTATTTAATAGTTAAACCAAGAAACCTGGTACTACAATGTAAAACAGGTATAACGATATTTAATAGTTAAACCAAGAAAACCAGTACTACAATGTAAAACAGGTGTAACGTTATTTAATAGTTAAACCAAGAAAACCAGTACTACAATGTAAAACAGATGTAACATTATTTAATAGTTAAACCAAGAAAACCAGTACTACAATGTAAAACAGATGTAACGTTATTTAATAGTTACTAGTAAGCAAAGTAGACATAGTGCCACAAGTTATGGGTAAAACAGGTGTAACAATATTTAATAGTTAAACCAAGAAAACCAGTACTACAATGTAAAACAGGTGTAACATTATTTAATAGTTAAACCAAGAAAACCAGTACTACAATGTAAAACAGATGTAACGTTATTTAATAGTTACTAGTAAGCAAAGTAGACATAGTGCCACAAGTTATGGGTAAAACAGGTGTAACGTTATTTTAATAGTTAAACCAAGAAAACCAGTACTACAATGTAAAACAGATGTAACGTTATTTAATAGTTACTAGTAAGCAAAGTAGACATAGTGCCACAAGTTATGGGTAAAACAGGTGTAACGATATTTAATAGTTAAACCAAGAAAACCAGTACTACAATGTAAAACAGGTGTAAGAAAGGCATAACATTGGAACTGTTATTTAAAAGTGATAGCAAGGTTATACCAAGAACTAATTTGATATTACTGCATGTGTAATTTTGAAATTTAATAAAATCTGGTGCCAATCATCATGAACAGTATTTTCGCTGTAGGGATAAATCAGTGAAAATAAAATCCAGTGAAAATACCTTTTTCCTCATCAAAATCACTGAAAATATACTCCACACAAAGTTTTTTCAGCAAAAATGAACTCCAGCTAAAATAAAGTATTTTACAGTAGTTTCAGTATAATTGAGGTAAAAACAATTTGTTTATACTTATATGACATATTACTTCAATGTCATTACTGACCAATTTACTTGCAAGTCTGTAACTTTGATAAACTGAATAAAATACATAGAATACAGATAATAAAAAATTGTTTACCATTACCTCAATGTCATTTCAACCAATATTAAAATCAAGAAGGAGTTAATACAATGGCAGATTATCAGTAGCAGGGAGCTACCCTGTGGGTTCATTGCCGACCATTTAAGATCACAAGTGTGATGGACCATAATAATGACAGCAGTAATGACATGCAAATCTTTTATTGATCATTTTATGACGCAAGGTTCATTCATTGTGAAAAACTGGCCATGCGACTTACTCCTTTGAGGGGAATTATATTGCGCAATTGTTATCAAAATAGCCAAATAACTATGATCTGCTGAGCATGTATTCAAATGAAAAAAACTAAAGGTTAGGTGAACTGGAAATAACCGAGGTTGGTCGCGAAAAACCACAAACACAGAGGCAAAAGTTGGTGATGTTTAAGTCTGTTTAATAATGAATGAATATAGAAAAGTGAAGTGACCTGGCTACTTAGCATAAGAATAATGGAGGCCATTCACAACATTGATAAAGCATGAATGACATCACAGCAATTCTTTCAAAACCTCTACATCTCGCAATTGACTCAATTTGTCATTTTCACCTTCCTTGCATCCTCGTCATGGCTTTGACAAAGTACTGCCCTAAAGTAACCCAAAACCATTTATCTGTAATTTATGCACAATTTTTGTTTTATTTGGAGACATCTGAAAAAGGTTTTTATTTTATTCATAGTGAAATTATTTGCTCTATTTATGTCAAAATGTCAGAATAAATGGATCAGTAGGAGTTTTATTTCTTTGAATTTAATGAAATAATATTTTTGGGATTGAAAGTTATTCATCTAATTTCATATAAAGTTTACATTGATTGAATAATATACTCAAAAAGCCAAGCAACAATGAGTGAATAAATTTCCTGAAAATCTCATGGCTAAATCGAGAAATTTTATAGCCAATAGGAAATTTTGTTCACTTTACAGAACATATTAGAGAAACAAAAAATGAAATTACACAAAAAGAAAACAATTGCAAATTTCTGGCAAGAAAAATTATTCTAAAGCATTATTATCTATGAACAATGGATTGTATAGTCTACAGCTATAATATTCTCTATCTTCCTCTCAAATAGACAATAGGTTACATTACATCTCTCTATATTACATCATAGCATGATCAATCAAATATTCGCATATGATTACCGATGTTGCATCTTTTAGAGCATCCTGCACTTGATCTCATTTATTTTCACCCAATCAGCAAAGTTCAATGCAGTTAAAATAAATTTAACATTTGTTACGCAAAGGTTTGTTGATAAGAAATTTCGTGGAGGGGTACTACTACACAAATTCTTTCCCCTTCACTTCTTTTTTGAGCGAGAAATTTTTCACAATAATGTTTGATGTAATTTTTGTTTTTGTGCTCATCTGATGTCTTTTTTTTCTGTAATTTTTCCTAAAGAAATTGTTTCTAAAAATATTGCTTTTGAGATTACATTCTAGTTATATTTGCTACACAAGTCGAGAATGATTGATTGTACAATTTTGTATTCTCACTGGCTCACTGTTTAAAAGTTTAGATTGTAGTAAAGTACAAGTCTCCAGTCTACCAAAAGTTGGATTGCTGACTGTGTGATTAACTCGTTGTCAGCTGAAAAAATCTTTTGTTATCGTTCACACACCGTTCTGAATTTAAAAAAAATGTTAATCACATTCTGTATGGGAAATGCGGTTCAATTGGTCTATAGAACATCAACAAACTGCGTTTTGACCCAAAATTTAGGCATTGGTCACATACATGTAGTACCACTACACTTGAGAGGACCTCAAAGTTTCCCAAAACCACTGGTCAGTTAGACATTATAGAATGGTATACAGACGAGTTCACCTTTGCCAGAGTTTCACATGCATCACTCACACATACTGTGACCAATAGCATATGGTAGTAACTCATCTCAAAACCTAGAAAAGTCTCATTTGGCTGTTGCTGGCCATTAGTAAATATTCAAATAAAGGAATGAGCTTTTAATACTTTAATGCGATAGGGGAGACAAAGCGTTAGTGTTTTTATATGATTTATTAAGTCAAAAACTGTGGGAAAAATGTATATAAATTCAAATACACTGTAGACCAGTGCATATTGTCAGGATAAAGTAACAGTATTCCAAATAAATGAGAATGTGGAAAAAAATGGTCTTACATTTTGGTTGTTAAGGTTATTGTAATTGAGTGTCGTTACCAACATCAACAACGTATTGCAATTATGCGAGTAGACATACTTATAAAGTTTACTTTGACTGGTGTCTTTAATTCCACCACAAAGTAAATTTTGAAAAAAATCATAAGGTTCTGTAGTTATTTTAATTATAATTTGTTTTAAAAACTTTTCATAGGATTCCATTCAGCGGATTTTACTCATACCAGAAAAAAATGATGAAATTAAAACTCATTACCTAATTAATTTAGCATACATGTGTAGATTGAAACTTGACTTTTGAAGAAACAAAATGAAAATTGAAAGAAAAGAAAAAACGACACTTAGAAGTTTATAAACTTGGGTGTAATTATAAACATACTTAAAGTGTGTGGAGACAGAACTTTGAGAGATGGCAATAATTCAGTTTACATGAAGAGTATCACGCACGAGTATTGTGTGAAAGGGCAGACATAGACAACCACACAAGGTGTACTCTAATTCTAATTCTAATTGACATAAACCCCCCTCCCCCCCAATAAAACATTGATGGCACAGTAGAAAATGGTATTCAAAAACCAAGAACTAAAATTAAGTCTTAATTTTCCAGTTCTCACTTACTGCAATTTCTTCTTCATAGTTAGCATTCCTCATCCTTAAAAAAACAAATAACTTTGTTTTTGACAAAAGTTGAATCTGGTATCCCAAAATGATTGACATCAAACACTTAATGACCCCCTTATGAAGGGGTTAGGGGAGCACAAATCTAGGTCAAATTATGACCTCAGCATTTTTTAAAACAAAAATGAACTATAATTAAACTAAAATTATGAAGCCCGCATTTTCTAAATAATGTTAAATATTTGGCAGTAAGGAAGGATGGTAGGGAACAAGTTTAATCAAAACAAAATATTCTTGTTATTCTGATAGCTTACAGATTTTTCAAATATAATTCTCAGTTCTGGAAAATAAAGTCCAGCTGCATGGCTAGACTCATTTCCATAGAAACAAGGATGCTTGATCTTCTTTGCAGAGCCGTGTTGAAATGGTGGCCATTTTGAGAAAAACATTTGAAATCATGCAATACTGGTATCACCCTTAGATTTTTGGGGAGAATCACATATTGAATTCAATTAAATGTTTTCCAAACTACATATAATCAGTCTCAAAAAATGTTCTAAGTATGTTTACCAAAGCATATTATTTCCATGACAACGAAATAAATACCCTTTTGACTATATACATTTACAATGACAACCTCAATTCTGTATAGTGTTCATTTACAACTCTCGCCATTCACGATACAAATTTTCACGGAGTAATTTGATTATTATAAAAACTGTTCTACGTCAATGTAATATTATATTCATATATACTCTTCATATATAAGCTTCAGTATTTTATTGCACATTAGCGAATAATCTTATTTTATATTTCAATCCATCAAATTCTATGTGTATCATATGTCATATTTTGATGTATAATAGTTGGAATTGTACTACATGACAACCAATCCTTCTACACTTTATTTAATTTCAGAAGACTAAGAAATTAAAATATTAAAATATATTAGACATTAATTAATTTTATTTGTTTTCAATTTTATTTATTTAATTATTCATTCATTCATTCAATTATTTTCAATTTCATTCATTTATTTAGATCTCAATGCCCCAGCTCTCATGAGAGAAAGCAACCACATTTCCGCTGATATCCACTACTTGACGTAATGAGAGTACACAGGTTTTTTAACGTGCACTGAGGACATAAACAGAACACGTCCCCATCCAATAGACTGTCATCCTCCCAAATCCAATACAACATGTGTAGTAGTTGAGGCAGAATGTACATCTAAACAGAATAGGAATTCAGGCAGTGTATTTTAACATGAAAGATTGATTTATCTAATTTACAGTTTAGCTGCATTTTATATCAATACCGTAGATTTATTTTGCTTGAGAAAAACATAAACTTAACCAACATGTTTAAAAAACCTGTAGTTTTTTTATATTTTACCACAGTGAACAAAATACCGATACTGCCTAATTTCAATCAGATATATATATATAAAATATATTAAATATAAATTTATCCAATTTACAGTTTAGCAGCATTTTATATTAACAGATTTTTTTCGCTTGAGAAAAGCATAAACTTAACAACCAACATGTTGGTTGTTAAAATGTAATTTGTAATAGTTTACCACGGTAAACAAAGTACTGCCTAATTCTAATCAAATATATATATAAAACATATCAAATATAAATTGTCAAGATTAGAAGAAACAAAATGGTAAAATACATCATGAATTAAATTAAAAAAATAAATATATAAAATAATGAAGAAATTAAAACATAAAACAGGCGGTATTTTATAAAACAAGGGATATTAGTTCCACCATGCCACAAGCTTTTTTAAAAGTCAGGTCATTACTTTTATCAGATAATGGAACGGAAGTATTAGAGGGCAATAAAATCAGGATTGTACTATACACAAAATTGACCCAATGCAGTATGGATCTGAACACATGTCTTCAGTTACAACTCTTTATATTTACAAGGATTCTGAAAACACACCATTACTACTTAAACTTTCTAAAATGAGTGACTTAATTTATAGCGTAAATAGAAAAAGTGGGCAGTTGTAAACATGAACAGTTATTTACTAAAATCTATAGCTATAGTCACCTACCTGGTGTATGCTGGGGTCATTTGGAATTTGTCTTGCACTAGTAGCAAGAGGAGTCCAAGAAATCCACTCCATCAAAGGCAAACAAATTAAAAAATCCTTGAATGATTATCAATCTACAACATATTGGATCAGGTTTCCAAATTACGCAGATAGTAAAAGTTTCCGGTATCAGTGAAAATAAGATCCTGGCATGTATTTGTGTCTGTACAGAGTGGCTGACTGATATACTATCTAGTCGTAAACACTTGGCTGAGCAGGGAGGAAGTCCTATACTGTATAGAGTTTGTGACGTCACAGTAAGCCAATCTGCATGATAAAGCCTCAACCACAGCCTGATAAAAGACTGCGGCATTGACACTCGGATCTACCATGAATCAACATACTAAAACTAAATATCCTTTACAAAAAAACCTTACTTCCGTTCAGTGACAAAGCCATAATGTTAATCCTTTGAAATTCAAATCAGGTGGCCAGCAAAGGTTTTGTCACGCAGTCAGAACAGTGCAACCATGCACATTCGTTTCCTATGCCAAGCTTTTCATTCACACAGTCTACTCAAGAGACGGCAACTCAATAGCGCACCACAGAATCTTTAGTTGAAAAGAAGGAGAAAAAAACATTCCGGATTGAGTGTGATGTTTAAATGGGGGCACTGCCCCAAATCTCGACTTGTACACCAGGGAATACGGGTTAAGTGGGGTATATATGGATTTTTAAGCGAGTTTTTTATAGTTTTAATTATAGCTTGTTTGCCATGCACTTGAAATGTGTTCATTTGCACTTATAAACAGGAAGTGTTCAATTGATTCTGATCATAATCTGTAAATAAAAGGCTAACCACTAAAATCGTTACACTGTGTCACAGTTCACTGATGACAAAGTACAATTTTGAATAGATAATATATCATGGAGGAAACGAAAAAACAATTCAGCAATGAATTTAATTGAAGCATTAATATCAGATTTTTTAAAAATAGTAGCACCTAAATAAAATAAATCTTTATCAAGAGTTGTCTCAATATAGATAACATTTTCTTCCCCATAATAATTCTTAATTTTCAGCCTAAAACTATTATTTTTTTGCTTGTTCCTGAGCATAGACTGTGATAGGAAAAAATTTATTTAAAAAAAAAAAAATTTCCTGGTTATAAAAAATAAACAGTTTTGTCCAATATTTGCAATCACGTGATTAAAAAAAAAAAGTATTAAAATGACGATATTGAGTATACTATTAAAATATGTTCTGGCATAAAACCTGGGTGATGGTTAATGTGTTTGCTTATCGCAGGTAAGTTGTCGGTTCAATCCCATAGTCGGCAGTATAAATCAGAGCACAGTTTGCATTTGCCTTCCAAACATTAAGTTTGGAAGACTGGTTTGCAATTAGCACCAACAAACAAAATAACTTCAGGAAAAACAATGTTCTGAAATGTTTTCTGGCACAAGAATAATTTAAAAAAATTATGTTTATGACCAGACTAATTACAGACAGCTACAACAGCTGGAAAAGGACTCAAAAAGAAACAGAAATTAGTGAAAAGGTACTCAGGCAATGACAGGCATGAAAACAACTAGTATATATTTGTAGCTGCGGGTTAAAATACACCAGTGTTATATCTATTGTTTGGTTCGGAAGTGTCCATTGTGAACTTAATGTTCTTTGAATGTTAAAAATCCCACTTCACTGGATGCTTGTATACAGAGATGTGTCTAAACACGTTTTATTCATCCTGTGCCTCTTTCAAAAAAGTCCAGATGAGTCCAAGAATAGAAGCAAGCTTAGTACATTGTTGGGGCTATTATCTGTGGTGTTTTGTAAAGATCGGAATATTTTTTCACTGCGACAACACCATGTAAAAACACTGCTAAGCCATGCAGATATATGGCGGTTAAAAGTCAGCATACTTTGGTGTGTAGAACACAGCATTTGAATTCAAAGTGTACATATCCGGACAAAGGGTCAATACTGGTCATTGTACTTCAAACTGGAAATCAATGCATTACACTACATATGTCACATCACTTTTTTTAGATGAAATGTTTTTTGTAGAATGTCAAACCCTCCGATTTGTAAACAGATAACCATTTTCCTATTATAATCTGACAATAGTTTGCAAATATAACATCCAAATTTATTTTAGTATCACCAAATTTAAGTTCTCATGTGAACCAATAACAGTAATGTGTTTTTAACCTTTTCACACCAGTTCCCTCTTTTCATCACAAATTCACAAAATAGTTCTGTTTATAGTCTGCACTTTCCTTGAGAAAATTGGAATGAAAAAAATCAAATTTTTTGAGCAAAAACTGAAAATTGACTCAAATTTTGTCTGTTGGTTTCAAAATAAGGGTTCATTTCGGAAATATTGAAGAATAAAAGAAAAAGTGCAGAAAAAGTTGGGCAAGAAAGTCTGGTTGTGAAAAGGTTAAAAATCAAATGAATACAACTAGACTACGTACATTTGGTCAATCTGTGATAGAAATAAAGTAAAATGCTGATTTTGTGCGTGTTCTAAGTACTAGTACATGCACATACATTAACAAAGCATCTGCATAATACACATACTGGTACATGTACAACTAAAAAGCAAATAATAACCAACAATTTTGGAAAAAAATTTAAAATATTTTCCAAAACTGCAGAAATTGTTACAAAATAAAAACATTAAGTCAATATCCTGTAAATGTCAAAGCAAACTGCGGAATAGTTTTTGTCATGAAAAAAAAAATTATGGATCCATCACGTTCAGCACATGTAGCAAGTTTGAATAATAGCTATTCATGGAGCCGGGTCTGGAATGGCTCGACTTAGATCCGGGTCTGGAATGGGCCGCCTTGGATCCGGGTCTGGAATGGCCCGCTTTGGATCCGGGTCTGGAATGGCCCGCTTTGGATCCGGGTCTGGAATGGCCCGCCTTGGATCCGGGTCTGGAATGGCCCGACTTGGATCCGGGTCTGGAATGGCCCGACTTGGATCCGGGTCTGGAATGGCCCGACTTGGATCCGGGTCTGGAATGGCCCGACATGGATCCGGGTCTGGAATGGCCCGACTTGGATCCGGGTCTGGAATGGCCCGACTTGGATCCGGGTCTGGAATGGCCCGACTTGGATCCGGGTCTGGAATGGCCCGACTTGGATCCAGATCTGGAATGCCCTGACTTAGATCTGCAATCTGTAACCCAACATGAGTGATAATAATGTCAACTTTGAAAGAAACTGACCCAGGCAAGCCCAAGAAACTATTGTTTTCAAAAAGTAGGTGGAAACTTCTTTCCCCAAACAATGACAAAAATATTCATTAAAAAAAAGCTAATTAATTAATGTCCTAAAATAAGGAAACCTGTAAAAGAAATATCCAAGAAAGAAGTCCAAAAAATAAAGCTGATGTTGACCATGATGGACAGTCAAATATGATGAATAGCTCTGTTCTGACGACTTTGTAAAATTTTGTGTAAAAATAGTACAAGTACAAAACTTTTGAGGTAATACTACCACCAGTAGGTATGAATATATCCAGGGTACATCCATTTTCATGTTGCTGAGAGGGAGGGAGGGAGGATGTTACTGAACAAATCATGTTATTGATTATTCATGACACCCCCTCTCCACACACACACGCGCACGCACACGCACGCACGCACACAGAGACACACACAGAAAAGGCTACATGACCTAATGGGACACTTTATTTTAACTCCATATCTTTTTAATCAATCAAACTTAACAATTTTCACTAAAATTAATTTTACAAAAGTGCGTTTCTGACCAGACCATGCAGGGTCACTTGTTAGTTTCTCTCAAATCAAACCAAAATAATTTTACAAAATGTGACCGGAGATTGATGCACATTTTCTTTTTAGTTTCTCCTGGATGTAAATTTCTGGCTTCCAGTAACCCGTCACTAGTAACCAGTGGTTACAACAAATCACTTTTATCATCAATGACTAAGACAAATAGAATTTGTTGCAAATGACATCTTTAAGTGTAATATCAAGTGATTAATTATTCATGAAAATGTTAGATTTTGACATAAAAAGTAAACAAATGAGTAAACAAATACTAAAATAGCGACAGACATATTTATAACTGCTGTAGTGTTTCTCAATAATATCTTCATTGCAATAAACTTCTTTGGGATCCACAACAAATCACTAAAGATGTAACAGCAAAGTAACACAGTTAGGCTTGAAAAGGTTTTTATCGTCTGCAATTATCCTAATCTGATATTTGTTCATGTGCTCCATCATATTCTATGATTACGTCATTTCGTAGGTGCTGCTTGGTTGGCCATCATATTTGGTGCAACATTGTTACAGTTTTTAGTTTTGATCAGTTTAGACCAAATGGACACAATTCACTATTAGTAAAGTTTGTCAATATTAAAAACAGAGTAGGAAAAAAATGTGTGTTTATTACAGGAAAGATGAAAAAAATTGTCATGAATTTTATTACATATTAAACAGTTTGACAACTGGCTAAACAATCTGGTAATCGGTTGAGAAAAACAAAGTAGTGTTATTTTTATCTACCATGAAGGAAGGGGTTCATTAAATCCCCTCACAACTAAATGAAAAAAAAAAACAGCGCTTGTTTAAACACAAATTTTCAGCTGATATAATCTTAGTTTTGATGTTGAATGTTAAATATAATCTATTAACTGAGAACATAAAACAAAAGATCTAAAATGCATGGCCCTGCGACAAATATCTCTGAGTGTTGGTGGTTTGGATTTGATATGCAAGCCGTATGTTGGCAGGCACTCTGTGACCCATAACGCAAAGTTGAACAGTAAAATAAACCTTGAGAATTTCACAACATAAAGGTACAACAGAAGATTGAATGTAATAGGTTTGTGGAATATTCCCATCTGTGTGGATAGATTTGCCTGTGGCACTCAACAGCATCTTCAAGATGACGATGGATGGCATGTACACTTCAGTGTGTAGCACGGTGGGATTTGAACCAGATAGCATTTTCTCAGAATTCCCAAGCAGCTGCAGCAGTATTAAATGGTGATGAGGATAAAGAACATTTTTTCCATGGATACTTACTTGCACTATTTACCACAGCAATTATTAAAAACATTTTTGTTTGCCAGATTTTTCTCAAAGGCAACAGACAATTTGTTAAATTGTGATTTTTTTTATATCATATTTTTTTTGTAATAATCCATCCACTGAACATGATGAAATATGGATATGACATGAAAAAATATTGTTATCACCATGGATACCAATTAATGAGAAAATGTTTTTTAGCCATTTTTCATGTGAATTCAAACTAATACTGTAAAATACTTTATTATAGCTGAATTTAATTTTCGCTGTAAACACTTTGTGTGTTTTGTTTGGAATGTATTTCCACTGATTTTTGACGAGTTGAATGTAAAACATAGGAAAAAAGGTATATTTGCTGGATTTTATTTTCACTGAATTATTCCTTCAGCAAAAATAGCGAAAATAAAGTATTTTACAGAAAGTCAATGTAAACCTATGACATAATACATAATTATAATCGATTCCCTCAGTGTTAACATTTCATTGATTTCAACAATAACATTTACCCATATTTATATTTAAAATATGAAAAAAAAAATAATGTACATTACATAGTTCCTATAAATAATTCTGTTTCATGATTATCATTGACCATAAGTCAGATTCAAAAATAAAATAATTCGCACTTGCAAAATACGTCTTGATAACAGAATGTAAAATATTTATAGCTGGAATTAATTCTCACTGAAAAGACATTTTCGCTGCATTGTAGAAAATTTATTTTCACTGGATTTTATTATCACAGATTTCAAAATGGTCACCAGTCGGCAAAATTTGATCATTTAACAAAACAAATAAATTTTTGAATTTTCCATTTCTGTCTACCAACTTATAACATAACAAGTGATTTTCTACAGTGGGTGAAAGAAGTGGATTTTAAACAATTTTTCTCTTTTGTAGTTTAATGTAGATGTACCAAGAATGCAGAGAAGAATATGGTGTTGAGATGCCCTTCGTACTTCAAAATTGACAATCATCAAATGTGTATAGCACATTATGAAATGTATAAATGCCCCCAAAATACTTTCGCATTTGTCAAATCTCACGCAAAGTCGCTACAACACTGACCTTTGATTGTCCTGTTTGCACGTTTAATTTCACATGTAACACAGAATTTGAGTGAATGAATATTTGTCTATTGGTCATTGTATACGAGAGTTAGTTTTCCTAATACCGGTAATTGAAATAATTTAAAACCCAATGCGAATGTCTAGGTGACCTCTAAGCCGGTCACACAATTTTACAGATGTATCAAACCTGTGTATAGTGACCACCCAAGGGACTCCAATGAAAATGGTCTTTATAGACAAGGTGGTCTTTATATGGAGGTTTGATTATTTTTT
Organism: Saccoglossus kowalevskii; assembly: GCF_978046115.1. Lineage (NCBI taxonomy): Eukaryota > Metazoa > Hemichordata > Enteropneusta > Harrimaniidae > Saccoglossus > Saccoglossus kowalevskii. The sequence continues at coordinate 27,548,905 of NC_140661.1, read as the reverse complement.
TAATGATTTGATACTGTTGCAACACATTCATTAGAAAATAAATGACATTGTAAATTAAAAATTGTTGGTCTTTAAAAAAAGTAAAATCTGCGAAAATATTGCTCAAATATACATAGGTTGCTAATACGTTATGCCCTAGGACTGCCTAAAAGTGGTCATTATAGGCAGGTGGTCTTTATACACAGGTTGCTAATACGTTATGCCTTAGGACTGCCTAAAAGTGGTCACTATAGGCAGGTGTCTTTATACACAGGTTACTTATACATTATGCCCTAGGACTGCCTAAAAGTGGTCATTATAGGCAGGTATAGAGGTTGTCCCTAACACCGGTTTGACTGTACTATGTGAACACAAGTTTTTTTCTACATAGCCAGCATAAGACTTATAAACACCGGAGACAAATAAGCGGATTAAAGTGTTGCAGCTATCGATAACACGCAGATATCCCAGTACATGATATACTGCACGTATACATATCGGTGAATTTTGATAACATATCCACAGTTACCCGTCTCTGATAAGAAAATATTTCGAGACGATCAGATAATTATGTTTAATGAACAAGTCAATGAGGAGATCTTGGATTCCAGATTATGGAGATTTGGTCTATTTTTAGTTTTCATATCCTGTATGTGTTTTCAAACTGCTGTTTGTGAGAAATATTATCCATTTTCCGGTATCCTGATGAGAGAATGTCATAAGGATATCAGCATTTGCTATTTTTAGTGTGTGAATTCAATGACATTTTTATTCGTTTATTTGGCCAGAGGTGGGTGAGATGAGAGTAAAAAGCGATTTCAATGTTTGTTGTTTTTATTTCATTTTTTGCACTTGTAAACTTTCATTCAAGGGATGGAGAATGATAAAAATGGGTTGAATGTTCAACAAAGAAATTACGGTTGTTGTGCAAGTTTTAATTATCCGTGGCCTTATTTTGATTCACATTTCAGACTTGTTAACAATGAGGGTGCTATTCCAGAATGACACAGATTACCATCACACCTGCTTTGAATTTTATGCATGTCATAGATGAACTCTATTACTGCACTGCTCATGCTGCCATTTTGTTTTACATTTTGGATTCAAGTTCAGAGCTTTCAACACCGAGGGCGCTCTTACAAAATATGATGTCATAATTTAACACCACAATATCCAAAAATTCATTTGCTTTATATCATGGATTCAAATTTTGGGGTTTTCAACTCTGTCAAGGGCACTGTTCTGAAATATGTCATAGGTTAATGTCGTAATAACTAAAAAATACCTTTTGTCACTTGCTTTACTTTGTGTATTTGAACGTCAATGCGCATTCCACACTGAGGGCGCTGGTCACAATTATGATGTCATGTGTTACTATCATGGACATAATGTTTTGCTCACTAAAACAGCAACATTGCCAGTCAAGCACATTTATAGGATTGTGCCATTCACCTGAATGCAGGCAATATCTGAACTTGAATTTATAATTTATTAGCAATAATATAATGAAAACAAGTGGGATCAACCAATAGATGTTGTTGGCTCTACTACAGGTCTAGTGAAAGCTCATTTCTCTTGAAAATGTCAAATCACCTCTTGGAAAGAACAAGATAATTGCATAACATTGCTTAATTCAGAGATTGATATGAGGCATAGTTGTTAACTTGTATATAACAGTCGCTGTTGCACATCAGAAACTAACCAATCAGAAAGGAAATGATGTACCCACAGTAATAGCTCAATACGGTGTTACAAGCACTCGTACACCTGACCAGCAATTGTGATGTGATGAATAAGACAGAGTCAACACTATGAGGTTATCATTAAAATACCACATAGTGTGCACGAAGGGAGGACGGCAATCGTATATCGACTTACATGTAGCACAAGTCGATGCAACCCCATACTGCCTGAGTATATACTTTGCGGTATTGTCATGATAGTCTTAATATTCATTTTTTATCTGTTTGTAGTGATGATTTAATAAGAGACAACATCAAAAGTTCAATGTAGGATAAAAAACTTAATTCCTTTAGGCCCCCCCCCCCCCCACCACTGAAACTTATTATAAATATTGACCATGGCGTCAGACTACATTCACCATTAAATACAAATTGATAATCGTACAGTAGTATGGCATGGCAGTTGGTTGTCGGGTGGGTGTAAAAAGACTTTACACTCTGACCAAATCATTTTCTCGTCTTGGATGTTTTTCTTCCATTTTCTGTTATTTTTGTCCATGGTTGGATAGAAAAAAAAAAGAGCTACAAATACTTCTAGATTTTTTTGACTTCATTAATAAATAAAAACGTTTTTTGTAGGATGGAAACTTTGAGGTCAAAACCCCCCACCCCCAAACTAAAGCAAATAAGTTTTTTAACAGACATCGATCTTTTGACGTTGTCCCTAATAAATAACAAAAAACGACATCAAAAAACGTTCTGTGTTGTGCTAATATTTGCCTTCAGTGCTGAAACCTCAAATGCTCTAGCCTTTCTGTGTCCAATGTAAACATTGAAAGAAGTTCAAATATCATAGAAATATTGAAATTGAGAATATCAAATATAAGTTATGTTCAAAAATACCTCAAACTTATAATCATTTAAGAAACCAACAAAATAATTTTTCAACCAAAAATATTTGCTAAAATATTACTAAAGACATTAACATGAAATACATGAACTAATTTCAACCAATTCAGACATGACAACTGTAGTTTTTACAAAAAGTCAAATTGTTCACAATTTATTGACAATATACACAACAATACATGTAGATTGATCTGCTGTAGATATCAGAAAAAAACATGAAGACTTCCTGACTTACCAAAAATCTGACATTGACAACTGGTAAATTAACTGAATTATTCAACTCAATTGTCAAAACTATTGTTTATTTTTAACAATTTGAAAATTGGACAATTAACCCTGACAATTGAAATTGAAAATCATGTACAAGCAAGTTCACAGTACACCACTGTTATGATTGACATACAGTACTGGTATATAATAATTTCAATGAAAAATACCAATCTCTGAATATGAATATGCCTTATAAACATTATTTTTCTCAAAAGATGCTTTGGTAAAACATGATACATGCAAAATATCAAGTTGATCGGTTAAAACAGTTATGAAACGTACATGCTCAAAATCCAAGATCAAAATTATTTTCATTTTTCTTATCAAATATCAAGTAAAACTGTTAAAGCACTCAGAAGAATGCCCAACATTTGTGTCATTTCTGCACAATTTCCAAAATGGTGGCCCATCACATGACTGCTCAAAAAATATTTATTTTTCTTTCAAGAGCTTTGGCCATACATATTATATGCAAATATCAAGTTATTAAATACAAGCATTGGGAATATAGTCCTTATTCTGTATTAAATGCAAAGTCCATCACTAGATGATCTAATCTAATAGAGGTCCATCCAAGTTAAATGTACATATATGCCAAGTATCAATTCAAAACAAATAGTCATCAAGAAGAAGTCAAACAGCATTTTTGACCAAAAATGGCAAAAATATAACATACAAAATAATCAAAGCTAATAGGTCAACTCAAGGTACACATACAACAAGCATCAAAACATTGGGAGTAACGTTTTCAAGAAGTTAAAAATAACATTTTTGTCCCCAAAATTACAAAAATATTCCTTAAAAACAGAGAATTGAAGATATCTTCCAAAAATATCAAATCTCATAAAGGTCTACCCAAGGAACATATGTACCAAGTATAAAAGCAATAGACTGTTTTTCAAGTCGTTTGAAAAATCTTGATGTGAGATGAATGACAATCACTTAAACCAACAACTCTTCCTGTCATCTGAATAAAAACAAAAGGGTCCAAACAGACTTGAACCCTAAATATAGTCTCCAAAAATTGAAAAATATCAGGTGCTGATAAAAAATGAGAAAAATATATTTCAATTCGGCTGGTGCTTTTCAAGAAAATGTTGAAAATCTAATTTTCAACCAAAAATGACCAAAACATACCGTCTAAAATAGAACAATAATAATGAAATGAAATCTCAGAACATTCCCAAGAACCAGAAAATATAAAAACAATCCTATTTTCAAGAAAATGGAAACGTAAAAGTTTTGGATGCATCACACTCAGCAGTAACACATACCGGTAACAATATCACGCTAAAACAAATTAAATCCATCTTGCTAAATATTATATTGACAAATTTGTGCTGATCATCAAAAAAGAAGAGACAACAAAATTTGATGATAAATTAATGAAATGAAGAAATCACATACCGGTACCAATGTTTTGCTCAAGATGTTCAGCTGAAGTTGGTTTCCACTGCTAGTACGTACATACCCTCTGAGCATGTGTAACAGAAATGTTGCAGATTATAGTGCCTTAAATACGACATGATCTTGTGAGCTACAACTTAGGATGTGTAGATTAAGTAGTTATTAAACAAAAATCATTAAACGTTAATTGAAAAACTATTTTACAAAAGACATTGTTCAGCAGCACTGTTCTACAATGGAGGAATTTAACACTTTCTATTCATACATCGCCAAATTAACAAATATTATTGTCCCGTAGCACAATAGAAGAGGTGGTACATGCTGCAGGGATAAATCATGGCACTTGGCACTGATTCATTTCTGACTATTTCTCACGAAAACAAGCACAAGAGAACCATTAAATCAACACAGTTTAACTATTAGAACCTTGCCATTGGTCATTGTCCTTGGCTTATATAATTCTGTCAAATCCAAATGCAAGTGTAATGTAAATACATCTATTAAATTTATTAACCATTAAATATTGCACCATCAAAGTGGTATATGTCCGATATACCAGCAGAACACATTGGACTTCAAAAAATTAAAATTCAGGGCTTTGAAATGTTTTGTCATCTAAGAGAAAATAAATCTGCACAATACTTTTTATATTTTCCACAAAACTGTGATCAAAACCGGTAACCATTAGGAAACTACTGGTATGTGCATTTGGTTTAAAATTGACAAAGTGAGAAAATTGTTGCATTACAATTTTGGCGGCATTTATTTAATAATATTTAAATTTGGAAGATAAACATTTTAATATTCTACTTTTGTAATCCATTGTAATTTTAATCCAGAAAGTAAATTTGTTGTGAGATTAGGCTTAACTGGAAGTGCCTCTTTAACAATACATTTTTTAGTTAAACTTTCCCATGATGCAATGCACTAAACAGGATGCAATCCAAAGTTGTCTTGTTCACAGTTACTAAAAAAGATGGTTAGGAAACAAACCATGTTCTTTTCATTGGATGCGTGTCGCGAGTAAACATTTGAAACAAAAGGCGTACTAATCTGTGATAAATCATTAACATAAAATGTAGACAGGAAATCACGCAGTTTTAATGAGGAGCCATGATACTATTTACATTTTGTTGGAAATAAACAAAATATGCGATAAGATAATTGAAATGACCCGCCCATGCTCTACAAAATGCATGTAAGCACACCAAATATGCAACAACAGGCAGTTCCAATGAAAGCGTTGACTAAAACCGTATTTAACGGCACGCTGAATATTGCAACATGAAAAATTTGCTAAAAAACTGAAACAAGGACAGACAAGAACAATTAAACAGGCATTTTATAAAACTGGCGAAAAATGTTGAATACATTTTCAACGATTGCTACGGCGTCTACAAAAAAAGTGTTAAGACTTTAAACAAAATGGCTGATACAGTGACGCGAAAGCAAAACGATAAAATTTACTCTAATAAACCCCCAAATCGCATACAACCGTCAAAAGTACGCACAGTAGCATACTAAAAATTCATTTGGTAGTATTTTTCATAATATAATGTATTTTAAAATAATGACTTAGGGGTTAGAATTTTCGTCACTTTTTCTTCCGGGACCCAAGCTTACTTTCAGGACAACAGTGAAAACGATAAATGACGATTCTCGATTCTGAATGTTATCACAGTCACAAAGAGTACTCATCCGAAATGTACGTGTAGTTCTTCGTAGAGCTTGTGCACTAAACGTGGATATTCTATCGAAAACGAGCTTAAAATTTTAAATTCGCTGGACATCAAGTGATCGACACAAAAATGAAACAAAATGGTGGGCCTTGAAATCTCAAGCAATAGAGGGCGTACACAGCGCGACACACATCCTTGAGGGATTAGACAAATTCACATCTTTTAACAATGGCGTTTCCTAACCGTCTTTTTTAGTAACCGTGTTAGAGGGAAACATTACAAACCCAGGGATTGCACCAAAGAATCATGGGACACTATTGTTTATGCTGTTTACAATGTTAATCTATCTTTTGTTATCCATTGTAATTTTAATCCAGAAAGTAAATTTGTTGTGAGATTAGGCTTAACTGGAAGTGCCTCTTTAACAATACCTTTTCTAGTTAAACTTTCCCATGATGCAATGCACTAAACAGGATGCAATCCAAAGTTGTCTTGTTGAATTAGATACGAATACAGTAATTAGTCTAAAACAAATTTTAGCTTCGAAATTGGATGGTTTCAGAATAACGATGTTCAACTTCTATACCACATAATGAGCATTAAAGATACAGTTGACAGTGTTCCCCTAGATTACAGTATGCTAGCAATAAGAAGAAAATAAATTTGATGATAATTTTTGTACAGGAGACGTATGCATAGCATTGCAGTTCTAAGCTCTTTCAGAAGAGCAATAATCATGCTACTTTCTTATTTTCATTTCAGTTTCTACAACATGTAATTCTGCTGAGTTGTTATAATAAGAATTTACAAATTTTATAAATTCACTTCAAAATCTTGCTGAATAGAATTGTATTCTAATTAAGAAAATTGATTTTAAGTTGATTTTGAAACTCACGTGAATTATTTCCAAACATTTTTGTACAAAAATAGTTTATTAATCATTTATCAGACATTGTTGAATAACGCATAAGATTTTGAAATCATTTGCTGTAGTTTTTACTATAATAATGTCAAAAAGGTAATAAAAACTGAGTGTACCCTAAAAAAAATGCATTCTGGTCAAATGGACAACACTTTATTATTGTGCAACATCAACAAAAGTGCCTACTATTTGCAATTTTTTAACAGAATGAGAAAAAATGTTCAAGTACTTTTGTGGGATCAATAAAGCACTACACGAGTTAAAGAAAGAAGTTTTCAACTCAATCAGGATTGTTATCGCACCAAGGAACTACAGGACACACGTTAACTGTCCATGTTATACACTTAATGTTCACCGAGAAAGTAAATTTGTTCTGTTTCGTTAAATCTGATATAAAGATGCAATTTGACTCCAAATCAGGTAAACAAACAAGATGCAAGCATGGCTAAAATCAACAAATAATTCTTGTTTTTTTGTCAATTTTTAATGATACTGTGTTATAGAAAATTAAGGCGTCAGTCTAGTGGAAGAGAGTTGATTTAGGTATCTAGAGGATGATTGGGATCTTCATTGAAGCAGAGATGATGGATGGGAACAGTTTAATTATCACCTTGGTATAAAACAGAGTTCAATAACAGTTTGGGCCCCTATTACAATTTACAAAAGATTTAAAACTGACTAAACTCTTCACCCCTTGGTAAAGAATTCAACTTATACTTATTATAGATAACAATGAACGCTAAATGTTAAAAAAAAAAAGTTTGACCTTCTATTGACTTTGTAGACTGTTACTTTTCCTGAAGGACAAGGCTAATCCTTTTAATAGCGTATTTTTATGAATTTTATGACCAATGGGACATAATTTCCTATTATCTACTAGCCAGAATTTTTTAAATATATGAAAACAATTCCGTAGGTTTATTTAGTGAAAGTTGACTTCAGCATTTTAATAGTTAAACCTTTATTAAAAACTGAGTCTGTGGCACACTCACATTGGGTACAGTGGCTTTGGCCTTCCCATTGAGTCTGTGGCACACTCGTCCAGGGTACAGTGGCTTGGCCTTCCCATTGAGTCTGTGGTACACTCACCCAGGGTACAGTGGCTTGGCCTTCCCATTGAGTCTGTGGTACACTCACCCAGGGTACAGTGGCTTGGCCTTCCCATTGAGTCTGTGGTACACTCACCCAGGGTACAGTGGCTTGGCCTTCCCATTGAGTCTGTGGTACACTCACCCAGGGTACAGTGGCTTGGCCTTCCCATTGAGTCTGTGGTACACTCACCCAGGGTACAGTGGCTTGGCCTTCCCATTGAGTCTGTGGTACACTCACCCAGGGTACAGTGGCTTTGGCCTTCCCATTGAGTCTGTGGTACACTCACCCAGGGTACAGTGGCTTTGGCCTTCCCATTGAGTCTGTGGTACACTCACCCAGGGTACAGTGGCTTGGCCTTCCCATTGAGTCTGTGGTACACTCACCCAGGGTACAGTGGCTTTGGCCTCCCCATTGAGTCTGTGGTACACTCACCCAGGGTACAGTGGCTTTGGCCTTCCCATTGAGTCTGTGGCACACTTGTCCAGGGTACAGTGGCTTGGCCTCCCCATTGAGTCTGTGGCACACTCACATTGGGTACAGTGGCTTTGGCCTTCCCATTGAGTCTGTGGCACACTCACATTGGGTACAGTGGCTTTGGCCTCATCCATTGAGTCTGTGGCACACTCACCCAGGGTACAGTGGACATGACCTCCCCACCGAGTCTGTGGCACACTCACCCAGGGTACAGTGGACTTGACCTCCCTACCGAGTCTGTGGCACACTCACCCAGGGTACAGTGGACTTGGCCTCCCCACCGAGTCTGTGGCACACTCACTCAGGGTGCAGTGGCTTTGGCCTCCCAACTGAGTCTGTGGTACACTCACATAAGTACAGTGGGCTTTGGCCTCCCCATTGAGCCTGTGGCACACTCATATTGGGTACAGTGGCTTTGAATTATCTGGTGACTACAGTGGCTTTGAATTATCTGGTAACTACAGTGGCTTTGAATTATTTGGTAACTACAGTAGCATTTCTAGTACAGGCAATGTACATTGTAAATCAAAGTACCTGGTAGAGACAATATGCATTAAACATACATTAATCAAAATCAAGAAGTATACACCAAAGTAACACCATAATGCACATAGCGGAATGCCTAATCTAAATGCAAAGCCAAAATTCTGTGACAAAATGCTTGTAATGTCATAAATAGACTTCATGTGCATTTACGGCGAACATTTGCCGATATACCAGATATTTTTAGCTACATCGGAAGATGCAACTTATTTTAAAGATCATTGTTTTATGGGTTGTGAAACTATTTTATGTCTTTGACATTTTATTCTGAATTACTAACATATCATCATCACTTGTCAGATGCACTGAAATAATTTGTGGTGTAATTATGTGTGTGTTGTAACAATAAAGATCAAAAACATCAACAATATTTGTTCTGTTAAAAGCATACCTCCAAATGATAAATAACATTTATTATTATACATCTGTCACCGTAACGCCATAAGTTACAGGACGACGTAATGTCATCCTACCATATTAGGAAATGCGAATTCCAAATATGGAATGATTACACATGTATAAAGCGTCCTCTAATAATAAGAACAAACATGGCTGACACCAGGGTTTGATCGGACTAAATACAAAGAAGTTCGCTGATTCTGTTCAAAACTTTTCAATACTGCCGCTGTACTGTCTTCGTGCATACTTTGAGGTATTCTCGTAATAACAGTATATTACACTGTAATTGGAGAAATTCAGTTTGGCTTTAATTTTAGTGGATGTGTTCTTAAATTCATTGGTTTGTAAAGGAAAAGTTACATTCTTTGGTTAAATTTGAGCATTCGCTGGGTTTTAATTGAATATCAGCAAGATTAAGCGGAAATAAAATCCAGTGAATAATTAAGCTTGGATCATTAAAAATCTTATTAATTTGAGCAAAAACTGTATTCTTTCAAAAAAATAGAACTGGGTAATTATAGAATGTGGCACAGATCAACTGAGAACAATGTGTGCAAACAATAAACTTAACTACTGTAAAGGGGTTAATTTTGCTTATTTCGCTGACTGGAAAATGCGCTAAATTAAAACCCAGTGAATATGTAAAATTTAGCAAAGAACACATTATCTAAATGACAAAACCGTGAATTTAAAACCCACTGAATATGCCTGAAATGGTAAATCAGCGAAATTTAAACCCAGTGAAAATTAGTCATTTTACAGTATGTTACTTAGCTGTGATTTTCAGTGATTTGTTTTAATCCCAAGAAAGTTTAACAAAGACCTAGAGATATTATTCCAATGACAAGACAGTAGTTCATGTGTGAAGCAATTTTAGTTTTTGTTTACTTGTCTGTTTGCCTGCATTGAATGTCTTCATGAATAATTAATCACATGATGGATAATTCAGTGACATCATTTGATGGTATTAAAAGAGGAAATACATAGTTTTAAGTGTTAAGACAATTTTTTATATTTTTCAATTTATGGTATATCAATCTGTGATACCAAGTGAATACATACATCAATGTTTTCAAATAGTTTTTATCTTCCAAACATTCCAAAAAAAATTGTCAGACTCACATTTATAATTTCAATTACAAAATACACATTATGTTCTCTAAAATGTAAAGAAATCTTGTAACGTTAACAAATTTAGAATTTGAAAGACAACAAAGACGTATTAAAATGTCTCAACAAATGAAATATCCATTTAAATTCAATCTGTGACTGTACAAGTCAAAGAAGAAAAAAAACGCAAAAACTGTTACGCATATACATGTACCGTACCTCTTTATACAAAAACTGTTACGCATATACATGTACCGTACCTCTTTATACAAGGCGTAAAAAAGATGTGCAGGCAAATCATATATTTCACCACTGTAAGGCATCCTCTGTTGATGAATTGATTAAACTAACAAATTTGTGCATTGTTGAATATTTTAGCAAAAAAAAAATTCCAAACTTTAAAGTTTAATTAAATGAGACCAATACCACGAGACAACAATGACAACATGCATACATACATACATACATACCATAAATTAACTTTGTTTTTAGATGAAAAGCAGATCAGATTGCAGTAAAATCTATAGTGAGCATCACTCAAGGTATTCCACAACATATACCGGTATATCAATGACAGCAATAAGGACATGCAGACTTCACTGTTTTATAATTTTTTTAAAAAAAGATCACACTGCATCAAAATCTTGGCAAAGACTTTCCGACAATGAGAATAGGAATGCATACTAATCAGAGTGGCATCGGATAAAATAAATCATTTATTTTACTGTTGAACATTTAAATTATTAATGTCAATAGGAATAGATCTTTTCCGGTGACAAATGTAGGTCAAAATAACCCTCATCAACAGGAAATGAATATTTTTAATACTATTTTTTTCATTATTGTTATTTGCATCATGAAAGTATAAACAAAAACAAATCATTAAGACTACTGCCATGTGCACTTTATTATATAAAAAAAATAGCATGGATCAGTGCAACTTTTGCTCACATGTGCCTTATTTAAAACAAGTTAAATACTGTATAGTGTACAATGCATGTCTTCAATAGAGTAAAAAAAATTGTTTTTTGTGGTTTGTGCCAAAACATGTACAAAATAAAGACAAAAAAATAAATAAACAAGTCATTGTCAATGACTTTGTATTATAGTTATGATATCACATGACTACCAAGGTAATAACTTTAATATTCACCAAATTGAGCAAGATAACTCCTTGAAACATTAACAAGATAACCACCAGCCAGCCAGCCAGCCATTCTGGATTTGATGGTGACAAAAATATAATATCTGATGTGTGTGTGAAGTTTGATCGTGATCAAGCCAGGCATTTCGGAGATGTGGATCAGGAACTGTATTCTTTAAAACAATATAGCCACCAGTCAGCCATTTTGAGCTCAATCCGAAAAATTCAATTACATGTAACAGAATCCCATTATGTTAAATGTATGTACCAAGATTAAACCAAATCCGTCAACACATGACTGAAATCTGGTTTCAAAATTGTGACAATATGAGATTTTGATGCATTTTTTTGCCTTAAAATGACTGCAATTCAGCCACCTTGAATTGAATCATGAAACAAACGCATGTACCTGATATAATCTCCATTGTATGTATGAAGTTTGAAGTTTGAACTTGATCAGCCAAAGCATGTGTAAGATCAGTGTGCTCTTTACACTGACTCACAAAGATAAGCTCTGATGTTTACTGTAAAATAATTTATTTTAGCTGGAATTAATTTTCGCTGAAAAGACGTTTTGGGTGTTTTGTATGGAATTTATTTTCACTGATTTTTGACAAGTTGAATGTAAAATATAGGAAAAAAAGTATTTTCGCTGGATTTTATTTTCACTGAATTATACCTTCAGCGAAAATAAATTCCAATCGAAAATAAAGTATTTCACAGTAATTCACTGGCCCCTCATTGACACAACCAAAAATCATAAATTGATATAGTGATCTTGAAAAACATCCTATTATAGTTATGAAATTTTGGGAAAATAAAATATGATGGAAAAATGACAAAAATCAGGGGCCATAATATTTTGTTTGTGCCTTGATTCACCTGTACAGTCAAATACAGTTTTATTTTTTTTCTTGAAAACCGACCTACCTAGCAGTCAACAAGCTGACTATTTGATTTTATAGGAATCCATTTTGACTGATTCAGGCACACTGTAATACTGCCTGATATGGCTAGAAGACCCAAGCACGGAAGGACAGATTTCAAATTATAAATCTGTTTTTAGGACTAGAAATGCAATAGCAAAAATCTTTATTACATCAAATTAAATTATTTCTATAAAGCAGGAAAAAGATGTATAATAAAGTTATCATGAGAATACTGCAAGGTATTCTTTCAGGCAGTACTGGATTGCACCAACTTTCACTATACATTGGTTGTCACGATCTCAGTACTGCCTTTGTGAGATATGATCACCTAATATTATCTTTTGGACAAGATATGAAGCTAATAAAATTAATAATAGAAATTTATACTATTAATAATTACATCTATCAAGCTTTACAAAAAATTAAGAAGAAAAAAAGTACATGTTTGAGAAGTTAATATCACAAAAATGTAACATTAACCACTATTTTTTCTATCGAAAATGTGGAAATTTTTTTTTTTATAAAATACGATCATCAATCTGTAAGCAATGTCAACTTTTGTCTTTTTGCTCAAAAAATTTCTGCCAATATTTAAAAAAAAAATCTTTAAATTTACAACTTCATTTTGGTGTGGGAAAAAATCTGGCAGTTGGAGTAGTAATTATTTAAAAATAATCATCTGTCGGTCGGTCATATATTGATTGACGTCTCTCACCAGTGAATAACGTCCAAATGAAAGATGGTAAAGCGAGTATTGATGAAAAATTGATTGTACATGTACATAAACGACATGTTATTTCCGGCCAACGGATGATTGAATAGGTAAAGTAGTAAGATGATTAAAACTGGCATGCCATCGGACTTTTCATCATTCATTTCCGGAGCTATTAATATAGATGGGTATTGACTTGCCTGCTGCCATAGCAACGGATCTCCTACCTTACATAATGTTTAACGTTGCTTCAGATATGTTCACATACAAACTGATCTTAGCAGGAGAGTGTCATTTGATGGCGATACCATTCTCTAAAGGTCAAATAATTTATGTTATTTCTGGAATATTCATTAGAAATTTTTTTTTTTCAGACGTAAAGACTGAGAAATCTCTGACACAACTGATGTGAAAATCAAAAAAATCAAATGTTTACTGTTGTAATGTTAATGTTAAAATTGATGGTTATGTAAAAGAAGCAAGTTCTCTGCCTGATTTTATAAATTCCCCGGGTTTTCATTTACTGTAAATGTAATTATTTACTGGGTTCTAATTTTGCTATTTTAACTGATGTTAAAATCTGCTAAATTAAATCCATGTGGACAAGCAACAGAAACTTGATGTTTCATTGGCAAATTTGTGAACTTAAAACCAGTTACTAAAACTCGTAATATGCTCAAAATAATAAGAGTAAAATTGAATACCAGTAGTGATTCAAACAGTGAAACCCATTACAGTATCCTAGCAAGTACCCCCTAACTTACCCAACAAAAGGGAAAGAATACACCTAGCATATTGGTTAATTCATTCTTTGAAAAAAATTTAAAATTAACCATGAATTTAAAGATGCAGGTTGTAAAAAAGTGGAAAATTTAAAAAGCTACTGGTATAAAAATCCTTATATTTTGCTAACTGAGAGAGTACCAGCTAATAAATAACAGACTTTAATAAGTAAGCTTAGAAAGAACTTCATTGTAAGTATTGGATGCATATTTAAAATTAGCCTTTCAAACAAGAAGGGTGGCAACGGAAATAACAAAAATTAAATGTTATGCAAATTACTTTATTATTTATATATTTTATTTTATACCCAAAACGAATTAGGTCATCACATTGTCTTAGAGCAATACCAAGATGTTTGGAATAAGATGTTTACTACTTGCGATATCAATGAAAAAGCTGAAATCAGACTAATTGCAAATTAGGTAATTAGCATGCACAGATTTAAATGTAAAACTAATCAGGTCTGTGCAATGTCACATACCATCTATGTACAAAGTTTCATTGAAATATAAATTGAGATATCTGTGGAACAGACATTATATATATATTAGTCCACACTGGACTGAAAAAACAAAGTACCTGTACTTGTTACCATGGAAACAATAGTGTTCCAATGTGTGTAGATTTACAAACATTCGCTTCTGTTTTGAATTACTGTGGGCCACATCAGTAATTTGAAACTAGACAGGATCCTGGTGAAACCTTTTTTCCCTCTAGCATGTGCTCAAATAATCAAAAATGTCACATACTAGAAACCCTTGACTGCCCCCCCCCCACCCCCATTGATGAGTTTGAAGAGCAAATAGGTTAAAATAAAATTACAACAGAGACAAAAGTTTTGAAATTAAAATTGGTCAAAAACAAGGCTTAACACTTATTAGCTCATTAGCATATGAACACTGCACAGGGAAAGTGTAGAACACAAGTTTATTTATGAACAATTTCACAAAATCATTGAGATTTTCATTAACTTTCCTGAACCTTGTATTTTTGATATATTGTATAGATTGATGAATCTGAATCAGAAGCCAGGAGATGAATCTGAATCAGAAGCCAGGAGATGAATCTGAATCAGAAGCCAGGAGATGAATCTGAATCAGAAGCCAGGAGATGAATCTGAATCAGAAGCCAGGAGATGAATCTGAATCAGAAGCCAGGAGATGAATCTGAATCAGAGGCCAAGAGATGAATCTGAATCAGAGGCCAAGAGATGAATCTGAATGAGAGGCCAGGAGATGAATCTGAATGAGAGGCCAGGAGATGAATCTGAATGAGAGGCCAGGAGATGAATCTGAATGAGAGGCCAGGAGATGAATCTGAATCAGAGGCCAGGAGATGAATCTGAATCAGAGGCCAGGAGATGAATCTGAATCAGAGGCCATGAGATGAATCTGAATCAGAGGCCAGGAGATGAATCTGAATCAGAGGCCAGGAGATGAATCTGAATCAGAGGCCAGGAGATGAATCTGAATCAGAGGCCAGGAGATGAATCCGAATCAGAGGCCAGGAGATGAATCCGAATCAGAGGCCAGGAGATGAATCCGAATCAGAGGCCAGGAGATGAATCCGAATCAGAGGCCAGGAGATGAATCTGAATCAGAGGCCAGGAGATGAATCTGAATCAGAGGCCAGGAGATGAATCTGAATCAGAGGCCAGGAGATGAATCTGAATCAGGGGTCAGGAGATGAATCTGAATCAGAAGCCAGGAGATGAATCTGAATCAGAAGCCAGGAGATGAATCTGAATCAGAAGCCAGGAGATGAATCTGAATCAGAAGCCAGGAGATGAATCTGAATCAGAGGCCAGGAGATGTATCTGAATCAGAGGCCAGGAGATAAATCCGAATCAGAGGCCAGGAGATAAATCCGAATCAGAAGGCCAGGAGATAAATCCGAATCAGAGGCCAGGAGATAAATCCGAATCAGAGGCCAGGAGATAAATCCGAATCAGAGGCCAGGAGATAAATCCGAATCAGAGGCCAGGAGATAAATCCGAATCAGAGGCCAGGAGATAAATCCGAATCAGAGGCCAGGAGATAAATCCGAATCAGAGGCCAGGAGATAAATCCGAATCAGAGGCCAGGAGATAAATCCGAATCAGAGGCCAGGAGATGAATCTGAATCAGAGGCCAGGAGATGAATCTGAATCAGGGGTCAGGAGATGAATCTGAATCAGAGGCCAGAAGATAAACCTGATTCAGAGGCCAGGAGATGAATCTGAATCAGAGGTCAGGAGATAAATCTGAATCAGAGGCCAGGAGATAAATCCGAATCAGAGGCCAGGAGATAAATCCGAATCAGAGGCCAGGAGATAAATCTGAATTAGAGGCCAGGAGATAAATCCGAATCAGAGGCCAGGAGATAAATCTGAATCAGAGGCCAGGAGATAAATCCGAATCAGAGGCCAGGAGATAAATCCGAATCAGAGGCCAGGAGACAAATCCGAATCAGAGGCCAGGAGATAAATCCGAATCAGAGGCCAGGAGATAAATCCGATTAGAGGCCAGGAGATAAATCCGAATCAGAGGCCAGGAGATGAATCTGAATCAGAGGCCAGGAGATGAATCTGAATCAGAAGCCAGGAGATGAATCTGAATCAGAAGCCAGGAGATGTATCCGAATCAGAGGCCAGGAGATGTATCTGAATCAGGGGTCAGGAGATGTATCTGAATCAGGGGTCAGGAGATGAATCTGAATGAGAGACCAGGAGATGTATCCGAATCAGAGGCCAGGAGATGAATCTGAATCAGAGGCCAGGAGATGAATCTGAATCAGAGGCCAGGAGATGTATCCGAATCAGAGGCCAGGAGATGTATCTGAATCAGGGGTTAGGAGATAAATCTGAATGAGAGACCAGGAGATGAATCTGAATGAGAGACCAGGAGATGTATCCGAATCAGAGGCCAGGAGATGAATCCGAATCAGAGGCCAGGAGATGAATCTGAATCAGAGGCCAGGAGATGTATCCGAATCAGAGGCCAGGAGATGTATCTGAATCAGGGGTCAGGAGATAAATCTGAATGAGAGACCAGGAGATGAATCTGAATGAGAGACCAGGAGATGAATCTGAATGAGAGACCAGGAGATGAATCCGAATGAGAGGCCAGGAGATGAATCCGAATCAGAGGCCAGGAGATGAATCCGAATCAGAGGCCAGGAGATAAACCTGATTCAGAGGCCAGGAGATGAATCTGAATCAGAGGTCAGGAGATGAATCTGAATCAGAGGCCAGGAGATGAATCTGAATGAGAGGCCAGGAGATGAATCTGAATCAGAGGCCAGGAAATGAATCTGAATCAGAGGCCAGGAAATGAATCTGAATCAGAGGCCAGGAGATGAATCTGAATCACAGGCCAGGAGATGAATCTGAATCAGAGGCCAGGAGATGAATCTGAATCAGAGGCCAGGAGATGAATCTGAATCAGAGGCCAGGAGATGAATCTGAATCAGAGGCCAGAAAATGAATCTGAATCAGAGGCCAGGAGATGAATTCAAATCCAAGGCCAGGAGATGAATTCAAATCCAAGGCCAGGAGATGAATTCAAATCCAAGGCCAGGAGATGAATTCAAATCCAAGGCCAGGAGATGAATTCAAATCCAAGGGCCAGGAGATGAATTCAAATCCAAGGCCAGGAGATTAATTCAAATCCAAGGCCAGGAGATGAATTCTAATCCAAGGCCAGGAGATGAATTCAAATCCAAGGCCAGGAGATGAATTCAAATCCAAGGCCAGGAGATGAATTCAAGTCCAAGGCTAGGAGATGAATTCATCTCTTGGTTTTGTGAAAATTTATCAAATGACAGAGGTGTCATTGAATAAAGCTTACCCAAAGGTGCTGACTAGGATTTATTTATTGATACTTAGTATAATAAATATTCAAAAATGATACACACAACACAATCCCATATTCTTGATGCAGCGTAGGTTTTCGACATTAATCCATTCTTTCACAAAACTTGATGTACTGTAAAATACTTTATTTTCGCTTTAATTAATTTTCGCTATTTTTGCTGAAGGAAAGATTCATTGAAAATAAAATCCAACGAATATACCTTTTTTCCTATATTTTTACATTCAACTCGTCGGAAATCAGTGAAAATAAATTCCAAAAAGTTTTTTCAGTGAAAATAAATTCCAGCTAAATTAAAGTATTTGACAGTAATGCAGGTTTTAGTTATTAATCATTAAGTCATATTCTGTCATCTTCTATGAAAAAAACCTGCATACACTTACATTTTTATATAAATTTGAATCAGATGAAAACACACAAAATCATGCAACAACAATTTCACAGAAAAAATTGAAAACAAAGATTTCAAGTAAAAGCAATTTTTTTATTTGTAAATGTCTTTTAACCTTAAGATGCTCTTTTAGATATTTTAATACTATGTAGTTTGATTGTCAATATGAATTAGCTCGTTAGAATTTAAATGTACAAGAACAGGATAGTTGGGGAGTCTATATGAAGCTACATACAAGATTGTGTTTGATTGGCTAACCAAACGATAACATCAAGACCAATCAGACGATAATTTTTGCTTTGTACGGTATGTATGTTTCAAAAAAAGGGGGCGCTCTACAAAAATATGAGCTAAACGAACACAGTGAATAATTTAAACTTTCTAGTCTGGACCATTCTATTTTCAATTCAGGGGGTTCAGCTGGGTATTTCACAATCAATATATAGGAGCAGAGTACATACATCATGTCTCGTAAAACCAATAGTAAAACACTAATTCAAACAAGACAAAAACAATGAATATTACCATGAAATGCGATTAAAAATTAATAAAATCAAAACCTCCAAGCTTCATTCAGCAATAAAAAGAATCCCTTGTTTCAAACAAAATTACTGGAAACCCTTGATAACGAAAAAAGGGAAGGCTGATCAGGTTGAACCACTGCACCGCAGATCATGGATATTCATAAGTTTTTATAAACAATACTAATATTTTATTGTTAGAATTTTGAATATTCACTGGGTTTTTAATTTGTGCATTTATCGGTCAGCATAAGCCATATAAAGTAATCTACTTTCATGAATGAAACACTATTTTTCTTTACATGTATATAGGGTGCACTATGATAAAATGATGAAATTTACTTTTTGATCAGATTTTAACAAGTTCCTTGAAAATGTTTATTTTTTGTTTTTGTTTTTCTGGTGAAATTTTTTTATTCATACTAAAATTGATTCCACTCATTGAATAATTTGTATTATCGATTATGATTTCCATAAAACGTGAAATGTTTCATGGAACTGATTTTGGAAAAAAAAAAATTCTATTCGACAATGCAATCTGGAGATACAAAAAACAAATCTTGTGCAAACATATTTAAAAATCTTGAAGTCTTTTTCCCAAAGTGAAAGTGAATGAAGTTGGAAGAAAAATAAGTGAAAGTGTGATTAATTATGAAAAAATAAAATTAGTTTATGAATCTCATACAAATTCTATTCACTGAGGTTTCCCTATCATAATATAGTTGTAGATTAACTCTCTACCTTTAACCCTGTGAACACTGAGTCAAATTTTTATCACTATTCACAAAATAAAAGTTTTCAAAAGTTTTTTCATATTTTTTTATGATTTTACCGGTAATCAAAATTGTGGTTTTTCGGGAAATGATGTTGATTTTGTTCAAAATTTACAAATAAATAGGAGAAAAAATATAAACAAGCAGCCTGTCGGCTGAGATAGCTCCGCTGTTAGCAATGCACATGGCAATTAAAGAACAGAAGATATCATTAGAAAATGAACAAATCTGAGAGAGGTCCACATGTAGTACCTATATGTATAATATATCAAAGCAATTGGACTTGCGGTTTTCAACAAGAAGTCGAAAATATCACTTTTTACCAAAAATTACAAAAATATTCATCAAAATTAGAGAATTAAAGATATCATCATGAAATGAACAAATCTGAGAGAGGTCCACATGTAGTACCTATATATTTAATATCAAAGCAATTGGACTTGCGGTTTTCAACAAGAAGTCGAAAATATCACTTTTTACCAAAAATTACAAAAATATTCACCGAAATTAGAGAATTAAAGATATCATTACAAAATGAACAAATCTGAGAGAGGTCCACATGTAGTACCTATATATGTAATATCAAAGCAATTGGACTTGCGGTTTTCAACAAGAAGTCGAAAATATCACTTTTTACCAAAAATTACAAAAATATTCACCGAAATTAGAGAATTAAAGATATCATTACAAAATGAACAAATCTGAGAGAGGTCCACATGTAGTACCTATATATGTAATATCAAAGCAATTGGACTTGCGGTTTTCAACAAGAAGTCGAAAATATCACTTTTTACCAAAAATTACAAAAATATTCACCAAAATTAGAGAATTAAAGCTATCATTACAAAATGAACAAATCTGAGAGAGGTCGACATGTAGTACCTATATATGTAATATCAAAGCAATTGGACTTGCGGTTTTCAACAAGAGGTCGAAAATATCACTTTTTACCAAAAATTACAAAAATATTCACCAAAATTAGAGAATTGAAGATATCATTACAAAATGAACAAATCTGAGAGAGGTCGACATGTAGTACCTATATATGTAATATCAAAGCAATTGGACTTGCGGTTTTCAACAAGAGGTCGAAAATATCACTTTTTACCAAAAATTACAAAAATATTCACCAAAATTAGAGAATTGAAGATATCATTACAAAATGAACAAATCTGAGAGAGGTCCACATGTAGTACCTATATATGTAATATCAAAGCAATTGCACTTGCGGTTTTCAACAAGAAGTCGAAAATATCACTTTTTACTAAAAATGACAAAAATATTCACCAAAATTAGAGAATTGAAGATATCATCATGAAATGAACAAATCTGAGAGAGGTCTACCCAAGGTACATATACACCAAGTATCAAAGCATTCAGGCTTGTAGTTTTCAAGAAGAAGTCGAAAAAGTAAAACATTGACACGGACGACGGAGACGGACAATCACTCATATGATAAGCTCCGCTCGACAAAGTCGACAGCGGAGCTAAAAATTGTAAAATGCTTCATCAAAATTTGGGCTGGAAAATAAATGACATTGGAAGGGTTAAAGACCTGAACAGCTTTGTTATTGTTATTGTATAAGCAAATGCATAGATCATCTTAATCTGTATTGTTGTCTCTCATCGCTAGTCCACATAGGACTACTAAAGAAATGCAGTGTTCACATCAAATGCATAGATCATCTTAATCTGTATTGTTGTCTCTCATCGCTAGTCCACATAGGACTACTAAAGAAATGCAGTGTTCACATCAAATGCATAGATCATCTTAATCTGTATTGTTGTCTCTCATCGCTAGTCCACATAGGACTACTAAAGAAATGCAGTGTTCACATCAAATGCATAGATCATCTTAATCTGTTTTGCTGTCTCTCATCGCTAGTCCACATAGGACTACTAAAGAAATGCAGTGTTCACATCAAATGCATAGATCATCTTAATCTGTATTGTTGTCTCTCATCGCTAGTCCACATAGGACTACTAAAGAAATGCAGTGTTCACATCAAATGCATAGATCATCTTAATCTGTATTGTTGTCTCTCATCGCTAGTCCACATAGGACTACTAAAGAAATGCAGTGTTCACATCAAATGCATAGATCATCTTAATCTGTTTTGCTGTCTCTCATCGCTAGTCCACATAGGACTACTAAAGAAATGCAGTGTTCACATCAAATGCATAGATCATCTTAATCTGTATTGTTGTCTCTCATCGCTAGTCCACATAGGACTACTAAAGAAATGCAGTGTTCACATCAAATGCATAGATCATCTTAATCTGTATTGTTGTCTCTCATCGCTAGTCCACATAGGACTACTAAAGAAATGCAGTGTTCACATCAAATGCATAGATCATCTTAATCTGTATTGTTGTCTCTCATCGCTAGTCCACATAGGACTACTAAAGAAATGCAGTGTTCACATCAAATGCATAGATCATCTTAATCTGTATTGTTGTCTCTCATCGCTAGTCCACATAGGACTACTAAAGAAATGCAGTGTTCACATCAAATGCATAGATCATCTTAATCTGTTTTGCTGTCTCTCATCGCTAGTCCACATAGGACTACTAAAGAAATGCAGTGTTCACATCAAATGCATAGATCATCTTAATCTGTATTGTTGTCTCTCATCGCTAGTCCACATAGGACTACTAAAGAAATGCAGTGTTCACATCAAATGCATAGATCATCTTAATCTGTATTGTTGTCTCTCATCGCTAGTCCACATAGGACTACTAAAGAAATGCAGTGTTCACATCAAATGCATAGATCATCTTAATCTGTATTGTTGTCTCTCATCGCTAGTCCACATAGGACTACTAAAGAAATGCAGTGTTCACATCAAATGCATAGATCATCTTAATCTGTATTGTTGTCTGTCATCGCTAGTCCATATAGGACTACTAAAGAAATGCAGTGTTCACATCAAATGCATAGATCATCTTAATCTGTATTGTTGTCTCTCATCGCTAGTCCACATAGGACTACTAAAGAAATGCAGTGTTCACATCAAATGCATAGATCATCTTAATCTGTATTGTTGTCTCTCATCGCTAGTCCACATAGGACTACTAAAGAAATGCAGTGTTCACATCACATCAAATGCATAGATCATCTTAATCTGTATTGCTGTCTCTCATCGCTAGTCCATATAGGACTACTAAAGAAATGCAGTGTTCACATCAAATGCATAGATCATCTTAATCTGTATTGTTGTCTCTCATCGCTAGTCCATATAGGACTACTAAAGAAATGCAGTGTTCACATCAAATGCATAGATCATCTTAATCTGTATTGTTGTCTCTCATCGCTAGTCCATATAGGACTACTAAAGAAATGCAGTGTTCACATCAAATGCATAGATCATCTTAATCTGTATTGTTGTCTCTCATCGCTAGTCCACATAGGACTACTAAAGAAATGCAGTGTTCACATCAAATGCATAGATCATCTTAATCTGTATTGTTGTCTCTCATCGCTAGTCCACATAGGACTACTAAAGAAATGCAGTGTTCACATCAAATGCATAGATCATCTTAATCTGTATTGTTGTCTCTCATCGCTAGTCCACATAGGACTACTAAAGAAATGCAGTGTTCACATCAAATGCATAGATCATCTTAATCTGTATTGCTGTCTCTCATCGCTAGTCCATATAGGACTACTAAAGAAATGCAGTGTTCACATCAAATGCATAGATCATCTTAATCTGTATTGTTGTCTCTCATCGCTAGTCCACATAGGACTACTAAAGAAATGCAGTGTTCACATCAAATGCATAGATCATCTTAATCTGTATTGTTGTCTCTCATCGCTAGTCCATATAGGACTACTAAAGAAATGCAGTGTTCACATCAAATGCATAGATCATCTTAATCTGTATTGCTGTCTCTCATCGCTAGTCCACATAGGACTACTAAAGAAATGCAGTGTTCACATCAAATGCATAGATCATCTTAATCTGTATTGCTGTCTCTCATCGCTAGTCCACATAGGACTACTAAAGAAATGCAGTGTTCACATCAAATGCATAGATCATCTTAATCTGTATTGTTGTCTCTCATCGCTAGTCCACATAGGACTACTAAAGAAATGCAGTGTTCACATCAAATGCATAGATCATCTTAATCTGTATTGTTGTCTCTCATCGCTAGTCCACATAGGACTACTAAAGAAATGCAGTGTTCACATCAAATGCATAGATCATCTTAATCTGTATTGTTGTCTCTCATCGCTAGTCCACATAGGACTACTAAAGAAATGCAGTGTTCACATCAAATGCATAGATCATCTTAATCTGTATTGTTGTCTCTCATCGCTAGTCCACATAGGACTACTAAAGAAATGCAGTGTTCACATCAAATGCATAGATCATCTTAATCTGTATTGCTGTCTCTCATCGCTAGTCCACATAGGACTACTAAAGAAATGCAGTGTTCACATCAAATGCATAGATCATCTTAATCTGTATTGTTGTCTCTCATCGCTAGTCCATATAGGACTACTAAAGAAATGCAGTGTTCACATCAAATGCATAGATCATCTTAATCTGTTTTGTTGTCTCTCATCGCTAGTCGACATAGGACTACTAAAGAAATGCAGTGTTCACATCAAATGCATAGATCATCTTAATCTGTATTGTTGTCTCTCATCGCTAGTCCACATAGGACTACTAAAGAAATGCAGTGTTCACATCAAATGCATAGATCATCTTAATCTGTATTGTTGTCTCTCATCGCTAGTCCATATAGGACTACTAAAGAAATGCAGTGTTCACATCAAATGCATAGATCATCTTAATCTGTATTGCTGTCTCTCATCGCTAGTCCACATAGGACGACTAAAGAAATGCAGTGTTCACATCAAATGCATAGATCATCTTAATCTGTATTGCTGTCTCTCATCGCTAGTCCACATAGGACTACTAAAGAAATGCAGTGTTCACATCAAATGCATAGATCATCTTAATCTGTATTGTTGTCTCTCATCGCTAGTCCACATAGGACTACTAAAGAAATGCAGTGTTCACATCAAATGCATAGATCATCTTAATCTGTTTTGTTGTCTCTCATCGCTAGTCCACATAGGACTACTAAAGAAATGCAGTGTTCACATCAAATGCATAGATCATCTTAATCTGTATTGTTGTCTCTCATCGCTAGTCCACATAGGACTACTAAAGAAATGCAGTGTTCACATCAAATGCATAGATCATCTTAATCTGTATTGTTGTCTCTCATCGCTAGTCCACATAGGACTACTAAAGAAATGCAGTGTTCACATCAAATGCATAGATCATCTTAATCTGTATTGTTGTCTCTCATCGCTAGTCCATATAGGACTACTAAAGAAATGCAGTGTTCACATCAAATGCATAGATCATCTTAATCTGTATTGTTGTCTCTCATCGCTAGTCCACATAGGACTACTAAAGAAATGCAGTGTTCACATCAAATGCATAGATCATCTTAATCTGTTTTGTTGTCTCTCATCGCTAGTCCACATAGGACTACTAAAGAAATGCAGTGTTCACATCAAATGCATAGATCATCTTAATCTGTTTTGTTGTCTCTCATCGCTAGTCCACATAGGACTACTAAAGAAATGCAGTGTTCACATCAAATGCATAGATCATCTTAATCTGTATTGCTGTCTCTCATCGCTAGTCCACATAGGACTACTAAAGAAATGCAGTGTTCACATCAAATGCATAGATCATCTTAATCTGTATTGCTGTCTCTCATCGCTAGTCCACATAGGACTACTAAAGAAATGCAGTGTTCACATCAAATGCATAGATCATCTTAATCTGTATTGTTGTCTCTCATCGCTAGTCCACATAGGACTACTAAAGAAATGCAGTGTTCACATCAAATGCATAGATCATCTTAATCTGTATTGTTGTCTCTCATCGCTAGTCCACATAGGACTACTAAAGAAATGCAGTGTTCACATCAAATGCATAGATCATCTTAATCTGTATTGTTGTCTCTCATCGCTAGTCCACATAGGACTACTAAAGAAATGCAGTGTTCACATCAAATGCATAGATCATCTTAATCTGTATTGTTGTCTCTCATCGCTAGTCCACATAGGACTACTAAAGAAATGCAGTGTTCACATCAAATGCATAGATCATCTTAATCTGTATTGTTGTCTCTCATCGCTAGTCCACATAGGACTACTAAAGAAATGCAGTGTTCACATCAAATGCATAGATCATCTTAATCTGTTTTGTTGTCTCTCATCGCTAGTCCACATAGGACTACTAAAGAAATGCAGTGTTCACATCAAATGCATAGATCATCTTAATCTGTATTGTTGTCTCTCATCGCTAGTCCACATAGGACTACTAAAGAAATGCAGTGTTCACATCAAATGCATAGATCATCTTAATCTGTATTGTTGTCTCTCATCGCTAGTCCACATAGGACTACTAAAGAAATGCAGTGTTCACATCAAATGCATAGATCATCTTAATCTGTATTGTTGTCTCTCATCGCTAGTCCACATAGGACTACTAAAGAAATGCAGTGTTCACATCAAATGCATAGATCATCTTAATCTGTATTGCTGTCTCTCATCGCTAGTCCACATAGGACTACTAAAGAAATGCAGTGTTCACATCAAATGCATAGATCATCTTAATCTGTTTTGCTGTCTCTCATCGCTAGTCCACATAGGACTACTAAAGAAATGCAGTGTTCACATCAAATGCATAGATCATCTTAATCTGTATTGTTGTCTCTCATCGCTAGTCCACATAGGACTACTAAAGAAATGCAGTGTTCACATCAAATGCATAGATCATCTTAATCTGTTTTGTTGTCTCTCATCGCTAGTCCATATAGGACTACTAAAGAAATGCAGTGTTCACATCAAATGCATAGATCATCTTAATCTGTATTGCTGTCTCTCATCGCTAGTCCACATAGGACTACTAAAGAAATGCAGTGTTCACATCAAATGCATAGATCATCTTAATCTGTTTTGTTGTCTCTCATCGCTAGTCCATATAGGACTACTAAAGAAATGCAGTGTTCACATCAAATGCATAGATCATCTTAATCTGTTTTGTTGTCTCTCATCGCTAGTCCATATAGGACTACTAAAGAAATGCAGTGTTCACATCAAATGCATAGATCATCTTAATCTGTATTGTTGTCTCTCATCGCTAGTCCACATAGGACTACTAAAGAAATGCAGTGTTCACATCAAATGCATAGATCATCTTAATCTGTATTGTCTCTCATCGCTAGTCCACATAGGACTACTAAAGAAATGCAGTGTTCACATCAGACATGGTTTATAAGTTTGTCCCAGGATCTTTTCACTCTCATGAGACAATCGTCACAAAAATGTAACAAAACGCAAGTGAAAATTTCTAAATGTAGAATAATGATTTTATGTTATTTCACCAGACGAATCTCAAACACGCATTTGAGAATACTATCTCCACTATTGGGGAAACAAAACACCTCAGTTTCAAGTTCCTATGGATGGGTAATAGTTGTTTTTTAAAACAATTCTATCCTGCATATTTATTTCCAGGTTGGAACACTCAACATGTTTTATTTTCCCCAATTTTGCAGGAAACAGAATTGCATCTTTGTTGAGAGTTACACAAAATTACTTTTTTTTTACGTAATTACAAAATTACTTTTTTTTTACGTAATTACAAAATTACTTTTTTTTACGTAATTACAAAATTACTTTTTTTTACGTAATTACAAAATTACTTTTTTTTACGTAATTACAAAATTACTTTTTTTTTTACGTAATTACAAAATTACTTTTTTTTTACGTAATTACAAAATTACTTTTTTTTTACGTAATTACAAAATTACTTTTTTTTACAATGTAATTGAGCTGTATCTGGCTAGCGTTTTAATCTAAGTTTAAATAAAAATGAAAAAATTTGCAAACAAAAATAAACAGGGAAATTTAATTTTGCAATTTCGATGTGGTGGTGGAGGGGGTGGGGGTGGGGGTGGGGCTCACCATATGTCCATGATTCCCTGTTAGTTTACTGTTTTCTTGAGTACAGCTAGGTGTGTTCACAATTTTCTTTGTTAGTTGCAGTTGCTTCGAGTGCTTAGGTGGAACACAATGAGCACCCCCTCCCAATTGCCAAATAAACCATTTTATATCTTGCCAACGTGTTGTCATAAACACACATTTTGAGCGCCAGAGTCTATTGTCACCTTTCACAACCAAATAACCAACCATCTTACATTTTTTATATTTTTTAGATTATATTAGAAAAAATGTTCAAAATATGGCACAAAAATTATTTCGGCTCAAAAGATTATTAACACTATGTAATTTATATTAAATGTAAACAGATGGGAAGTCAACATCCTGTTTCAACAAAAAAATCCCCATAAATCAAAGTAAATTTTCAGAGATAATTAATATTAAGAGTGAATTTTAAGAAAATTACTAAAAAAAAGTCAATTACATTTTTACTGCAATAAAATTATGTGCTTCCCTTGAATTGTGAAATTCACCTAAACGCATTTCTGCCAAAGTGAAAGCAGTCTACAGAATTCTGTGAAATACAAAATGCTACAAATTAGGTAAAATCATTCATTCTGTATCTAAGGCAGATATTGGCAAACAACGGCAGTAATGGTTTCTTTTTTGAAACATATCAAATTAATCACAATTTATCACCATAAAAAATAATACAATTATTAAATTTAATGTGAACAATTTATTCATAGATTGTTATTTTGTTCATATATACATGATAAAAGTTTGTAAAATTTTTATACAGATAAATAATCATAACAAAAAATATGTAACGTAGAAAAAATGTCGGAACTTTTAAAATAAATTTAATTAATAGAATATAAAAAAATCTATTTCAGAGTAATTATTTCTTTTATATATTTTATACATAGCATTTTCTGACATGCCATTTTGACCTACATAGCTTTCCATTTTACATTTAATAAAATGAACAAACAAATCCTGATATATTTCAATAGCATCTGACTGCACTAATAAATCATCAAAAAATAATACGCCTGGGGCATGAATCGTCACAAGTTGATGAAATAGTTATTAATTAATTAAGAATTATAATATTGTATCATATTGTGAAATATTACTATATCATAATATTCATGATTGTGAGCTTACTACTGGGATTAAAATGTCTCAGAAAAAATATTAATAAAATATTTCAAATATAGGTAATATATTAAAACAAGTGTTGACACGAGACGGCCCCATGCGAGGAGAAACACCTTAACAATGCCACAATCCTCGACTTTATCATTTAATTCCATACTCTCTGAAGCCAGAGCGTATATAATCACAATATTGTTTCATCTCAAACAATATATATAATAGGTTTGAAAAATAAGTATATTTTTTTTTATATAATCACAATGTTTTCATCAACTGTGTGTAAATATTTAAATACTTTAAGAACAGAACCTTATTTTTACCTACCTGTGTATAGAATTTCAAGATCTGGACAAGAACGTCCTTTAGACATTTGAATATCTGGAGAGCTTTCACAAAATTATTATTCACTTCCGTTGGTGTTAATGTACCGCGTTAGTCCCAACTCTACATCACCTTTCAGTCTGGCCTTTATAATCAGACTCCTTCCATTACTGGACTCACCACAGGTCTTGGAGTATATCAGTAGAAAAAATCTGGCTATTCAAAACGAACAAGTTGACATGGTGCCGGCATACCCCAAAGTAGGGCCTCTTGGTGGTTGTCTCATCCAATCATACAGAGCTGCTGAAAACGTCAGTGTTCGCATATACAGAGCAGGTATCAATGACATTGCCGTTTCCTCTCAGCCTACTTGCCTCTGTCTTATGCTCCATTCAATCTAGGGATCATCTGTAAAATACGCATTTTCACAAAGGTGAGAAGTTCACCTCCTGCGGGCATAACATACATAAGGAAGCTAGTTTCATGAATAATTAAACATAAATTTTATTTATTTATATAAATATGGAAAGCTTTAATTTTTTATTTCTTTTACTTGATTATAACTTGGCAAGTATTCAGCTTCATTTACAGGCCAAGATTCCTAAAATAGTTGTAGTATTGTTACTAGTCAACCTACTTTTTTTACATCATATCATTGTTGATCATTCACTGTAAGGGATCATCTGTAATTTTCTCAATTATAATTAATTAAATTAATGTTTATTGTCTTTTAGGCCACAGGCCCATATGACTATACATAACAAAAAAACAAAAGAATACACAAGCACTGGAGAATGTACAGAAATCGTAAAATACATATATATATATATATAACAAAATTCTTATACCGATAGTAACGAAAACTCCCTTCTAAGGTTGAATGCTTTATGTAGAAATTTACCAAGATTACGTAGTACCTTTGCTGATTTTGAGCGCATTAGACTGTAATATATTTAATAATACTCCCCAATCCTTTGCCACTGAAATAATGTTATGCCTGAACTTTTGAGAAACAATAGAGATTAATATGTCTTTTTTTGTAACAAAATATTATATGGGGAGAACACAGCTCTATAAATACCATTTCAAAAATTATTGAAGGCTAGCTTTTGTATAAAATAGGTTAGAATTTCTAAATATTTTTTAAAAATATGCTTTAAAGAGAACCTTTTATACAGTGAACACTGTCTAAACCGAACACTAAAGTTATTGAGGAAATTGTTTTATTTATATGTGTTCAGCTTTATTGGAGTCTTTCTATACAGTGAAAGCTTTCTAAACTGAACACCAAAGATTGAGAAAAGTGTTCAGTTAAAAGAGGTCTTCAATCCAGTGAACCCTGTCTAAACTGAACACCACAAAGATTGAGGAAATAGTTTTGTTTACAGTTGTCTTTCTATATAGTGAAACCTGTCTAAACTGAACACCAGAGATTGAGAAAAGTATTCAGTTTAAAGAGGTCTTCAATCCAGTGAACCCTGTCTAAACTGAACACCACAGAGATTCAGGAAATTGTTTTGTTTACAGTTGTCTTTCTATATAGTGAAACCTGTCTAAACTGAACACCAGAGATTGAGAAAAGTATTCAGTTTAAAGAGGTCTTCAATCCAGTGAACCCTGTCTAAACTGAACACCACAGAGATTGAGGAAATTGTTTTGTTTACAGTTGTCTTTCTATATAGTGAAACCTGTCTAAACTGAACACCAGAGATTGAGAAAAGTATTCAGTTTAAAGAGGTCTTCAATCCAGAGAACCCTGTCTAAACTGAACACCACAGAGATTGAGGAAATTGTTTTGTTTACAGTTGTCTTTCTATATAGTGAAACCTGTCTAAACTGAACACCAGAGATTGAGAAAAGTATTCAGTTTGAAGAGGTCTTCAATCCAGTGAACCCTGTCTAAACTGAACACCACAGAGATTGAGGAAATTGTTTTGTTTACAGTTGTCTTTCTATATAGTGAAACCTGTCTAAACTGAACACCAGAGATTGAGAAAAGTATTCAGTTTAAAGAGGTCTTCAATCCAGTGAACCCTGTCTAATCTGAACACCAGAGATTGAGGAAATCGTTTTGTTTACAGTTGTCTTTCTATATAGTGAAACCTGTCTAAACTGAACACCAGAGATTGAGAAAAGTATTCAGTTTAAAGAGGTCTTCAATCCAGTGAACCCTGTCTAAACTGAACACCACAGAGATTGAGGAAATCGTTTTGTTTACAGTTGTCTTTCTATATAGTGAAACCTGTCTAAACTGAACACCAGAGATTGAGAAAAGTATTCAGTTTAAAGAGGTCTTCAATCCAGTGAACCCTGTCTAAACTGAACACCACAGAGATTGAGGAAATCGTTTTGTTTACAGTTGTCTTTCTATATAGTGAAACCTGTCTAAACTGAACACCAGAGATTGAGAAAAGTATTCAGTTTAAAGAGGTCTTCAATCCAGTGAACCCTGTCTAAACTGAACACCACAGAGATTGAGGAAATCGTTTTGTTTACAGTTGTCTTTCTATATAGTGAACCCTGTCTAAACTGAACACCAGAGATTGAGAAAAGTATTCAGTTTAAAGAGGTCTTCAATCCAGTGAACCCTGACTACACTGAATACCAAAGGGATTGAGGAAATAGTTTTGTTTGCAGAAGTTCAGTTTTAATGGTGTCTTTCTATACAGTAAAAGCTTTCTGAACTGAATACCACAGAGATTGAGAAAAGTATTCAGTTTAAAGAGGTCTTTTCAAATACCTGACTACACTGAACACCAAAGGGATTGAGGAAATCGTTTTGGTTACATGTGTTAATTTTTAATGGTGAACCTGTCTAAACTGAACACCACAGAGATTGAGAAAAGTGTTTAAAGGTGTATTCTATAAAATATCATTAAGGTCAAGGAAAAATAACAACAAAAAAGAACGCTTACAGAAATTTATAAGATAAAATGTGTATAATTTTTTAAAGAAAAAAGCTATTATTTTACTAAAAATCACTGATTTTCAGAATGCATGTTTTCTATAGTACAAAATGGCCGGATATTACTTGACAGGAAAAACAAAGCAAAAAGATTATCATCAGAAATACATTTGCATAAAATCATATCAAATAACTCATCAAATTTATATTAGAATTTTTTTTAAAAAGAGGAATAGTTTCTATTTTAGCACATAACATTTCTCAAATCAAACTTGGAGGGCTGACTTTTGAATACTTCAGGGCAGTAATGAATCCCTGTGTGCATGTGTGGTTTTTATTACTAAATTAGGGAGTCCTCAAAAGTTTACATTTAATTTGGTTTGATAACCCCCTGTACACAGGTTCTCCAGCAAAAAAAAAAATATATGTGATTATGGAAAGTTCATTGATATTTTTCTGAACCGGGTTTACAACCAACTACTGTATATCACTTTATTTTCGCTTGGAATTAATTTTCGCTATTTTTGCTGAAGGAATAATTCAGTGAAAATAAAATCCAGCGAATATACCTTTTTTCCTATATTTACATTCAACTTGCCAAAAATCAGTGAAAATAAATTCCATACAAAACATCCAAAAAGTCTTTTCAGCGAAAATTAATTTTAGCTAAAATAAAGTATTTTACAGTATTTTTGCAGCATATGTTTATTAGGTGTAAGAAACAATGTATTTTAAGTGTTGTGTACGTCTCATAAGACTAGAAACAAAAAATTACGATGAGACGACAGGGATGTTATTAGCCTTTAATGCCACAGTCAACTTTTGTCATCTCTCACAAAATCTGATTTTTTTTTTTTTTTTATCAGCCCACTATTCAGTCTTGATTAATAAAGAAATTATAGAAAAACACTTACAAAAATTTAGGCTTTCATCAGGTTATGAATCCTGGTAACTTATTTATTCTATTATATAAGCCATGATTGTATTTAACGTTTGCTGTGTCATTTAAAGTAGGCCGTATACACATCTGTTATTTATGTAAGCACAACTAATAGTGCAAATACAGCTTCATGAATAGACTGATTCCAAAATATAGCAGCATTCAGGAAAGCATGTTTTAAATCCATTTAAGCAAACTTTGAGTAACAAGAAACAAAACATAGTATCTTTTTTCAGAAATACAAACCTGTCTATAGTGGCCACCAAGGGACCCTAGATATTTTGGACTTTATATGCAGATGGCCTTTGTAGACAGGGTCATTAATCAATTCATGAATATGAATATTAATTACACCATGTCTATTATCTATTATCAGACGATGAATCAGTGTAATTTAATTTGCTCACACTAATTATGATACATACATTGTCCAAACAATTTTGAAAACAGGAACCTGAATATTATTTTTATTTTAGCAAAATGTATCTGAAAAAGTTATATATATTTTTTTAAATTAAATATTAGCCGCAATCGTATCAAATTGTGTGAAAAATACAGGATTTGTTTAACGTCTACTAATTATCATTGGAGGCAGTCGAGTAGAGACTGAACATTTTTACATTTTCTTTTTGTAAATTTCACAAACATATCAGTTATCACTACCCCTAATGTATCTAACCGAATGCTGTCTTCACACTCGTATTACCGTACTCAACCGCGTTAGCGCCCAGGGGCCTCAACTCAGAAAATCATGATTTTTTAGCATCCCACTCGAAAAAGAGTGCAAATAAAAATTTAGATTCATCAAGTGACAGATTACTAAATTTACTAAATTAGTTGCGTCGTCATTGATTTTCACAATGAAGAAACAGAAATGATCACAAAAATATGCACATTTTATTACAATATTAATTACGTACCACCATAATTTACGGAATTAAAAATTTTTTAGTCTGTTGGAACACAGTCGAAGTCAAAATTGTCATATTATCTCCACTGACGAAGGTGTTGGATCGTACGCAAACTCTCGATGAAAATCAGTTTCCGCCATGATGCATTTGCAGATTTGACCTATAGCAGCGTCCTTTGACTTAATGGTTCAAGTTGGTTATTAACCTATCAGAATGCTGTGTTGTACTGATGCAATTCTTCGGAAGTTCCCGAAGACTTTCGGGAAACGCAATGCGGAAGTGAATTATCGATGTCGAAGTATGATCTGTTGGAATTGATTTCAGCGAATAAGCGACAGCTTTTTCCAAAAAACTAGTAACTAGCCATTTTTGAGAGGTAAACTGAATATGGCATGAAATATTTATCGCATTTTACTGGTATTAACAGATCATTGTCGAAGGTTACCGTGTTCTATGCATTCACAACATGTTCACAGCGATCGATATCCATGCTGTATCATATAAAAACGATTACCAAGATTCGTTACGCAAGACCAAGTTTTAAATTAGTTGCATTTTGAAGGGGTGGGCCCTTAGCCGAATGTGACCCCAAATATAAAAATTGTGCAAAAGTGGGGGTGGGCGCTTGCTCGGGGCATGGGCGCTAACGCGGTCGAGTACGGTAAATGCCAATGTTTTTGCACTTCGCATTATGCTGATGGTCAACAGTTGCAAACCATTATTTATGAACTGATGTTAGCTGAACAGCTTTGCAGCAAACATCCATTACTGCATGTATTGGAACAGCAATGACTAGAAAAGTTTAACTAATTTGAATGAATGAACGAAACCGATAAAAAGCTAAAAGTCTATTTGACCCTGTTCCAGTGACCTCACGCTACACAAACACCATAGCGCATATGCAAGGCTAATTAGCATAATGTCTATCTTGGTCGCACTATCGATACAAGTTGATCCTGTTTTTCTCAACATTTTATGAACTTCAGGGTAATTAAATGATCATATTTAATGACAAAATGCATGGCAATGCTTAATTTTTCAGCACAAAAATGTGGCCATTCAGCCATCTTGAATCAGATCGTGCAACAAATTGATGTGCATATATGTAATATTATGTATGATGTATGTGTGAAGTTTGAATGTAATTGGTTTGGGCATTTCTAAGATAGAGGTCCAGACACATGAACACACGCACAGAAGTCAATCCACAAGTCCCAGTTTTTGAACAGCGTCTTAGCTAAAAGTCCATTGACCTTGCTGCACTCAGAAACTCAGTCTCCACAATTTTTACATCATATCCTAATGTATTTCCCAATAATAACACGAGATATATTTGGACTAAATCAACATAATTTTTTGAGAAAATATGAAACAATCACATGGGTTCTATTTTGTGACTTGTGACAGTAACTGTATTTAGGGTTAGAGAATAAAATAGTGAATTTGAGGCTTACATATTTGCATACCTTGAGTCGACGTCCCAATCTTGTGTCCCACATGCAGTTATTTTTCTTATTCTGAATAATACATACTTGTATCCCAATGTACTTAATACATTCCTGAAAAAACAATAGAGAATTGGTCATCACATGTATCCCACTGTACTTAATACATTCCTGAAAAGACAATAGAGAATTGGTCATCACATGTAGCCCACTGTACTTAATACATTCCTGAAAAGACAATAGAGAATTGGTCATCACATGTATCCCACTGTACTTAATACATTCCTGAAAAAACAATAGAGAATTGGTCATCACATGTATCCCACTGTACTTAATATATTCCTGAAAAAACAATAGAGAATTGGTCATCACATGTATCCCACTGTACTTAATACATTCCTGAAAAAACAATAGAGAATTGGTCATCACATGTATCCCACTGTACTTAATACATTCCTGAAAAAACAATAGAGAATTGGTCATCACATGTATCCCACTGTACTTAATACATTCCTGAAAAAACAATAGAGAATTGGTCATCACATGTATCCCACTGTACTTAATACATTCCTGAACAAACAATAGAGAATTGGTCATCACATGTATCCCACTGTACTTAATACATTCCTGAAAAAACAATAGAGAATTGGTCATCACATGTATCCCACTGTACTTAATATATTCCTGAAAAGACAATAGAGAATTGGTCATCACATATATCCCACTGTACTTAATACATTCCTGAAAAAACAATAGAGAATTGATCATCACATGTATCCCACTGTACTTAATACATTCCTGAAAAAACAATAGAGAATTGGTCATCACATGTATCCCACTGTACTTAATACATTCCTGAAAAAACAATAGAGAATTGGTCATCACATGTATCCCACTGTACTTAATACATTCCTGAAAAGACAATAGAGAATTGGTCATCACATGTATCCCACTGTACTTAATACATTCCTGAAAAGACAATAGAGAATTGGTCATCACATGAACAACAGCTTCATTTTTAGCCAAGTTTTATTTTCCCTTATTTTGCTGATACACAAGTTAAAATGCGCCCAACTGTTTGCGCAAAGTTAACAATATATATGAACTCTGCCCGACAGGCGAATGTTGAAATGACCTGTCCCTGTGGATTGGTGAATAAAGATAAAGATAAAGATTTACTAAATAAAGATTTACTAGCCAAGTAGGGAAGTCCCAAGTTGTTAATGTTGGCGAAAAATTGAAAGTTTTTTAAATCTTATGAAATGAAAACTATGAACAAAGAATAAAAATTTTATTTCAAATTATGTCTTAATTATCAATTTTTCATGTCAATTTTTGTTTGTATTGAGCTATCTATCCATTCTGAAAAAAAAAGTTGAAAAATAAAAACAGGTGTCATAAATACATTGACTATAGAGGGCGTTTGACTAGTACTAGTAATTTTAATTGCAGTTTAGGAAAAGCTTTTGTATTTTATATATACATGAAATTTTTAATCATAAATCACTAATAAAAGCATTTTATAAAATAGTATCTAATGGTACTAACTGACTTATGTCAGTAATGAAGAACACAGAAATGATTTCAGTTTTATATAGGGTTAAATTTAGACAGGTTTGCACAGGGTTCAGTTTAGACAGGTTTACACAGGGTTCAGTTAAGACAGGTTTACACAGGGCTCAGTCTAGACAGGTTTGCACTGGGTTCAGTTAAGACAGATTTGCACAGGGTTCAGTTCAGACAGGTTTACACAGGGCTCAGTTTAGACAGGTTTACACAGGGCTCAGTTTAGACAGGTTTACACAGGGCTCAGTTTAGACAGGTTTACACAGGGCTCAGTTTAGACAGGTTTACACAGGGTTCAGTTTAGACAGGTTTACACAGGGTTCAGTTTAGACAGGTTTACACAGGGTTCAGTTTAGACAGGTTTACACAGGGTTCAGTTTAGACAGGTTTGCACATGGTTCAGTTTAGACAGGTTTGCACAGGGTTCAGTTTAGACAGGTTTGCACAGGGTTCAGTTTAGACAGGTTTACACAGGGCTCA
Source organism: Saccoglossus kowalevskii (assembly GCF_978046115.1). Lineage (NCBI taxonomy): Eukaryota > Metazoa > Hemichordata > Enteropneusta > Harrimaniidae > Saccoglossus > Saccoglossus kowalevskii. Next base: position 27,511,625 of record NC_140661.1, on the reverse strand, counting down.
GTTTAGACAGGTTTGCACAGGGCTCAGTTTAGACAGGTTTGCACTGGGTTCAGTTAAGACAGATTTGCACAGGGTTCAGTTCAGACAGGTTTACACAGGGCTCAGTTTAGACAGGTTTACACAGGGCTCAGTTTAGACAGGTTTACACAGGGCTCAGTTTAGACAGGTTTACACAGGGTTCAGTTTAGACAGGTTTACACAGGGTTCAGTTTAGACAGGTTTGCACAGGGTTCAGTTTAGACAGGTTTGCACAGGGTTCAGTTTAGACAGGTTTGCACAGGGTTCAGTTTAGACAGGTTTACACAGGGCTCAGTTTAGACAGGTTTGCACAGGGCTCAGTTTAGACAGGTTTGCACTGGGTTCAGTTAAGACAGATTTGCACAGGGTTCAGTTCAGACAGGTTTACACAGGGCTCAGTTTAGACAGGTTTACACAGGGCTCAGTTTAGACAGGTTTACACAGGGCTCAGTTTAGACAGGTTTACACAGGGTTCAGTTTAGACAGGTTTACACAGAGTTCAGTTTAGACAGGTTTGCACAGGGTTCAGTTTAGACAGGTTTGCACAGGGTTCAGTTTAGACAGGTTTGCACAGGGTTCAGTTTAGACAGGTTTGCACAGGGTTCAGTTTAGACAGGTTTGCACAGGGTTCAGTTTAGACAGGTTTGCACAGGGTTCAGTTTAGACAGGTTTGCACAGGGCTCAGTTTAGACAGGTTTACACAGGGTTCAGTTTAGACAGGTTTGCACAGGGTTCAGTTTAGACAGGTTCACACAGGGTTCAGTTTCGACAGGTTTGCCCTTCAATGTATTCTGATATACAAAGATCAATTTATCAAATTCGGCCTTGAAACGGGAAGTTTCAAGTCCTGTATATAGTGATTAACACATTAGTTCATTAGACAACACTCTAGCTTCAGGTTTGTGTATCATAAAACGTTTGTTGCCAACATAATCATCCAACAGAATATTTCATTTTTTGGTATTTTTTTAGCAGCCGACATCTAGATTTATCTGAAAAATGAAATAAAAATAAATAACAACGCGTAAATCTCCCAAATGGTCTATTATTACTGAGCACGCAATGGACCAACAAACTGAAGTAGGTCCCTGACAGCACTGGTATGACCTTGTTTCGTAGGGGCTCTCATTTGCATCATTTCACCTTGCTACGTTACCTGAAACACTTTATAGAATCAACATTCCTTGATTACATAAAGGAGCCTTTTATATGTGCCATCCACTTCAGGTCTTAATGTTTGATAATGAGTTATTGAGTAAAGAGGTATAACAATGGCCAACAGTGAAGAATGCTAATTTCAGTACAAACACCATTGTAAATTGCATGGCATGAACGAAGTGATGTGAAAAAGAATGGTAGCCGATTTAAACGTTCACCTAATTTGAATAAAATACCAGCTAGTTTTTTTGGATTATTATTATTTATTATTTTTTTTGGCCAGTCAGTTTTGTTGGGATCACCTACATTTCCATTATTTCTTGTTACAAATCAGTGTAAAATCGTTGTAGTTGTCTGGTATTTCAGTCTTTTGTTATGGCCACAAGTGAATCAAGCATTTAGATATTGAATGACACGCCTTCCTTCTTTCTTACTTTCAAAAAGATGTGGACATAGCAACATGCCATGTGGGTCCCATATAATGCATGCATAACGCATGTAACGACCACAAAATTTAATTTACACAAAATGTAAGAGTGTGTTATTATTAATTAACACAAATTGATCTTCTCAAAATACACTTATGAGACAGCAATGGATCAAGTTTTTTTAAGGAGGATTAATCACAAATTCACCAAAACTGGCAGAGATTACATCAATTTACAACTGCCTGTTATATAATAATAATAAATGAATTGATTGCATCCTTAGAAATAGTGTCCATTGGTTGACAGCAATAAAATGTTAGTAATAATGTACCATACATATAAAACTAGAGTAAAAGTAAAATGTCAGTTATTGTTATTTCTGATTTCAAATATTTTGTATAAGTATTCACCAACTTGTCTAATTAATACGTCTTCTCTTGAAATTATAATATATTTAAATATCTAGACATCACTTTTCATGCTGCATTTGAAGAGAATTTATTCACACCCAGTATTTTTTTGCAGAATTTCAAATGTAACTGTTCAATTGGTGTTTTGTCCCATCTATTGTCTATTATTTCACTTTTCTTGGGACAAACTCTTTCAGAAAATATAGTCATTGTAATCCATCATATCGTGAGCAGCTATTGTGAGAGCGAGATTGAAACGGGATCCTGGTATCATGTTATGCTACTTGCAAACCCCAAGTAATGTACCTCTGGCCACACTTATTTTATTTGTGGATCGAGTTTGGGTTTACCGATAGTTGACATGAAAAGAATGAAAAATGTGATTACCTTGTTTTATTTCACTGTAACCATGGAAACAAACTATTTTATATCAATAGCCCAGTTACAAACATACTCTGTGAATCCCACTTATTTTATCTCCAAGAGTCACATTAAAAACAAAGTCATTATTACAACTATTGAGGGCGCACTTCTACCAGTTATTACAATTAAAGATAGCAAGAAGGAAAAAATATTTCCTTATATTTTTTTAGAAAAATGAAAACACTTCATCAACTTTGATGAATCACTATCAAATGGGTGTTTGAAACATTAAACAAACTAGCACTGCTACATTTTCGCATAATGTTTGCCTTTGGAGAGGCTGAAATCAAAGACACTCTTCTCTAGTGTCTTTGCTGAAATGAAGCGAGTATTTGAAGTGTGTATTTATTTTGTCTAATCAGATGCACTTGAACTACGGTACAGTGTATTTCAAACAGTCAGTGAATGCTGTTGAACAGTTGACAATGGATTATCTCTGGATTGGTACATTTACATAACAATGGATACTAACATATCACTGGCAACACAAGGTTTCCCCCCAATTTGCAGCCTTAGGCATGTTGAGGGACTGTGCTTAGGCATAAAACCATTCTCTTAACATGACTATTATATTCTGCATTAGCACTGGTCAATAAATTATAACATTTACAAAGATTTTGTAGTAATACAAGACACTTGAAAATATTTGTTCACAATTTTATAAACTGGTTGGGTAATTCCCTGAACTGTTGAGGGACTGTGCACGAATTAGATAATGGTGTGACATTTCGACTCTTTCCTTCTAATAAATCCAAACATCACTCTTGATATTTTTATTTACTTTAATTGTGATTGAAGTTTTGATAATTTTAATGAGTGTACATATTTTAATACATACACAATCAAAGAAAGCTTAGAAAGAACTCCCATGTGCTGAGAGTATTGGAGACACATTAAATATAATTCGAAATTACTTAGCTGAAAACTAATTATGCAAATCAGAAAATTAATATGACCAGATTTGAGTGTAAAACTAATGAGGTCTGCGCAATGTAACAGAAAATCTATGTCTCCAAGTTTAATTGAAATGTGATTAGAACCAAAAAATTATGAATTATTATGCTTATTAGGGAATTAATATGAACAGATTTTTACCCCAAACTAATTAGGTTTGTACATTGTCCTAGAGCATCTTTGTACTAAGTTTCATTGAAATGGAATAATTAGTACCGTGAAAACTCCAAAATTTCGACCCCTCTAAAAATTCGACCGCCTATTTATTTGCCGGGTTTCGGTGTTTTATTTACCTCCAAATTTTCGACTCCACTAAAAATTGCCGACTCATTCTTATTCGAAAATTGCGACCAGTTTTAGTTTTCCCCCAAACGAAAAAAAAAACCGATGTGAGCGTTCAAACGGGACCTTCCTCGAAGGCATGAATCCGGGTTTCTGATTGACTGAGAGATTTTTATTTTATTGGTAATGAAAATATATTCTAAATAAACGAAGTTTCAAATAAAAACGAACACAAAATTCTCGGCATGCTGCGTTTCTGAATTGTTGATTATTACTGTACTCAGTAGTGATTATAATAATGTACACAAAATAAATTTGTTGAATGGTTATGAAATACAAATAAAAGTCAACTTAGTTTCATCGTAAGCGAATGATTCCGGTCTCGTATAAACGTTTGATGCTGTAGGGTATCCGCCATGTTCTCTTAGGTCAAATAGGTCAAATCGCTAATTAACCAATCAAAAAGCTGGATGATGCCAACGTGTTCAAATTACCATAGCTTATTTAAATATGTTAATGTTATTGAACGCAATGCGGAAGAGATTGATGTTGTAGTACGATATTTTGGCTTGGATTTTGATGCGAAAACGGCATGATTTTTTTTAAATAAAAAAATTAGTTGTTTTTAAAAAATAAACTGGTCATCTGAAAAATAATTTAACATTGTTCACAGTGATAACAGCTCATTCTCGAAAGGAAGCTTACCCGCTCACGCTAGTCACGATAAAAATCATACACGTGTACTCTTGAATAGACAGACGTCAATGACTACGGTAAAACTTAGACTCTATTTTAGCCGGCAGGATTGATTGAAATGTCCGAAAAATGACGCCAAAATACACCTTAAAAGTCCCATTTTATTTTCTTAAATCCCATTTTATTTTTTAATCCAAGGGCGAATTTACGGCAGAATTTGGTCCCTCAAATAAGGGACACGTGAGCTTTGATTCTAACCGGATACATTGCACTGGGTCGGGGAGATAGTTTGCTAAACTTCCATGTATCTTTTGTCCAATGGGTACCTGTACTTCGAACATTTGCAAGTTTTCCTAGGTAGTGCGAGACAGCTTTGTCTTTTGACCTATTAGTTTTGTGCTGACCTCTTCTGCGCGTCTTGATGTTTTGTTTTGCTTGTCATAATACTCACTGATTGATGACTTTGTTTAGATTTTGAGTTACAACTCGGCCACGACCTTTGCTTTTACCGTGAAACATGAGGAAGTTTACGTCAATTGACGGACATTGCATTTTTTAAAAACTAATGAAGCACACTGTCTATCATTCCCATTTTTTCATTTGCTGATTTCTATTCTGAAAAATTCGACCGTCCGAAAATGCACCTTAATTTTGACTCTAAAAACACGTCACATTTCTAACACCAATCATTTAAAACCGGTCGAAATTTTGGAGTTTTTACGGTACTTTAGATATCAGTGTGAAAGCTTAAAATTGGTTAATTATGCAAATTAGGTAATTAATATGTACAGATTTTAACCCACAATTATTCAGGTCTGTCTATTGTCCTACAGCATCCATGTACATTCATTGATATGTGATGTATAGTACCTGAGATATCAGTGTGAAAGTTGGTTAATTATGCAAATTAGGTGATTAATATGCACAAATATTTACTGGAAACTAATTGGGTCTGCATAATTCTAGATTCATTGAAATGTGATGATTAGTACTTTAGATATCAGTAGAAAAGCTGAAAATTAATTATGCAAATTAGGTAATTAATATGCACAATTATTTACCCTAAAACTAATCAGGTCTCTGCATAGTCCTAAAGGATCTATGTACCAAGTTTCATTGAAATGTAATGCTAACTACTTATATCAAATGCTGAAAATTAATTAATTATGCAAATTAGGTAATTAATATGTACTGATATTACCATAAAAACTATCAGGTCTGTGCAGTGTCGTATGACATCTATGTACATGTACCAAGTTTCATTGAAATGTGATGATTAGTACTTGAGATATCAGTGGAAAAACCGAAAATTGAGTAATCATTATGCAAATTAGGTAATTAGTATCCACGGATTATTACCAAAAACTAATCAAAACCTAGCATTAGTTCAGAGCATCTATGTACCAAGTTTCATCAAAATCCAATGAGTGGTTGTTTAGATATCAGTGGAACAGTCATGGAACCACTAAAAAATAGCTAATTATCATGCAAATTAGGTAATTAATATGCACGGATTTTTACCAGAAATTAATCAAATCTGCGCATATGTTCAGAGCATCTATGTACCAAGTTTCATCAAAATCCAATGAGTGGTTCTTTAGATATCAGTGGAACAGTCGGACACACATACATACAGACACACTAACTGCAAAGACTCCCATTTTGTGCTTCGCACATGGGAGTCAAAAATATCCATAAAACATTAATAAGAGAATTTATTATACAATTTGGACAAAAGAAACCACAATTTTTCCTTGTCATAATGATGCATTTTTCTGATCTATGTAACTTCATGTGAAAATCCTAATAAATGAGATTTGAAGTTCACAACTGACTGTTTTCAACTTGTCAATGGGGGCTGCAGGATTGTTTTTTTTAAATATTATATATTCACTGACATTTATTATGAGAAGTCTATAGTATCATTTTTCTTACTGATTTGACTGTGTAGCCGCTTCTGGGCTTATCTGTTATTCAGAATCCCATGTTGACTATGTCCTTGATCATTTACTTAGATTTGTACTTACTGTCAGTGTCTGACTGGTATATATAAAATGCGACCAAGAAAGCATCAGAATAGTAAAAATGGAAAGCTAAAATTACAGAACCACAACAATCTGTCAACCATTGCTGTCCACAGCAGCAATATGATTTTACACATCAAAATTGAGAATTGAATTGAACACTAAATACAACAATTCCTGTCAGCATGTGTGATGTAACTGGTGTTTCCATCTATTCCCACTATCCTTAAAATGCTCAAGTGAATATTGTCGAATTCGTGATTGTGCGAATTTTTGTACAGTGTCATAAACATTGCTACAATCAAAAACGCGTTGAACAGGAAGTTCATACTGGTCTAGTACCATTGTCAAATTTCATTTATGTATGGGTGTCTCAAAACAGCGTTTGCGATCGCAGTTGCGACTCACCATAGTGGTAGCAAAGGTGAGAGCTCTTGTAGGACAGCGTTTGCGACAGCGTTAAACTTTCTTTTTATGGCCAATATTCATCCTCCAATATTTATAGCGAAACTTTGTTTGGCTTCATTGCCACGCCAGCGAATCATTGCCATGTTGTTTTGTTTATTTGACACTAATTGCTCTGTCTTCCAGGCTTGCTGTTCATTTTATTTTTACGTATGTTGTACATTTCTCAGTAACTGTGGTGCTGTATCATTTCACGCCAAACACAACTGTCAGCAGTAATGTACATTCACGAACAATTGTCAGTGAGGCTCTGTCAGCAGTGTATCAACACCGATGCGCTGACTGTGTAAAAGTGTATCAACATCGATGCGCTGACTGTGTAAAAGTGTATCAACACCGATGCGCTGACTGTGTAAAAGTGTATCAACACCGATGCGCTGACTGTGTAAAAGTGTATCAACACCGATGCGCTGACTGTGTAAAAGTGTATCAACACCGATGCGCTGACTGTAAAAGTGTATCAACACCGATGCGCTGACTGTGTAAAAGTGTATCAACACCGATGCGCTGACTGTGTAAAAGTGTATCAACACCGATGCGCTGACTGTGTAAAAGTGTATCAACACCGATGCGCTGACTGTAAAAGTGTATCAACACCGATGCGCTGACTGTAAAAGTGTATCAACACCGATGCGCTGACTGTGTAAAAGTGTATCAACACCGATGCGCTGACTGTGTAAAAGTGTATCAACACCGATGCGCTGACTGTGTAAAAGTGTATCAACACCGATGTGCTGACTGTGTAAAAGTGTATCAACATCGATGCGCTGACTGTGTAAAAGTGTATCAACACCGATGCGCTGACTGCGTAAAAGTGTATCAACACCGATGCGCTGACTGTGTAAAAGTGTATCAACATCGATGCGCTGACTGTGTAAAAGTGTATCAACACCGATGCGCTGACTGTGTAAAAGTGTATCAACACCGATGCGCTGACTGTGTAAAAGTGTATCAACACCGATGCGCTGACTGTGTAAAAGTGTATCAACACCGATGCGCTGACTGTGTAAAAGTGTATCAACACCGATGCGCTGACTGTGTTAAAAGTGTATCAACACCGATGCGCTGACTGTGTAAAAGTGTATCAACATCGATACGCTGACTATGTAAAAGTGTATCAACATCGATGCGCTGACTGTGTAAAAGTGTATCAACATCGATACGCTGATTGTGTAAAAGTGTATCAACATCGATGCGCTGACTGTGTAAAAGTGTATCAACATCGATGCGCTGACTGTGTAAAAGTGTATCAACACCGATGCGCTGACTGTGTAAAAGTGTATCAACACCGATGCGCTGACTGTGTAAAAGTGTATCAACATCGATACGCTGACTGTGTAAAAGTGTATCAACACCGATACGCTGACTGTGTAAAAGTGGCAGGAAAGTGTTGGAAGTAGCAGGAAAGTCTTGGTGGAAAAGTTCAGGCGAACGTTTGCGGCCTGTTCGGGGCTGGGAGTGGTTGTTGCAAGAGGGGCCCACAGGGGGCCTATAGCAGACATTAGCATTTGCCTCCCACGCGGGCCCGCTTTAGAAAGTGAAAAACACCCTGCTGCTAAATTTGGAATGCACATGTGGTAGTAACAGCATATAGACTGGGCTCTCTCTGAAATTTGCTTGGTAATAGTAAATTTACTAATCAAGAAAAAAAAGTATTAGTAAACTTTGTCTGGAAACTGCAGAGCATTTTCCCGCGACCGAGCACAACGGGGAAGAGAGAAGGAGGTGTCCCCTCTGTCGTCCGCCGAAAACAAGAACAGCATGCTGAAAATGGTGCTTGCTGGTGCAACCTGAGCTCTAATTTTGTGTGTAATTTCATGACATCAAATTAGGCAGTCTGCTACACAAAATGTACCATTTATGATGGTACAACAAAACATCACAACAAAATATGCAATGTAGACACCAGAACCTTTATTTGAATAACTCAGTATTAATTAAACATATTCATGATTAAGCTCACATTGTTAACAGTGGGAAAAATAGTCATCATTCAAAAGTTTACTAAGTTCACTGCCAAGAACACAAGTCATCCTGTGAATAAATTTTCACGGGAAATTTCTCAGAAAAAAACTCTATGTCAATCAAAAAGCTGTATATTATTATGAAGTAATCTCCCATGCTCATCATGTACTATGACTATTTATTTTCATCGAAATTTCTGAATTAAAGTGAAAAAGTAACTAAAGTAACTTTCGGTAACTCGATCTCAATGATAAGAATGCCCGGTAAAAATGTTACACAAATTATAGTATTTGTCGATCGATTCGCTAACATTGTCCCACCTTCCATTAGCTGTGGAATCATAGCCTTATGTTGCCGACCGCATTATTTACGTGTCAGACTCTGGCCAGCCCATGTTCGACATACAACAGCAAAAATAAAAACAAGACGTCCGAATGAAATTGTTAGGGCAAAATTAGATTGTATGTCGCACCGAAGAGCTACGGAACCGCAGCTAACCTTCCATTATTTCTGAAATCGTGCTGCAGTACGATCAACTTTCCGTTTCTTGGTGCTGTCAGGGTTAGGACACCCATGGGTTTCTGGTTCTGAACACGATTTAGCGGTTTCTCCATCTCGTCGTGAAAAATACTCGTCGAGCAGTTGTCTGCTCTTTTTTGACGTAGTCTCCATTTTCAATAAATAAACAAATCACGTGTTTGATAAGGGCGACATGAAACCGTCCCATACTGAGAGTTTCTTCTATGCTATCGATAAAGAGCCATTGCTCGAAACGTCTAGCTATTTTTAATAGTTATTTAGGACTACGATTACCAAATATTATCTTCTATATACCATACTGAGAGTAATTGTCGCGGGGTTTCTTGAAACGCATGTCGACTAAACTACGCATGTGCGATGACACCAAAATAACTTTAGAGTGGAAAAATACATTCAGTGGCAGTTTACCCCAGACCATTCGTCCTGGTGTTATCACACCGGGACGAATGGTCTGGGGTAGTGGCAGTTCCGTGTTGATCGCGATCACCATGTAACAATTGTTACAATTTTAGAAGTAACGGGACATTATTTAACTTTAAAATGGCAATCACTCAAACTGTAACACGCGTGATGATCACAGTCGAGTCTTGACAATTAAATGAGGGCGATTTGCAAAGGGTATTTTGTACAAAATGTGTTCGTAAATCCTACTAATATATATTTATTTTGTTCGTAAATCTTGTCAAAATTTCGTAATTTACGACATTTGCGAGCGACAGCGAGAGCACAGATAGAGTGACCCCTCCGACCGCATTGATCGGCCCCAACTCCAATATTCACATTGAATACATCAACCATCCGACCAGTTGCATCACATCCGCTGTCTAGTAATCCGGTCTGTCCAACCTAAAAAGTGTACATTGTGTTCAATTTACCTTGAACGTCATATAAACAATACCTAATCTCACACTGCACTGAGCCCATGGAAAACAACAGAAGTTTTTCACATCACACGCCCACGCATCGCGTTGTGTCTGGCAGTATGACCTCGGATATCGGCGTCTTCACCAGTCCCTGTCATGGTCGATTTTGACAGGTTTTACTGACATCCTGATTTTAGATATATTTGTACTCGTTATATACAAAAAATTAAAAAAGGCCGTTTCCCCTACTACTAGGCTTGTTGGTACGCATTTATGTATCAGAATTTTAATTCAATGTCTAAATATAACTATTATGAAATTAGTTCAAATAGTAAAACAAAACAGTAACCCAAAACCCAAAGTGAAACTAGTTTGGGAAGCCATTCCATCTGCAGCACTTTGTTTTATCTCAGGGGACATCGACCCGGGCAGCTTTGGACTTATTTAAAACCGCTTGGCCGGGAAAGTGATCTCCTCCACAGTACGATACTATTATGCTCTGTAAATGCATTAGGTTTAGACATTGTGACGATTGGATAATTTTGAAAATTATTTACGAAAAAATTTGATTTCAATGAATGAAGAATGTTTTTATTCCCTGTAGCGCGTCACTATGTGACAGATGATAAACGGCCATCGAATCGTCGGCGCTTTGCTACTAGGTAGCAGCATGGTCCTACAAGTCGCAAAATGCCTTTTCTCAGGTCGCAAAGCACCTTTGCTACCACTTTGGCGAGTCGCAACTGTGGTCGCAAACGCTGTTTTAAGGCACCCATACATACCTCCAAATTTTGGAGAGTAGAGGACTATTTATAGATGAGAAGCTCCAGTAAGTAATTGTTAAAATTGTTCGATTGACATATCAAAATCCTGTACGTCAATGCCAAAAACAACAGATTTTCACCCAAACTTCTATGATTTTTCTTGATGTTCTATGTCCAGAAGTTAGATAAGTTATTTATTAGAGACGCCCTGGGAACCAAAATTTGCAAAGTAAATCACTCCAGCAATGAAAATAGCCAAGGGGGTAAGGGACTAAATTTCGAAAACATATTTTATATATAGGGTATTGGGTATACAACTAGAACAAATCATGTTTAGTAACAGCTACATTTTTTGGTGTTCTCAACTTTGAAAAATGAATACAACTATCCCACTGAGACCCTGTCAAATCTACTACGTTATTGCCCCACATACACAGGTGACGACTACCCCACTTTAAGAGCTGGACGATTGGAAGTAACACTGTCTTGGCCTTTACAAATGCCATAATCTTTTGTTATAATTTGTGGACCACATTCATGTACATTATATACTACATACAGAAATACAAAAAAATAAAACACTGCTAATACGTAGTTACTCCCTAGTTTGTGTAATGTATGGATTAATCAGAGTTGGCATCACCACAAATTGGTGCCAACATGTCTAGAAGAAGACAATTGTAAACATATGTCAGGTTTGCAAAATTTCCAACCTAATAGGTATAGACCATAGACGTACATGGCTGATAATAATAGACCATTTTCAGTTCACTGCGGGATCCCACATCAAATATAAAAACAAGACTAACAAAGGCTGTTGCATCATTGTGGTGACAAAATATTGGTGGGATTAGATAAACACAAAAGTATTTTTGAGGCATTTCTTCCATGCTTAAATAATGTGCTCTACACATTTGATGACAATCAATTTTGTCGAAGGAAAGTTATTTCAATGCAATGGCAAAGTCGGGACTTCTTTTATGTTTTACAAAAAGAAATAATTAATAATTGTTTTATAGTCCTTTTAGCGTGATGGCCAAAACTAGTCTAAGATCAGCACTGACATGAGTTATAAAATGAAATTCAAGTTCAAAATCAAAATTGTTCCACTGCTTGCTCACTCCACGATAGTCTAAACTTTAAACTTGCTCCTAAGATTTCATCCACGTAGTCAGTGAGTGAGTGAGTGAGTGAGTGAGTGAGTGATGGTGATTGGCCGATATATATTTATAGCACACAGCTAATCTGAATATGCTAATATATGGATAACAGTTTCACGTTTTTTTCCAAATTCTGTAATATGAATTGATCTTGTTTCACAGCAGCCAAAATGCGAAAAAATATGCGGTTCTGATAACATGCACTTGCATGTAGATAGAACTGGTAGGGTAGAACAGATTTTTTTTTTCTTCAGACATTTACTATACTGATTAGATTAACAAAACCCATGTTTAATGATATTTACAGTAAGTTTTCCCATTTAGGCCAAAATTCTGGATAAAACAAATTCAGTTTTAAACTAATTTTTCTTGCTGGCCAAATTTTTTTTAGGGAAGACAATTTTAAGTATAGTAGGGTTATTAGAAGTATACATATTTTGTGTGTGTGTCCTTACATACATAATGAGTGAAATCAAAGGAGAGACTGAGAGCCAGACTATGGTAGAGAATAGGTATTCAGTATTATTGACTACGAACCATTATTACAAAAACACTATTTCCAAAAACATTTGTACGGTCCAATTAATAGGAGGATTATGGTAGAGCTACTTATGGTTTGAGCAGCCATGTTTGCAAAAAACACATCTAAACTAGTGTTATGAAACTGTAAAAATACTCAGTGAAAACACATTTTTAGGCCACGAAAACAATTGATGCACAGTGTGTTTTTATTTAGCTTTTTCATGAAAGTTGAATTTTTTTTTCTCTTGTTCAAAATTTTTACAATAAAAATAAACAAAAAATTTAAAATAAATTTCCTGACCCTTAATTATTACACTTATGCATATAGCAGCCAAATGCTGTTGTGAAATCAAAGAAAGCTTAGAAAGAATTCTCGTGTGCTGAATGTATTGGAGGCATACTGTATTTACTATTCAAAGCATATCTTCAAAACACATAAAGCAAAAGTTGTGTTTATTGTGAGTGTGTCAGATACTACAATCACTCATAAAAATGAAGTCACATAACCATTCATGGACATGCGGTATAAAGTAAACAGATCTTTGTATTACCCAAAAGCACCTATGTACCAAGCTTCATTATTATGCATAGATTTCAATAGAAAACATCAGGTTTGTGCATTATCCCAGAGCATCTATGTATGTACATTGAAATCTGATAATTGGTTCTTGAGACAGACAAGACAGGTCACGTTATCTCGTTCCACATTTTTCCATGCTTTGCTGCCACAACAACTTAAAGTAAAGTGTTCTGAACTCCTTAAATGAATCCATCTCCATGTCAGTGAAGTAATAACTAAAGAAGGAAATCGGCAGGAGCAAGATTCCTACTATCACACAAGAAAATTAAGTTATCAACATCAAGACTTTCATTCATACAATGAATACATGTTCATTTGATTGCCATAGGTTTATAAGATTTGAATAAGAAGATGATCAGAAAATTGTACGATACTAGAATACTAATTGATGGGTGAGACCAAATTAATGGCTATACAGGAAACAACTCAAGAAGGCAGAGAGTAAGTCCAATCAAAATGCTTCACATGAGTAATGATTTTACAATATATGTAATTCTTGATCAAATCAAAAATCTAGTGTATAATTTGATAACATTTTCCTCCCTAATTTTAGTATGTAGAATACCAGTACATCCATAACATTTGGTCTTTGGAACCGGCAACTTACATAAATCTTTTAGCCCCACCATTAAACTTGAACGTTATTGAAGATAAGATAATATTTATTAAATCATTATCTCCCGGAGAAGTAAAAATGGTCATGCACAACAAAACAAAGAACAACAACAATCTGAAAATTTGGGGGGGGGGGGGGGTAGCTAGAGGAAATTAGTACCGGTACATTGATAATTGTCAAAATAATTTCCATTATTGTTTTAAATTATATATATATATTGTTCATTTTTTTTTTTAGCTCCACCCCCCTCCCTTATAAAAATCCAACCAAGTTTTCAAATGTGTGGACTTTACACTCCATCATTGTTTTGAATGTATTTTTTTACCTCTAGCTATAAAATAACAATTTTTTTTCTCATACAGTAGCACGCTACGGTAGTATTTTTTTTAAGATTCAAAGTTTTTTCTGTTTTCAGGTACACATAATACAGTGAGAGCAACCATGCATTTGCTGTGCAAGTCAAGGAAAATATACTAACACCAAAGGAACTTTCTTTTCAGAAGTTCCAACAAGTTTTAGGAACTTGTAGGCCGGTTTGTTGTATTTTTCTTGTAAAAGAGTTGGAAACCAACATGGCCAATTCCAGTAACCCATAGAGCTTGGTTACGAAATCAAAGTTGACGTCACATAATTTTTACAATGTTGGGATACATAGAAGATGTTCATCATAGAGTGTTGCATGTTCAACTTCAGTTATACAACTACCGTACTCGACCGTGTTAGCGCCCGTGCCCGGGCAAGCGCCCCACCCCCCACTTTTGCGCAATTTTTATATTTGTGGTCACATTCGGCAAAGCGCCCACCCCTTCAAAATGCAACTAATTTAAAACTTGGTCTTGCGTAACTAATCTTGGTAATCGTTTTTATATGATACAGCGTGGATATCGATCGCTGTGAACATGTTGTGAATGCGTAGAACACGGTAACCGTGCGTAAACTACGCTTCGACAATGACCTGTTAATACAAGTAAAATGCGATAAATATTTCATGCCATATTCAGTTTACCTCTCAAAAATGGCTAGTTACTAGTTTTTTGGAAAAACCATGTCATTTATTCGCTGAAATCAATTCCAACAGATCGTACTTCAACATCGATTATTCACTTCCGCATTGCGTTTACCGGAAAGTCTTCGGGAATTTCCGAAGAATTGCATCAGTACAACACAGCATTCTGATTAGTTAATAACCAACTTGACCCATTAGGTCAAAGGACGCTGCTGTAGGTCAAATCTGCAATTGCATCATGGCGGAAAGTGATTTTCATCGAGAGTTTGCATACGATCCAACAACTTTGTCAGTGGAAATAATATGACAATTTTGACTTCGACTGTGTTCCAACAGACTCAAATGTTTTTAATTTCGTAAATTCTGGTGGTACATAATTAATATTGTAATAAAATGTGCGTATTTTTTGTGATCATTTCTGTTTCTTCATTGTGAAAATCAATCACGACACAACTAATTTAGTAATTTGATTTTCCCTCAAAGACGTAATCTGTCACTAGATGAATCAAAATTTTCATTTGCACTCTTTTTCGAGGGGGGTGCTCGGGTAAGCGCCCATCCCTACAAAATCGTGATTTTCTGAGTTGAGGCCCCTGACGCGCTAACACGGTCGAGTACGGTAATCTTCGAATAGAAAGTGTGGCCATAGGTTTTAAGACCACTAAAATTTGTGCGGTTTCACCATTTCTTTTATCGTAAACAGCATAAATTATAAAATGCAAGATTTTTTCGACTTCCAACATCGGAAGTTCCGACGATTTATGGTTTGCTATCCCTTTTTTTTCATTACAATTTGTAATTTTAGAATCCGAACATTGTTAACATGTTCAATAACACATTGTACTATTTTAGTCTATATAATAGTCTATATGCTGGGATTTTTCTGTCCCTTATGAATATTTAACAACTCTACATGGATGAGCACTGCTTATGGTAGGTGTGAATCATCAGTTTACCTGTACAAGTCTGTTGTTTCCAGATTGGTGATAGAGGGACTGGGACTTGACCAACTTTCTCAGAGATATATTTTCACAAATTTAGTTTCCATTTTTTACAGAAGCAAGATGTTGTGGGTTGAATGTTGTTTCTAGTTATTTTTACATTTTGATGACCTTTGACCAATTAGTAGCCATTTTTGTCCCAAACCTTCATCTTGTTTCATATGCCATACCTGGCCTTCAAACACAATACACATGTTTCAGGGTACAAGTTCTATATGAATCCCTCACTATTTATGGAGCAATTCACCTATCTTTTTTCTCATTTAATTGAGGCACAGTCCCTCTATCACTTGATAGAAAGACTGTGATTGAGGTTATTCATGTGACCTCAGTTATTCAAGATTTGCCATAAAATTGTGATTGTGCCAGGCAATGCATTGTTTACAGGACAACAGAAGATTTCATCATACTCACTGGGTATGTCAAAATAGTAATATAACTGATTATATTTATTACTTTTAATAAAAGTGAAACTTTTTGTAAACATTTATATTTTTGTTTGACCTTTCGTCAAGAGGGAATATTTTTTGTAATTTTGGCAGAATATTTTTTTTTCCTAAAACATACATTGTTTGCAATTTTTTCAACTGTCTCTATTTGCAGTATGTTTTTCTAGCAAATACATGTTTGCAAAATGTTTTTCCACAATGTTCATGCCCGACCCCTTAGAAGCTCCCGGGACAAAACTGGCCGGGAGCATCTTCGCTGCCCGTTTGGTAGTTCAGGGCCTGTTAAAACAGCAAGAAGAACACTGTGAAATACAAACACCGAGGAACAAATGTTTGACAAACCTTAAAGGCGCCGACTGAATTCCTACACATATCGTCCATGGTCTTCAAAACATGACAACTACGGATTTTGCAAATCACCCGCCGTTTCTCGCCAACGCCGACCTCGGCTAGACAGAGAGATTCAAATGAGGCCAGAAGGCGTTAATTACATGCAAATCATATTAATATATGCAAATTATAACGTAGTATTTAAATATTATGCTAATTTATGTTAATAACTGTTCCCCTAGGGACACTAATTTGACACTACGTAGCGTAGCAAGGATAAACATATCAGGTATTCAACATGGCTACGACAGACAACCCGGGCAATGTAGTTGATCATATGGCAAGAGTCAGACTTAAATTACTGCAACGAGTAAGTGACACTTCACTTTCTTTTGTTTATCATGTTTACTGTAAATACGGAAAGGTATTTTTTATTTGATGAGCGCGGAACGCAAACAGAAAGGCAGCAACTCTGGCACGGATCTTGGCGACCGCTTATGTGTTACTAGTCCGATCTTCCCTTTATATTTCGCCTTTCATGATGTCGTATTTGGCAACCTTTTATTCGGCATTTTCTAGTGATTGGTCATTTTATTGCTCACCCTCACATAACCTTGGAGGGATCCGTTGATCGATATAATGAATTGTTGTGATTGGTAATTTACCGGAGATCGTACGCCTGTTAGCCGAGTGACTAAATTCCCGCAACGGTCTAGTGTTTGATCTAGTATCGCGACCGCTTGCTCTAACTATTTAAATAACATAAGCGGATAAATTACGGATTATCGCAGTACTACCTATAATTTCTATAACAACTTCACCGTCTTTATAATGAGTGGAATTACGATTTCACTTACGGCTGTAGTCTCAGACCAGTTTCAAAAGTGCCGAGGGCATTGGAACAGATGATTAACTATTTGAAGGTCGAGAAATCGATCGATCTCGCAATAATAACAGTTACTTTTGAATCTCGAATTAGTGCTCTAACTCGTCGTTATTTGTGGCTCAGAGGTTGCCTAAGGTTGTGGGCACCGAGACACCGTGAACTATCGACTGTTCACCCACACATTTAGAATGTGTTTCTATATCAAAATACAGTAGCGATCAGTCCGTTACAATTGTTCTCTTTGTATAAGAAGAGACTTTCAACAATACGTGGATATTACTTTGTATTTCTTGTGAGAGAGCTTGCTCAGCTTGAAAAAACCTCACAACAAATAACAAACAACTTATGAGTTATATATATAGTTGAACCAAGTCAACTCAAAAGTTGTTTTATTGTTAAAATCGTGTGAAAATACTTTATCGCCAGTCAATTTGCATGTGGTTCGTTAGATCCTGTACTCAGTTGTATTTATTTATTTATTTATTTATTATTTTATTTACGTACTTACTGGTGGTTGGATCTATCTTAAAGGGGAACCGCTCAATCCCATGGATTGCACCAAAGAATCATGGGACACTATTGTTTATGTTGTTTACAATGTTAATCTATCTTTTGTTATCCATTGTTATTTTAATCCAGAAAGTAAATTTGTTGTGAGATTAGACTTAACTGGAAGGTGCCCCTTTAAGGCTGACAACAGAAAATGCAAAAAGTACAATGTAAAGTTACGTAATGTTGTCAGGTGCAATATATCACAGCTAAAGATCAACTGTAAGCATCCTAATATTGCTGTTCAAGATAACAATAAATTCCATCTAAAAAAATAATAATAACTGCATGTATTTAAATTTTTTATTGACAAATTTAGCAAAAAGTGCTTCTTCAATTGATTTAATATTTTTTGACTGAAATATTCAAATAAACTCAGAGAATGTTGACAGTGAAGTCACTAAGATTATTGTGTCAGACATGACTGACCAAATTGGTGATGCCCACGTCACTGTCCAATTTAGTGATGTCACTGACCAAGTTGGTGATGTCACTGACCAAGTTGGTGATGTCACTGACCAAGTTGGTGATGTCACTGACCAACTTTGTGATGTCACTGACCAACTTTGTGATGTCACTGACCAACTTTGTGATATGGAGAAACTATATACATTTCTGCCCTAAAAAAATTAATGGGGTTTAAGGAAAACTTAATTTGACTGTGAATAAATTAGTACTAGTATTTAAAAAATTCACAAAATTAAAGAGTTTTTCATAAATAATATATTTTTTATGATTATTTTTATTGAAAGCTACAATATATCACATGCTCATCAATTTTGGAAACCAAATTGATAAGAAACCTTTTTCTTTCCGGGCCTGATAGTGGGTATTCCATTTATAAATGACACATTGATCTTTGGGAAAATTACATTTTTTGCTTTCAATAAAACAAATGTGAGAATTAACTTCATTTGGCTGTGCAGTATTATTTGAAAAAAATCCAAAATTAAAGAAATTAATTGTTTTATATTTTAAAACGTTATATTATTGATGATTATTTTTGTTGAAAAACTCTAATAACCTGATTTACTATAAGCAAAGTCCTTCTGTCGATAGAGGGACTGTGCTATAAGGTTATAAATCTAATGCTATTCATGTTTGTTAGTTAGATTGAAAGTGCTGCCCTATATATTATTACATGTGGGTTGCTATAAAGAAAAGTTATTAGCAAGTTAAAGGTTCCCATTTGTTCGTGCTTTGGTTCATGTATTCACTATTGGCAGTGGACAAAAGTTGTGTGACCTCTCCTTGACCTGGTTGCTAGGCAAGCTATTACAGTTTGAACAGAAGAAAAAAAAATGTACAGTTTTATGTTCGAACATCAAGTTTTCTTGTGGAATGGCAATTCATAGTTTTTATGTTAAATAGAAAAGCAAGTTCAGAGCTAAAAAAATGTTCATTCTCCTGACGAGAAGGTTTGGTGATTTATGTATGACCAATCAAAAAGGGTATAATCATTGAGTTGTTTGGATGTTATTTCTTAACTCAAATGCTATTTTTACTGTATACTACTTGCTTGTCCTACTATTTGATACTTTGAAGTTGGAATGATGACATTCGAACCATGGTTTTATCAGGTATAGTAAACATTTTAATTTCAAAATCAGCAAAAGTTTGATGGATTTATTTTGAAGCTTCAGATTCTTTTCATTTTTTTCCAGTTTCATTTTGTTATTGGAATTTTCCAGCTCTAAATCTTTCTGCAACCCGATAATACTTTCTGTTAATGTTTACATTACAAGTTTTGATCAGAAATTTGCAGATTTTTGGTTGGTATTTTTTTCATCGGATGTCTCTTTGAAAGGTGTTCAAAGTTGACAAAGGCAGTTATTACGATAATTCATTTTAATATTTAATACTGGAAATCATTTGTAGCATATGTGATGGGTGTTGTGTCAGTTATTAAATTCAAAGCTGCAGCTGTGAGCCTAATGCATTTACATGTATCATGCTTCCTGTATAAAGGCAGCCACATTGGTGTCGGAAATGCGGTTTATTGTACGATACTCATTTATTTTCAAACTGAAATTTGACATATTCTTGCTTGTGATACAGGATTACAACACATAATGATCTATCTTCTCTCACTTACTGAAAATAGTTTAAAAAAGGCTTAGAATGCTTTTCTGTTTTTTCATACACCCCGGTAATGCCAAGGTAATACCAATACCATACCAAGATGCAACCAATAAAATTGTCTGCTGGCCATGCCTGTCACGGAAAACACAGCATGAAGCACAAAACCATAATGGCTTTTTGTTCTGAAATTATTGAATTGTAGCAAAAAGCTATTCATGGTTTTTCATATGGAATTATAAAAAAAAAATGTTGTAAAGCTAATAATCTGTGAACAAATAAATTGAAATTAAGGTAACCATAATATGACTGAAAATGTTTTTTTTTTATTATAAAATTATAACTGGCACAAAAAATTCAACTATCAAATACATATACATATATATTATATACACTGCCGGTTGTATTATATGTTGTATGTAAAGTCTGACAATTTTTTTGTCCAGAGAAAAAATACATTTATATATTTTGAAAAACATGAACATTAATTTAGAATACAGGTTTTAACAAACTTGGGGATAAATTTATAGATGTTATGGTGACCTTTAATTCAGATACTCATACTGGAGTTGGTATACCTCCAGTGGATAGAATTAAATTGTATTGTTATTTGCTAGGAAGAAGTGTTGCCAAGGAAGTCAGTGTGACACTATGTATAGACTGTTTAGGTTGGTCCTTGAAAATATTTTCTAATTTTGATTCCACTGTTGTTGCATCACTGATAGGTGATAAAGACAGTTGTCTTATCTCTGCGGACTGTTCAGAACAGCAGAAATAAGTGTATCGTGGATGAGTGGATCTCAAATGCACTATCCAAAGTTTTCATGCTACCCTTGTGTGCAGGAATCATAAGTAAATTATTAACGATTGAGTTATGTTATAGATGTTATCACTCATTGTCGTGAACAGGCTGACAAAATAAAATTTTGAACTTTCTCATAATATTGAGATGCAGATGTTATCACGTGTTGCCAAAATAAACCGGACCGAAAAAAGGGAACAGACTTTCTCGTAATTTTGAGGTGTACTAGACGCTATCAAATATTACTTAAATGAACCAGACTGAGAAGAAGAAAAAAATAGTTTTTTTTTAATTTTGTGGTGTAGATGTTATCACTTATAGCTAAAGTAAGCCAGAAAACCTTATTTATAGGTTTTTAAAAATAAGTGCCTATGTTCTAAAAATTGATACCGATAGGCACAACAGCATAGAACTAACAAACAGAATTTGTCTGTGATTTAAAAAAAATAGGATGAAGAATATTTTTTGATTAGATGTAAAAATTACCAAGTTGAATGAAACACACTTTTTAAAAGACAATGAAAAATGGCATCCATAGTAACCAATGCAATTGATAGACAGGTTAAAGATATAACGTTTATCCTGTTTCACACAAACCATATTAAACATAAAGCACCAGCTTGTCCTAAATTATTTAACATTTTGTTTTTGATTTGTAATTTTGATTTGTATCGTCTGTTTCTATTAGTGCTTGTGTTCAAACTTTATAATACTATAATCTCAAATTCCAAAGATGATATGATTGTAAAGTGTTTTTTGACAGTTTGAAAGTTCAAGCTGTCAGTTGTTGGGACTACAATAATAGTATTATTATGATTTTGCTGTTATTCTAAATGTCATAGCTATAGAATGTTGTATGTCATGATCATTTTAGTTCTCAGTCTGATGTGTTGGAATCAGCAGATGATCACGTTTTGTAATCTAATGTAAATTTATCCCCTTGTGTGGGAAAAGGTTTGTGCAAATACAGGGAAGATAATAATCAGACATATTGGAACTGAAGACATGTTTGTCTTTCTGGATACTTTATTCAGATATATGACATTGTTTAAACTTAGATTGGACTTAGATGCAAATTATTTTTTGTTCCTCAAATTCATTCATCTAAAAACAATTTGTTTATGGTCTACTCCATACAGTTTGGAAATCACTTTTTTCTAATAATTCTATCGTGAGAACAAAATAAAAAAAGTTGAAAATAGGAAGGGTAGGTAGTAATAAGATTGATATTTTGTCATATATTTTTAATTCCAATTTATCTTAAAAATAAAGATCCTGGGCATGTTGATTCATACAGTTACATAGAAGATTTTGCAAATAAATTACCTCAATACATCAGCCAATGATGATAAGCCACCATTTTCATGTAGAAAATTATATCCAGCATGCATCTAGAAACAGGAAGTGAATAACGTTCAGTGGCCACTCTCCACTTTGGTTATAAAAATATACAGTTTGGCATGCGAAATCTAAGTGAGATCCAGACACACACTATATTTATTTAACCCAGGCATCATTTTCAAATCATTTGGGAGGTTTTAATTGTGGTGTGAAATTATGATTTTACTTGTCAATATCATATCTAAAAGCAATCATGGATGTGATATATGATGTATATTAATTTATAATGTCTTAGTGAATAAAAACTGTCAAACCATGATAAAAGTACTGAACTTTAATTTCTATTCATCATGTCAAGAGAAAATTGATTTATTATTAAAATGTTATTAAATTTCCATTTGTGATAACATTATTTTTTGTGCAATACATACCATGAAGCTGTTGGTTGACTTAATTATTTATGATTATTTATGATTATTTATGATTATTGATAACATTCTGAGGTGTTATGATAATAGCAGACATTTTTAAAATTTTATAGTTGAGCCATTGTCATAAATCTTAGGTATGTAAAAATAAATAATTGAACCGTAATATCAGTATACTTATTATTACCTCACGCATTAATATTTTTAATGTAACTTAAGAGGTCGGATTCAACTAGTCTGCAAGTTGAGGTACAAAAATGTACCTAAATGTATTTTTCTGATGAGGGGCGGTATAATATCTCAAGAGGGCGCTGTTTCCTTATTGCTATGATTTAAATTGCTTGCCTGCAAGTTTGGAAGTGTGATTAGTAATTTCTAGGAATTTTATACACCGTTGTTGTCATAGATCACATGATATCAAAGAGGAAACCTGACTAAGTTAATCTGTGCTAAAAAGCAATCACAAAATATGGGTTCAAACTCAGATCTCACAAACGAGTGATGTGACAGACAATATGTATATTGAGCTATCTGGATGGTATAAGCCTTTGGATATTAGGATATAATTTTGTTGGGTAATGAATATTCATCAGTTGATCATATGCAGATCTTGGATAAAGTATTCACATTTTATGAAAACGATGACTACAAATTCCGAAAGGTCAATGCTCATGCACACATGTACTGCATTTACACATTGTGTAGTCAATGTTTTTGAACTTTTCTAGCATATTCTATTTGAAAATAGAGGCATGATCCTACTATCCCATTACTCCTGCAGAATTGTTGACAGGACTCACAAATGCTTTTAAAAGTATGAAAATATCCACTAATTATAAAAGGTTTCAAGGAATTCTGATTTTTCTTATATAAGTCCTACCCATGATAGAATGTCTCGACTTGCACCCACATTTTATTTTGGGTCAGACTTATATGATAATATCCCAGAATAGTCAGGAATTTATCTTTATTCATTGCCTGCTGACACCGTTTCTACCCATCCATCTATAAAGGCTTTCAGCAGACGATGTATGCAATCCAATGAGAACCAAAATGTGATAGAAAGGATGATAGATTACGGTACTATTTTTTCAACAATTTTGATCAATTGTACCCATTTAATCAAAAGTAACAAATAAATTTTGCAAAATAAATACAATTGGACAAGGATTTAGTGTATTCCAAATATGAAGTAGTTGAGAGCGACATCACTCGGCAGTTTATAGGGATGGCTGCACTGATTATGTTGGTAACAAGGAATTCTATCTATTCAACATCATGAACGATTAACATGGGGATTCATTATTAGTGAACATATGTACATTTCATTACTTTTTGAAAACAGTACATGTATGTGTGCAGAGTGAGGCTCACCTAATCACAAATGTTTACATAAAAACAGGGAAGTGAGAAAATACAGAAAAACTAAATAATTTGAGTACCGGTAACTCTCGTTGTAACTAGAAACGATTTACCATGAGCTTTGTTTATCACTCTCAAAGCAATTGTCGTTGAATGGACTGCACAGTGCTTGTAATGTTGGTATTAATTCTACAAGAGAATGCTATATTGTATTAGCTCTAATAGAAGTGAATATCAATCAAAAATTGCATTAAGTGTCTATTGGATCATTAAAATATGACTTATTTTGAGGATAGACATACCCGTGTTGTTTATAAGTACATGTACTACCAGTACTAATAGAGAAAATACAGTAACAGAATAATGGAATGCCCACATGTGATGAGGACAGTGTCTCCTTAATGGGAATAATTCTGTCACTTGACAAATAATTATCACATTATTTTGTTTTCTTTCTTTAGTCTGCGTCTTTAGAGTAGTAGCAATTTGTGCCAGGTTGTTTCACATTTTTTGCAAGTAAATTTTCTCATCTCTCCTGCGGACACAGCTTTGTTGGATATAGTGCATTGTCACTTTACTGTAAAAATATGTTGCTGAAGCAGTTGCCATGGCAACAATTATGAAACAGCCATGATATTTCAATTTTGAGCTAACATTTATATCTTGCATTGAACAGCGTAGATAGCATGTAGGAAAATGCCAAGATTGTGACAGGGAAAAATATATTTTGAATTGGTTGTGCTGAACGTAATTTGTGCTTTTCTGTGATTTAATTGGTTGTTAGAAAGGTAAGGAGAAATTCTTTTAAACTGCTCTAAATTTCAGTAACAGATCCATTGTTTGTGAATTAATTTATTGAGGAATGTTAAGCTCAATTCATGGCTTGTTAAATACTTCATCAAATGAGTGAATTTTGATAATCATTCTTTTTTTCTATCGTAATGATCAAATGTGTTTTTTGTGATATCAATAGTATATTGTGGTAAATTGATGAATGGTCTTGAAGGTTAAGCTTGACAACTTATTCAATGAGATTTGTATGGCAACTTGAAGGTCATCCATTTTATTTATAGTAACTGTCTCTTATTTGCCTAATAGTAACCCACAATATTTACTGCTCTGCATTATTACTGCATTAATAGTGTTTTCCTAGTGTGATCTTAAAAGATTTTGATTTTCTAAGATTCATTCAATTTTCTTTAAAAAAAACAAGTCAGTGAAATTAAAAATACATGTGTATTTGTTACAAGGAAAATGACAAACCAAAAGGATTCTTATTAATTTGATTTGTTTTTAAAATAAATAGCAAGAATTTATAAATTTCTTATGAAAACAATTAAAACTATGAAAATGATCTACTGATGGACATAAAGCTGGGTCGTTACAAATGATTTATATATTTTTATAAATCAAAATAGATGTAAGTATTCAAATTGACCAATCTAGAAATGGTATTGTGACATCATTCTTACTTCTAACGATTTATTTCAAAATTATTTAATCAGACGGCGGACATTTTGAAAAAATTGCAGTTGCCGTGTCATGTGAAGGCATGTACGTAGACAATGTTTAGCTCTTGAGCCTTTTACAGTTGAATATTTGAATTATAATTATAGCTGATGATCGGTATTTGCAAATTTTTTTTTTTTTTTTTTTATTTTAAAAAAAAAAAAAATATTTTTGTGTCAGGTGACAGTTCTGGACATTGAATGTCACCGTTGTCTCTCCTGACTTTTTTTTTTTTGTATCTGCAAATTGCAAGTGCTAGTGCTGACACACAGTGCATACAGACAAAAAAAATCGATGCATCTTTATTCCCTTACTGCTATGTTGTGTTTGAATGAGCTGCATATTTAATGTGTGTGATGTCCAACAGTATCCAACGTTTAAACATGCGTATGCGCAGTTCTGATCACTGCCTCTTTAAGTAAATTCTAATATCAAGTCATCCATCTTTATTACATGTACTGATATTACCTCATACAGTTCAAATAGTTAGTGGGTGCTTGAGAATGTGCACTAACCTGGGGGGTCTTATACACGTATGTACATTCACAGCCTGAGGATTCAGCATTGTAACATCTTTAATTTGAGTTTCCTGTAGTACATTATTTTTTGCAATTCAGGAATTCCACTATCTCAAGTAAGTGTATGACCTTGAATTCTCATTTACTATGACAGAATTTTTACATTTTTAACAGATTTGTGTTTTTTTTTTTATATTTCATTTACTGTTCTTATTTGTTGTGGAAATCCTCTGTATGTAAGCTGGTATGTATTGATGTTTTGTGGTAATTGAATTTATGAATCGTAAATAATTATCATTGTGGTGAGGAAAAATACTCATCATCAAATTGTTAAAAAAAATCCTTCTGTACTGATAATGATCTTCGACTAATATATAACAATGTGTTACCATGGAAACCAAGTGTGACAGCAACATACTCAAATTTTATCTTGTCAGTAATGTACGACAAATTGATGCTTATACTTATACTTAAGAATACAACTTGGCTTTATCCTTGGCAACCAAAATACAAGTAATTTCTGTTTTGTAAATATCCACTATTAATGTTTGCACTTTTACGGCCACGTACGACTACCAGTTATGGGATTACATGAGATGCCAATAGCGAGAAATTACATGAGTAAAGTCGCTACTTCGACACAAATAACTTAGGCATTATCAGGGTGTCATAGCAACAGATTACAAACTGTCTTTGCCAGTTCTTTATTTTTTTGGTCATCATAGCATCTTTCTACAAACACAACTTTTTCACAAAATTTCAAAAAATAATTAATCAGATTTTCATATTAATATTAAGTGTTACACCCCAATTTTGTTGGATAAATGTATGAATATTTGCAAGTGACTGAAAAATGTCACGGTAGATTGTCAGGGGCTACAAGGGCTCTTTCTTCGGTTACAAATAAATCCTTTCGAATATAAATTGACTACTTTACTAATTGTGCCTGTAAATTGCTTTTTCTTTACATGCACATATGTGTTCAGTCATGTAGCATATTTCAATCCTGTATCATATTTAGATATTAACATTATACAGTTAAGTATTTGGGCATTGGCTACACTCAAGTACGTACAGACTGTATATGACTGTCTCTGCCTATACAGGAGTCAAAATTAAAAAAAGACACGGTTGTGCAGTGGGACAGCATCGCTAAAAAACTAGTTGTTCATATGAAAATGTTGTTCAACAATTTTCATAGATTTTTAATCTAAACAAATTTTTAAAATTAATGGTTTGTTAGTATACACGTATCTAGAGGTAAGTAGCAATGCTTAAAACTTAACAATTTTTCTTGCACTGAACTGTAAATATTGCTGACAAATTGTGATTTCTAAAGAAAATAGGCAACCAGTTTGAAGATTTGGTTGTCCCATGCAGACAGGTGTTTCCCGGGGAACCCTGACAACCACCAATTTTGTACCCTGCTATATATAATTTGTTATACCATACAACACTTCAGGTTTTGCAGAGATGTTCAATCAGGAGAGTATGTGTCTCTTTCACACATAGATCTTAGAAAAGTAGGTGCTAATAAGCTATTAAGGATGAGAGTAGACTATTAATAAGCCCCCATTCGCCTTGTAAGCCGCTGAACACAGGCTTATTTTCAATATATCTGAAAACAGTGTCATAGAAAACAGTTTTAAGATGCTTTAAATACAATTAAATAAAATTTGCTTTGTTCAATGAATGTTAGTTATTTTAATAACTGATTTTAAAAAATGTACTTATTTTTGTTCTCATATTTATGACTCCTAAATTTTTTTGGCTAAAAATAACACTGTATTAGCTACATTACATTATTTTATAAAAAATAATCTATCTATCTACAAAATACTACTGTAACAGTGAATTTCACGAAGGCATGGATGTTTTCATATGAAATATTTATAAATACTTTATAAATTTCAAATGACAAGTGGAAACAACTTGACCAACCTCAACATGTTATTGAATGCATGGCAGTAAATCAGCCAATCAAATGGTTGTAGGAAACTGACAAAGACTCACAGGCATTACCCAAATGGCTTTTAGCTGTATCTAATGAAAGCATATTCCTTGGATTTGAATTATGCGCAAAGGGTTTTCCAGCGTAATGATTTATAAATATTTTATAAATTTCAATAAAGAACATTCATAACCTTCTTGAATTCACTGTAGTCTATCAGAATTTAGAATTTTTCCCATCAACATTTCCATTTGACTACCGAACATGTTGATGATTAAACCTTCTGAAAACAAATGGGAAAATTATGTGGGTTTATTTTCTTAATGGAGACAAAAATTGACACTGGAATTCTAGAGTTTAATAGCAGTCTACTCACAACTCACAAGAGATCTCTGTACTGCAGAATATAAGCTCTGGCTAAATCAATGTCTGATTGCTTATTGCTTCTAAAGATAGAAAGGGGATATTGAAACATGATGTTTTCTGAGCAGTTAATATCAAGTAAATAATCGCCGACAGTACTCATGTACCATATTTGATTTATTAGTAGTGCATATACTTACGTAAATGAAAGATGTGCATCTACATGTATATGTATATAAAGACAAAAACTTAATTATATTTTAATAATCCAGTATACAATGAATGCAATTCTGGTTTTATGTACACTTCTAATATTGCATGCTTGTGTTGTGGAACAACATATCGAATCGGAAACTATGCTTTTGAAATCAACTATCATGTTATTTCCTAGTATCACCATGGCAACTGATGGATGCTTCCTATGTGAACATAGTATTCTCAACATAAATTTCAACTAAAATTAATATCTGTTTTCTTTCTACTTAATTTTTGTTGTTTCATTCGAACGACCTGACAAATAATAAACAGTCAATGGTTGCCCCGGCAACATGCATTGTCATGCGTTCAGATTTTGTATAAATCAAAATAAACAACATATTTGACCCAAATTGTTACACATATAATGGGACCATATCAAATACATGTGATAACTTCCTTTTAATAACATGTTATATTAGTCTGGGTTTCTATATACCCTTCAAGTCACCAATGACTAGATTTCTGCTTGCCAAATAGTCTGCATTGCCAATTCATTCTCTTTTTTTCATTCATACCAAGTATAAACCGTTTGAACACCATAATATTCTCAGACAAAAATGTTGGTGTATTTTTCTATAATCGTAATTGTCGATTATAGAAAAATAATTGTGGATTAAATGGTAAAATAATTGTCGACTAAGTGGAAAAAGTTAATTAGATTTATCTTACATAAAATGACCTAAGTTGAATTGGCATAAGGGTTATATCATTCCAAATAAAGACTGAACACAGAAAAACTGAGAACAAATCTGTAATTAAAAAAAAAAGATTACTGATTAAAAAAATGAATTTGATATTTTGTTTTTGTTCAGTGGATATTATATAAACTTGTCGCTTTATAATAATTTAATTCCTTTTTAATATAAGATTATTTAAGTCTTCTGAAATCCGATTATTTTTCCAAATACAAGTTTTTAATTTTAGGTTTAATAAAAACAGTGTTTTTTAATTAAATAAATCCACTTTAACTTGCTGCATGCTGACATTAAATTATAAAAGCAGCTAAATGTCCCTCTTAAAAAACCCTTTACCCCCTGCTCATTTAATGGTTTCTTCGCACAATTATTTTATTAGCCAAACAAACAGTATTTTCAGTATTGAGCTTTATGCTTTCAACTCTCATCTATTATAACAGTTCTATTCAGGTATCAAAGTATTATCGGTATTTCAAATTAAAGTATTCGGTCGCTAACAGTTTCGCAATAACATTATTCGTCAGCAGAAGTGCACCTTCATCATGTCAGTGTTAAGCCGATTACATTTGATCCATATTATCTTGTGTGTTGGTCTTCATTGTCATGGTAACTGCTCTTTGTTATGAAATCTCCTAATTCTCTGATAATTATAGTGTTCCTTACCTTTTTGAATTATCAGGTTCTGTTCCCTTTGAACAATAATATTTCCTGCTAAACCAAACTTTGGTGTTAGGTTTTCCTCATTATATATATTCTCCTTTAAAGTTGGTTTTTCTTGCTTAGTTTTAGATTTACAGATTTAAATTTACCATCGGTTACAATCTTTGATAAATTTTTATTCTAAAAATACTGAAGTTATGTGTGTTTTTCATGCCAGAAAAGTATAGAACCATGGCAATTGTTGACTTTGGAATTCAAAAAGCTAATAATAACTAC
Source organism: Saccoglossus kowalevskii (assembly GCF_978046115.1). NCBI lineage: Eukaryota > Metazoa > Hemichordata > Enteropneusta > Harrimaniidae > Saccoglossus > Saccoglossus kowalevskii. The sequence goes on along the minus strand of NC_140661.1, from coordinate 27,481,294 downwards.
ATGTTGAAGAAATAAGTTTCCACATTTTTTTCATAGATGAAGCGAATTTGATTAATTTTGAGAATGAAACTTGCTCACTCATGTTTGCAATGCATTTTGGGAGCACCACATGGATAAAAGTGCATGATGCCCCCACCTGAACGCCTTGCCCTTCAAAATAGTTTCCTTCACAATTTCTGTCTCTGCTTAGAGATTGGATGGCCCCAGAAGTTCAAGCTCTACATAGTGGGTCACATAGTTCCTATACCATAGTGTGTCGTTCTTAGCTTGATCACGTATATGAATAATGTATTCTTACACCTCGCCACACAAGCATAATTCACTCAAATTGCCATTGTCAAACCCTTTTCACACCCATATATTTTCCCTGCCAATTTCTTGTTGCAAATGTTTTCAGTAATTTTCTCCAAAATCATGATAAATTTTGAATCAAACATGCAAAATACAATAATTGAAAATAATACATTGAACATGTTATGTGAAAAATATAATTTTATAGTTGAGGAATTTGCAATTTGGTAAAGGAAAATTCATATTTTATAAACATAAGTCACATAAAAATATTTTTCCCCAGTAGTCAACAAGCTGACCCAACTTGGTTTGTGGGATTCTATTTTAACTCAAAATTCCTATAAATATTAGTCCTGTTAGAGGGCACACTATCTCAATAGCTTCTCAAACCCCATCTCTCTGCATGTTTTTTTTTATCATCACTCCCTTAACTGTGTGAATGGTCATAGAAATTCACTTGCTTTTAAACCATTTGCTCTTTTCAACTCTTCTTTATACTGTTGTAGTCTTATTAGGAGCATTGAACTATAGTGCATACTGTACAATTTGTTTTTTTCTTTAATAGTACTCGCCTGTCGTAGTGCTTTGACATTTTCCTGGTCATGCACTCATTTCTTTGTGCTAGTCCGTTTGTCTTTTTACGGCATTAACAGTCAGCCATTCCAACCCACTTTTATTCTAACAACACCATATCAGCTGTGATTGTTGTCGCCATGGTAGCAACAACCACATTTGTTTACAACAAATATTACACTAAGATACGCATAGGTGTGTCTGTTTATATCTATCATAAAATACACATATACTGCAATACTAATTAATTATTAATGAATTATTTTTGAAGGTGGCTCAATTATTAGAAAAATAATAACGTTTATTTGTAATTATGTTACTAAGCATTATGTCATGTGATTTAGTATTCATGAGGATGTTTTATTTGGACACGAGATTCACAACAAATCTCTGAAAATTACAGCTAAGTGTTAAACACACTTATGGTTTAAAATGTCTGCAGGACTCTAGGTGGTATCTATCGCTGTTTAAGTACAAAAAAATCACTAAATTCATGCTTTTTCTTCACAATTATGATAAGTTTTGATTACGTTCTTGACGCATCACTATTTTTGGTTGCTGCATTATCTTCTTGCATCAGTAACGTGTCAAATTGGCTTAGAAGGCACACTGTCACTGTCCATAAAGTGAGAACGGAAAACAACCTCTGCCCATTCTACTGTATAAGGATTAGATATCCTGTGATATGAAGTGAACACATAACAGAAGAACCAAGTGATGCATTAAATTGTTTTGTAGTCGTAAAGGATTACATGTCGGCTTATAACAGCCATTTTTCTTTACAAGTGATTCTACTAGTTGATCGGCAGAATAGCGGTGATTGTGTTGGAAGCATGTTCAGTAAATCTACGTTCAAATCCTACCTGGTGCTGGGAATGGGGGTGGGGGTGGTGGGGTTGATGAGCATCACTCAGGAGTGAGATTTTGGCCACAAGCAGAATTCTTACACTAAAGTATGGGGTAACCTTGGTTGAGGGTCTGCAGATGCTTTTGTTAGATCAGGCCAGGTTGATGCAGGGATAGTGCCATAAGATAGATAACAGCTTTATTACAACCATGTAGAAAATTTTACATTTCTAATTTGGTTTTTAAAATGTAATAAAGTTAATAATAAATAACTAAAATAATGCCATTCTGATAGAAAATTGGTGCCTACTATGGAATGTGGTTACTGGGTACTGTGACAAAATGCTTTATATTCGTACAAGCTTTTTGAACTTAAAACAGCTGTGACATTCAATGTCTGAATCTGTCAATATCACCTGATATTAACAGAAATATTAAACGCTACATAAAAAAATGTACATGTGTACTCATGATAATAGATTCAATAATGTAGGTGTCGAAATAAGTATATTAAAACGACCCAGTACTTTGTATAAATGTCATGTTTCTTTCTTGAACTACACTTACTACCCTCCAGGCCTAATCCAGATAAATATATTTAACATTTAGGCAGGCATGGAATTTCTGTATTTGAACTTGTGTTCAATATAAAGTCTCAAACTAAAAAGTGTACTTTATGGATTGAAAAGACCTCTTTGTTGAAGGTTGTTTCTCCGCCCAAGTCTATCAACAAGTCCAAATACCAATCTGTTTATATCTCCCGTGGTCTATAGTGTGCTACTTGAAAAGCGCTGCAGGCTTAACAAAAGTTTATAGTCATAGACTTTGTGGCTTCTGATAACAGTCCATAAAAATTGCCCCAGTGAGGCATTTAATTGGTCGGTAGTTCTGCTGCAATGGTTGCATGGGTATGGCAGCCATTTTGAGTGTCCCAAGACAACAAGGCATTTAATTGGTCAGTAGTTCTGCTGCAATGGTTGCATGGGTATGGCAGCGTTTCTACCATTTTGAGTGTCCCAAGACAACAAGGCATTTAATTGGTCGGTAGTTCTGCTGCAATGGTTGCATGGGTATGGCAGCGTTTCTACCATTTTGAGTGTCCCAAGACAACAAGGCATTTAAGTTGAGTTGAATTTTTACTGTAAGCTATAATTTCAGGGTGTGAACGAAACACATTTGTTTAGTTGTCTAGGTGTTTGAGTACTGGTATTATATCATTAACTTAGTTCAGGTAGTTTCATCAGGGCAGAGAGCGTACTGCCCTCTATCAGACAGAGCTGATTGAACAAACCTAGAATTTGTTTTCGCTGAACATAATTTGTAGTCACCTTTTGACTCTAGTCTTAAACAGATGGTCTGTCCATCTACATGACTGCATTCCACAAACATGAATCATAAGATTTTGTTGGTACTATGTTGACTACTGTAGAATACTTTATTTTTGCTTGGAATTTATTTTCGCTATTTTCGCTGAAGGGATGACTCCGTGAAAATAAAATTCAGCGAATATACTTTTTTTCCTATATTTCACATTAAACTCATCAAAAATCAGTGAAACTAAATTCCAAGCAAAACGCCCTAAAAGCCTTTTCGGTGAAAATTAATTCCAGCGAAAATAAAGTATTCCACAGTATTTTGTTTAAAGTTTTTTAACATGAATTTACCAATTAAGAATTCTTTTGAAGAAAAAGTGTATATACTGATATTAAATAAAATTACCAATGTTTCTTAGTTGCTTCCAAAATGGTTGTGGTGGCCATGTAGTTTTCAAACCTTTTTGCTGCCTGTTGACAACTTCTGCTTTGCATTGAATACAAAGCATTACATTTCTGACATTTTCCCAAATTGGGTATATATTACGGATAATTAAAATTTCTCTCACCTGTAAAATTCATCTCTTTCACAAATAAATTACTTTGATACTTGATATGTAGGTACCTTTGAAATTTGTAACTTAGTGATAACAATTGCAATCACCATGGCAACAAACATATGAACTGCTATGTGATAACAATAACCGTGACAAATAACATAATCAAAACATAATCAACATTGTTGACACGAACACGATTTACTGTAAGGTTGCTTATTTAGAAACAAAATTGAGGTAGGGTCAACAAATATGCATGTTTTTTTTTAAATCATGAAAGTTGTTTCTTGACTCATTCAAAAATAGAGGTTACCTTTCGGAGTCCAAATTATCTGAGAATAGAAGCTGTCAACACAATATTCTCATCTCATTATGCAATAACCTAATTAACATGACTACAGTTTACCTTGATCAATGTTCATGTGACAAGAAGTTATCATAAATTGGTTGAAGCTCATTCCCACAGCCTCCAAAAAAAAATTGTCTTTATAGCCCCTAAAGTTTGAAATATTTTTTTATTGTGCCAAAAATTTGCATATTTATAAGTTGTTTTTTTATTTTGGCTTTACATAGTATTCATCTAAATAGTTTACTTGCATACAAAAAATTATGTTTTCCAAACACCAACAGATGTTTCTAAATAAAAACATTGAAGTGTATTTTACCTTGTGCTGAATGGGAAAGTACAAAAAGTGACACAATCATTTACGCAGTGGAATGCAAATTTGATTGGACAATCGTTAAAAGACAACTATTGTAGTAGTCTGTTTTATATTTTCTATTCTTTCTATTTTTATGGGAACTACATGTTTTGAGAGATAATTTAGCACTAAAATGGACATTTTATTTTTTATCCCCAATGGGAATAGTGTGACTTTAACCCCATATGTCTTTAATGGTTGGTGTAACTTTAACGTAATATAACGCTGCTCGCTCATAAATATACATTGTATGGCATCATATGTTATATTTCACTTTACCATAGCAACGGACGTTACTAAGGTTTTAATAACTAGGTAAAGGTGACTATGGTATAAAGAAAATGGCGCGAGTGTTATAGACCATGACATGGCATACGAGCACAATCTTCCATCACCTATCATAATCAGTCAACCGAATATTACTCTGTCTTGTTTCCCTTAAGCATGACTGCCCATTTAATTGATTTACCGTTATTGTGAAGATTGCATGATCATTACACAAATAACGAATTCGTCTACAAATATCGCTCATTCTTAAAAGTCACTCTTGTAGAAATGAGTAATATTTACGATTGATTTCTACCCCCGAGGCAACCAAAGTTTAAACCATCCATTCAGTCCTTTTCTATTGTTCTGGGGAGTTGCTGTTTGTTACGAGTATTTTTTCAGTGGCATGTCTAACCAAATAGATAATACGCCTAGCAATGGACCAGCTAGTTAACTTACACTTGGCGTACTATGAGGAAGAGTGCATATGATATTATTGGCTAGATTTCTGTTGTTTCTCGAATGAAAACAATTTGTTGCCAGGATGCAATATGATGTTGCTTCTATAAACGGCAACAATGAATTTCTTTGTGACATGAATATGTAGAGAATCTGGGGAGACACCGACCAGATCACCATTATTTAAACTGACTTTGTAGTTAGATTTTGATAAAAATCAATTTATCAAGTGTTTGCTCATGTAGAAGCGCATCTCCAAAAAATGGACATAAACCAAAAATAGCATTTCAAATTACACTATTATATTTAAACTTCAGGTTATAGTAGCCTTTCATATTTGTTCTTAAAAATTCACTGAGCGACTAAATTGTGGTAAAAGATTATTTCTGCAAATTGATAAAACATGATGTCATGAATTCAATAAGTTTTAAAGCAAAGAATGAGCACATTCCTTGCAAGGTTTTTTAGCTCTGCGCGACAAAGTCGACATATGAGTGATTGTTCTTCGGCGTCCGTCGTCGTCCATCGACCGTCGTCTGTGTCAATGTTTTACTTTTTCGACTTCTACTTGAAAACTACAAGCCTGAATGGTATGTGTGCACCTGGGTAGACCTCTCTTAGATTTGTTCATTTCATGATGATATCTTTAATTCTCTAATTTTGGTGAAAAGTTTGATTGCTTTAATTTCCAATAATTTTAACACGTTATTATTATATTTAGCAGGCATCTATGTCATACCACATGAATAGTCCTAGTAATTTCTATTTTATGCCAAATTATTCAGTTTTGAAACTGAATGATGATCACTATTAAGTTATGTTGATTTTTTTCAGTTTTGGTACAGAGCTGTATTTTCTATTCAGTTAGAAATTCTTGCAAATTAATTTAGTTTTAGGGCAGAATGAATATTTATTCAGTTTTGGGGCAGAATGCATATTTATTCAGTTTTAGGGCAGAATGAATATTTATTCAGTTTTAGGGCAGAATGAATATTTATTCAGTTTTAGGGCAGAATGAATATTTATTCAGTTTTGGGGCAGAATGAATATTTATTCAGTTTTGGGGCAGAATGAATATTTATTCAGTTTTGGGGCAGAATGAATATTTATTCAGTTTTGGGACAGATTGGATATTTATTCAGTTTTGGGGCAGAATGAATATTTATTCAGTTTTGGGGCAGATCTCCTAAAGTCAGATATAAGACTAAGTATATTATATTATATTTTGGTTTACATGTACTTCGCTTTACTTTCATGAAACCATTTGCCAACAAAATAACATTTCAAATACAGGATTTGAAATTAAAAATTAAAGTCGCCTATCTATCAGACAGGTTGGTGAATGAAAGTACCTTTCCCATTTGATGATGTACCTGTGAAGATAAATTAAGATTTATTATTTAAAATATAATTTTAATTATTGGCTCATGATATTTTAAAAGTCTTAACAATTCTGAAAGCAATTTTCTGGATATTAGCAACCCCATTTGGTCAGTTAGCAAAACTTTATATCTTTATCCACCTGTCCAAAGGGACAGGCAATTTGTATATTTACCAGTCCCAGCTAAAATCTGCCTGTCTGGGACAGTTGGACAGGCCTCAGTTATCATAACAATAGAGATGTTTTACATATTATAGTGTTATGCAAATTAACCATGATACTATGAAAGTTTCCTAGAAAACAAAACAAAAAAACTAAGGCATGGTCAAATAGTTTTGTACCCTTCCTGAGAACAGACCTTGGCGAATATTAAAGACAATCTGTTTCATTATTTATTAAAAATTGTTATTGAATATACAACTAGTGAGGTTTTATTATCACTATATAACAATTTATGATTCTCCATGGTCCAACTGTGAGTGACACTGGCTTGAATCTGTGGAGTGTAGGTGTGTAAACACCAAGGTTGCTATGGTCACCATCTAGTATTAGAACCAACACTAGAGGGCAGTACAACTTCATATAAGGAGCTTAACTTGAGCATGAGACCGACCAGGATGTGAAAGGAATTGATTTAAAAATATATCAGATTTAATATAAACGTTTTGTAGTTTCAAAATAGATTTAATCGATTAGAAAAAGATTAAAAACATTTGTTAAAATCTTTTAGTGATATCTTTCTTTGCCTCTATATCTGTCGACATGTTGGAGGCAGTCATTCAGAAGTCCTGTATTTATCACAAGAATGAATAACTATACCTGTGATTCTAAACACTTTGTTATAAAGGAGGGGCACTGTAAATGATTGTTCCTGTCTTTTACAGGTTTTTCTTTTGTTATATTTTATGCGCCAAGTTTTATTTCAGTCAAAAAAAAAAGGAAAGTCACAGTCTTCTACTAAGCACTCATTTATGAGTTCTCCTTGTTTCCCGTCATGAAAACGGAAGATATGGCCGAACTGTGAGTACGAGCTGACATTTAAACTTTGGGAATTGCCACACACGGCCCTGAGACTAATGAGTCGTTTATAAATTGTTTATTCTAATACAAGGGTGGGTAAGTTGTTGAATTACCATTCATATTGATCTATCCTTCACTTGTCAGGAAGCTGTCACTAACACATTTGTCTTTCTTTACTGATCGTCCAATTTTATTTTGTTTGAACTTTAACTTTACATTGCAATACATTTACTTTGTTATAATCATTTCATTTTTATTAAGGTTTTTATATTTGAATGAACAGTAGTTTCTTACATTTTTTCTGTCTTTCCAAAAAATTAGAAATTGTCAAGTTCTTGTTGGTTAATGAAAGCATATTTCTCGCTAAGATACTATAAGGCATGCTATTCATAATAAGGACCGTTAGGTTTAAGCCTGTTGTATGATGGGACACTATTCTTCCCAACTATTGTCTATTTATAACCTTGCTATAGAAAACAGACAACAATAGACTGTTATTGTTTGAATAACAATAAGATGGGCTGAATAAAGCCAGCTACCACCCATCCTACTGCTGACGTACTTATGTAGCCTCGTAGTTTACTCGATGTATGTTTGCTGTTCCTAGTTGCTACAGACAACATAATCAAAAATCGGGCATGTTTGCTGGTCGGCTGCTCTCTTCTGATCTTGTTTACTGAAACTGATCCCTATTTGCTCAACAATGTGGCATTTATTGTGATTGAGGCACTCAAGACTTTGATGCATTATGAGGACTTTTTACCAATTTTTGTTGTCTTCTGTGGAGCCGTGATGTACCCATAATGTCAAACGTCGATGTAACAGAGCAGCTGGTGGGTGCATCAAAGAAAATTTCCGCAACAAATTTGCATATTGTTATCTTGTTGTGTCACCTGTGTTGATAAATGTATTGTTTCATGCTGTTTCACTCAAGAAGCCATTCAAACCGTTAAGTTTTGCTTTGACTGTGAAGCTCTTTTATGTACGAAATTTTAAACACGATCACTCATGCTTGAAATGTCCGGTACTTATCTTCTATACAGATGTACTTGCTAGTTGTCAAATTTCATGTCTTAGCTCTGTCTTTATTTCAATGTTTGCAGTGGTTCCTAAAAGTTTGGGGGTGGGATATGAGAACTGAAAAGACAGATTACCGACACTCAATGTGTGTGTTTAACGCCAATCTAAATATTATACTTCCCACTTGGGTATATATTGAACCTGTTTCGGGTAAAATTTTCAATTAAATCATGGTTAGATCAACACCCTATGAATCAATATTGATCTTACATAACTTTTACTTGTTTTGGTTTGTCATTTTCTTGCTCTTTCTTTATTATTTTGTTTGAATATGGCGTACGTTGTCGAAGTCAAAACTTCTATGCAGTCAGGAATGCACTTATCAGTCTGTGTAGTTTTTAGTATACTTGATGATATTCTTTAAGTATAATGTACTGTAAAGGGGTTAATTATTCACTGGGTTTTAAATTTTGCTTATTTCGCTAACTGGAAAATGCGCTAAATTAAAACCCAGTGAATATATAAAATTGTGCATAGAACACATTATCTAAATGATAAAACCGTGAATTTAAAATCCACTGAATATGCCTGAAAGGGCAACCCAGTGAAAATTAGTCATTTTACAGTAGTTAATTTCAGGTAAAAGATGCTTTCTGCTAAATGTTAAAATTACCCCACAATGTTAGCTTTTTTGGGGACTGCAATGAAAGATTCATGATTAAAAATAAAAAAAGATTAAAAGTTTCTATTTAAAACCAAAAAAGTTTTAAAAATACCATTTATCAAAATGTCACTTCATAGCTGGATTGGTGTAATATTTTGTGAGTTCTCAAAAAAATACATTTGCCGTTGATCAGTAGAAGTTTGATTTGTGTGTGTTCATGTTGTTGTGAAGCTCTCTAGCATTGTCAGGTAGTATAAGCTTTATGCTATATACTGAACCTTTGTGGCACCTTCAACTTACCTAAGCGAATCTAAACATTTCCCATTTTATCTATGTTTGCTCACCACATCTGCTGCGATCAAGTAGTAGCTATATATACATAGCAACGCCATGACTTACTGCTTATAATTTAAACTCACCATATCGGACATGTTGGTATCAAAAGAAGAGTAAGCAATACCTGTGATAGCCTGAAGAGAATACACAACAACGGAGCACCCGTTGTTTGCTCGATCTTTTAATCAGCACGTTCATTGCTTTCACTGTTCTGTTTCTTTATTCAATTGTCTAGTGGGGTTATAGAGATAGCTACTATGCAGTTAAACTTGTTTCAACATTTTGATTTGAGTCAAAACTCCCTGTATTCCTGTTTTCACATTTCTACATGTATGTATTTTTCTGTAATTTATTTGTAAGTTTTGGATGTGCAAATGGACATATTTTCAAATTTCTGACAGATCTTGATCAACATTTTTCAGAAAGTATGTACAACAAACTAAGCTAACTTTGAAAATCTTCGACCTTAGTTTATAAGTGTTAACAATTATGTATGAAGTTTTTATTGTGATGTGAAATAGCCCCATGATTGTTAATTTATCGTAATATTTTAAAACTGTTTCCTTATATTGTGACATAGAGTGCAGTCCTGGCGTAATTTAACTTTATTTAGAAATGTGTCAGTTTTGAAAACAAACTAAGCTAGCGTCAGCTGAATGTTAAGTTATGCTTTGATCGTACTGTAGTTAATGATGTCTTTTTGTTAAGCTTTTCAACACTATTGTATCCCGAGTTAATGGTTTGATTCATATGTCTTTGAGTAACATAGTGATGTATGTTTGGTGTCATGGCCTTGTTGGATGTGCAAAGAGCCTGATGTACTGTACTCTTCAATTTAAAAAACTGTTTGTTGATGACAGGATCAGAATTTAGATTATTTAAATGGTTGATAGTTTGTTACAAAACTAACAGAAACCAAATAGTTTAAATGATTTGCTTGTTTCAGAGAAATTCATAGAGATAGCAAATCAATTAAATCGTTTAAAAGGTATTTGCGAATGTTGTTCTGTCCTTGTTTTTTTTGTTTTTCCTTGTTTACAAAATGTACAAATTATTTTTTTTGACTTGTTATTTTGGTTTTCTATTTTCAGAAGTTAGACACAGAAAGAGACGTGTCAACAGCGGGATCAGGATCCAAATCAGGTAAGCAACTATAATCTAAATATCTTTCTGAGTGTGACTCAAACCTGATGTACTGGTAAGTATAATAATTATGTCTGACCAACTACCTCAACAAATCAAGTTTAGATCTCACAGGAACAACAACCAATCAGAACTTGTGTTATGGGATGAACTCACAGGAATATCAACCAATCAGAACTTGTGTTATGGGATGAACTCACAGGAATATCAACCAATCAAAACTTGTGTTACGGAAAAGTCTAGCGGGAATATCAACCAATCAGAACTTGTGTTATGGAAAGAACTCACAGGAATATCAATCATAACTTGTGTTATGGAACAATCTAGCAGGAACAGCAACCAATCAGAACTTGTGTTACGGAACAAGCTAGTAGGAATATCAACCAATCAGCACATAGGTTATGAAACAATCTAGCAGGAACAACCACTATTTCAGAACTTGTGTCGCAAAACATCTAGCAAAAACAGCAATCAATTAGAACTTGTGTTACTGGATGATCTTACAGGAACAGCAGCCACTTTCAGAACTTGTGTTATGAGATGATATTGCAAGTACAGCAACCGCTCGAAACTTGTGTTACCAAACAATACCACAGGAACAGCAATAAACCAGAACTGGTGTTATGAGCTGCTTTCTAGTTAAGCAGGCTATATTCGTGAGATGAAATCTGCATGACTTGCTGTGGTAGATGGTCAGATATAGTAAGAGGGGATGCACACTGTAAAACGGAATAAAAGTGAACAAAGACACTACCTGCATCAAATTTTAATCAGATCATATCTAAGTTTGATACAAGATTTTACTTATTATTACAATTATTAAAAATTTATGAAGATTTCCAGACAGGAGTACCGGTAGTATCAGTGTCATTCAGTGTTCTGAACTGACATATACAATATTTGAAAAAAATAAATGATGTACATACAGGAAATTACCAAGATTTGTCCCCGCTAAAATTTCAAATCTGAATAACCAAATAAGCTGAATTTGGTAATTTTTTATACCTTATTTGCTATGTTAGAAGCATACACTTATTTAAAATTGTAGAAATGTTTCTATGGTCAAAATAAGCAATATTCTAGTGGTTTAGTATAAAACAGTGCAATTTTTGGTAACTATAATCTTCTATTGCAGCCTATATGGGAACCTCTGCTTACTATAAAATACTTTATTTTTGCTTGCAACTTATTTTCGCTGTTCTGTTAAGGGATGATTCAGTGAAAATAAAATCCAGTGAATAATAGTATACCTTTTTTCCTATATTTTACATTACTCATCAAAAATCCGTGAAAATAACACAACCAGCAAAAATTTTTCAGCGAAAATTAAATCTAATCTGAAAAAAGTTTTTTTTTTATTTCATGTAAAACTGAGTTAAAATGATGCACAACATAATATGTTTTAAATGAACTACAGCTGAGAGATTTAAATCTTGAGCCACACACACACAATTTTTCCTCTGTATATCAGGAATTAAAAATATAAAAAAAATTGTGAGAAGCTTATGCCCCTTGAATAAACGATTTCAAATTTTGATGGAATTTATTATTTAAATTTGTATTGAAGTACTTAGATTTTGACGGTCATGGACTATTTATTTTGTGGAAGGTAATAACCATTCACTATAGCAGTGATAGGGTTATTATTCACTTCAACTGAGATAATGGCATGACGTAGTCATGGAAATTTGTTTGTTTGTTTGTTGGCTGACAACTCTCCAGGTGGGTATGAATACAATTGTTGTCGATTTTACACTAGACTTGTACCCTTGGATGTGATTGGGACCTCTTTAATTTTTAATTAAAATTTCAAGGTAAGTATGATTAAAACATTTAGTATATATGATAAATTAAAGTCTTTGTACTTGAATTTGAAACTTGAATATGTATTGTAGCTATTTAATCACCACTGTCATCACAAAATACCATGGAACACAAAGTTTTTACTGCTATGAATGCTCCTGATTGTCACAAAGTCATTGTAATCCTAAAATTTCTGTTTTTTTCTTGAACTGGGAATTTCATAAATTTGTCTGTGGCATGATTTATGCATAGACTACCTCTCTTTTAATGTACACCACCTTTAATTGATGCAAACAAATTTATAAATTCAAGTCTCTTTTGGTGAAAAGTCACTGAAATTGAAAATGGCAGTGATAGAATTAAAAGTTTGATTGTATTTTCTATAATTTGGGTTTGAATATAGGTCCAATTAATTCAAAAATGTAAAATTTACTGTAAAAATTTTAGCAGAAAAAAAATTTCAGTGAATTGCCACCTGTTGATTGTTTTTATCTTCTCCCGATAACAATATTACTGGTATACATATTACAAACGTTGTTTCTTGCAGTTATATCTTGTAAATCTTAAGACTATTTTCTCATTTTGCAAATATCCAACATCAATTATCTACGGTACTTATTTACCCTCCCCTTCTGGACTGGTACGTTACCACTTCTGTCTCCCTAAGTAGTGGTACATTATCATTTCTATCTCTCAAGTAGTGGTACATTATCATTTCTGTCTCCTTAAGTAGTGGTACATTATCATTTCTGTCTCCCTAAGTAATGGTACATTACCAATACTGTCTCCCTAAGTAGTAGTACATTATCATTTCTGTCTCCCTAAGTAGTGGTACATTACTACTCCTGTCTCCTTAAGTAGTGGTACATTATCATTTCTGTCTCCCTAAGTAGTGATACATTACTACTCCTGTCTTTCTAAGTATCATTTCTGTTTCCCTAAGTAGTGGTATGTTATTACTCCTGTCTCCTTAAGTAGTGGTAGATTATCATTTCTGTCTCCCTAAGTGGTGGTACATTACCACTTCTGTCTCCCTAAGTATCATTTTTGTTTTCCTAAGTAGTGGTACATTACTACTTCTTCTTAATTAGTGGTACATTAGTATTTCTGTCTCCCTAAGTAGTGGTACATTATCATTTCTGTCTTCATAAGTAGTGGTAAATTACCACTTCTGTTTACCTAAGTAGTGGTACATTACTACTCCTGTCTCCCTAAGTAGTGGTACATTATCATTTCTGTCTCCCTAAGTAGTGGTACATTACTACTCTTGTCTCCTTAAGTAGTGGTACATTATTATTTCTGTCTCCCTAAGTAGTGGTACATTATCATTTCTGTCTTCATAAGTAGTGGTAAATTACCACTTCCGTTTACCTAAGTAGTGGTACATTACTACTCCTGTCTCCCTAAGTAGTGGTACATTATCATTTCTGTCTCCCTAAGTAGTGGTACATTACTACTCTTGTCTCCTTAAGTAGTGGTACATTATTATTTCTGTCTCCCTAAGTAGTGGTACATTACCACTACTGTTTTCCTAAGTGGTGGTGCATTATCATTTCTGTCTCTCTAAGTAGTGATACATTATCATTTCTGTCTTCCTAAGTAGTGGTACATTACCAATACTGTCTCCCTAAGTAGTGGTACATTACTACTCTTGTCTCCTTAAGTAGTGGTACATTATTATTTCTGTCTCCCTAAGTAGTGGTACATTACCACTACTGTTTTCCTAAGTGGTGGTGCATTATCATTTCTGTCTCTCTAAGTAGTGATACATTATCATTTCTGTCTTCCTAAGTAGTGGTACATTACCAATACTGTCTCCCTAAGTAGTGGTACATTATCATTTCTGTCTCCCTAAGTAGTGGTACATTATCATTCCTGTCTCCCTAAGTAGTGGTACATTACTACTCCTGTCTCCCTAAGTAGTGGTACATTATCATTTCTGTCTCCCTAAGTAGTGGTACATTATCATTTCTGTCTCTCTAAGTAGTGGTACATTACTACTCCTGTCTCTCTAAGTAGTGGTACATTATCATTCCTGTCCCCCTAAGTAGTGGTGCATTATCATTTCTGTCTCTCTAAGTAGTGGTACATTACTACTCATGTCTCTCTAAGTAGTGGTACATTATCATTTCTGTCTCCCTAAGTAGTGGTACATTATCATTCCTGTCTCCCTAAGTAGTGGTGCATTATCATTTCTGTCTCCCTAAGTAGTGGTGCATTATCATTTCTGTCTCCCTAAGTAGTGGTACATTACTACTCTTGTTTCCCTAAGTAGTGGTACATTATCATTTCTGTCTCCCTAAGTAGTGGTACATTATCATTCCTGTCTCCCTAAGTAGTGGTGCATTATCATTTCTGTCTCTCTAAGTAGTGGTACATTATCATTTCTGTCTCCCTAAGTAGTGGTACATTACTACTCCTGTCTCTCTAAGTAGTCGTACATTATCATTTCTGTCTCCCTAAGTAGTGGTACATTATCATTTCTGTCTCCCTAAGTAGTGGTACATTACTACTCCTGTCTCCTTAAGTAGTGGTAGATTACTACTCTTGTTTCCCTAAGTAGTGGTGCATTATCATTTCTGTCTCTCTAAGTAGTGGTACATTATCATTTCTGTCTCCCTAAGTAGTGGTACATTACTACTCCTGTCTCTCTAAGTAGTCGTACATTATCATTTCTGTCTTCCTAAGTAGTCGTACATTATCATTTCTGTCTCCCTAAGTAGTGGTACATTACTACTCCTGTCTCCTTAAGTAGTGGTAGATTATCATTTCTGTCTCCCTAAGTAGTGGTACATTACTACTCCTGTCTCCCTAAGTATCATTTCTGTCTACCTAAGTAGTGGTACATTATCATTTCTGTCTCTCTAGGTAGTGGTACATTATCATTTTTGTCTCCCTAAGTAGTGGTACATTACTACTCCTGTCTCCTTAAGTAGTGGTACATTATCATTTCTGTCTCCCTAAGTAGTGGTACATTACTACTCCTGTCTCCTTAAGTAGTGGTAGATTATCATTTCTGTCTCCCTAAGTAGTGGTACATTACTACTCCTGTCTCCCTAAGTATCATTTCTGTCTACCTAAGTAGTGGTAAATTACTACTTATGTCTTTTTAAGTAGTGGTACATTATCATTTCTGTCTTCTTAATCAGTGGTACATTATCATTTCTGTCCCCCTAAGTAGTGGTAAATTGCCACTTTTGTCTCCCTAGGTATGTGATGAGTTACCACTTTGGCTCCATAGGTCGTAATATATTATCACACAAGACAATTACATTACTACTCCTGTCTCCTTAAGTAGTGGTAGATTATCATTTCTGTCCCCCTAAGTAGTGGTACATTACTACTCCTGTCTCCCTAAGTATCATTTCTGTCTACCTAAGTAGTGGTAAATTACTACTTATGTCTTTTTAAGTAGTGGTACATTATCATTCCTGTCTCCCTAAGTAGTGGTGCATTATCATTTCTGTCTCCCTAAGTAGTGGTGCATTATCATTTCTGTCTCCCTAAGTAGTGGTACATTACTACTCCTGTCTCCTTAAGTAGTGGTAGATTATCATTTCTGTCTCCCTAAGTAGTGGTACATTACTACTCCTGTCTCCCTAAGTATCATTTCTGTCTACCTAAGTAGTGGTAAATTACTACTTATGTCTTTTTAAGTAGTGGTACATTATCATTTCTGTCTTCTTAATCAGTGGTACATTATCATTTCTGTCCCCCTAAGTAGTGGTAAATTGCCACTTTTGTCTCCCTAGGTATGTGATGAGTTACCACTTTGGCTCCATAGGTCGTAATATATTATCACACAAGACAATTACATTACTACTCCTGTCTCCTTAAGTAGTGGTAGATTATCATTTCTGTCTCCCTAAGTAGTGGTACATTACTACTCCTGTCTCCCTAAGTATCATTTCTGTCTACCTAAGTAGTGGTAAATTACTACTTATGTCTTTTTAAGTAGTGGTACATTATCATTCCTGTCTCCCTAAGTAGTGGTGCATTATCATTTCTGTCTCCCTAAGTAGTGGTGCATTATCATTTCTGTCTCCCTAAGTAGTGGTACATTACTACTCTTGTTTCCCTAAGTAGTGGTACATTATCATTTCTGTCTCCCTAAGTAGTGGTACATTACTACTCCTGTCTCTAAGTAGTCGTACATTATCATTTCTGTCTCCCTAAGTAGTGGTACATTATCATTTCTGTCTCCCTAAGTAGTGGTACATTACTACTCCTGTCTCCTTAAGTAGTGGTAGATTACTACTCTTGTTTCCCTAGTAGTGGTGCATTATCATTTCTGTCTCTCTAAGTAGTGGTACATTATCATTTCTGTCTCCCTAAGTAGTGGTACATTACTACTCCTGTCTCTCTAAGTAGTCGTACATTATCATTTCTGTCTCCCTAAGTAGTCGTACATTATCATTTCTGTCTCCCTAAGTAGTGGTACATTACTACTCCTGTCTCCTTAAGTAGTGGTAGATTATCATTTCTGTCTCCCTAAGTAGTGGTACATTACTACTCCTGTCTCCCTAAGTATCATTTCTGTCTACCTAAGTAGTGGTACATTATCATTTCTGTCTCTCTAAGTAGTGGTACATTATCATTTTTGTCTCCCTAAGTAGTGGTACATTACTACTCCTGTCTCCTTAAGTAGTGGTACATTATCATTTCTGTCTCCCTAAGTAGTGGTACATTACTACTCCTGTCTCCTTAAGTAGTGGTAGATTATCATTTCTGTCTCCCTAAGTAGTGGTACATTACTACTCCTGTCTCCCTAAGTATCATTTCTGTCTACCTAAGTAGTGGTAAATTACTACTTATGTCTTTTTAAGTAGTGGTACATTATCATTTCTGTCTTCTTAATCAGTGGTACATTATCATTTCTGTCCCCCTAAGTAGTGGTAAATTGCCACTTTTGTCTCCCTAGGTATGTGATGAGTTACCACTTTGGCTCCATAGGTCGTAATATATTATCACACAAGACAATTACATTACTACTCCTGTCTCCTTAAGTAGTGGTAGATTATCATTTCTGTCTCCCTAAGTAGTGGTACATTACTACTCCTGTCTCCCTAAGTATCATTTCTGTCTACCTAAGTAGTGGTAAATTACTACTTATGTCTTTTTAAGTAGTGGTACATTATCATTCCTGTCTCCCTAAGTAGTGGTGCATTATCATTTCTGTCTCCCTAAGTAGTGGTGCATTATCATTTCTGTCTCCCTAAGTAGTGGTACATTACTACTCTTGTTTCCCTAAGTAGTGGTACATTATCATTTCTGTCTCCCTAAGTAGTGGTACATTACTACTCCTGTCTCTCTAAGTAGTCGTACATTATCATTTCTGTCTCCCTAAGTAGTGGTACATTATCATTTCTGTCTCCCTAAGTAGTGGTACATTACTACTCCTGTCTCCTTAAGTAGTGGTAGATTACTACTCTTGTTTCCCTAGTAGTGGTGCATTATCATTTCTGTCTCTCTAAGTAGTGGTACATTATCATTTCTGTCTCCCTAAGTAGTGGTACATTACTACTCCTGTCTCTCTAAGTAGTCGTACATTATCATTTCTGTCTCCCTAAGTAGTCGTACATTATCATTTCTGTCTCCCTAAGTAGTGGTACATTACTACTCCTGTCTCCTTAAGTAGTGGTAGATTATCATTTCTGTCTCCCTAAGTAGTGGTACATTACTACTCCTGTCTCCCTAAGTATCATTTCTGTCTACCTAAGTAGTGGTACATTATCATTTCTGTCTCTCTAAGTAGTGGTACATTATCATTTTTGTCTCCCTAAGTAGTGGTACATTACTACTCCTGTCTCCTTAAGTAGTGGTACATTATCATTTCTGTCTCCCTAAGTAGTGGTACATTACTACTCCTGTCTCCTTAAGTAGTGGTAGATTATCATTTCTGTCTCCCTAAGTAGTGGTACATTACTACTCCTGTCTCCCTAAGTATCATTTCTGTCTACCTAAGTAGTGGTAAATTACTACTTATGTCTTTTTAAGTAGTGGTACATTATCATTTCTGTCTTCTTAATCAGTGGTACATTATCATTTCTGTCCCCCTAAGTAGTGGTAAATTGCCACTTTTGTCTCCCTAGGTATGTGATGAGTTACCACTTTGGCTCCATAGGTCGTAATATATTATCACACAAGACAATCCAAATATATAGTTGACATATAGTATTAAAATAAGTAGTAATCCGTTTTTGTGCATTATCTTGCTTAAATTATAAAATTATGTTAATTAGCAGTTCATGTTGACCTCAGAAAAATAGTTGTTTTTTAAAATGATGAAAAAATGCCTGATGGAAAATAAATAACACTAAACAGGGTTATATATAGAAGGACTGTATTTCACCACAGAGGGCAGTATACATATCAACACAATAGGATGGTATACAAAGGTGTGTTTGGGTCATTTTAGTAACAAAATATAGTATCGTCAAGGTTTATGATAGGAAGTCTAATGATAAGATGGCATTGTACTGTAGTTTATGAAAGTTCTAGCTAGATAAGCAGATCAGTTCTAAAACTCATAAAACAAGAAAAGACAAATCCCATTTTTTTGGAAATAAAAAAAAATTCTGAAATTTTGGGAACATTTTTTTGTGTGGTTTTTTTCTAAAAAATTAGCATTAACTATTATATTGACAAACAATATTACATATAGTTTACTTACACATGAACACATAAAAAATTAAAATTTTCCGAACATTAATAGGTTTTCCTAAATTAGTCTGGATGCTGTTTACACATTTTTAACTATGCCATGATAATGCCGTGATAAGACGTAGCATGACTCACAACATACCGAGCTGTATTTTACGTGATAAGACGTAGCATGACTCACAACATACCGAGCTGTATTTTACGTGATAAGACGTAGCATGACTCACAACATACCGAGCTGTATTTTACGTGATAAGACGTAGCATGAGTCACAACATACCGAGCTGTATTTTACGTGATAAGACCTAGCATGAGTCACAACATACCGAGCTGTATTTTACGTGATAAGACGTAGCATGACTCACAACATACCGAGCTGTATTTTACGTGATAAGACGTAGCATGAGTCACAACATACCGAGCTGTATTTTACGTGATAAGACGTAGCATGACTCACAACATACCGAGCTGTATTTTACGTGATAAGACGTAGCATGAGTCACAACATACCGAGCTGTATTTTACGTGATAAGACGTAGCATGACTCACAACATACCGAGCTGTATTTTACGTGATAAGACGTAGCATGAGTCACAACATACCGAGCTGTATTTTACGTGATAAGACGTAGCATGACTCACAACATACCGAGCTGTATTTTACGTGATAAGACGTAGCATGACTCACAACATACCGAGCTGTATTTTACGTGATAAGACGTAGCATGAGCCACAACATACCGAGCTATATTTTACGTAATAAGACGTAGCATGAGTCACAACATACCGAGCTGTATTTTACGTGATAAGACGTAGCATGACTCACAACATACCGAGCTGTATTTTACGTGATAAGACGTAGCATGAGTTACAACATACCGAGCTGTATTTTACGTGATAAGACGTAGCATGACTCACAACATACCGAGCTGTATTTTACGTGATAAGACGTAGCATGACTCACAACATACCGAGCTGTATTTTACGTGATAAGACGTAGCATGACTCACAACATACCGAGCTGTATTTTCTGGTTCAGTTACTGTGAAAATACTTTAATCTTCAGAAGTCCCAAGTTTGTTTAGCCAGCCTAATTTTGAATTCAGGGCAAAAAATTTCAATGGAGGACAAAAAGATTCCTGAGTAGATTTATTGGGGTCATTTCAGGGTGTGAGGGATTTAACCATAAACTTGAACGAACTTGAACAATACATAGGTCTAATCCGCCAGTGGGCTAACAGTCCAATTTGAATGAAAATGTCATGATGCTGACAACTTAGTTGTACTCTCCAGCTTAACAGATGTACTTGCTTTTAATCACACTTGACATATTAAAAGAGGTTTGTTGCCTTTATTATGAATGCCATGAAACATGTCTACCTGAGCTATATTATTGCTATGTCATTCCTTATTGCTTGACTTTGTCATCAGCTTTGTCCGCTGTTGTTTACTTTTGCAGAGTGTAACCGGAATTGCAGCATTTTTAAAAAAGTAATAATCATGATCAGTAACAACATGAGTTGATATGAAATATAGAAAATAAAAAAAAAATTGTGCCAAATATGGCAGGAAATTTGGTTTCTGTTGATGATATTTTTCAATTTTTGATACAAGGATCTACAAGATGTTATCTGACTTACAAAACTTTTTCGTTATAAATTAAATTGATAGAGTACTGTCTAGGCCTTACGCGTATTCATTCGCTGGTTTTATTTTCACTTATTCAGCTGATAGCTATTACCGTAAAATCTGTATTAGAAGCCGCATCCCTAATAGAAGTCGCACCCATTCTTTTTGAATAATTTAGAATAAAAAATTCATCATTTCTCATATGAGTACATGCTTTAATAGAAGCCGCATCCCCTCTGTTGCATTGTACCATTTTAATAGAAGCCGCGGCTTCTAATACAGATTTTACAGTATTCTAAATTAAGAATCAGAGATATTCATTTGTTACAATAGAATTTATTGTTTCTTTCACACACCAGTGAATTTGAAACCTTATTGATATCTTTGAAGTATCAAAACATCCAAAATTAAACCTTTTTAATATTTCCATTTTTATAGAGTTTAAGATTATTTCTCATAAATTTCGAAATACTTGTTTCAATTGAAGTCAAAATAAATGTCATACTGTGATGTGTAAATCCAATACACAGCAATTTAAAAAAAATAGCGATTTTTTTATTTTTATTTCTGTATCAGAAATCTGTTTCAGCGAATGAGAAATAAGACCGCTGCGGCTTCTTGATGACCATGAAATATAACAACCTAAGGATAACTGTTATCCCGAGGTATTGAGTTACGATCACCTGATAACCTTTTTAAATAGTTGAACATCTAATCCTAGTGTACAATCACAATGGATGCCAAATATTTCAAAAGCGTTAATTGTCTCTTTCGTCTTTGCTTAAGATCCGTCATACATTCAACAAACAACAGTGATCCTTTTTACGTTAACTTCTTATTTGTCTACGAATGTTAACTTTTTGAGCATCATTGTCAACTTTTGGCATCAACTACAAATTGATTTTGTATAGTCTGCTCTTGCCCCACATGAAATGTTAATAAAAATTGACCAACCTTTTATCAAAAAGTGAAAAGCAATATCTGAAACTGTCTATATGGCCTAAATTAGTTATGAAATGTACTGAAAATGTTACATGTGACAATATTTGCACTGACTTTTTGGGCGGGAAAAAATCTGGCATTTAAGAAGTTAAATATGCTTTGTGGAGTGATTTTTCTCTTGTTTTATAGTGTGCCACTTATATTTACTAAATTGTGTTCCATTGAGAGTCACTCAAGCCTCCACACCCTTTCAATTGTGAACGTGATTTGATATGACAAAAAGCAACATTCATTGTTTACCATGCCAACAAAGACTGGAGCTTGTAGAGCAAATTCCTAATTTGAATACCCATTATGTGGGACTTCTTTTATCATGCCTAGTTACTTGGTATTTGATCATTAGGGAAACACACGAGTCAACTAAAGAAGCGTTATCATGACGGGGAATCTTTCTCACTGGAATCGTTTTAAAATTATTTGAAATTCATTTGTTTTTATGATTCGGTTGAGTCTGAGATGACATTTACGAGGTAAGGACTGAAATTTTTGTTGATCAAATTTGCTGAACAAAAGCCAATGTTCTTTTTTTTATTTTATCAGATTTGTTCGTTTACAGTGCTTAACAAATTTCTCAATATACAGGGGAGTAACGTTTCACCTTGTTTAAGAATTTTTGTTGTAGGTGTCACTTGAAAAGCAAGTGACTGAAAAGTTTTGATACATGTAGCTACGTAACAAATTGCTTTCTATTGCTATGAATGTTATATTATCGTCAACTTCTTGTCTTACGAAAGACAGACATTCATTTTGAATTGCTTACCGAAATTGCTTCTCATTGACACTGGAATACCTCATTACATGTTTTTAATGCAATTGTCCCTCAACCACAGTGTAGAAAGTGATCACAGGTATTGGCTAAAATGTGAGCTAGGCTTTATAAAACAAGCGATGTCACCTTCATTATAATGGGTCGGCGGAGAGCACACGGTAAGTCTTTGCTGTCAGATCAATATAAAGCTCCATTTTCTGTGAATGACTTTGATGAAAAGTTATTCACTGAAGAAACTTTTGCCATGGAGTCAAAACATTAAACGGATAAGCCTAACTTTTGCCATGGAGTCAAAACATTAAACGGATAAGCCTAACTTTTGCCATGGAGTCAAAACATTAAACGGATAAGCCTAACTTTTGCCATGGAGTCAAAACATTAAACGGATAAGCCTAACTTTTGCCATGGAGTCAAAACATTAAACGGATAAGCCTAACTTTTGCCATGGAGTCAAAACATTAAACGGATAAGCCTAACTTTTTAATTGTAACCTTAAGATGCCCTGAATAACTTTTGTTATACAGAGAAACACCGAACATAACTGAATTCCAATGTTGCTCAAAAATTACAAAGTTTGGAAAGTTTTCAAAGAGTGCCCAAGTACAATGATTATACAAGTTTCTATTCATCGATGGGTGACAGAACTTGACTCTTATCATGTTGACAAGACTGAAGCTTAAAAGAATTTGTTTATCATGTGTTAGTTCCACTGGAACAGCTTTTGCCCAGAAACAGGTGTGACACATTCTACAAAGTGATTTGGTAGGACCCTGCTTCTCCACCTTTTTTTATTTATTTAGTTTCTTTATTGCTTTTTACTCAGAATCGACAGTCTTCTCCATTACCAATCACTAACAAATTTTTCAATGGAGCAAAACAAGCGAGCGTTGATATTCGACAGATTTATAACAGAGTAACACCTGTTGATCTGAGACTGTGTTAACCAATCAGAGCTTTCGGGTCACATGTTTTCATGGGGTTTCCAAGGTGACTTGGTCTCTATGGCTGCGTCACTTGTATTTGCTACATTTTAAGTTAGCAGCACTTTGAGACATAAGTTCTGTCGTGGGTTTCACACTTTTGCAATATTTGTTATTTTAAGCCTTTTTTTTCTAGCCAAGTAAGTATTTAAAATTTTGTCACAATAATCTGCAGTTTTGTTATTAGATTGTTATGTGAAAAAGGGAACTTTTTGGCGGACAAGCTTAACCGTTCAACCATGGTGGACAAATAGAACATTTACTAGAGATGCAAAATGAATTGTGTATTTTTTCTCCCACAACATTCTTCTTTTTGTCAACTTTTGGTTACTACTGGTCAGGCTTGTTTTAGTTTTCTGTGATTAATCTAGTTTACATTTTGTTTACATGTTGACTAATAAGTAAACAACCATCAAATAAACGCTTAGTGACGGTTGTTTACAAAACTCAATCAATAATTTCAATTATTATGTGCGACATGAAAATGAATCTCTTAAAGAAAGTTATGCGATGAAATAATATTTTGTTTTATCCTCTCTGTTTAAGTTAAATTTTGTTTTCAGTTTGTTTGATTTTACAACATTTCACTTCTCCAATGCTTATACTGAAATTTTGTTATTCAATCCAAGAATAAACTTATCATAAACAAAATGAAAAATTAACTTTTCAACATTTTTATGTTTTTTTTTATTTTCCTAGGAGCAGGCAGTCAGTTACATTTACAGAACGCTCTGAGCAGAAGGCAGGCCTTACTAAACCAAATAAGGGTGGGTATTGCATCTTTCACCACCACAACAAACACATTCATTTTAACATACAAATGTATGTATACTAAGGCTAAACAAATGACAGGCTTCGCTTTTGGTCCTAGGACTTTATCAAAATGGAACGGTGCATTTTTTTTGGCAATTTTTTTTAAGTTTATCGGTATTTTGGTAGAAACGGGAAAAAAAAATCATGACTAGAAATCAAGCATCTTGACACAAACTTTTCAACCACTCGTAACCATAGTAACCACATAACAACAAATAATCTAAAAAAATCTCAACTTCATTTTATCTTTATATTCAACATAAATTAAGTTTTAAAAATGCATTAAATATTGCATAACTATTTTTCAGTGAGAAATTTATTATTAATGTAGATTTTTCTTAGGAGCGAACTATTACCATGGCAACAAATACTAACACAAAATTGAAATCAATTATAAGTTGAATACAATACTTTCATTTTGTTTCATTTTCATGTTCTTCAGAATTTTTCTAAATTTTGTTGCACACACGAAACATAATTGACATCCCGTGTTTAGTCTTTTTAGTACCAAACACATTAACGATCGTGAACTGATGTCCAATTAATTAACTCCCAATTATTCTGTAGCACTTCCATGACGACTGATTTATGTTCTTAGTGTTATGTGACAACTTATCTGAGGATATTAGTTGTCCATTAGTTAGTGCCAGACACTTAATAGCTACAAGGTAACACTTGAGAATCCTTTTTTTGTGTGGTTTAACATGAGTAGTAGTACATCATTTTTCAAATTTCTAAAAATAGAACAGATAAATGTGACTGGCAAAATATTTACAAAAATACATTTCTTGTTTCCATGCATTTCATAACAAACCAAACTCTTATTTGAAAAACTGACCAATTTAATTTTGTCTTTTTGGGAAAGAAATAGTATTGCTGAATTGAATGCAAATCTGTTAACTTGGAAGATCATTCTATTTTAAAGCATAAAAACAAAAAACAAATATATTTGTGAACAATTTAATGAAGAAACTATTTAAAATTTAAATTTATTTAAATTAAATACCAGGATGTGACACCATTAGCGGTCATGCATGATAATCAAGTATTTTCTCGCTATTTTGCAGTTGGGTCAGTAATTTCTAATTAGTTCATCACGCTCCAATCGCACTGAATTGAGAACCTTAAATGCCCCAAGATAAATTGTCACGGCAACGGTCAAACTGATCAAATCTCCAGGTTAACATAATAGATGGTTAAAATTCCTAATTACTAGTGATCTTGTCTTGTAGATAAGTTGATAAGATGCATCTAATGCTGTGTTGTGTTGATCAATTCAAGAGGAAATTATACTTTTAATACTATCAACTCATCCCAACGTCTTTCTGATGTTGTTAACTTCTAGATATGGATGTTTTTACACTTCATCTTATGAAGGCTAAAAAAACAGATTTGTTTCCAGTTCTGAGAGGTTCTATGACCCTGTCTCCCTTTTTTATTAACCATTTTTCAGAAACAAAAAAAGTTGCAAGCTTTTTTCGAACTGATGTACATGCTGACATGAAACAAATGTGTGGGGGGGGGGGGTAAATTAATTTATTAAGACATCGCAAAGTTCTATTTCTTATTTATTGATGTTAAAAATTCATCATTTGATTGTGAGTGACATTTTTCTCACACGAATAAGGTGCAACAGTATGCTCATTTTAATGCATATTCCCATAATCCCAAGTAGACATAGTTTCCCATTGGCTCAAGATCTTGATTAAAGTTTTTGGAAATTATTCAAAATATTTGTCAGGTTTATTCTATGAAAAGTACCTAAAGTTGACTTTAACATTAGGATACATCTTTCAAAAAATATACATTGTAGCGAACTCACTGAATAACAACCAATGAACCAATTAAGTCTGAAATTACCCATACTAGTTAATAATGGGTTCTACATATTTAGGTTTCCATGGTGATAGAAAGATTTTTCATTGAATCACTTCCAAACCTCATAATGTGCAAGACAAACTTAATCTCTTCATTAATCATTCATCCCTCTCTCTATTATTGAAAGAACGAAATAAATATATAGTTTAATATTTAGTTTATTCATTTGTTTGTTTGTTTTATTATTTACAGGCTGAGCAGAGTGAAGATATGAACCACAGACCCCGTTCTTACGGCGGCAACTACCACAGAAGGCACCTCACTCCACTCCCATCTCCAAGATCGCTTCCAGATAATCAAAATATTTACAGCATGCCTCAGAGGCAGATAGTAGAGCATGTTATAAGAAACGACTCAGTACGACAGGCGCAACCGGCTCCCTCTCGACAACAACAAAATGGCCTCTATTTGCAGTCTTTAAACCCACCTCAGGGCGCACCTAATCAGATGCCTACAATAATTCAGCAGCTACCAGCACCTCAGCAGCACCCACAAGCAATTATTCAACAAATTCCGCCGCCAGCAATGCCTACGAACACCAAGGCTGGTGAGTCTCAAACACAACTAAATTTTACAACATTTATAATGCATTAATGTGTCTTGAATCATTTGCAATGGCAACATGATTTTCACAAATGTAATCCAATATCATATTTACAAACTGAAAAGTTTGAACCTGAGTACACAAAGTAGAATGAGAAAATATCTGAGTGGTTCTCAATCAATGAATTAACAATATTTTTTTTTTTCATTTTTCCAGATATGATGGAAATGATGATGATGCAAAATGCGCAAATGCACCAAATTATAATGCAACAAATGATGTTAAGCAGTATACCGAAGTCGCATAGTTTTGGATCGACAGCGTCAGTTCCTCTTGTAGCACCTGTAGAAACATCAGTACCACAAATAGTATCAATTGGCGGGTCGTCCCGGCGACCACCATCGGTACATCATCACCACTATTCTATGCCAAGAGGAGCACCCATGTATCAATTACCTCCTTTAGACACGTAAGTATCAGGATGGTGAGGTATATTTCTAATTTTGAATTATAGACTATGGATAAAATGCTGTCACTCTGAAACAATGGAAACACGAAAGTCATATTTTGGTGTCTTTCTTTAAAATAAACCCACAATAATTTGGATTGAAACCTGTGGAGAATGTAAAAATAGTGTTTATTTGGTAAAAATTAAGAAAGAAATTTTTGTACTTGTATATTCATAAAAACATGCACAATTTTTGGAGGGAAAATTATTAAATTGTTTAAATTTTTATAATAATTAAAAATTACTGAACAAACTGCAACAATATTCTTATTTAAGAGTCACTACATTTATGTTGAGTGTTACTCCTGAAAAAATGCTTTGTTCTTCTTCACTGTTCATTACATATTGTCTCAATTTCAGCTTTCTTTTCAGCTTCTGCATGCTGCTCTTGTCGTAATTATACATATCAGCCATTTTCAAAATGGGTATTTGATATATTTTTCATAGTTTTTCTAATGCTGAAACAAAATGCAATTTTTGATAAATAAAAAAAATGTATTTGCAGGGGTTTCATAAATGCAAAAAAAAAAAAAAAAAAAGACTTGGCAGTGGGAAGCGCTGCATCGAGACCGGTGTATGCGGCCAATGGAGAACAGAAAGTAGACGGCCAATTTGGGCTTGTAGCAGGCCATATGACCGGCGGCCGGCTCTTAATGAAACCCCTGGTATTTGTGTTTGGTTTGCCAATTATTAGCTCTTTTAACCCTTTGAATAACAAAGTCAACTTTTGATGTCATATTTAACAAAATCAATTTTTTTTTCGCTTTTAAACAATTTTCATCAAGACCCGTGGACAAATGAAAATGATGTCCACTTTTTCACAAATTCTCTGAGTTTACAAAAATTCATAAAAATTTGCAAAATGCCACAACTAGATTTAGGAAGGAAAAAGGCTTCAAAGGGTTAAAAGTTATGTCATGCTTTTGCATCAATTCACCTTTCTTTCTTTTTTTCACTTGATATAGGCGTAGAGCTCCGCCACCACAAGGTAGGCATCATTTAATTATAAGTCTGTTTTTTTTTCTGTTTATTGTTATGCTGCACATATAATAGGAATCGAGTTCCGCCGCCTCCTACGGGACCACAAGAAGTTGAACCTTTGAAAGCACCAAGTAAGTCAACTGCTTTTCCAAAAAGCCTTGCTCCATTTCTCTGTCTCAGTAACGGTATCATTCAATATTTCTTATCTGCGTCCTTCTGTTTTTATTCCTGTCTTTCTCAATGCACGTTTTCTGCTAACTCATTTCGTGTCATGCATGCCGTTAGAAAATTAATAATTAGGGTCTAAAAAGGTATTCATTTTTCTGGTTATCATGCACATCGATTACAAATATGCGATCACAGGAAACTCTTATTTCATTTTCTGAAACTATTTTTTAATTGAAATTTAAAAAAAAAATGTAGCTATAGTATCGGCGTTTCACAAAGCATTGTAGCTCACTCATTTTTTTGTTTTAATTCATCATCTACAATGTTTCCATTCTTATCTCAAAATGATCATAATTTTTATAATAATATTTCAATGCTGTCTGATGTTTTGAATCTGAACAAAATAGTTTTTTACAAGTTGAAAGATGTTTGTTTATTTTGTGTGTCGCTACTAATTTCTAAATTTTATAGTTATTCAGGTTGTTGTATGACACAGCTACGACCGGACTCCAGTCCCAAATGCAACACATATGTAAGCTGTACAATTCTCTCTCTCCTCTGCACTTGCCAAGGCCTAGTCGGCATGGTAACCACTCACACAACTCTGCTCTGCTCAAGGCATTAAAAAATTAGTGTTTAATCCCCCAATTTCGGAATACTGACATTTTGGAAATTCTGTTTGTTTTTCAGACTATGGCTACTACTACTGAGCATGGGCCGAAGATATGCCTTTGAGACAGGGACAGAGCGAGTGATGAAAGTGTGATAGAGCGAGAGAGAGAGATAACATAACTGGAGGAGAGAGACGAAAACAAACATATCACTGCTGTGTCATACTTCAACTGCTTTCACTTGTGAACACCAATCACTGTTATGGGGTTTCACATCATTCCTGTGCAATCTGTTATTAGCATATTCTCAAAATATATAGTGGCTGCTGTTGGCATAGCAACTGAATGAGCTGTACCCCTTATTTGTAGAATGGAATAGTCTGATCATTGGAGTTAACAGGTAACAGCCAAATGTTTTGCAATTTTCGGCTGATGTTCCAAAATTTCAAATTTCAGAGAGAAATTGACCAAACACAGCCTGATATTTCTGGCTAAATTGAAGTATGCTATTTTTTAAAACAGTTTTATACTCTGGTATGACAGAAAACTATATTTTTTAATAAAATGGAAAGATGTGAAAATGCAGTGCTTTGTGTTTATTGAACTTTAATAATCATGAATCAGGAAAATGGTCCTTGCTAGACTGATAATAAAAACATTGAAAGGAAATTGTTGAAAATATATATTTATTGTTTCTTTCCCTCAAAAATATGAGTCAGGTTTATTATTATTATAAAAAAAAAGATTTGTGTTTATAGTAAGACAGGACAAGACATGCTAATGATATTTGTAGATACAATTTTATTTCAGGTTAGTCTACCTGTGAATTTTACTGCTTGGCAAAAGCTGTATTCAAATAATCATGTATTATATTCAAACTACATAAATGAAAATGTCCATTTTCTACTATTTTATGTTTTTCTCTTACATAATTTATGCAAATAAGTATGTCATGTGATAATGGCTAGTTTGCTTATTTGCATAAATTAGCATAGCTCCCTATGTGTATGGTAAATAGTTGTATATAAAAAATAGTTCTTTCAGAAAGAACACTAAAATTTTGAATTGTATGTAATTCAAAGTTATATTTGTAATCAAAGATTCCATCCATTTTCATTAAAATTGAAATTTGCTTTTTGTCTTGCCATTTATTTTACTCGCAAGAGGTTTTTTTTCTTTTCATATAGGACATAAATTTCTTTTTCAAACATAGTGAAATTCTGAAAAAAAAAGTGAAAACTTTACCATAGGTGGCAAAGGATTTTAAGATTGATACATCTAAGAGGGTTTGTTTTTTGTTGGGTACCAACTATGTTAACCATCACTTTTTGAAAAAAATGTCAGTGTATATAAAAATATATAAAAATATAATATTCAGGGTTTGCATACTAAAATGGCCAACTTAATTACACTGGAAAACTACATACTGTGAAATACTTTATTTTCACTGGAATTAATTTTAGCTGAAAAGACTTTTTAGGTGTTTTGTATGAAATTTTTTTCACTGATTTTTGGTGAGTTGAATGTAAAAGATAGGAAAAAAGGTATATTCGCTGGATTTTATTTTCACTGAATCATTTCTTTAGCAAAAATGACGAAAATTAATTCCAAGCGAAAATAAAGTATTTTACAGTAGGTTCAATATCTGAAAATCCACTTCTGACAATCAGTATTTTGGTCTTAATTATTGATGGTACCATTATTGAAGTATCTGCCTTTCAGACTGTACAACCTTTAAAGGAAAACTGTTACTCCAGTAATATTGTGAACTGTTAAATTTTGAAATCATAGATATTATCTTCAACTTTTGCTCCATAAAGCTGCTAACACTCCTTATTTAGCTCAAAAATAAATAATCACTGGTTATTTAGATTTCATTAAAAACATTTTGCTAACTAACTTAGGTGATATGGCCTAATTATATTCTTTTACCAAATTACACATAATAGGACAAATAAATATATTATTTTATTATACCGTGGTAGTCACATTTTCTTGCCAACATTTTTTGCAGTTAATATCATAATATACAGGGTCAATCCGTCCTCTATAAACTTTTGACGACTTTATTTATTTGATGTAGAAAGCTTAAATATATAATATTTAGTTTAAATCACTTGTGTTTTTTTCATCATTGAACATGCTTAGCACCATAGACTAGCTATAACTATTATGCCTGAACCATTGACTAGCTTTAACTATTATGTCTGAACAATAGACTAGCTGTAACTATTATTTGCACGCTGCAAATTTTCCCCAATTCTTTGCTGTAGAAAAATTCATCAATTTCACATTGCAGTTTACTTCATTACTGCTGTGTCTTTGATTTCATAAACAAATAAAATGAGCTTACTGTTACTGTAGGTATTTAAATTTGTAATTTGCGGACATACAGACAGACAGACAGACAGACAGACGGACAGACAGACAGACAGACAGACAACAGATGAAAAAGACGTTTTCCCACCAAAATTTGCAGAGCTTTATTTTTCTGTATTCTTTTTCAAAATAAAATTACTGCTATAAAAAAAGCAAGTGAATTTTTATTTTACCGATATATAGAATTTTGTGCTGAAAAACATATTTCCTATTTCCTCAAATCTGGATTTTAGGAACATTCACTATGAACACCTCATGAATAAAATTGTTTCTTGGTGATTTAATTTAGTATTTTTTTTGCAAGAAGTGATCATCTGTTTCTTCACATTGCTGTCGCAATCTGCTTCACTTATTCATCCTTATACCAGAATAAAATGCCAAAGATAGGACGTTAAAGTAAATATATCGATGACAATGTATAATATTTTGGAAATTATTATTTTCAATTTTAATGAAAATATTTTTAGAAATATTTTTCCCACTTCCCATTAATGCATGAGTTGATAGTCTTGTATATTTTCATTAAACTTGTCATGAAGACTATGTTAGTTTGTTAAGATAGAGGTATTCCACTTTATGTTTTTTAAAGGAAAAAAAAAAGATCATTTTTTTTACTATATTTCCTGCATATAGCAGCTTCAGGTGATGATTTTAAATACAGAAATATTTTCAATTTTGTTTTTGTTGCCTCCATTTTGAATCCAAGGACCTAATTTCTTGTATCCATGGAGAATTTTGTATAAAAATAAACAAACTAAGATTTCAATCTGTTAAGTGGGATAAATTGTGTTCATTGTCTACTACGTGTCAACCCCTTAAAGGATTTGGTTGTGAACAGCACATCTATTCAGGTTTTTGACCTTTAACCCACAGTGGTTGTCAAGGAGTTACTTAGCAATAGTCAATAGCGGTCAGCCATTTTGAACAACAACAAAAAAAGACAAATGCCATAAGATAGTAAATGAACTCTTTTCTATTAGTACTTTAAAAACTATTCAAGGAAAAACTATAAAACATGTATTCAGCATTATTTATTTGGTCTTTCTTAACACCATATGAATGAAATAATAAATTTAGGAAATTGAAAGGATTTTACATGGTTTATGTCATCCCAAAAATTGGTGAAAAGCTTTTCAGACTCTCACTCTTAGCCCATCCCACTTTTTGTTCAAATCTTTTCTATTACAATAAGTACAAACTTTAAAAAAAACACACTTTTGTCTTTTCTTTTCACGAACTATGGACAATATGCTGCGCCAATAAAATGGCACAAAGTAACCCCAATAAAGGATGCCATATTTTTCAAGTAATGACACCTTAGGTCACTGAGAAAAGAGATATGCAGGATGGCATCATGTCAAAGGTTCGGTACCTGTTTATTTAGCAGAGTATTGTTATATGTTTATAGAGTAGATATATGTTTATGTGTTTAATCGATGAAAGTATAACTTAAAAAAACAACAACATAAAAGTGAAATAACAAAATTAAAGAGTATACCGCAGTTGTATCGGTACTTTCATCTGTCAAAGTTTGCCTCGCAGTAGCTAATAAATCTGTGAATCTTTCAAAATACAGCACTCGTGTTTGATGTGGGTCCCATGCGTGTATTAAAGATACATTGTTTGTTAGGCCAGACTTTTTTTATTCCTTGTTTCTTGAGTTTTTATAAGGCAATTTTTTTGAGGAGGGCGAAAAATAAATAAAATTAATTATTTTTTTCCATTAGATTTGTGTGATTCTCAAAGAATTGTAAGTGAGATCATTGATCGGAGAGAAGAAATGAAATAAAATTTCATTCCATGTATAACCTTGTTTCTCATCTGCACAAGACTTTGGTACTTTGATCATGATACTTCCACGAAAATGCAACTTGGGGTTGTTATGCGGCAGGCGAAAAAAAAATGAAGATAAAAATAAGTTTTTTTTAGCAATTTTTTGCACTTACAAGTCGGCGGGCGCGAGAAATTACGCTGAAATAAAATTTTATTTTTATTTCATTTTCGGCTCCTGTTCATTTGGCGGGTTCGTGAAACAAGGGATAATAAAAGTCTGGCCTTACCCAAATTTTTGCTATGTTTTATATTTATTCATGTTCCTGGGCTGTTTGTTCCATGCATCATTCAGTTATCTAATCTATATGAACACAAGAAACTAATTGATATTATTTTGTCATTTCAAGTTTTACTGTGAGGTAAGACTTTTCATTCAACCCTTTTTATAACAAAGTCAACGTTTGTTTCATATTTTTTTTTTTAAATATTTGATATAAGTACAGTAGCTATTGTTTGATTGGTTCAAAATTATCAAAGAAATTGTTGTCTAAAAATAATATATAACACTTTTTTCAGAAAGTATTTCAACCTTATTTTGACCTGAAACTGTATATTTAATCATTATTTACATTTTCAAGATTATGCATGTTCAGGGCCCAATGTATGAATATGTAAACCAGTGATATCATGCCTTGCCTTAAAATCAAGATGTCGTGTAAAGATCAACTCATAAAATCAGACATTGCTCTGAAATGCCAGGAACTATACCCTGCCAATAAGATGGTATCCGTACTTGTATCTTAACACTTTCTTGCAAGATTAAAACACTGCTGTTTTTTGTCTGAACAATTGACCATGCTCGCTATGGTATTCCTTTTTGCTAGAAAATAAAAACACATTAAAGCATACTATTGAAAGTCATCCATTGTGTTTTGTTAGTGCACAAAATAACTCTTTTCACCGGTAAGTAACATACTTTTTGCTGCTGGCATTATGAACTTTAATTCAGGTCGCAACATCTAACTATGCTGTTACTATCAATGATGTAATTTTAGCCCCAGACAATTTTTTTTTCATACCAATTTTAATTTTGTGTGTCGCATTCTCTTAGACACCTTTTCAGAAATTGAAAAAAAAAAAAAGAGAAAGTCAATTTTCTTGAAAAATAAAAAAAATTTAATTTTAATGACAATTCTTTGAAATAACTTTTTTTCTGCATCTTAGCATAGTATTACCTATGGTCACAGCACACAGCACAATTATTGTGGATGGCTAGTAATTTAATGTTTAAAAATACTGAATTCATTGTCTGTATAAACGTGATGGTTGTATTTATTAAATTTGTAAGACTTTTTTTAGTATTTCATAGTTTTGTAGTCTGATTTGTCAGAGGTATAAAACTATTATACTTGTTGATAATGAATATAGAGTTTCCACAATTGTGATACATTTCTTGTGCTCCAAATCGTAAAATACAATATGTAATGCTGCCCTCTATAGTTAGATAAAAACAAAAGAACCATTATAAAAACAAAAGGACAAATTCAAACTTAAATATTAAATCAACTAAAAGAAATTAATTATATTCAGTAGTATGCATGACATACCCACCAATAATAATAAGTAAAACCATTTTTTTATAACACTACTTCTTCTCTTAACCTTTTAACCAACAGACTTTCTTGTCCAAATCTGTCTGCACTTTTTTTTCTTATAAAAGTTCTTTAATGTTTCTGGTAATGAAACCTATTTTTGGAGCCAACATACAAAATAGACTCACTAAAAATGTGGAGAATATAAATGCACTACAAATTGTACATATTCCATGGAAACAATAGTTTTCTCATATTGAAAACCCTTGTAAATTTGAAATGAAAATTAGATGAGATTGATACAATTGAAATTCATAATTCATCCATAATTCATAAACTGTTTCAGTTACAAGATTTTTGTTTCTGGCTTTCAAATCCAGTCATGAATTAATTTTTTCAGAAAATTCCTGTGAGAAAAGTGTATTAGATTTGTTCATTCATATTATTCCAACACATATTCTATATTTATACTTTTATTTCTATTTGTTCAAATCAACATTAAAATAGAATCATAGATTCAGGATTTATTCTAGTCCCATAGTTTTGTGTGTGATTTAAATGAGATCATCTTTCATCTTTCTTTCATGTGCACCTACCCTTGATTTTAGTTTTCTTCTCTTACTAATAATATCTTTTTTGAGTCATGTGATTTGGCTCTGATGTCAGTTATGTATTTAAATAATTGCAGATTTTAAAATTTAAATGAGAAACGGAATAACTTTCATCATTGTCAAATTACCTGATTTTTGTTGTTATTGTGTTCATGTCTTTATTTACAGTCTCTACATCAAGTTAATGACTTCCCAGATTTCCAAGTCTAACTAGTAAAAAAGGTGGAAATTTAAAAACACAACTACACTACAACAGATGGAAATTCCATCAAATAAATAACAAAGCAAATACAAATTTTGGGAGCCCAAAACTGTATCCATCAAATCAACACAATTTTTCCTAAAGAATTAAACTCTACTTAGGTGGCCTTTTCTAATTTGAAAAAAAAATGCATACAAATTGAAGTTCATAATTCAAAAGCTATTTTTTTTCTTCTGAAACAACTAATTAAAACGAATAATTTTGCAAATTTTTTTGAAATTCCTGAAAAGTGTGTTAGCTGCAACTATCTATAACTGATAAATGTCTGTGACTCCCTAGTACACAGTAAAAGTTACTGAAAGTTTCTGTCTGTGACTCTCTAGATCAGCAGTGAAAGTCACTGTCACACTTTTGGGCCCAGTGAAAGTTACTATGAATTCCAAGGACCCTACTGAAAGTGAAAGTGAAAGTTACTGTGACTCCCTAGGACAACGGTGTGGGTCGCTGTAACTCCTCAGGACACTGTGAAAGTTACTGTGAATCACTAGTGCCTGATTGAAAACTTCTGTCTGTGACTACCTAGGTCTGCAGTGAAAGTCACTGTCACACCGTTGGGCCCAGTGAAAGTTACTGTGAATTCCAAGGACCCTACTGAAAGTCACTGTGACTCCCTAGGACAACGGTGTGGGTCACTGTAACTCCCTAGGACACAGTGAAAGTTACTGTGACTCCCTAGGACAATGGTGTGGGTCGCTGTAACTCCTCAGGCCACAGTGAAAGTTACTGTGAATCACTAGTGCCTGATTGAAAACTTCTGTCTGTGACTACCTAGGTCTGCAGTGAAAGTCACTGTCACACCGTTGGGCCCAGTGAAAGTAACTGTGAATTCCAAGGACCCTACTGAAAGTCACTGTGACTCCCTAGAACAATGGTGTGGGTCGCTGTAACTCCTCAGGACACAGTGAAAGTTACTGTGAATCACTAGTGCCTGATTGAAAACTTCTGTCTGTGACTACCTAGGTCTGCAGTGAAAGTCACTGTCACACCGTTGGGCCCAGTGAAAGTTACTGTGACTTCCAAGGACCCTACTGAAAGTCACTGTGACTCCCTAGGACAATGGTGTGGGTTGCTGTAACTCCCTAGGACACAGTGAAAGTTACTGTGACTCCCTAGGACAATGGTGTGGGTTGCTGTAACTCCCTAGGACACAGTGAAAGTCACTGTGACTCCCTAGGACAACAGTGTGGGTCACTGTAACTCCCTAGGACACAGTGAAAGTCACTGTGACTCCCTAGGACAATGGTGTGGGTTGCTGTAACTCCCTAGGACACAGTGAAATTCACTGTGACACCAATGAACATTGCTGGACTTGCTCGCTGTCTTAGGGAAAATTTTCACTACTATCGAATTCCCTGATTTTCTCTGACACATAAGATTCTTGGAAACATGTCTGTTGTGAGATTGTAAAACAAGAAATGGAATAATCTGACCATAGAGGGCGCACTCCACACTTCATGAGTAGTGAGTCCACCTAAAGATCTACAAATAAATTTAAAGCAGGTCCTGGTTATAATCATTTGAAACTGGACAAAAAGATAAAAAACATTTATGTGATTGGTACAAACCCTTATATTATATATAACTAAATTGAGGAAACTGCGCTATAATGAATTAGAACATTTTTTTCCATATCTGATCTGATGATTGCATGCTACTTTTTTTCTATGTTTATTTGTTTGTTAACAGAAAAGAAAGTGAAATCGGTGACCCCAGGTAAGGCACATAAATGTTTTATCTTTATTGTTGTCATGCCAACCTTTTGAGAAGTTTCTTAGTTAAGAAAACCTAATCTAGACTTCATGTACTTGTTGACAGATCTGTGTTACATTTTTTTATATTTTTTTAAATTTAAACCTTGATTTAATCCTTAATCCATGATTCAAGAATCTTGTAAACTTACAAACACTGTGCAATAAATATTTAGACACAATGCCAAACATACTGTAAAACATATCTTTTTCGCGAGCATGTCTTTTTAGCGAAAGAACTGATTCGCTAAATCAAGATGTCACTAATGACTTCATTATAAATTCAAAATGGCCAACGCTTGGGGATTTGTATACAGTAATCCGGAACTTAAATATCTGTGGCGCTTCCTAATTACACTTGCCAGTTTTTCTGGAGGTGATAACTGCACATTTGTTTTGGCACGCGACAGACAAGTATCGTGAAAAACAGGAAATCAACAATGACAAAAAAGATTCGCTAAATCAACATTTCGCTATTATGTCATTTTACCACAATTCGCTTAAATTACATGTTGCTTTTTCAACATGTTTTACAATACTTAATCACACTCCATCTCATAAATTATAATAATAATTTTGATTACAATTCATTATCAGCAACATACTAATTTTCAAAATTATTTCCAGAACCAGTTAAAAAGAAGAAAGTGATCATTCCATTTCCTGGAAATTGTAAGTCTATCATGTGTTTCT
Organism: Saccoglossus kowalevskii; assembly: GCF_978046115.1. Lineage (NCBI taxonomy): Eukaryota > Metazoa > Hemichordata > Enteropneusta > Harrimaniidae > Saccoglossus > Saccoglossus kowalevskii. The sequence continues at coordinate 27,443,317 of NC_140661.1, read as the reverse complement.
TGTTCTCAACCAAATATTGGTAATATTTATGTTCATTCGCACAGAAAGAGTATACTGCCCTCACTCATTTAGTATACAAACCTCTTGTTTTTTCTACACTTATTTGTTATCTATTTCTTGTAACTAGGGGCAACTCGTAAACTTCGACAGCTGTTTTACATGTCTTGGTTTTCTGTGCATGCTAAGAGAATGGTGGCAAGGGTAAGTGATTTAGAAGTGAATGGATGAGAAATGAAATTTCTGTTCAAAATGTTAACAAGCAGAGTGAATGAGGTACCGTAAAATCTGTATGAGAAGCCGCACCCCTAATAGAAGTCACATCCATGCTTTTTGAATAATTGAGAACCAAAATTCATCATTTCTCGTATGTGTAGGTGCTCTAATGGTGCATTGTATCATTTTAATGGAAGCCATGGTTTCTTATACAGTCTTTACAGTAGTAGTGTGATTGTATGAGAGTAAAATAGTTTACCCCATATAAGGACAAATTTGAATGGTAAAATGAGTGCTGATACAATTTGAGACATGTGCTAATAGCGATATTTACAGAACAAAATTCTATTTTTTTAGAGCTATAATAATATTTTTTATTTATTTAAAACATGATAATATTGGAACTCAGTTGAGTTCATTGAGATCTTCTCAGGAACAATGATGAGATTGGAACTCAGTTGAGTTCATTGAGATCTTCTCAGGAACAATGATGAGATTGGAACTCAGTTGAGTTCATTGAGATCTTCTCAGGAACAATGATGAGATTGGATGTCAGTTGAGTTCATTGAGATCTTCTCAGGAACAATGATGAGATTGGATCTCATTCGAGTTCATTGAGATCTTCTCAGGAACAATGATGAGATTGGAACTCAGTTGAGTTCATTGAGATCTTCTCAGGAACAATGATGAGATTGGAACTCAGTTGAGTTCATTGAGATCTTCTCAGGAACAATGATGAGGTTGGATCTCAGTTGAGTTCATTGAGATCTTCTCAGGAACAATGATGAGATTGGAACTCAGTTGAGTTCATTGAGATCTTCTCAGGAACAATGATGAAATTGGATCTCAGTTGAGTTCATTGAGATCTTCTCAGGAACAATAATGAGATTGGAACTCAGTTGAGTTCATTGAGATCTTCTCAGGAACAATGATGAGATTGGATCTCAGTTGAGTTCATTGAGATCTTCTCAGGAACAATGATGAGATTGGATCTCAGTTGAGTTCATTGAGATCTTCTCAGGAACAATAATGAGATTGGAACTCAGTTGAGTTCATTGAGATCTTCTCAGGAACAATGATGAGATTGGATCTCAGTTGTATTCATTGAGATCTTCTCAGGAACAATGATGATATTGGATCTCAGTTGAGTTCATTGAGATCTTCTCAGGAACAATGATGAGATTGGATCTCAGTTGAGTTCATTGAGATCTCAGGAACAATGATGAGATTGGAACTCAGTTGAGTTCATTGAGATCTTCTCAGGAACAATGATGAGATTGGATCTCAGTTGAGTTCATTGAGATCTTCTCAGGAACAGTAATGAGATTGGAACTCAGTTGAGTTCATTGAGATCTTCTCAGGAACAATGATGAGATTGGATCTCAGTTGTATTCATTGAGATCTTCTCAGGAACAATGATGATATTGGATCTCAGTTGAGTTCATTGAGATCTTCTCAGGAACAATGATGAGATTGGATCTCAGTTGAGTTCATTGAGATCTTCTCAGGAACAATGATGATATTGGATCTCAGTTGAGTTCATTGAGATCTTCTCAGTAACAATGATGAGATTGGATCTCAGTTGAGTTCATTGAGATCTTCTCAGGAACAATAATGAGATTGGAACTCAGTTGAGTTCATTGAGATCTTCTCAGGAACAATGATGAGATTGGATCTCAGTTGAGTTCATTGAGATCTTCTCAGGAACAATGATAAGATTGGATCTCAGTTGAGTTCATTGAGATCTTCTCAGGAACAATGATGAGATTGGATCTCAGTTGAGTTCATTGAGATCTTCTCAGGAACAATGATAAGATTGGATCTCAGTTGAGTTTATTTACGGATACATAAAATGAATAAATAATTGTGGCATGTCCAAACAATTTTTCTAAAAATATTTGATATAATATAAAATATTCCATTGTATCCTATGGGTTAAGAATATAAGCTGTAAAGCAAACTGAAATAATAAACTTGCTTTTGTCTTGACAGAGAAAACATGGTGACAGTAAAGAAGTATTTTTATTTGGAATTATGTTGAAAGAAGCCGTCGCTGCTTTGCATAGAATCTTCTTAGATGTGAGTATTTATTACAGAATAAAGTAAATATAATATATATTTATTTTACAATCAATATTCTGTGAACCATTATATTTTCATTTATTGAATTGATTATGATAATTTGAGAATTTTCTCATGTTATTTTTGTGGGGATTGTACATAAACATTTAAATTCAAAAACATCCAATATTTCAATGAGTTTTATTTTTGCTTAAAGCGAGGAAGTCATCACCTGCATATTCTGCAGAATAGCATGCCTGCATTGTTATCATGCATTAGCGTACATTGTTGTCCTCACTCAGGACTCAGTTCTTGTGTGTGCGCTTTAAAGTAAAATGTTTGTTTTCACCTTTTTTAATTTTTTTTTTCATTGCAGGATAAAACGAAAATCAGCGAAACTTTATCGGACATCAAGAATACCAGTGTTGATTATTTTGTAAGTATTTCCCATCATGCTTAGTTACAGTAAATGAATAATTTGCAGTTGACTTTTTGAGATTAGAATAAATAACTTAATTTCTTCTATATTATAAATGAAAACTTTGTATGATGTATTTGCTCTATTGGTAGATCTTGTGCTTAGATAAATGACAGAGCTGTGTCATATTTTTAATTTTAATAATCCAGTATACAGTTAATGCATTTTATGTGTAATTGTGTCATTTTAGTATTACATGAATAAGAAAACTGTCGAAAATTTAGTTAAATATAAATTTCATATATAAAAGGGCAATGAAAGATCTTTCAAAAATAGCACTCAAACTTAAAATTGCTTTTCATATATACTGGGTTTGACCATACATAGAGACCCACATTCTTTTTTACGTGGTTAGTGACGTGAGGCTTCCCCTGACCTACATTTCTCTCTCCGTCATTGACTGAATCGCAGATTAATGCCTACAGTTCAAAATAGTCATTTTGACTGACCGGAGTCTATGGTGGGTATGAACTATGTGAATAGGTGGGTTGAAAACCCTCTGCCAAAGTTTGACCATACATAGACCTACATTCTCTTTTACATAAGAAAATATGGTAAAAGCTTTTTTGCAATGGTCTTTTGTATGCCAGGCTTGTAGCAATTAAAACTTTCATGCCTGGTGGTCAGGTCACATTTTTTTTGTCATGAACAACTTCACCAATTACATGATTAGCTGAGGGATACTGACTTAATTCATGTGTAATTTGGTGTGCTTACTTTGAATTTGAATGGAAGTATTTAAAAATGAAATTTAATGCAGGACTGGTAACTTTCTGTCAAGGTGGTAAAATTGGAAAGTTACATGGTGTCTTGTAAGTAATTTTGAGAAACTTCAAACATTGTCATAACCCAATACATTATTTTCTCTCCAGATAACGTCAGCAACCAGTGCCGCAGATGAGAAGCAGATAATACAAGAATTAACATATATTATTGAAAATGTGTCATATCAACTTACTGAAATCATGGTGAGTCCATTTAAAATGTGTCATATCAACTTACTGAAATCATGGTGAGTCCATTTAAAATGTGTTATATCAACTTACTGAAATCATGGTGAGTCCATTTAAAATGTGTCACATCAACTTACTGAAATCATGGTGAGTTCATTTAAAATGTGTCACATCAACTTACTGAAATCATGGTGAGTTCATTTAAAATGTGTCATATCAACTTACTGAAATCATGGTGAGTCCATTTCAAATGTGTCATATCAACTTACTGAAATCATGGTGAGTCCATTTAAAATGAGTCACATCAACTTACTGAAATCATGGTGAGTCCATTTAAAATGTGTCACATCAACTTACTGAAATCATGGTGAGTCCATTTAAAATGTGTCATATCAACTTACTGAAATCATGGTGAGTCCATTTAAAATGTGTCACATCAACTTACTGAAATCATGGTGAGTCCATTTAAAATGTGTCATATCAACTTACTGAAATCATGGTGAGTCCATTTAAAATGTGTCATATCAACTTACTGAAATCATGGTGAGTCCATTTAAAATGTGTCACATCAACTTACTGAAATCATGGTGAGTCCATTTAAAATGTGTCACATCAACTTATTGAAATCATGGTGAGTCCATTTAAAATGTGTCATATCAACTTACTGAAATCATGGTGAGTCCATTTAAAATGTGTCACATCAACTTACTGAAATCATGGTGAGTCCATTTAAAATGTGTCATATCAACTCACTGAAATCATGGTGAGTTCATTTAAAATGTGTCATATCAACTTACTGAAATCATGGTAAGTCCATTTAAAATGTGTCATATCAACTTACTGAAATCATGGTGAGTCCATTTAAAATGTGTCATATCAACTTACTGAAATCATGGTGAGTCCATTTAAAATGTGTCATATCAACTTACTGAAATCATGGTGAGTCCATTTAAAATGTGTCATATCAACTTACTGAAATCATGGTGAGTCCATTTAAAATGTGTCATATCAACTTACTGAAATCATGGTGAGTCCATTTAAAATGTGTCATATCAACTTACTGAAATCATGGTGAGTCCATTTAAAATGTGTCACATCAACTTACTGAAATCATGGTGAGTCCATTTAAAATGTGTCACATCAACTTATTGAAATCATGGTGAGTCCATTTAAAATGTGTCATATCAACTTACTGAAATCATGGTGAGTCCATTTAAAATGTGTCACATCAACTTACTGAAATCATGGTGAGTCCATTTAAAATGTGTCATATCAACTCACTGAAATCATGGTGAGTTCATTTAAAATGTGTCATATCAACTTACTGAAATCATGGTAAGTCCATTTAAAATGTGTCATATCAACTTACTGAAATCATGGTGAGTCCATTTAAAATGTGTCATATCAACTTACTGAAATCATGGTGAGTCCATTTAAAATGTGTCATATCAACTTACTGAAATCATGGTGAGTCCATTTAAAATGTGTCATATCAACTTACTGAAATCATGGTGAGTCCATTTAAAATGTGTCATATCAACTTACTGAAATCATGGTGAGTCCATTTAAAATGTGTCATATCAACTCACTGAACTCATGGTGAGTCCATTTAAAATGTGTCATATCAACTTACTGAAATCATGGTGAGTCCATTTAAAATGTGTCATATCAACTCACTGAAATCATGGTGAGTCCATTTAAAATGTGTCATATCAACTTACTGAAATCATGGTGAGTCCATTTAAAATGTGTCATATCAACTTACTGAAATCATGGTAAGTCCATTTAAAATGTGTCATATCAACTCACTGAAATCATTTGTCTCTTTTTTTGTACTCTTTCACCTTCCTAACAATTGAAGTCGCCATCTCTGTATATATGATGCATATGTCCTACACTAGTGGTGCAATCACGGCTCCCATTTTGTCCGTAAAACTAAACTATTTGTTTCTTACATAGCCTGCAGCTGGTGTGTTAGGAACACATAAGAAAGCGGCAGTGTTTGAAATGATACAGGAAGGAGTTCAATTCCCTAGTGGCTATTTCTATGGAACAGAAATGGTAAGAGTAATGCTAACTTTTGTACAATATTGCCATGGAAACACTGATGGCAGTAGATTGCTCTGCTTTTATGATCTACCCATGAACAGTGACTGGGTTCAGTCCACATATCCAGTGGATGGGCCATTAACTAATTTCCAGATGTTAAGAATCTTGTGAAATTAAACTTTTCTTCTTTGTTTCTGTCATAAAAAACACAGAAATACAGAAAATTCTTATAATTTTAGTAGTACCGGTAACCTAAATTGTGAAGATTGGCTATTGACTTGATACATAACCCTTTGAATGCCATCATTTTTTTATGCTAAATAACAAATTATGTCAAGTACACTTTTAACAATTGTGTTTTAAGTCAAATAAGTAAACAGTTTAGTTTTTAGCTTGACCATTGCACTCAAAAATTATGTCCTATCACATTGAAAGAAAATACTGAGAACAGTGTCCTTTGAAAAGATTGAATAAAACCTAGAATTTAGGGGCATAGACGCTGACTATACAAACATTTTCTAAATAATCTTATTTTATGTGTCTCGACAGGATATGTTGGAGTTTGACAATGTCGGTCGTAATATAAATATGAATGACAGTAAGGCATACATGATGATAGTGATGTTGTTCTTTGCTAGAAGTCTTGTGGCAACGGTAAGTCTACATAAATCTGATTGAAATCACCTGGTGCAAACGAGATTATGAATTTCATTATTTTGTGTGAGTTCTGGATGGGATCAAGCATGTACAGAACAATTAAATGACATATATTGGAAATGAGAGTGTTCCAACTTTAAACTCACCCACAAAATATTCTATTTATGATATAGTTTTTTGCTTGAAAGGCAATGAATTCAATATGGGTTTCATACCATGATATAAGAACACAAAATGCGTACCCATTTAATTACACATGGATTCGATGTCCACCTTCCTTATAATGTTCTCATATTAATTCAACACATGTACTGCGTTCTGACCAATCTTGATGTTTAAAACTTACTGTCCTACAATAATTAACCTTTTCAACGTTCAACAAAAATAATTCTTATCAGAAGCGACACTTACTTTGTATGATGTACATAGCAACCAGACAGTAAATTCAAATACTCCTGCAATATTATATTCTCTTTGCTTAATTGCTACAAAATTAACAGAATTTGAAGAAAATTTTTCAAATTAAAATTTGATCGACATTTCAAAATTACTGAGAATCTGATTACTTTTTTGAAGTGTTAAAATGTTGACTCCTGTATCTATTTGTAGCTTCTTGTACGACCTATGGATTACGGTTACTCACGGCAACCACTTGGTGAAGTTACCCTTAGGAATCTGAAAGTTGTTGCTTCATTGCTACTGTACATTGCAAGGAAAACCAGTGTACCACAGGGGTCTCCAATTATGGTATGTTAGATTCCACATGTTACTGTCATGTAATACTTACCTTGTGAGTGACTGTATTTGTCACGTGATCAAATATTTGAATTATTATAGATCTCAGTCTAACTCTGAGCAATTATGGTATAAACTGAAATAATAATGACTGTATTGGTCATGTGATCAAATATTTGAATTATTATAGACCTCAGTCTAACTCTGAGCAATTTTGGTATAAACTGAAATAATAATGACTGTATTGATCATGTGATCAAATATTTGAATTATTATAGACCTCAGTCTAACTCTGAGCAATTTTGGTATAAACTGAAATAATAATGACTGTATTGGTCATGTGATCAAATATTTGAAATATAAACTTCAGTCTAACTCTGAGCAATTTTGTTATAAACTGAAATAATAATGACTGTATTGGTCATGTGATCAAATATTTGAATTATTATAGATCTCAGTCTAACTCTGAGCAATTTTGGTATAAACTGAAATAATAATGACTATATTGGTCATGTGATCAAATATTTGAATTATTATAGACCTCAGTCTAACTCTGAGCAATTTTGGTATAAACTGAAATAATAATGACTGTATTGGTCATGTGATCAAATATTTGAATTATTATAGATCTCAGTCTAACTCTGAGCAATTTTGGTATAAGCTGAAATAATAATGACTATATTGGTCATGTGATCAAATATTTGAAATATTATAGACCTCAGTCTAACTCTGAGCAATTTTGGTATAAACTGAAATAATAATGACTGTATTAGTCATGTGATCAAATATTTGAATTATTATAGACCTCAGTCTAACTCTGAGCAATTTTGGTATAAACTGAAATAATAATGACTGTATTAGTCATGTGATCAAATATTTGAATTATTATAGACCTCAGTCTAACTCTGAGCAATTTTGGTATAAACTGAAATAATTGTGACTATATTGGTCATGTGATCAAATATTTGAATTATTATAGACCTCAGTCTAACTCTGAGCAATTTTGGTATAAACTGAAATAATAATGACTGTATTGGTCATGTGATCAAATATTTGAATTATTATAGACCTCAGTCTAACTCTGAGCAATTTTGGTATAAACTGAAATAAAAATGACTGATTTGGTCATGTGATCAAATATTTGAAATATTATAGACCTCAGTCTAACTCTGAGCAATTTTGGTATAAACTGAAATAATAATGACTGTTTTGATCATGTGATCAAATATTTGAATTATTATAGACCTCAGTCTAACTCTGAGAAATTTTCGTATAAACTGAAATAATAATGACTGTATTGGTCATGTGATTAAATATTTGAAATATTATAGACCTCAGTCTAACTCTGAGCAATTTTGATATAAACTGAAATAATAATGACTGTATTGGTCATGTGATCAAATATTTGAAATATTATAGACCTCAGTCTAACTCTGAGCAATTTTCGTATAAACTGAAATAATAATGACTGTATTGGTCATGTGATCAAATATTTGAATTATTATAGACCTCAGTCTAACTCTGAGCAATTTTGGTATAAACTGAAATAATAATGACTGTATTGGTCATGTGATCAAATATTTGAATTATTATAGATCTCAGTCTAACTCTGAGCAATTTTGGTATAAACTGAAATAATAATGACTGTTTTGATCATGTGATCAAATATTTGAAATATTATAGACCTCATTCTAACTCTGAGCAATTTTGGTATAAACTGAAATAATAATGACTGTATTGGTCATGTGATCAAATATTTGAATTATTATAGATCTCAGTCTAACTCTGAGCAATTTTGGTATAAACTGAAATAATAATGACTGTATTGGTCATGTGATCAAATATTTGAATTATTATAGATCTCAGTCTAACTCTGAGCAATTTTGGTATAAACTGAAATAATAATGACTGTATTGGTCATGTGATCAAATATTTGAATTATTATAGACCTCAGTCTAACTCTGAGCAATTTTGGTATAAACTGAAATAAAAATGACTGTATTGGTCATGTGATCAAATATTTGAAATATTATAGACCTCAGTCTAACTCTGAGCAATTTTGGTATAAACTGAAATAATAATGACTGTATTGGTCATGTGATCAAATATTTGAATTATTATAGACCTCAATCTAACTCTGAGCAATTTTGGTATAAACTGAAATAAAAATGACTGATTTGGTCATGTGATCAAATATTTGAAATATTATAGACCTCATTCTAACTCTGAGCAATTTTGGTATAAACTGAAATAATAATGACTGTATTGGTCATGTGATCAAATATTTGAATTATTATAGACCTCAGTCTAACTCTGAGCAATTTTGGTATAAACTGAAATAATAATGACTGTATTGGTCATGTGATCAAATATTTGAACTATTATAGACCTCAGTCTAACTCTGAGCAATTTTGGTATAAACTGAAATAATAATGACTGTATTGGTCATGTGATCAAATATTTGAATTATTATAGATCTCAGTCTAACTCTGAGCAATTTTGGTATAAACTGAAATAATAATGACTGTTTTGATCATGTGATCAAATATTTGAAATATTATAGACCTCATTCTAACTCTGAGCAATTTTGGTATAAACTGAAATAATAATGACTGTATTGGTCATGTGATCAAATATTTGAATTATTATAGATCTCAGTCTAACTCTGAGCAATTTTGGTATAAACTGAAATAATAATGACTGTATTAGTCATGTGATCAAATATTTGAAATATTATAGACCTCATTCTAACTCTGAGCAATTTTCGTATAAACTGAAATAATAATGACTGTATTGGTCATGTGATCAAATATTTGAATTATTATAGACCTCAGTCTAACTCTGAGCAATTTTCGTATAAACTGAAATAATAATGACTGTATTGGTCATGTGATCAAATATTTGAAATATATAAATGTATGAAATGTATAAACTGAAATAATAATGACTGTATTGGTCATGTGATCAAATATTTGAAATATATAAATGTATGAAATGTATAAACTGAAATAATAATGACTGTATTAGTCATGTGATCAAATATTTGAAATATTATAGACCTCATTCTAACTCTGAGCAATTTTGGTATAAACTGAAATAATAATGACTGTATTGGTCATGTGATCAAATATTTGAATTATTATAGATCTCAGTCTAACTCTGAGCAATTTTGGTATAAACTGAAATAATAATGACTGTATTGGTCATGTGATCAAATATTTGAAATATTATAGACCTCAGTCTAACTCTTAGCAATTTTGGTATAAACTGAAATAATAATGACTGTATTGGTCATGTGATCAAATATTTGAATTATTATAGACCTCAGTCTAACTCTGAGCAATTTTGGTATAAACTGAAATAATAATGACTGTTTTGATCATGTGATCAAATATTTGAATTATTATAGACCTCAGTCTAACTCTGAGCAATTTTGGTATAAACTGAAATAATAATGACTGTATTGGTCATGTGATCAAATATTTGAATTATTATAGACCTCAGTCTAACTCTGAGCAATTTTGGTATAAACTGAAATAAAAATGACTGTATTGGTCATGTGATCAAATATTTGAAATATTATAGACCTCAGTCTAACTCTGAGCAATTTTGGTATAAACTGAAATAATAATGACTGTATTGGTCATGTGATCAAATATTTGAAATATTATAGACCTCAGTCTAACTCTGAGCAATTTTGGTATAAACTGAAATAATAATGACTGTATTGGTCATGTGATCAAATATTTGAAATATTATAGACCTCAGTCTAACTCTGAGCAATTTTGGTATAAACTGAAATAATAATGACTGTATTGGTCATGTGATCCAATATTTGAAATATTATAGACCTCAGTCTAACTCTGAGCAATTTTGGTATAAACTGAAATAGTGATGGTTGTTGAATCAGGTTCAATGATCGGTGCACCCAAGTCTCATCTGTTGTTGGACACAAAAAAGATATTCTTTTGTGTTTACATATGAAAGTTACTTGTATCAACCTGTACTATGAAAAACAGATATATCAGGTGATCAGCATGCAATGACGACCTCATTCTGTGTGACTGAATTATTGACTTGTGGTGTTCCATTGCAGCATATGCCTCTTGAGTTAAAGGACTCGGTGTACAGTGACGATGATATGAGCTACTTATTTGACAAATTGAAGAAATCTATAGACTATGCTGAGGTAAGGTGTCATGTGATTAGTCAGGTGATCATATAGTCATGTGACTTATTGACATATGTATAGAATGGGATGAAATAAAATAGATTATCATACTTAATATTCAATTGTCACACTGATTGGTCAGAACGTAGTCACATGTGTTGAATAAAACATATTATTGACTCAAAGTTGACATCAATAGCAGACATTATGTAAAATATGTAAAAAAAGAAGATTGTTTTCTATTACCTAACATTTGAAGTCAAATTGATAATTTTATTATAAATTGTATGATTGAATGCTTTGTTCAATAATTTTTCATTTATACATTACAAATCATATTTAAAAGTGCCATTTTTTGATGCAGATGAAAAATAAAAACATGTTGTCGATGCCTAAAATGTGGTCAAAGGAGTACTATGATGATATATGTGTTTTAAACACGTTTTTAGTGGACTTGATGTGATTGTACCGGTATCTGTTTTTTTAAATATTATAAACAGACTATACTTGAACATGACTCAAGAATGGGTGTTAGCACATTCTGATATTTTATAAATTCATGGTAAATTTGTCTATATTACAGGGTTTGATTCGTGAATGGGGAGACGAATACGTCAAAAGACTGAATGCTGCCAAATTTGCTGATTAAATCCTAGCAAACCGGGAGGAATATATCTTCAGAAAACTTAGGAATGTGACCAAAGTTTAATGCTCATGATTGTCATGTGGATATCATGTGATTGTCATGTGGACATCATGTGATTATCATGTAGACATCATGTGATTATCATGCGGGAACCATGTGATTGTCATGTTGACTTGCACAAGCTGCAAGATTGGGAGAAATGGACTCCATATAGCAATGCCTTCTGCTATTCATATGAGACAATTGAAATATTCAAAGAAAGACAGAAGACAGAAACCATGGACATCTTATGATATTATATGCAAGCTTCTGTTTTGAAATATAAGTGAAACTTAAGAGAAATGGACTCTATGTATAGCAATGCCTTCTGCTATCAAAGAAACATATTCATGATTTTTTTTGTACAAATGATCTTGACTGAAGACCCTGGAAATATCAGAATTAATCATATTGAATACACATCAGAATAGTTCACATTCATTTTATGTTTCCACCATAAACCAAAGCACACAGAGTACAGTACACTGCGTTTTGAGTGTCACCAGTATTTATTGCACAAGCTTAAGGGGTCAGTTACTGCAACTTTCAAGTATATTGGTTCATCATCATGTTTACTGCAGAACCACATGCTTACAAAATTGAAACATCAGTAAGCACAAATTTGAAAATCCAGCTACTCCAGGGGCCTTATTACGTTCACACCAAAGATTTATTGAATGATTAGTAAACAAGACTCTTCTATTGGCATTCAGTTAACATCATAACTGATAACTTAAGAGTCCTTTATGCGCTTAGCAATCAGAATAAATCAGAATAAGCATGCACATGTTAATTCTACATACATGTGAATGCTTATATCACATGTCTTCTTGACATTAGTGTGTAATTTAGTTTAGGATAGTTGTGATGACAGATTAATATAATAGTGATCACTATCGCGATCTGCTCCGAGAAGTAGTTAGAAATTTTAGCTGTGTAAGGACAGATCAGCAATAATACAAAGTATAAATTCGAACAGTTTATCAATCAGAACGATTGTAACTTTTTTTTTATATATAGTTTTATTTACTCAGAACCAAAATGCATGTATTAGCTCTTTCATTATATCATATTTTTTTCCTCGTTTTTACCTTGCCCGTACCATCATAGATGGAAGGGAAAGGTATATTGAGGGAAAAATGTTGTCCGGCGTTGTCGTCGTCGTCGTTAATAATTGTTATTGTGTGCATAATAACTTTACTAATTCTATTCCAAACTTTATCAAACTTGGTCACCATATTCATCAGTATAAAGTCTTCCCTGAGTTTGAACAACAGATGTCCTGTATGAAAATATCATGCAAAACTTGAGAAAATCTGATAAAATATTTTGACTGTTTCTACTTGACTGATCACTGGTGATACACATCAAAGGTCACTGATCTCAGTGGAAATATGCATTGTTGTATGTGTTCAATGAAGCAAATGATTTATCTTGTAATAATATCCTTGGTAATGTATCTCATAATCCCACACTGGGTTTCAAAACCAACTCATGGAGAGATTGCACAGTCTGATACACATTTGCAAACCTACCAATAAAATCTTTACAGAAAACAAGATGTCAGAAAATCAATATAAGCACTCCTATGAACTGGGTGCCTAACTTTGATCAAGATCTGAAGCTAATAGAAAATCTGTTTAGTTCAAAGTTATCAAATCAAAAACAATACATAAAAAATACATTAAAAGCAAAACATTTCATCCACATTTTAAAAAGAAAATTATTCTAAAATATATGTATTCTGTATTTGACAAACAGTTCATTCGACAAATGAAAACTCACAGGAATATGTTTCAGCTATTAGAACAGAATGATAGAGTTTTTATAATACTAGTTTAAAAACGCACTTCAAAGATTGCAGTGTTTGAAGATGTAGATTCTCAGGAGGCAACAGTACTGTTGACTTCTCCCTCCACTGGACTATTTATTTAACTATTTAAGTTGATTTGCCTACAAAGCAGAGCTTGCAACATGATAGCTATTCATAAAGAGTGTTTTTTTTTTTTTTAACTTTTTATATAATACAGTAGTCACACAATGAGGCAGTTCATATTTGTCTTAGTGAATCATTAATTTTTGACAGACACCTGTACAAAATACTTGGACTAAAGCTAGCTAAAATGTTCTGTTATCTTGCATGTTTTATGAATCTATTCACATCTAAATGCAGCACTTTTTTTTTCAATGAGACATTTGTTTTTATACTAAAATATCTGAATTACTTTGAAGAAAGCTGGAAATTATGTCCCTTAAAATAATTAAACAAATAAGGCACCAACAATTTTGTAAGATATTTACATCTTTTAAGGACATTCGGTAGACTGATTCCCCACTGTTAGTTCAACCCCAAAACTTTTATTTATATTGAAACAAACTATGATAAAGGGAATTATATTATATAACAAAGGGCAAGGTCACCAGAGTTCAACTATGTTTATTTTTATTTTTTGAAATTTCATATAGATTTTTGTAGATACCAACTTCTATGTGAGGTTGGTTATAAATGTTTTGTGTATCCCCATGCAATCAATAATACTGTATACACCACTTTGATTACCATTACCATTATTGCCATGACAACCATATGATGAGGTTTTCTGGCTTGATGGGTTACCTCAAAATTTCTGTAATGCATGATGGGACATAATGAACTGCATGTGATGCATGATGGGACATAATGAACTGCATGTGATGCATGATGGGACATAATGAACTGCATGTGATGCATGATGGGATATATTAAACTGCATGTGATGCATGGTGGGATATATTGAACTGCATGTGATGCATGATGGGATATATTGAACTGTGTGTGATGCATGATGGGATATATTGAACAGTGTGTGATGCATGATGGGACATAATGAACTGCATGTGATGCATGGTGGGATATATTGAACTGCATGTGATGCATGGTGGGATATATTGAACTGCATGTGATGCATGATGGGATATATTGAACTGCATGTGATGCATGATGGGATATATTGAACTGTGTGTGATGCATGATGGGACATAATGAACTGCTTGTGATGCATGATGGGATATATTGAACTGAATGTGATGCATGATGGGATATATTGAACTGCATGTGATGCATGATGAAATATATTGAACAGTGTGTGATGCATGATGGGACATAATGAACTGCATGTGATGCATGATGGGACATAATGAACTGCATGTGATGCATAATGGGATATATTGAACTGTGTGTGATGCATGATGGGATATAATAAACTGCATGTGATGCATGATGGGATATATTGAACTGTGTGTGATGCATGATGGGATATAATAAACTGCATGTGATGCATGATGGGATATATTGAACTGCATGTGATGCATGATGAGATATATTGAACAGTGTGTGATGCATGATGGGACATAATGAACTGCTTGTGATGCATGATGGGATATATTGAACTGAATGTGATGCATGATGGGACATAATGAACTGCATGTGATGCATGGTGGGATATATTGAACTGAATGTGATGCATGATGGGATATATTGAACAGTGTGTGATGCATGATGGGACATAATGAACTGCTTGTGATGCATGATGGGATATATTGAACTGAATGTGATGCATAATGGGATATATTGAACTGCATGTGATGCATGATGGGATATATTGAACTGCATGTGATGCATGATGGGATATATTGAACTGCATGTGATGCATGATGGGATATATTGAACTGCATGTGATGCATGATGGGATAATAAATTACATAGGATGCAAGATGGGATACATACTATTTCTGGTAATGCATGATGGGATATACCAAATACTGCATGTTTTTCATATTTCTAATTTTCGGTTATGCATTGTGGGGTAAATATACACCACTGATGCATTATGGGTGCAATAAACTACATTAAATAGAATAACAACTTTTTAAAATTCATTATGTGATGTATGTGGGTAACTTTCTTTTTCTTTTATTCAACTGGTGCTTTGAATACTCCTTTATTTTTGTGAGTCACTTAAAATCATGAAACTTTGTAGCAGCTCTACAACACAGAGTGTCTGAGACTTTCGTGAAATTTTGTCTTCATAAATAATATAGATTTATCAAATAGTGAACACGGTTAGCAACAAAAAATAAATAGTTCATAGTAGTTTTGTTTCATATTTTGAAATCACTTTTTACACCTAGGTCCATTCGATTGTGTCATACATTCCCCAAAAAGTCATCCTTGTAAATCAATGATAACTTTTTTTAAAGGCTGTGAATATCATAATTATTGTATTTTCCATTTATTGCATAATTCTCTTGGATCCCATATTGAATACGATACAACATGGTGCCTCCTGCCTTAATTAGTTTTTGAAAAAAGATCATTTGAAATTCAAAAACCAAACATGGCAAGATTATGATATAAACTGTAGCTGATATTTGACAATACCTTTAACCCCATTTTATAGAAGACATACTGGTATAATATATATATAAATAGAACTATATTAATAATATTAATATTTTATGTCACTAAGATATTGTATGTAAATAATGTAGTGGTGCATTGTTGGTTCATATTTTTTTATGATTATTCAAATTTCTTCTGATGCATGCTGGGTTCTCATTTACTGTATTCATGATTCCTTAATTTAAATTTCCCATGATGCACAATTGTATAATTTTAAATTACTGTGATGCATTTTGAATTTCTTACTGTGTTTGATTTGATTATTTGAATTACATGCATATAAAAGTGTTGTGATGCACAGTGGGAAAATTACAGTTTTGAATTCATAAATTTGAATTATTTTGACACATCTTGGGAAATTTGAAAACAAAACTTATGATGCTTCATGGTATAATTTAAATTACTTGTATGAATGATAGGGTATTTTTTGTAATGCATGAAGATATTTTGAATTCTGAGACACAAAGTGACACTTTCAGACAATTATGTACTCAAATTTGATTGCTTGCATGCCTTTTTGCTATGTAAGTGAGCCAGGTATCTGACCATTTAACTTTTATGACATTTTTGAAGAGTTCTTCTTTTTTTCTGAACTTGATAACTTTTATGAGAGTTTTTCTCTTTTTCTGAACATGATAATGTCAAAACCATCATCACAACTTTCGATTCACACATTTCTTTTTGAAGCAGACAAGTCCTGAACATAAATTCAGACCCTGTATGATTAACAAAGTTAATGATTGAATTATATTCTTGAATATTTTACAAATGTCTGTGCACTAGACAAGGCCTGAATATCAATTTATATTTTGTGCAAATGATGCAGAGATTTTTGTGAGAATGATAGAATCTTGTGCCTTTGTTTTTTTCCTGGCATCATGTTTACTGTTTTTAGTCCCCGTTCGGACGCAGTCCGAAAACGGGGACTTATGTTTTGCCCTGTGTGCGTCCGTGCGTCCGTGCGTCCGTGCGTCCGTGATCACCTGTATCTCGAACATGCATGGACCGATTAAGTTCAAACTTCACTCATACATCACACCTTATATGGGACATATGCACATGAATTTTTTTCATGATCCGATTAACGATAGCCGAATAGCGGCCATTTTAAGGCCGAAAATGCATCAAAATCGCACATTTTCACCATTCCGGACCCGGATCTCAGTTATGCATGGATGGATTTTGTTCAAATTTGGTACATACATTAAACATAATAGGACCTTGATGCACGTCATTTTTTTTTTTGGATCAGGTTCGAAATGGCTGACTGGCGGCCATTTTGTTTTAAAGAATTCAGTTCTGGATCCGTATCTGAGACATGCTTGGATTGATCAAGTTCAAACTTCACACACACAAGGTACATCATGTCACAAATATGTATGTGCATTTGTTTCATGATCTCATTAACGATAGCCAAATGGCGGCCGCTTTAAGGCCGAAAATGCATTGAAATCGCACACTTTCACCATTCCGGACCCGGATCTCAGTTATGCATGGACGGATTTCATTCAAATTTGGTACATACATTAAACATAATAGGACCTTGATGCACGTCATTTTTTTTTTCGGATCAAGTTCGAAATAGCCGACTGGCGGCCATTTTGTTTTAAAGAATTCAGTTCTGGATCCGTATCCGAGACATGTCTGGATTGATCAAGTTCAAACTTCACACACACAAGGTACATCATGTCACAAATATGTATGTGCATTTGTTTCATGATCTCATTAACGATAGCCGAATAGCGGTCATTTTAAGGCCGAAAATGCATCAAAATCGCACATTTTCACCATTCCGGACCCGGATCTCAGTTATGCATGGACGGATTTTGTTCAAATTTGGTACATACATTAAACATAATAGGACCTTGATGCACGTCATTTTTTTTTTGGGATTGGGTTCGAAATGGCCGACTGGCGGCCATTTTGTTTTAAAGAATTCAGTTCTGGATCCGTATCTGAGACATGCTTGGATTGATCGAGTTCAAACTTCACACACACAAGGTACATCATGTCACAAATATGTATGTGCATTTGTTTCATGATCTCATTAACGATAGCCAAATGGCGGCCGCTTTAAGGCCGAAAATGCATTGAAATCGCACATTTTCACCATTCCGGACCCGGATCTCAGTTATGCATGGACGGATTTCATTCAAATTTGGTACATACATTAAACATAATAGGACCTTGATGCACGTCATTTTTTTTTCGGATCAAGTTCGAAATAGCCGACTGGCGGCCATTTTGTTTTAAAGAATTCAGTTCTGGATCCGTATCCGAGACATGTCTGGATTGATCAAGTTCAAACTTCACACACACAAGGTACATCATGTCACAAATATGTATGTGCATTTGTTTCATGATCTCATTAACGATAGCCAAATGGGGGCCGCTTTAAGGCCGAAAATGCATTGAAATGGCACATTTTCACCATTCCGGACCCGTATCTCAGTTATGCATGGATGGATTTTGTTCAAATTTGGTACATACATTAAACATAATAGGACCTTGATGCACGTCTTTTTTTTTTCGGATCAAGTTCGAAATGGCCGACTGGCGGCCATTTTGTTAAAGAATTCAGTTCTGGATCCGTATCCAAGACATGTCTGGATTGATCAAGTTCAAACTTCACACACACATGGTACATCATGTCACAAATAGATATGTGCATTTGTTTCATGATCTGCTTAACAATAGCGGAATGATGGCCATTTTAAGGCCGAAAATGCATCAAAATCACATATTTTCACAATTCCAGAACCGGATCTCAGTCATGCATGGATGGATTTTGTTCAGATTTAGCACAATGTGTTGTACATATGCAGGTGCATTTCGGTCATGATCTGCTTTGAATGTATATGTCACTCAAATATGAACGGAACAGGGACGTGTCATTGACAATGACTTGTTTTATTTTACCTATGTAACTATAGTATTTTGAAGAGCAGGCATGATGATGAGAAATGAAATACTATTTGAGAATGAAAAACAAGTCTTATTGTTCTCTGGTTCCAAACAATATAACAAATACGGTCCATTGTCTGGTCTGTGTTTTGTTCAGGATTTATTCTCTCAAAAACTGAGGTCTGAAAGATAGCATCACAAGGTGTAGAATGTAGAATAATGATTGTACAAATGATTGTCCATTTGTAGTCAGAGGTCTCACTCAGGTATTAACTGCATTGGACACATATGAGCACATTGCAATTTTTATGATGATGGAAACACTGCTCTGGTCACCTATCATGTTTTTTTTTCAGCCTTCAGTTTTAATAAAAGATGGATCTTCAGTGTGTACATGTCTTTATTTTGCTGTAAATGCATTTATTCATATCTAGAAGTAGTCTTGTTTGAAATGTATAATTAAATTTACCCACAATGCACTGCATACTGTGTCCTTATTGTACAATACTCAAGTGGTAAATTGTTGAGTGCCTAATTTGCATATGATAAGAAAAAAATTGTACAATTTAATAAACAAAATAAAGAAATTTACATAAACACAATACAGTTTTCAGATCAAAACTGATGGAAAATCATGACTTTGAAATAGTATAACCAGACTGAGGCATATTCCAGAGTTGAAATATCTCTTTAACATATAGGAATGGGTAATAAAACATTTGTTTATATGAGTGTCACACGCAACGTAATATTACCGTAATTGGTATAGTACAGGTGTGATGGTTCAAATACCAAAATGGCAACAGTAACATAAAGACTTCCCTGGCGGCGATGATAACATACGAACACGGAGCTAACAGATGAGGTTTCAACTGGTACTGGTATTATTATACTCTGCAAACATCAAGTACAATAACGCGGTAAAACTCCACTACTCCAATAACTAGATACTTAAACTCCAATACAATTCAACGAGAAATCCGATCTGATCTCAGTGCTGAACAACTCCCCTATATATACCCCCACTGTCTATAAATAGACCATTACATCAGCATACATAATGAGTCTGGAACTTACTACAAATTTCTAGAATGTCCCATTACCTTCTATTGCCTCCTACAGTGTTCTATTATCTAATCAACCATTTTCTAAAAAAATATAGAATATTCCACCCAGACACAGTACGGTTCTAGAACATTCTCAGTGACACGGAAGTGGTAAATAAGTCGTATGCGACAATGAGATACCTTTTTCACAGATATCTCTCCTCATTTCAGGGAAAATTGAAAAATGATGCATATTTTTTTATTAAGATTGTTCATTAAGAAATATGTTCAATGTACTGGGCTGAGTCATTTGGTAGATTTGTTGGTTACACATTCTAGTTAGCATATGTACTGGACCAGGTCATTTAATATAATTGTTGGTTACATATTCTAGTTAGCATATGTACTGGGCCAAGTCATTTGGTAGATTTGTTGGTTACACATTCTAGTTAGCATATGTACTGGGCCAGGTCATTTAGTAGATTTGTTGGTTACACATTCTAGATAGCATATGTACTGGGCCAAGTCATTTGGTAGATTTGTTGGTTACACATACTAGTTAGCATATGTACTGGGCCAGGTCATTTGGTAGATTTGTTGGTTAGACATTCTAGTTAGCATATGTACTGGGCTAAGTCATTTGGTAGATTTGTTGGTTACACATTCTAGTTAGCATATGTACTGGGCCAGGTCATATAATAGATTTGTTGGTTAGACATTCTAGTTAGCATATGTACTGGGCCAAGTCATTTGGTAGATTTGTTGGTTACACATTCTAGTTAGCATATGTACTGGGCCTTAGTTGGAGTACGGGCATAAGCATCAGTTTTAAACCCCGTTTTCACGGTCGAGCTGATCTTTCTTGACCGATTCTCTGCCATTTAATTTGAGCGGTTTGGGGAGAAAACTCTGGTTTTTGAGCTGAGCTAAAGGCCCTCAAATTCGGTCGTTTTGAATAATTTTTAACTCTGTGCGGGGCACTTTGGCCTTGCAACAACAGGAGACAGCAGATGCTGTTAAAATACTATAACATGGATTGGGGCTAACCTTACAAGCAAATGTATCTGAAACAGATCTAGGTGAGCCGTACCAAAAATGAGTTTCTGGATCCGCCAGTATTAATTGTATTGCCCTAACAACGCAACTGTTCTCGTTTACTGGTCTGAAACGTACCATAGTACAAGCATTCTTACATATACGAGTAGACTTAAACAGTGCCGAATTTTACGCAAGTCTTCAATACGGCCGGTTAACCCTTCACATTACTTTTCAATGTAGGCATCCAATGTTAGGCTGTTTTCGATGATAACATCGAGACCAACATCAGAAAGGAGTGCATCGTCAAGATTTATTGTGCAGGAACTTCGAAGTCTGAGCAAAATGCCCTTTTAAAAGAATCATTTCATAGTACAGGTAACCAAGAAAAGACAAATGCATCTAGTTGCACATTAATCCACAGTCAGCTGGCGCACACGTGATAATAAAATAAATACGATATTTACTATATGGGGGCCGCCATCTTGAATGACGCATAAAACTAAATAAGAGTCTCTTATTTAGTTTTATGCGTCATTCAAGATAGCGGCCCCCATATAGTAAATATCGTATTTATTTTATTATCAAGTGTGCGCCAGCTGACTGTGCATTAATCCGTACATATTCACCTAATCAATTAGGTAGTATACAGAAAGACATTGAGATGGTCAATTTGATTAACAGATATACTCATTTCAGAGCCTAGTTGCAAAGATATTAAACTGCATACTGAAAAAGGTGCAATAAATAAAGTCTTCTTTGAGCACAAAGCAGCACATCTTCGCCAGCAAAGGACCATTTACTCGGCCGAAGCCTCAAAATGGCCGGCTTTAGCGAAACCGTGCGGTTCGAACGATAAAAGCAGCAACTGTGAAAATATCTCTTTACTTTTGACTTTTGTGTTTGCAATGATTTAAGTGTATAAGATGGTATAATCCTCAAAAGTGAAAGAGCTGTCACACCGAAGTCACTTAGAAATGATCGATATGATGCACAGTATTCACTCATCACACATCTACACAGAGAAATGTTTTAGAGAAAGCTAAATAATATATGAGTTCAAGAACAGCATTCAGAAATGTGACTTGTTTTACATAGTAGTATCGTGACAGCAGATAAAAAACGAAGCCAGACATGCCTACTACGACATCAAAGGGACCAAACTACACATAGGAGATACTGTCAGAATAATGCCAAATAAAACAGTGACGAAATCTGTCTTATTTAACATAAGATAATTTGTGGTTACAACAGAGTGAAAAGTTCGTACAACAAATGAGATTGTATAAAGTGTATGCAGTCCCTAGCTGTCTGCCTTCACTGTGTTGGTTTGCTCCATTATTATTATTAATATCTAAAACAAACTTGCTCCAATACAAACATAAATCAATACAAAATCGTCATTAAAGCTACGCTAAACCAATGTCAAAACAATTGCTAATATATGGGTGTTGTGTTTTATAACAGTCCATGCCCAAGCACACGACATAGTGAATTGTGTCTAATAGGCGCCCATTAATCGCTGCCTGCAGATATATTTTCGACTTATCATACACGATGAACAAGGCAAAGAAAACATACACGTTTAGTTAGGGAGTCACCAGTTAATTTGACCGAAGGGGTGCCGGTGAATTTCACATGTTATTGTTAAATAATCACAAGTCCCCCCTAGGTGTATATTAAAAATTGGGCTGTCCCCCCTTAGAAAAAGACAAAATATGGTAGCCCCCCCCCCCCATGATTTTTTTTTTAAACAATAAAGATTTACATTAATGAATCGTTGCATGCTTCCAGGTTCCAGCTCTTCTCCCTGACCTCGTCACTACAGTTTAAGGAACTATTAAGTCATCAGTCTCTATTTCCTCTGCACTGTCAACGAGATCATCACCATCAGAGTCCTCTGAGTCAGTTTCGTCAGTGTTGCACATTCTGGTTTTACAGTTTGTAAATGTTCAGTGATTTTATGTTTTTTTGCTTGATCTTTATATGATTTTCTGATTACATCACTGGTAATTGCTTTCATTTTGTCTTGTTTGTTCCCTTTTTTTGATAGCTTATTATGGTCCAGGTACTTTTCCAACTCAGCTACTGTCAATGTTTTTAGTGTCTCATTCAACACCAAAAAAATCCAGTCATAATCACTGTGACTTTTTTCCTGCTTCTCTTTTTGTTGTTTCTTTCTACCTTTTTCCCTAATGGTTTTCATTTCCTTTAGTGTGGTAAGGTGTTGTAAATAGTCTATGACATATTGCTCTTCCACTGCATACTTAGAGGAACATTCTTTGATGCTCTCAGTATTCTCCAAAGATAAAAGCCCATTTTTGAAATTCTGCGTGATGTTGAAACGTGGCTGCCAATCATCTGGCTGTCTTCTTTCACCATTACTATTCACACATGGGGTCTCATGCACGCTTAAGAAGTGGTACGGCCTCTCACTGTTTGTCACTGGTTGTGGAAAGTTACTCTGACTTATTTACCAGTGATGGAAGACACCTAAACAGTGGGCTACTGAACAGACGGCTTACAATGACAGCATGGTGAGTGAACTGCAAGAAATTAGCAACCAGTCTACTGAGTTCATGGCAGATCTTGATAAAACACTGACTTGGTTAAGAAATGTATTTCATGGACTGTCAGTTGTAAGTAAAAGAAGAACATTTTGCAAGAGGAGTTACAGCCTTGTTACAAAGGATGACATCCACTGAGGTAGTACAAAGATGTTTCCCTGATGGTATACATGGTTCAGTAGATTTTAAAATCGCAGATCAAACTGAAGCCAATTTTAAGTTGTCAAAGATGGATGCAGTATATTTGCAATACCTCATTCATCGCAATGTCTTCTGTGCTGCAGCTAAGCAGCAGATGATGAAGCTGTATGAAGAACTGAAGTTAAAATATCAGTGCCTGTCTGATAGTTCCAGTGGAGAGAGTTATGAGGATGGTGAAAGTGGTTCTAATGATCCTGGTGATAGTGCCGATACTGACATTCTTTGCGATGAGGATAGAGATATTGATGGGAATGGAGAAGATCAAAAATAGATGCCTAGGTTCAATATCTACAGTTCCCCAGAAAGTTGTGTTTTATTAAAAAATATGAAAACTTTTTTTATATATATTTTATTTATATACATACAAAATATTACACTATATAAATATATTTTATCTTTATATTTTGTGTTATATTAGTGTGTTTGCTTTTCACAAACTTGTTTAAAAGATTTGTTTTTCTTCATACAGTGGAAAGTGCAGTAAGTTTTTTTCATGCCATTTACAGAGGTTTATACTGTTGTTTACAAATGAAGTTTCATATTTCATGTTTTATACTAATTTGATTAAGTTATTGTTGTGCAATAAAACAAACAAACAATAACTCTTTCTCATTGCAGTATGTTCATCACAGCAGCCGTCGTCTATACAATATATGTGAATAAACCCAGAAAATTATACACCCCCTCCTTCACCCTTGGAAAAATTGCAAGCCCCCCCTTTTTCATATACAGAAAATGGAAAGCCCCCCCTTGAATTGCCCGGCACCCCCCAGGCCAGATTAACTGGTGATTCCCTTAGTGTACGATACCGGTTGTATGTATAAACCATTCAGATGAGGAATATTGTGTGAAATAAACCACTCAGTAGCACTGGAAGAAATTACACTTTATTCAACAATGCAGAGTCAATGCCACTTACGTTTATTTGAATCAAAATCCGCAAAATTCTCATGATGAAAGAAAAAATAATTTAAATTTACCATGATGCTCGATGAGAAAATTTGAATGCACCATAATATTTGATGGGATAATTTGAATTTATCATGATGCTTGATAAGATAATTTGAATGAACCATGATGCTTGATAAGATAATTTGAATGAACCATGATGCTCGATGAGAAAATTTGAATGAACCATGATGCTTGATGAGAAAATTTGAATGAACCATGATGCTTGGTAAGATAATTTGAATGAACCATGATGCTTGATGAGAAAATTTGAATGAACCATGATGCTTGGTAAGATAATTTGAATGAACCATTATGCTTGATGAAAAAATTTGAATGCATCATGATATTTGATGGGATAATTTGAATTTATCATGGTGCTTGATAAGATAATTTGAATGAACCATTATGTTTGATAAGATAATTTGAATGAACAATTATGCTTGATGAGAAAATGTGAATGCATCATAATATTTAATGGGATAATTTGAATTTATCATGGTGCTTGATAAAATAATTTGAATGAACCATGATGCTTTATAAGGTAATTTGAATGAACCATTATGCTTGATGAGAAAATTTGAATGCATCATGATATTTGATGGGATGATTTGAATTTATCATGGTTCTTGATAAGATAATTTGAATGAATCATGATGCTTGTGAGGTGATTTGAATGCAACATGATCCATGTTGGGATAATATAAATTCCAGTGTGGCATCATGGAAGCATTTATTCCCCCATAATGCAAGATGGGTTAATTTGATTTCGATGAATGAAGGAATAATTTTACTTTGCATTGGTGCAGGATGGAATAATTTGAATCCGCATTATGCATGGTAATACACCATTCACATCATCTTTTGAAACTAAAATCATACTTTCTTAAATTTCATTTAAAGTGTAATTCACTTTTTGACGAATAATTAATAAATTTTCTATGACGGCATTTGTCTATGGACATACAAAATTGTCAGAGACGTCCGCAGCGTTAGCACATTCTGTGTCAATAGTGGCTTGGCTGTGAAATAATGCCATGCAAGCCTTTATCTGAGGATCGACGCATCGACAATACCACTGAAAATGAAACAAAACAGTCTAATGTTAGTTTGAGTATCATTATTAATATCATGCTTCTCATATCAAATGTCTGCGAAACACCACAGTGGTCCGACAACAAAAAATTATGGGAAAAAGTCACCAATGAGTGCGCTACATAATCATAGACAATATAGAAGAAAAATATGCAAACTAAGAAAACTTCAAAAGAAATCGAAGGCTCTTTAGGCCTGGCTGTAAACGTGTAAATGTTTTTATAATTGGATTCAATTCTAATAACCAAAAAAACACCCATGAACTGCATAGCATAACAAGGATTTTTTTGTACACCGATTTTTAAAAACTAGAAAACCGCTGTTATCAATGTTTCATATTACTTTTGAAGCAACCCTGACTATTTCACTTGTGCACGAATTTCTGTGATACAAAACATTTTGCATGCGCTGTATGAGTCACATCTAACATAATAATAATAAAAATAAAAACAATAATAATAATAAAAATAATAAAAATAAAAATAAAAATAATAATAATAATAATAATAATAATAATAATGATAATAATAATAATAAAAATAATAATAAAAATAATAATAATAATAATAATAATAATAATAATAATAATAATAATAATAATAATAATAATAATAATAATAATAATAATAATAATAATAATAATAATAATAATAATGTGTATAAACTTGCGCAATAACGTCACAGATTTGGCGGACTAATAAAGTAGGTATCGTGAGGTGGGAATATGTTGACCAATCACAATTTGTTTTACTGATTTCAAATTTCGATTTACAAACGTTATAAACATAAACATGTTTACTACAGTGTATATAATGACGTATGGTTTAGCACAACTCGGTATATTATCTTACCATTTGCTGCTTTGCGAGGGCGCAAACATCTTCAATGTCCTCAGCATCGTTGTGTCGATCACTGTTTCTACAATCTCCGTATATATCATCGATGGCCGGCCCATGTATCATAAAGTAAGGAAAATTACAAGCTTCGGCAACTGTAATGTGTAATGTTACATTTCATTAGCATTGTTGTTTTAACACGGCCAAAATAATGATAACAAATCACACACAAAAAAACGGTGAAATGTTTACAATACTTTACATTTCTTTTCTACCAGCAGCGATAATGTAAATAATTTCCGGCAATGGTTACGTACGTTACGTACCCCCCCCCCCCTGCAAATCTATTTTTTATTTACAGTCACAAAAATACATGTAAAATAAAGCCCGGTTCCTCAACAACAATATGTGAAGGTAGATACACTGTTAATAAAAGCATGCCTCTAGAGAAAACTGACGAGGATGATAATAATAATAATAATAATAATTTAGTAGAACTAATGTATACAGTCATTTTAGTCAACATTTTCCATTTCAATTATTTCAATATGGATAATACACCAACAACAAGTCTCTGTAATTGTTAACAAGAGTCTTGAATTATTGTATGTGATGGGTGACAATATACACATTTAAAGTGCTATTAAAACAGTATGGGCATATGTTTAATTGAAATTTAACAGACATGAACTATTTTAAGCGTATTAAATAATCTAGAGATAGTATTGTGAAATATATCTGAGCAACATACGTGAAATTAAAGGGCGGCGGTCGTCGTGCCGCGTCCTGTTCGATATGGGACTCATAGCGACGTATACAACGCGTGTAAAATACATTGTTTATTTACATGAAATTTTAACACGCGATGCACACAACCACCGCGCTTCAAGATGAGATCATTTTTGCCTTCGACGTTGATTTGCATTAGATTAGTATTTACATGCATTAGATATAAAACATCACTCATAATTCTTCAAGTTAAGTTAAATATTACAAGTATCACAAAAAAAAATAGTAGTGAGAGAAAGACACATGTACATGTGGGGCTGAATGATGTAATTCGTTTTTGTTATTTGTTTATTTTACGTATGATGTGAGTATATTTAGACTGTGGCAATATAATCGGCGGTGGCGTTACAGCTGGTGATTTTCAGCAATGATGAGAAACAAGCCAAAAAATAGTGTTACTGGTCATAATTCCCCGCTACCTCGAAAATTTGCGTTTAGAAAAGAATATTAATTTAATCAGTGGTCAGTGCCAGCAGATGATGAAACACAAAGAAATAATTGTGGGTGTATGATGTTGACCTCGCCTACTATTTTTAATAAATTTAAACATAGTGTATATGTAGGTAACGCCACGGGACATTGTGAATTTGTTCAAGCCACACCCTCAAATAATTCCTTTAGGGGAGCTGAGGTCTACATCAAACAAATGTCGCTGATAACATCTTATAAACATTTTAGTTTGTAACAGTATTTTTTATTTTTTTATCATTCGGGTCATCAGCAACAAACCCGTTTGAAAACCGTTAGTTTGGAAGAGGTAAGAAACTTTAAAATATCTGCATATGTTGTATGTGACATAGCAGATCGAATAACCTTGGATACCGACACCTCATATGCTGCTGTTGAATTATTGCTATAAAGGCCAAATAGTATTATCGTAAACTGTCCATTCAAATTCAAGGCCACTAGAAGTATGTACAAAGAAGAATTTCAATTGAATATACCCTTGGAATATAATAATTAGATGACGACACCAATATATTTTAATTGAGAAATCGATTTTTTTTTCAATCAATTTCCACAAACACATATCAGCCAAAAACAAAAAAAATTGTGTCACATATTGTTGAAAATTACTTCACTCCAACTCGACAAATTTGATGTCAGTAAAAAGTGTTACAATGTCATCGTCTGTGTAATATAACATTTCAGGCATATTTAGTGGAATTTTGGTGTCTAACATTTGAGTTGCAACTTGATCTTCTTACACATTAAAGATGAATGCAATACAGATACGGAGCGTCGTAACAGGAGTCTTTCAACTTAATCTCGAAATTACTTAGGGATTTAATACATGCGAGAAATGCGATGAGATAGTGTTTTCGTTTCACACTGATATTTATTCTATTCCTACAAAAATGTGTTTTCATAGTGCGGAATTCCATCAAACAGGAAAGCGACAGATAACAAAATTACCCTTAAAAACGAGAAATTCAACTTACCAAGAAAACACGCTACACTTAAACAGGCAACTATTAGAAAAACCTTCATCTTTGCACTTGGACTTTGTCAAAACTGTTACAATAAAAATATAATGACACATTGCTAATTAATACCTAATTACGTGATAAAAAGCTATAATTACACACTTTGTTCTGTTCAACTCGACCTTCGTAACGTAACAAGCCAACAACAAAAGCAACATATTGTATTTACTAATTCGTTGGCTTTAGTATAACCACACCAATTAACTATTCTCTAGACCGCGAACTGACATTTTTCATCTATCAGTTCACGTGCTGAGGAAAAAGCAATGAAACCCATAGGTGAAACAGAAGAGCCTAATATCATACTCGTAGCTGTTCATTGTACATTACCCGGATTCTTCGTGATTGAGAACTGAAGGTGTCGTCGCCAATGGCGGCGACATTTGTAACAACACAGTTGTTGAATATAATTAATGTAGTCGCCACCGAATATGTTTTCCCAACATCCTAATTAGAAAAGACAAATACACTGCAGCTTTTCAATATATAACAAAATCGGGACGTTCTCCGAAACTATTATGTAAACACACATACCTGTACGGAGTTATAAACGTGACTGTATCCCGTTGGTAAAACGCACTACAGTCAATAAGCTGTTTCCAACACTATTTAAAGAATTTTAATCCTCTTCAAAATTCATTTGTATAAAGTCATATTTTAGCGACCATATGGCATTCAGTGGAACAAAGATATAAGTAATATAATCTAGGAGTTATGGCGAATACTTAGTGTCAATTGTTCATCACTTAGCGAGTGTATTAATTTATTTCACACCTGACCTCTGTGTATTGGTGTGTAATAGTTAATTATTATTGAATTTGTTCATAAAACCACCATTTAACTACAACTACAACTAGCTAGAACTATAGATCTTAGATACAAGAACCGTGATGAAGTTATAAAAGCAACTTCAAACAACATTGTTGATTCTGTTGAACATAACATAAGTGCTTTATTCGTAGTTAGGGGATACAAAGCAAGAATGACTCAATTGCTTGAATATTTAATGCATGCATGAACATTGAACATACGTTACTTTTGAGGGCATGTGTGTATTCATCCGCCTCTTCGTGTCGCCACATGACATGCAACGTATTTTGGAAAACGTCGCGCATTTATTCCTGTACAACTGGGACAGTTACTGTAAAATGTTTGTCACAAATCTAACTCAAAAACATTACATATATATGATAAATTCATTCTAAGATTTAATGAATACTCGGTACGGTTTTAAATTTAAGAATATTATCAAAAATGTATTTATTATTCGTCCATTTCCGGTGAGCGGATGTTAAATGACTTCATCGACTTTTTTATGCGTTATTTGACAGTCGTACACTATTGTGACCAACATCTTCAGCAACATTTGTATCACATACTTAACCATATGTTTTATGAAAGGTTGTCTCTTTAATTCAATCTCATTAAAAACTGATGTAGGTGAATGCTCCGCCCATTTTGTATCATATCTCGGTCGCATTTTTTACTGAACGACATATGCTACAACTAATAGATTACAACAGCAATAAAACAAAACAGAAATATTAGAAAAAAACGGCAAAACAAAAATATTAAAATTTGAAATCAATTTTATAATGATCTTTGTTCACAAAGGAGTTATTTCAACAGTTATACACTCTTGTTTTAGTGTTAATTGGCAATCAGGTACGCCAGTTACAATACTTTTAGTTCTAAAAACAAGGTAAGTATATTATTCCCAACTTTTCATTTTTCGATTGGGCACTTATAGGATTTATGGAGCTCTACGCAAATTTTTACGTAATTGTTAACGCTGTATCCCTCTCCAATGTAATACTTGATCACGTACGACCAAATATCAATATAACGTTCATGTCACGGTGTACAAAAGTAAATTGCATAATGGCTGCAAAACAATTTTGCCCTAATTTGACGTTTTCACAAATATGCATTTTTTCAAATGTATACTTTTCAAAAACATCGAACCAATTCACACATCTATAGATTCCGAATACAATATTCAATTTTTTGTTAAACTAACCTATATTTATGATAATTAAGTTTTACTATAAACAATATCATCACAATGTACTGGATAAATGCTCATATAATCATAATATTTACTTTTGTTCTTAATATCAGTTCGACAAGAAATCATGGCAGTTATTGTATTCCCTGCTAAATCACAAATACATTGGAGAAACTTGAATATCTAATAAAATATCAAAAGCATTGAAAGTTTTGTAAACAGATACTTCATAAAACGAAATGAAATATTTTTTGTACTTGCACATGTATTTTTTTAAAATTGTTGTCACATTTATATTGCTAACAACACGATAACACTTTTTCTTATGATGCAGTAAAATATTAATACAATGTTTTTTTTTTATTATTTATTAAAAAAAACACTATGTCGGAATAAATTTGCACGCCACCTGTACCTCAGGTGAGGTCAATGGTTTCCTACATCCTATAGTTAGATGCCAAACAAATCATATCATTAATATAATAGAACCATATGTTATACATTGTCGTAAAATTAGAGGTTATTCGCCGCCCACAAAAAAGTTATATCCTTGTTGGTGCTGAATAACCTCTTTATTATACAACCGACAGCTTATATAGAGCGTTAAAAATAAAATAAAGCTTGAATGAAGACGCCCGATCTCCGACGCTCGGATTGACATAACGCAGTCGTGACATAACCGATGTCTGGAGTTTAATAACATTTTAGTTTATCTTTGGCAATCAGGTATTTTCTAAACAGATGCATTCAAATTGTTATTTATTCATACTTGAATGAGAAATTAAATTGTCAAAATATTCAGCGTCAGTCAGTCAGCGGTACGTATTTAAGTCGCATTCCTTCTGTACTGGGCGAAAGAAATTTACCCTTTTTCTCGATAGGGTTGAAATTGGAAGAAATATTTACATTAACTGTTCCGGACATTACGACTTAAGGAGCAGTGATATTGTACCGTTGTGTTGGAAATAGCGTTCGAATTTGAAGGAGGAAAAGTGCAGACTATCACATACCCCGGGGTGATGAAGCTAACTTACTGCCCGTGACATAAGGTCGACACAGCGCTGCTCGTACATGAGCGAAAGTTTGTGACGTATTCATTGGCTAAATCCCGAGACTATGTAGGCCATCAACTGCTATTGTTTTCGCTTCCAGTGTAATTAACACACCACGACCTCCCTCATTCTCCAATGTTATCTTCTACAGCAAGAGCAGCGAGGGAAAGCTAGCCGACATCGACACACTAGACATAAGCACATCTGAAATACTTGCACATAATTGGGGAACAATATTTGAATATGTTCGTCCTGAATGGATTACGTAATATTTACACTACCCAACTATTCTGTTTTCATGACAATCAGGGTGAAACTATAAAATAACACCAATCACGTGACTGATATAATACTGCAGTAACACGTCATATTTTCACTGCTATAATAATAAAATTCAGCGGATAACACACTTTCATATATGTTTAACACTACATATTTCATGGCATTGTTTTTTGTAGCACAACTACGTGTATAATCGGAATCACTCGGGACGGCAATTCTTTGCATTCGGAATTGTACACTATTATTTATTTATGGAAATATTAAATGCTCTAAGATAATGTATTTGTGTGATAGTCGTAATCCAAGCTAGTGATGCTTGGTTTTCATTTTTCGATTGGGCGCTTTATGAAGCTCAAAAATAACGCAATTTGTTACATTATTGTTAACGCTGTGTTCCCCTCCAATGTAATACTTGATCACGTACGACCAAACATTAATAGAGCGTTCATGTCACGGTGTACAAAAGTAAATTTCATAATGCCTGCAGAACAGTTTTGCCATAATTTGACGTTTTCACAATGTATTTTTCCATACACCAATCTGGTTATTATTATTTAATATGTTGTATTTAAAGTTTCATTTCAATCGGACATTCCATTTGTTATTAAAGCTTTTTGAAAGTCAACGAAGTGTGTTGATACTGTCAGTGACGACCGATCGCCGACCATGTGTCCCAATAACCGAGATCATTATTCGTAATAAAGTGTACAATTATTACGCGATCTCTTCAGTGGTAGATATTATGCGGTGCAAATAATTACGTCACCGTTACATAATCATCAAGTGATTATGATTTAAATAATTTGTACCACAGCTGTGGCGAATTTGTGAGGTTTTGGCCAATTAATTTGTCACTGTGAGTATTTGTAGTTAAATTTGTTGTCAATGTATTGTATATGTAACTAGGTTACTGTATGACCGCCCACTGGTAAATTCAAGACAGCCTTCGTACATTGAATGCTATGAATGGATGGGTTCCTATAACACCATGACACGTCAATGCCATTACTCAAACCATACATGATATATGATTTGTTGTAGCTGGTTATATGTTGTATTGTTTGTCAACAGATTGTCATAATTTATTATATAATAGGGTTGTATATATGATAGTTAAAACGAGAAGCTAAATGATAAATTGCCAGTGTGTTGTATAGAACATTTTATAATGATATATGACAGCCGAGGTGACCTTGGTGAATGTCGATGTTGGTGTTTATATTATTATTGTTGCTGTAGCCATGGTTGCAGGCATTTATACCAGCTATAATTACACTGTTAATCTTAGGAACACTTTTCCACTGTTCAAATTAAAAACATATGATATATATATTAAAATACCTGTATTTTCTATCAAAATAGTAGCGTTTTAATATTTTTAGAAAAGTGCTTTTGGGAGTTATTAAAACAGTTGTGATGGAAACTAAGCACACAAAAGTAAGTGTGTTACGGAGACATGAATGTGTCATTAATGCATCCAGCTTTATGCAAAACAATTTAGTGAAAAGGGTGGAACTATATTCTGGGACTCGGACTGACACGAACACTTTACCTTCAGAGAATAGTTTTATGTGATACCAGGCAGTGAATGAATTAATTGTAAGTACGTTTATATGTTCTTACCAACCTATAGGTACAACTCGAAATCGACATGTGGTGAATTAAGTACCTCGTGACCAAATGGATTTTGATACTCCGCACTTGGGGGACGGTGGTTGTAGTTCCAATAATATCTACGCATTTTCACGTGTGATTTAAACATTTGTTTTCGAAAACTGTTCAATTTGAAACACTTCATAAAACAAAATCACCAACGATGTTTTAACCCAAAACACCAGACAATAAATGTGTTCATGAGAGCATCTACAACACTTTTCTTTCAAACTTTTTTTTTTTATCTTGAAGAACTTTCTAAATCAATAACACATGCAATGTTTCAAGTGTTTATGTATACGACCTGTACACAGATTTATAAAAGTGACTAAAACACTTTTTTCCAAACTGTTTTATTGTGAAGCACTTCAGAAAACAAACACACATGTAATGTTTCAACCTAAAACACGGACATTATAAGTATTTTTATACAGGACACTATTGTATGCCGTATACGGCACGCATCAGTAATAACCACAATGCATATTATCGACTGTGTGCAGCCACGGTTACTACAACGGTTTTTAGTAACCGTGGTGCAGCATATTATACATATTAAATAACGTTAATTCCCTGCGATCTAATGAATATATGCATTTCCTTCATAGCTATTATTCTAATGGCGGAGCCTCAATGTTGATTTCATCTAATATGGTGATTAACACATACTTGTGTAAATTTGCGTATAATCTAAACGAGCTCCTCTAAGTCTCTAACAATACATAACCATTTAACTGTTATTTAGAAATGTCATTAATACAATAAATACATTATGTAAACACACTTATTCAGCTGCACATAAGTACAACAACTATATACGTCTGTTCTTTTAAACCTTATTAATATTTATATTTAGCAATAAATACTTACTAGATTTTGTGATTTGTTTATTGTATGTTTTGGTTAATGTTCAATAGTGTAATTTAAAAGTGCTTGATAACGAAACGCATCATTTGATATATTTTGCTCATTAACACTTCCCAAAATGACAATGAAAATGATTGTTTACTATGTTTTCAGTATAAATACATTTTAAAATGTGTTTCTGTTACAAGCACTTTTCAACAATCAGATTATGCTTTGCGTGAAAACACTATTCAAAGTGTTGTAATAATAAACACTTCAATCAAACATGTCCCTGGTTGAGACACTATTCCACGTGTCGTGATCATGAACACACAAAATGTGTGTCTAGTGAAAGTACTTTTAAAAGTGTTGTGATAATAAGCACTTTCTTGTACCTTCTTCTTTAGGTAACCATTCCCTGCATTCTCTGTACCCTAGTCAGCAGACTGCCTAAGTTCCTCATCAACTGTGCACCAACATAAATCCCCCCCGGTTACATTGTTTGGGGTTCGCCATTAACATGACTTTAGCCTTGTCATTAGTCTAAGTATGTTCTTAAATGGTTTTGTAACAACTCATAACAAAGCTTAATTAAATGTTTATGAATAGTCGTTTCAGGTTCACCGTGGCCTTGACTTTAATTTATTGTAGTGTCTTCGCAGTCCAAGTTTTCAAACCTTTTTATTGGGCTTGTGGCTTTGTGTGCGTATTTCGTGTATTTTTCATCCTATCACATCACATTGCATTGTCAACTACTCGCTACTTTTAGAGTCTTCAAACTGAACGTCCAATGCTATTCATACTCCTCGTGTGAACATTGCGTAGGAGGCCTGTTGAATCAATATAGGAGATGTGCTTCTCAATTACTCTTCTGTTCATTCTACAATGTAACCATTATGTTAAACATAATTCATACCTTCAAACGGAGGGATATGCTAGGGGTAATTCACATCTTTAACATGGTAAAATGAAGAATAGTCACAAAACCATTCTAACACAACGCGGCGCCATGATCATTTCATTATGGATCAATGTGGTTTACGTAACCACATTATGCTATTAGCTACTTGCTGTTATCACATCAATAGTGCAGTCTTTACCCAGATGTTCCATGTTATCTTGATAACCAACCAAAACTGATTGGCTATATGCTGAAGGTTCCAACTTACATAATGTTCACGTCAGTATGATGCACACAGTTTCAGAGTGTTTCAAATGCTTCTTGGCATTCAGCTGTCTACTTTCTAAACTTTGTGTCTTACAAGTTTTCATCAGCTCACCCAATGTAACAGTGTTGCAATAGCTTGTTACTTCTAACTGATACTAACCCACAAAACCCAATAATAAAACATTTCGCTGTGTTGACATGTAGCTCCCACGATTG
This sequence comes from Saccoglossus kowalevskii, assembly GCF_978046115.1. Classification (NCBI taxonomy): domain Eukaryota; kingdom Metazoa; phylum Hemichordata; class Enteropneusta; family Harrimaniidae; genus Saccoglossus; species Saccoglossus kowalevskii. The sequence goes on along the minus strand of NC_140661.1, from coordinate 27,406,741 downwards.
ATTCCAGTGTAGCGAACTCGGTCAATGTGATGTCTTGCTCATACATAATTAACAGTCATCCAGAAGCCACACTTCAAGTCTAAGCTTGAAAACTATTCCGCTTTTGACAAACAACAGATATAACTATACAAGTAACCTGTAGAATGCTGTGTGGGTAATATTTTTATATTGATTTTTGCTGCATTTGCAGCAAATAGTTACCAAACAATGAGAAATCTATTGGATTGAATATACCTCTCAGGTGGTTTCAGATGCATAGTTCAAGCCTGCCTAACCGGTGCTTATACCAGGATTTAGTTACAGCTTCATGTTCCCAGTAATCGCAAGAAATTGACATGACAATAGAAATTCATGAAAGACTGGCACTCCATGCAATTAACAGCGAGTTAAATTCTTGGGATTGAAACATATATTTTGAAGTCACTGATGTAGGCAATGAATAACTTAAAGTTGACATAAAGACGAGGTAGTTTATGATTTAATCAGTGCTCAACTAGAGGCTGAAATTATAATTAATTTGTTTATTTCAATTTCTCCTGAAGTCAAATAGAATACACTGGTGAAACACGATAGTACCCATGGGCGAAAGGATGTTTTGGGGTGTAGTTTACATTGTGTATGGAGTGGTAGGGTCGGGTGTAATTTGTTCATTTCCAACTCTTATGAAGTCACGTAGAATTTCACTTAATTTATTTGTGCTGACATGTTTTCAAGCATTACATGTGAATCCAATTTTCACTGTGCTGTGTCTCAATAGAGTGTGAGGGAAATGGCATTTTCACTGGAATTTATTTCAGGGGGAAAATGTTTTCAGTGATAATGAAGTATTATGACAGAACCCCATACCCTCCCCGTGGCTTTCATTGCGTATGGAAGTTATTTTCACGAGTGATGCGGTGTATCCTGCTGCCGTACTTTCACGAGCGAAGCCACTGGGAGGGTATGGGGTTCTGTTATTATTACATATGTCCCATATTTGATTATTTCATATTAAAGAAAGAACGTGCAACAAATCGGGATAGAAATTTAGGTCGGGGAACCCAATTGCCCATTAATATGCTCCAAGACAGTGCTGCGACCTAGCAACGCGTGTCAGTGTAGAACGCGTGTCACTGTACGTGTGAAAATAAAATAATCAGACGTCTAAACTTGAGTCATTGTCCGAATAAATACTGCTCAAATTGACTAAGTGATCAAAACGTCATAAAAAAGACGCCGCCGACGATGCGCGTCGCACAATCTTTTTGCTAGCTGTCAAACAACTTGTCAAGTCAAAACATCTACGCGCCAAAGTGAAAAGGCTGATTTTACTGCGGGTCCAGGCTGCGGGTGGATGTTCAGAGAGCCCTTCAAGATTGATAAAACTCAGTTTCCAGGTGGTCAACATACATTAAGTTCTCCCAATCCTAGTATTCTATGTGATGTACATCTAACATGCCAAAAATGAACGATTGGTGAACGATTTGAACCTGACAAAAATAGCAGACGGAAATGTGTTTACAAAATAAAAATAGTGATTACTTGATTTAGATACCAGGAAGGGGAGGTGGTAAAAGAAAAGTTATGTAACATTTTATTATTCAATAATTTATTAAAATACATAAGTTTGTCCAATTCCCTGTGATACAACACCTCATACATAGCTCATTGTACTCTGTTTGAGTGTGGGTACAAAGTTACTATTTGAATTTTTTATATCTTTTTTCATTAATGAGAAATTTGACCCCAAAGTTAGAGTAACTGTTCACCAGGAATGGCTTTTTAACTCTTCTGTAATTTTTTTTGGCTTGGCTTATTTTGTTCAAACTTGATAGGCAGATCGTACCATCACTAATTGGAAAAACAATCCTGACCCACCGCTACCATGGCAACAGCCAAAATCTGTTTTTTGAATATTTTCGCCCCAAATTTATTACCTCCTACCAGTCTTGTAATAGCAGTGGCCAAATGATCATGCCTTTTATTCTGGCTACGTTGCGCACTGGTAAGAGATCACTGGCGCCGACATTGTTACACTGTCAACGTAATCCCAATTGAACTTTGAATAAAATCTAAATGCTGCCTCCAATCTAGAAAATACTATCGCAAAACGGTTGGAAATAATACATTTAACGACTGAATACGTCCTAGCAATAAAATAAAGTGACTTCTAAAGACTGAATGTTATTTTGCGAACCTCGTATAAGGTGCCTGGTTTTAGTTATAAACCGACGTTAGCTTCACGTTCATGTCCTACCATGGTAACAGCCGAAAACATATTGCTTGTTTTTTACCGGCTTGTTTTCATTGGCAACCGAAGTATTTTTATTTTGTAAATAAATGTTCGTCTGCTATTTTTATCCAGTTTAGCAACATTTTTTGCATATTAGGTGTACATCACATGGAATACTACGATTGACAGAACTTGGTGTATGTTGACTGAGTTTTATCATAGTACGAAGTACCAGGAGGTTTCTGCTGGCGACGTTACCCAGTTCCAAATAAAGATTACCAACACCAAATGAGCAACATTTTAACCGGTAATCAAGATTCATTCAATCCACGGCTAGCAAGCAACATCAGAAGCGAAGTTGTAGCATGCAGTACTAGTAAGTCATCCCGTCTGTGGAGTACCACAGTATCACGGCATGCTTGCCTTCAGCATTGTATTCAAATGAATCACGTGGTGTGTCGTTCTCGTTCAAACCCGGAATTCGATCAATAGGGGAGTTTCAGTAAAAAAAACACATTGCAAATCATGCAAGTTCAACATTTTCAAACCAATATACTAAAACAGGAATGCTCAGAGTGCAAAAGTATGATAGTTATTACTTTCCAGTATACACATCTCTGTTAATACTATCCCTCACATATTCTACTCCCAATTACTCCTGCGTATAATGGACTAGCCTCTTTTCATGTTGACATTCAGACTAAAATCATGTGACAGGCTGTTAAAATTGGCTGTTGCATACTCTTTCGCCGGTCTGGGAAATGTGTTTAATTAGCTCTCATTCAAGCAACAATGCAGATTTCCCAGTGGGAGTGAAACTATTCGACTCTGCCATTAAAAAATAGGGGTGTTTTCAGCAAAAAACGAATAACCCTGGAATGCACACAAAATACTGAATTTCGGAACAAATCGTGCATTACTTACAGCAGCAGAATACCACAAAAATATCAGACGAAACATGAAAACACTATATATTGTATTTCGGCCTGAACCCTCTATATTGCAATTCAAGGAATTAACCCCATATTTGCATCCATTTCCCACCTTGGTATCACCCACCCCTGAAAACAAACTCTTAATACCACGCTGAAGCGTTTGGTAATAATCAGGGAACTTTACTTTAGTAACGATTGCACTAAGTTGAATTAATAAATCGTACATGTAAAGGGGCAAATATTACGACAAATATATGTTTGAATGGAATCAGTAAATCTGGAGCATACAAATCTATTGCTTGTATAAAATGGAATGGGTATGATGGAGATCTTTTATTGTGTTGTATATTGTTGATGTGTAAAAATCGATTCGCTTATTTGCAAAAGAAGGGTACATAAAGTACCTTTTTTTTATCAAATTAGGTTTTGATTGAACACGTTTCAAACGTCTGCACAGTGAAATATCAGCAACAACACCAGTCAGTGTATATCTTAGTGTATATGAATCTGATAATCCAAATACATAATCTCAAAAATGCTTCACTGAGTCTCTGAATAGGAGAAAATAGTGAGGTGCATATGAGATGAAGATCAAAAGTGTACCAACAAAATATTGAATTTATTTCACTAGATATCACTATTGAATTTTGTCTTATGATAATATCTATGCCCATGACTTTGTCTTTGACGTTCAGAGACATAACATGACATTGACCTCACTACATCCTGGACTTGAAAGTTGCCAATATCTGAGATTTCACTCTCTCTACAGAATCCTGAACTCCGTGTAGGGCTATTGATAGTACATAATAATGCGAACAGGCATAATAAAATGTGTGATCCTCCTGGTTGAAATGTTTATAAATTTTAAAGTCAAAAGCAGTATTCACTAAATGACAGAACGAAGTTACCCCAACATATATCAGACTACACATAATCACACCATATAGTAGTGATCTATCACAATGTTAGGTCCATATAAATAGACCATATAAACAGTCGACTTTCATTGTAAATATCATCAGCACCAAATATATCAGAGAATATTGGTTATCAACTTGGTTCACTAAAAGTATTTGTTACATATATATATATATATTATTTGGGTAAGTAGCAATAACACGTGACAATAACAGTGAAGTGCAGTATTTTTATTTCTTTTTATCTCTTTTCTAAAACTTGAAATCAGTAAAGCAGAATCAATGGATACTTCATTATACAACACTGTCATCATTTTCCTCAAGTGCAGATGACGACCCTGAAAATTGAGAAAAAATAGAAATAACTAAATAACACAATAATATATAGCATATAATAACAAACAATTGACGTATCGTACTCATACACAAGACAATACAACATTTAATGTTCATTATTTTTATTAGCTGAAATTTACATATACCGCATTAAGACCAACACACAATAGTCTGTTATTTTCAGATACTGTGTACAGACTCAAGATTAAATGCATATTTTACAATCTGGTAAACCAGTTACATATATTTGAACTAATCAAGTCTTAAAGCGGGTGTGTCGTCACCTGCGCACGCGCGGGAATTGAGTTCCAAGCGATGATAACAACACACGCTAAGGACGCAAAGGCTCATGGGTAGACGCTTGTTTGTGAACAATGACACATTATGGCCATCTGACGCATGCGCAGGTGACGACTCCCTCGCTTTAAAATGAACAAATCATTCTTTCCGTTTTCTTGATTTGTCACTGTGTTCATCTGTAAGACTTTTTTTTTTTATTTCACCCGTGATCCAACGATCACAACACAACTTAACATAGCTGCGTGAGAAAGCCATATGAATAAAAAGCATATAACAAGTACATGTAGTACCAGATGTTCCTTCGTGACATTGGAATATTGGTCATAAATGATCATATCGCCACATATAGAACATGCAGTTTACATACAATACAGTTTAACAGTAATAATTAAATATGAACTTTAAGTATGTGATAAGTGGAAAGAGCACATAAACATATATAATTTAGAAGTTCACAAGGAAATTCTTGTAGCATGGAGTTCAGGACGAATTGTAAATGATTGGGATTTGGATTGTACATTTAGTAAAAGTTTGTTGTCAAATATATAATTAAAATGTAACGATTTTTTTTAAACGCTGTATCTTTTAAAAATGAAAAACAGTGTTGAGTAATAGTATCATCATATCACTTAGAATAAAATAAAATTGCTTGCTAGAATAACAATGGTCGGACAGATTAGAGGGTGAATATATTAATATAAACTAACAAGCACCAAATATATGCTATAACAATCGCATTTCGCCAGATAGAGCAGCACGATGACACAAGTACGAGCGGTAAAGTTGTGATGTTAACAGACAGTGTATGATGTACACTAGTATATTTTTTAGCTGACATGAAAATCTATTCATACCAGGTTCGTCACAGACTTGATTAGTCCTGTACTATTTTCGTGACCCTTATCAAATTATAATTTCTGACTTATTTAATTATAATTTAAAGCGGGAGACTCGTCACCTACGCATGCGCCAGGTGGCCATAGCGTGTAATTGTTTATAAACAAGCGTCTACCCATGAGCCTTTGCGTTCTCAGCGTGTGTTGTTATCGCTTGAGACTCAATTCCCGTGCGTGCGCAGGTGACGACACTCCCGCTTTAACAGAATATTACAAGACTTAAATACAAATATCATGTGATTATCAAATGCATTACATTCTCCAACATAATATTTAACACAATGTAACGTGGTATTTGTAAAACCTTACCTGCATCAGAAAGTGACACATGGAAACCTGATCTGCTGACGCTGTTGTCAGATACGAATCGAATCCACACAGTGTCTCCCGATGAACGGTAATTACTCGGTAGCACACTTCCAGAGTGTGCCCATATAACACTGCTGTTCTGACTGGGATCATTACCATTACCAGAGAAGAAGTAATCATAGCCTTCCTCAGTATCAAAGTCTACAAACTGTACCATGATATCGTTACCGTCTTCATTCGTAGTCAGCCATTGACACAAAGCGTTGTCGGGATAATCTTGAGGATAATTTGGTGACATCACATCTACCTTACCAGCGGTGGGTATAACTGCAGTCTCACTACAGTCAACTGTAATAATATATACAGATTTATTAATTTATTTGAAGTGAGTTAGAATGAAAATACATGTTATGTGTATAGTATATAACACATTTAGATTAGAACAGCCATCACAGTCACGATTGACTTGCAACACAGATCACGTTATATATACAACGATATCGACCAGCGCCTAGTGCGCCTATCCCTAAATCCGTGACCACCAACAAAAATATTAAAAATAATAGAAACCGCTTAGAATCTAATGCTGAATACTGTCCAGTCCAGCTACAAACCAAAAGGTTTCGAGATCTATTTTTTGATTTGATTACAATATCAGATATTCGTGTACATCCCCGAAAAGACTTACAGCGAGAATACCAAATAGAGAGAGAACAAATAAGTTTATACATATACCGGCACACAGGTCGAAGTAATTTCGGCAGCAAGAGTCTGTATAAACGCAGTCAGTTCTACAGCGACAGTCCGGCAAGATAATTCCACAATCATTAGCACAAGAACCGCCTGTAAAATACAAAATATGCGAATAAATATTGTTGTCTACGAAATGCCCACCAACAGGACCATGTTTTTTCCACAATACATATAATCAGAGATATGACACATGTAATTATAAAGCCAACGATGTCACAGATACATTTAACAATCGGGAGAACTGAGTTGGATTACCATGAAAGAATCACACAGGTTCGATACTGGAGCAGTATCCAAAACTATGTCGCAGTTCCCCTACCTCGATAATTCTGAGCTGCAAAGGCGCCTAGTGACGTCACTAGACGTCATGCATACTGTACATTAACTGCACACAAAATATAAATTAAATGCTAATGACCGCTAAGATGTCATTGTGAACGAGACATGTTTTGCCGTTCATGGTTGCATATGTCAGGGAAATGCGATATCTCTATCAGGTGTGCGTGTCCCATTGCGTTAAAGATACATATTAAAGCGCGGTAGTCGTCTCGCTGCGCATGTGCGATATTTGTGTTGATAAACATTGATTTTTCTACAATCTAATGCGCTCTTCTAATGGAAATCACAAGTATGAGGTTTGACCTGGGCGCGACTTGCACTGATTACCGACGGTGACACTTTCGATACCTTCCAATAACATGAAAATTGCTTAATTAAAGCTTGGAAACGACTCATTTCGTACTCGTTGATCTGCGCAACAGTCAAAGTCGCCATCTTTGTTTATATGAGACCCATATATCTCGCACATGCGCAGCGCGACAACTACCGCGCTTTAAGGTAACCTCGCATTACACTGAAACATCGCATATCTTTGCGTATTAAGCTGTGCTTACCAGTATGCGTGACAACTGCATGGAACCCACGGGTTGTATTAATACTATCAGATGTAAACGTCATCCATACACCGTTCAAATCAGTTGCTGAGTAGAAATCATTAGGTGCTACCGAACCGGAATGTGTCCATACTTCACTAGTTGCTTGACTTGGCATAGTGCCATGACCCGCGGAGTAAAAGTCAGAGCCAGCTTCAGTGTCAAAATCAATATATTCTACGCGAAGTTCGGTACGATCTGCTGTGTTAACCACCCATTTGCATTGGTCGTTGTTGTTGTAATTGCTCGGATAGTTTGGGGACATTATGTCTATACTTTCACCAGCCGATAGGAAGTACGAAAAAGTACAATCAGCTGTAGGGAATACAATGAACAGTTATCACTGTGTGTACGTGTTTGGAAGTGGACATTAGCTTACACAAAATAATTATAAAATTATAGCGTGTTTGTTCTTAAAATTAAATCATATACGGGAGTGTTGGCACTGTTGGAATATTGCGAAAATGTTATCGATATGCATGCGCCCTCTATCGGGATACAACTCAGGTAAACTATCATGCACAGTAACTGTACTGACGCACGTGCACCCTACTATCAAGTATTGGCACGTGCATAATATGATAATTGCACAACAATCCGAGTCAAAGAACGACTTAGACAAACAACAATCTAAACTGTTACCTGCACAGGATTCAAAGTAATCTATACAGCAATTATCGTTATATATGCAATCTGAATAACAACTACATCCTTCAGCCATGAACTCGCATTGTCCACCACAGAACGCGGCTGTATCAAAGAACACATATATTAATAAGAAGTAAAGTACAAGCTAAGGCGGCGGCAACATATTGTGCATGGGGCGAGTTCTGCTCCCCATCCTTCCCGAGACCTTACTATGGGGTCCGGGCCCCCTTGCCCCCTCCCCCTCCTGTGCCGCCGCCACTGAAGTACACATGATGATTTCTTAATGCAATGATACTATGCCACGTTGCATATAATTTGAAACATTATTACCGGTTATTATTTGCATTGCTGAATCTAAATCTTTATTAATGTTCGACTCATTTTGGTATTTTGCTAGTGAACTAGATCTTATTCATATTTATGCATTTATGAGTAGTGTAGCTTTATTATCAACGCGTTTCTTGGGAATTTCAAAAATAAAACATCTATCCCAAAGTACAGTTTTTACCTTTGATTTCACCGTGGTGGTTGACAAGCGGAGAAAATACCCGGATGTCCGTTACAAGTGTTGATAATACATTGGGCTATTGGAAAATGTCGACCGATTACATATAAATCATATATTGTCCCAAATTTCCACGCATTTATGACAAAAAATTTACCATTTCTATTAATTTATATATGTTGCACATCTAGGGGTACAGGAGTGTCTCAACAACTAACACAAAGTACCGGTTGTGGTTGCCAGATTGTGAAATTACCCGGATGTTCGCTCGTGAGAATACGAACACATAAATACGGGATTCGAATTCATAACTCAGCAAATGTGCATCGCCACTGTAAGCAGACGCACTCTCCGTGACGTCACTCGCCACTGTAAGCAGACGCACTCTCCGTGACGTCACAGCGCACTGTCATAAAATGACAGCTGACTGACTGAAAAAGACTTTTCATAGTTTATTGTCATGTAGCAAGTTATAAATAAAGGCTGGTAATGCAAACTTGGATCATAGAGCGGATTTGGTGCATAGTTGGATATCGCGATGTTACTTAGTTAGTCTTGTGTTTCATTTTGTGACAGTTCACTCGGTCTGATGGCAGGGTTTTTAACAGCAAAAGAAATGTATGCTATAACCATCCCAGATACATACATAATTAGTTCAATGAATCGAAATAATAATTAAATTTACATAATTACCATTGAAATAATCAATTGCCAAGTAGGGTTCGACATGAGAATATAGCTATCCTCAGTTTACATGTCAACTAATTAATTTTGACCGTGTCAACTAATTAATTCTAGAGTTACAAATTTGTCCAAAAATTAAGCGAAATGACTATTGTTTTTGGTGTTTTCGTGCACACATTAGTAATTACAAAACGATAATCATTATAATATTATGGCATACATAATTTCAAGGTAGTGTTACCACGAGGAAGGGCATAGGTATAACAGATATCACAAAACATAACGGAGTTATCAAGCGACTTACTTGTGTGATAGACCCTCGCGTGGAAACCTCTATCTGTGATGCTCCAATCGCTAGCGGATCGCATCCAAACAGAAGGGTCCGTTGACATAAAATTTGGTGGCAAGCTATCACCAGAATGTGCTACGATGACAGCATTATCACTACTGGGCTGATCAGTGTTGCCACTGAAGTAAAAATCACAACATGTCTCGGTAGCGAAGTCGATATACTGAACAAAAAGTCTTGCGTCATCTTCAGCTGTTAATATCCACTGGCATTGGTTGTCGTTTAGATAATCATCTGGATATTCCAGGGACGTGACATCTACACTGCCACCCACCGGTACGCTGATTTTTACGTCACAAACTAGTGATTTTGAAATAAAATAATATAAGATACACAATATATAAACTGTTATATAACTTATTATATAAGCAAACTTTTCCCACCATCTTTTCAATTCACAAACACTTTAGACATTTTTTTTGATATTTATGATATTTTTTTTTATTTTACACACAATAATTCACAGAAACAAAAGCGTATACACACAGATAAACTGAAAAGAAAACAAAAATGTGATGTGGGCTGTTGTAGCGTTTTCTATTTGGTACCCTTCAATGTCAGCTGATATGTCACTTTAGTCATTGTCTACCACCAACTCGAATAGAAAATCTATCTCTGTATCTTGCACAGAAGATTATACCTTTGTGTATATATATTTATTTAGACATTTATTCAATAGGTAGACCTCAAAACTTCCAAGTCACGATGAATAAACACATCTTAATACCAGACAGAGCCAAGTCATACACATTCCGAGATTTGTAATGTAATTATAGCATTATTGTTATTATTATTGTTTTTTACACTATGAGAATTTCAGACAATTACTCACATGGTGCAAATTTCGAAAACAAGTTTCTGCGACCGTAACTGCAAATTCGCGTTAACTGACGCAATTAGACGTCACGCATAATTAGCATAAATTAGCATATCCACTCGTGAGCGTAGTTCTGTAAAAATGTGACAAAAAACTTATCGCCTGATATCATTTATTTGTAGAGCTGCCCTTGACGTCATGGGCTGTCGCAAATATTACTATACCATGACGTCACAATCAACCTGTTCTACAAATAAGAGAAATCACGTGACGATAATATCATACTGTATATACGCGGATAGCCTGACGAGTCGCATGAGTTGCGCCCTCCGCGGTGCTTCAAACTGATGCAGTTCGGTCGGCGAGGGCCTACTCACGCCTATATGTCAAGCTAATACGCGGACAGATCACGTATAAAATGTCCACATGTCCAAACACAAAACATATTTGAATATTTATTCAGCGTTGTTTAAAACATAATTTTAATACTTTGGACGATATGAGAAAAGTTACATGTAAATTAATGAGAGGTTAAATATTAAATCATACGCAATACCTTGACAAAAAGTCTCAACAATGAAAACATGCATCTCACTAAACCACAATAACCGTTATCAGAAAACTGCTATTATTGTTAAATTAAAAATTGTAAAAATACATGGACTTATTATATTATCTATTATTAATTTAACATAAGACCAAACAACAAAAACTTATGTTGCCCTCAAGTCGGAAAATTGAAAAATTGGTTTGGTAGGTCGGATTTTATTTCTTTGTTTATTTTTTTCAGTGAATTACAGATCAACCCGAGGTTAAAAGTCGCTACTTATCCCTCGGTGACCCTGGGGTCAAACAACGGTCCGGGATCGTAAATTAATAGAGGAAACACGTTTTTACTGCTTAAAATGGTGAGTTTTTAATATTTGGGCCTATTAAAAAAAAAAAAAAAAAAAAAAGAACCGCGACCCGATATTTAATATTTTTCGGTCGGTCGCTGAGGGCAACAGAACATTATTTTGCCTTAGTGACTGAAAACTGTTTCTACAAAACAAAAAAACATACTTACATGCGCAGACTTCGTGATAATCAGGACAACAGTCAAAATCATACAAACAGTCGGAATAGCAGCTACATCCTGCCACAAGGCTGTCACAATTTCCATCACAAGATCCATCTGTCAAGAAAATATTTAACCTTTTCAATAAATAATATCTATTCCAATATTGGATAAAACACTGTTCATAAGTGCATTTGTACACATATTGTTGAACTGGCAAAGTCGGGACTTCTCTTTTGTTTTACAAAAAGAAATAATTAATTGTTTTAAGTTCTAAAAAGGCTAAAATGACAATGAATTATATTTTCTTGTAAAACAAATAAGAAGTCCCAAATTGCTAGTCTAACATATTGTAGAGTAGACCAAGTACAATGAATAGAAATATCCAGTAACAGCGGACGCATATGACCAACTGGATAATATGATAATATTTTGAATGAAATTGAGACTACTCACATACATACGAAACTGTTGCCTGAAAACCTCTCATCTGAACACTGGAATCCGAGTAAAACCTCATCCACGCTGAGCTGCCGGTTGTAAGGAAACTAGGTGGTAATTCCGAACCGCCATGTCCGGCGATAATAGTTGTGTCGGCACTTGGAGTGTCGCCCTCACCGGCCCATACTTGGTCACAGCAGGCTTCGGTCAAGAAATCATCAAATGAGACATTGAGTCTCCCTCCAACGTTAGCAGTGAATATCCATTGGCAATTGGCGTCTGGTGGGTAGTCGGATGGGTAGTTAGGACTCGTCGCGACAACACTCCCTTCAACAGGAACACTGTAATCAAAATTGCAGCCATCTAAAAAAAAATTACGTAATATGCATGTGATTAAATATAAAATCTAAGTTCTAAGAACGCCTATAGTATAAGAGACAATGAAATTGACATCTACGCCTAAATTATATCAATTAACCAATCTTTTGCAATATACCTTTTATATATGTCGCGCCCTCTTGCGCCGAAGCGATTCTATTACGTAAATTGTTGTTTTGGAGAAGGCACTCACACAAGCGGTTAGCCGATATTTTTTGACCCGTGGTCGTCGGTCAACAAAATATATATTTGCTATTTCATTTATTTTTATATAATATATATAATATATATTTTATATAGTTCATTTGAGACAGAATTATATGGATTAGACAAAAACAAAAAACGCTTTCAATTACCATGGCTCTAAAATAATATGCACTAAAGAGAATTGACTAAATATTCCTTTTTGTTACAATTGTAATATATCTAATTTGGCTTTAATATCATAATACAACCAGAACTGTGAAATGACAATCATCTATTGCAGTATTTAATCATATTTTATTGATATTGTAATAATATTGAAAATGTGGTGTTCGCGACGTTTTAAATGAAATAGTTACGTATTATCGTAAATACGAATAACTAATAATGGCCAATTCTGGCGGAGCTACGTAACAGACTGTTACACAAAAGCTGGAATAAGCTAAACTGTACAACTCCGGGCACTGAAAAGGTTTAACATCACATTTTGCAAGAATACGTCTTCAAGTTGAACATTAGTGGATAGTATGTAGAGTCAAATTGTGCTACCCGTTTCTTTTCTTACAGCAGATAAAAACGTACGCCAATACGCCCTGTTAACGCGTGAAAGTCGTCACCTGCGCATGCGTCCGATGGCCATAGCGTGTCATTGTTTACAAATAAGCGTCTGCCCATGAGCCTTTGCGTTTTTAGCGTGTGTTGTTATTGTCGCTTGGGACTCAAGTTACATACGTATTGCCTTTTACTGTCCTTCGATTAAATATTTCTTTTAGCATTATTTAAATTCAGAGACATATCAGTATTTCAATAATTCAAATCAGTGTAGCTTCTTTGCGATACGTGAGCGCAAAAAATACACACATATTATATTCAAATGACAAACAATTTGCAATCTTACTTGAACATGTTGCGTAAAAGTCATCACAACAATTGAAATCGTATGCACACTTTGAGAAACAGCTGCAACCATCTGAGCTGTATGTTTCGCATTCACCATTGCACGACGATGTACCTGGAGATTGGGGAATAACTATGTTAGTTACCAAGTCTCATAGCAGTCACGTAAAGTATCAGAAAGTATTTTATCAGCTTTCGGTCGCCTTTCGATAGATTAATAATAATAATGAACGACCCTGTCACTTTGCCATATTAGATTCAATCCTATGCAAGCTAATATACAGCGTAGACTTACAATCTGTCTGACATTATGTGGAACTCATTCACTGAATCTAGCATCAATATCATGAACCGCTATGTCAAAATATGACCAATTATATTTTACAATATTTGTACCAACAATTTGGTTCGAAACGAATCTGGTTGCTTGATTATTGAAATGTATAATTTACCTAAAACTGCCCCAAGAGTGCCTTGGTATGCAACATTATTATTTAAAAGAATGTTCTAAAAATATATTGTCTAATCAGATGTACTCTCATGTCATACACGGTGGCAACGGCACCGGGGGGGGGGGGGGCTGTTGTCGCCCTCTCAAATCTATCTGAAACCCGTTGTGTCAGCAAAATTTGCCCCTCAAAATGCAGGAAATATCGTTTCAGAGGGTCTAGATTTCAGATCTCGCCCTCATGCAAAATTTAGTGCAGCCGCTGAGAAATGCCTCTCAAAATTATCTTGTTTACTGATTAATGTCACTACTCGTGCTGCCGTTCTACGTTCTGTACACGAGGTCAAGGTAATTTGTATTATTCATACATCGATATGCAAGTCACCAACTTCTTCTACTAGCCTCTACCGAACACCAGGAATGACATTTAACGAACTATTCATATCATTTATATTTTCAGAACACGGTAAAACACGCTAACCTCTATCCCATAGCGTAGCTTGGAATCCCGTATCTGTAATAGAACCATCAGACGTGAATTGCAGCCACACTTTTTCATGGTCGCTGACGTAATTTGGAGGTAATTGTGAACCAGAATGAGCCCATATTTCACTGGTTGCCTGCGATGGGTCCGATCCATGTCCAGCAAATAAATAATCTGCACCTTCTTGGGTATTGAAGTCATTGAAGGTGACGTTTATTCGAGTTCCCTGGGCAGTATCAACAATCCATTGGCATCTTGAGTAGTCAGGGTAGTTAGAAGGATAATTGGGAGTAGTGATAATTACGTTTCCGTTGGTCGGTATTTGTATATCCTCATTGCAATCCCCTAGAAAATAGCATTTGTTTTATTAAAGTAATAAACAATATTATTGAAAAACCACCAGGCACAATTAATAATATCATTTTATTATGTATCACGTCAAGTTTCGTCAATCATCGAACATGTGCAATCGAATATCAATATAACACGATTTGTTTGTCACATTCCGAAATGCCGACAGGATATTTTACAAATCTATATATAATTACCACCGCATATATCAAAATAG
This sequence comes from Saccoglossus kowalevskii, assembly GCF_978046115.1. Taxonomy (NCBI): domain Eukaryota; kingdom Metazoa; phylum Hemichordata; class Enteropneusta; family Harrimaniidae; genus Saccoglossus; species Saccoglossus kowalevskii. Next base: position 27,391,668 of record NC_140661.1, on the reverse strand, counting down.
TCAGAGCAGCAATCGTCGTCAATAACACAGGTGTCAGTACAACTGCAGTTATGTTGATCATTATAAAGGCCACAAAATCCGCTACAGGTACCATGGCCTGTGAAAATAGGATAGAATGGAATAAATAGTTTTTCAGTTTCCAAGAATGCTTCTCACGGCTGGTAACCTTTATTCTGGTTTACGAATATTTGCAAATAGTTGTAATAATAAGGAAGTGTAAAGCTTTCAGCTTAGCTCAAACGCGAATATCAGATATTATTATACGTCACCGTCACCGTAACGCCATAAGTTACATCATGCCGTAATTTTGCTGTATTGCACTTGGTATTTCATCCTACCATATTAGGAAAAGCGATTACGCGCTTAAACGTCCTCTAATAATAAAAAAACAAACATGGCGGCCCAAAGGGTTTGACCAGACTCCACACAGGAAGTTCGCTAAATCTGTTCAAAGCTTTTTGGATTTAGGCATTCCCTTGATGTATCATTGGCGAAAAGGATCTATAATAATAGGGTTATTACGAGGATACCGCATGCAAAGTATGACAGTACGCCGTCGCATCGACCACGCTGCCCGTTAGTCGACATCCCACTGTACTGTCTTCGGGCATGCTTTTTGGTATTATCGTAATAACCTCATAGTATTTAAAGCAGAACAACATTCCACACTTTATACCACTCAACAACAAAAACTGACCAGAATCATGAGCTACAACGTGGAATCCTCTTCTTTGTATAATAAGGTCTGATGTAAAAGTTATCCAGGCAGTCCCACCATCAGATAGAAAGTCAGGGGGTGGGTTGGCGCCAGAGTGTTGCCATATAACACTGGTCGCTAGACTCGGCGTATCTCCATTTCCAGCGGAGTAGACATCAAAATTTTCCTCAGTGTTGAAGTCGACATGCTCCACGAAGACTCTCGTTCCGTCCTGTGTTCTCAGTATCCATTCACAATCTGAATTGCTAGGGTAATTACTGGGATAATTCGGTGTGAATACATCAATACTTCCGCCATTTGGTATCGTCGGTGTGTTGTCCCCACAACCAGCTATAACATATATTGAAACACATTTATCTTTAGAACTAATATGACTACAACACAGTGGTAGCATAATACAACACAGTGGTAATACAATACAGTGGTAGCACAATACGACACAGTGGTAGCACAATACAATACAGTGGTAACACAATACAGTGGTAACACAATACGACACAGTGGTAGCACAATACAATGCAGTGGTAGCACAATACGACACAGTGGTAGCACAATACAACACAGTGGTAGGACAATACAATACAGTGGTAGCACAATACGACACAGTAGTAGCACAATACGACACATTGGTAGCACAATACAACGCAGTGGTAGCACAATACAACACAGTGGTAGCACAATACAATACAGTGGTAGCACAATACAACACAGTGGTAGCACAATACAATACAGTGGTAGCACAATACAACACAGTAGTAGCACAATACAACACAGTGGTAGCACAATACAACACAGTGGTAGCACAATACAATACAGTGGTAGCACAATACACAACAATGGATACATTTCGTAATCGTAAAAACATTGGATGCTTCAGGCAGGTCATCGATGAATTTTATACCCAAAATGTGAGTTTCTGTTGCTTTGTTTATTGATAGATAGATCGATTGGCAATGAGAAAGAAACCTTATAGATAATAAATCAGAAACAAATTCACAATAACTACTTACGCGCTTCTGTGGGTTTCGGGAACGGCGTCGTGCCTGTTTAGTTAAATGAAAAAGGAAAAAAATGACTTTTAAACAAATGCAATTGTATTACCATACACATGAATATATTTTTATGTTTATTATCGTCTTCAACCAAGATGTCTGTCAAAATATAACATGCTTGGGCAATCGCCACACGATTAATTTTTACATATGGTGTAATATATAATGTTACATATGAAATGAACAACACCACGATGATAGAATTGGCAACTTACTCCTAATATTTACTTGTTTATACTTACGTGGGCACACCTCTAGAAAGTCGTCGCAGCAGTCACCGAGATCTAGGCATGCATTATCACAACAACAGCCAAACGAATTACAGCCTCTACAATTACCAACACATGAAGTGCCTAAAAGAGAACGATACGTCAGAGAGGTCTTAAACGAATTCGAAAGTCACGGGGTGTTGGGTAGATTCAGCCATTGAAAGAGCCCTTCCCAGTCCACTCAAGATTTGCCTGGTGAATCAGGGGCGTCGATCCATTCTGAAAAGTGAGGGCACACTTTTGTGTCCGCGCTTGCGCGAACAGGGGGTGTCTGAGAAAGGGGGACTGCCCTATGTTCCGACATCTCTATGTTCCGACGCCACTGTGTTCCGACACCCCTATGTTCCGACACACAGTATACTTGTGTCAAACTAGACTTGTGTTAATACTGGAAATCCAACTGTAGTGTAGTCCGGCCATGATGCTCGAAAGTCCGTGAAGGCGGGATCTTGCCTAATGTTATCGGATAATTATCAGAAAATTATCAAACAATGTTGCCCATTGTATCATTCTAATACTTTACAATTATTTGACAAGATCCGTATCTGTTGGATGTGGTTCCAACCTTAAATTCTCCGATTGCCTAACTATCGAAGTTTTAGATCGATAATTATCGGAGAATTATTTTACTTTTTTTATGAAAGTTGTACTTTGATATTCATCAGTCGCGGAATTGCAAGGTTGCCAAGTTTATCTACATAATAATTAAAATCATTTATTTATTATGCGAGAGATGAATAGGCACTGCATTTAGCATTCCGTAGTGTTTGCATAAGTTTTTGAGATTGCCAAAAAATACAAAGGTTTCACCACAGTCCCTCTATCATAGTGATAGAGGGACTGTGGTTTCACACTATCTCTTTCCATTCCTATATTGTGTGTTTTCGGCCAACAATCCTTGTTTACCTCCACACGTTATACGTTTTCCTATCAATCTAAGACATTGATAGGTCTCAGAGAATTCCATGTTTAAAAAAATTAAACCACCACCCAGCTGTAGACCCTGTCTAATATCAATCTAAAACATCGAGAATTATCAGATATTTATCCGATAATTCAAATGTACAATAGGCCGGCTTCCTCTAATGCGAGGATATTGCACAAGTTTATACTACCTGCAAATTTGATGCATAATTCATCGTTCAAGGGTAAGGTCCATATTAGACAGATTTCCTTAAGGAAGTCAGAGAGCACTATTCTATTCTATTCTTCGTTGTTCCATTGCATTGTTCTGATATTCCTCTTTATTCTGAACATATTCCCATATGTTACACTCATAAATTACATTTGGTATAATACACAATTTAAATACATATCCTTATATCTGCCAAAACATGTATATCCCGTATTTATACTTTACATTATTTCTTTGTCAATATCCTTCGTGTTCTGCAGATGTATTTGAAACTGCCTATTCGCACCATTGTGCAGTCGTCGATTTTGTATTTTACGTTTGTGTAAATTACTCAAACTTCTTTGCTACATATGTTTAATTTACTTATGTAAATCTTAGGTAAGGCAACGTCTCGCCATTTTTATCTATATGTAATTTCTTGGCAGTGTAATAGCGTTCTCTTATATAAATAAATAAATAAATAAATAAATAAATAAATAAATAAATAAATAAATAAATAAATAAATAAATAAATAAATAAATAAATAAATAAATAAATAAATAAATAAATAAATAAATAAATAAATAAATAAATAAATAAATAAATAAATAAATAAATAAATAAATAAATAAAATATTGAGAAAGCATAAAAAGACTTATTTTCAAACATGAATATGTCATGACTAATTTATTTTATCATAGACAGGATTTGCCCAGAAAATGCTATTTGCTGATTTTGAATAACGTATAATAAAGTTAATGAATTCATAATGTCAATAAGTAATGGATTATACGATGTAATATCCAACGTAATACTTGTACGCTACACCAATATAGCTTTAATTTGATATATAACATGATGGTGTTTGTCTGAGGTAATCCTATTTATTATGTGACAGGCTATTACGTAATTATATCTTTGTATAAGGTTGATCCCATAAAATTCTCTTTTTATTTGACGCTGTGTATAATTTTTTAAAGCTAACATATTTACCCTGATTTTCGGGGGCAAAACGGCTCAGATTCTACAGCCAAAATTGACCAAATTAACTCCTATGTTTCTGAATATTTTATGGCATGTAAATTTGACAGCCTTGTCTTAATTTTAATTGTACAGTCAGTATTCTGTAACTAGACTGATCGCGCTGAACAGAGAAAAATCATGTTGCTTTGTTCTACCATGGGGAGGGGTATTTATCCAATTTTGGCTTCCGACCACTAGTGTACATATTTCCATTGAAAATATGGCACATTCTGGCCGGCTCAGAATTTATTGGATGATCGTCGAACATAAAAGTACTAAACAATGTAATTTAGGTCTCCCCGAGTACAAGTTGGCCCACATGAAGACTGTCAGGTACATAGTTTATTGTTGATCTGAACGTTTGGCAATAATTAAAAAAATAAATATTTTGCGTCTGAAGCTTGGTAGGATCATAGACCCTTTTAGAGGGTCTATGGTAGGATACATCGCGTCTGAGAATATTGCCGACGATGATCACAAAAACACTTCCATGAAAGCCCATGGCCAGAAGAGTGGCAAGTATTATAATCCGGCATAGTTAACATGGCACCGAGTAAATCGACACCCTGTCGGTTTCAAATTTCGATTTCTTACCTTAAAATGCGAAACAAAGAGTGCGCATACTCATTTTCAGCCAATCAGGCGTACCGTAACAGCGAGTATTTCCTTGATTTATCCAGAACTCTATGCGAATCCCCCTTGATTCTGGCTGCTGGCCATTTTTGTTCATGAAATCGTCGGATATCATCAGAAAACGCGGGATTTGTGCAGTTTTGAAAAAAAACAAGTTAGCGATTATGAGCAATGGTTATTAACGTAACACTTGATCCCCTCTAAAATTTTTGTTTCACATTTTAAGGTAAGAAATCGAAATTTGAAACCGACAGGGTGTCGATTTACTGGGTGCCATGTTTCACAACTTGTTTATTTATATACGTATAGCGGATGATTTTTTTTCATAAATTAGTATTTATTGATTTTCAGCCCCCAAGTGACTGTGATCTAGTCCAATGAGAGCAAAGCACAACTGAGAGTCAAAAATTCTTAATTTGTTCATGATAACACACACGTGACATGTAAAGCGCCACAGTCGTCGTACCGTGTCGTGTTTGATGTGGGGCCCATGCGATGCATACAACACATACTTGGGACGCGCGCTATATTCCTCAGTTACACTGACTGCATATGCAAACACTTGCAGCCAGTTAGCGTTACATGAATAGCGACCAGATTTTGGATGCTTGTCTAAACATCTATATAAAATAACGGTACTTACCTGGTGTCGGTTTCGGTGTTGTCTGACCTGTAAATAATAATAATAACAAAACAAATGTACATTATTTCCGTAAAGTATTTTGAGAGAAGTATACAATCAATTGTTTGTGTAGAAGCATAGGATTTATAGACTGTCAAATTGATTGACAGAGAAAGTAGCAAGTAGAGATAGTAATATGAGTTGTTCATTTACTCTTCCATTAAAGGCTAAGCACTTTTTATTGATTAAAGTAGCGTTTAGGATAATTGTAACCTTATTACATTATATATTTTCAGTCAGAACATTTAATAAATGTTCTGAAAATGCTGCATCTATTAAAATCTGTTTAATACATATATGTATGGTGATCGCATGAAAACAATACAAAACTAGAACTGTGCATAAAATTATTAATTGTAATCTATCATCGTATTGACGGAGTCAATCACTTACTCGGGATATATCAACCATTACAGCTGGTATAAATAACGGGGAAATAATATATCTTATTAATATATCTGATATAAATATTTATTTTCTATACATTGAAAACGTTATCTAATCATAACTTGTCTGCTGAGAGCAATCTAGGTCTATGATGTTGATAAGGTGTTTTGTTCCAGGGTTGATAAAATGACCTAATTAGTTTATTTTATCGCACATATGCTTAGTTTTCATCAATTCAGTCCCATTCTAACCCCATTCTCAGTGTCACGTGTTGTCGACGTATAACATGCCAATTGCCAGTCGGTAGTGTCATATGTTTTCTCATATTAAACAGCGCACTGCAATGATATTTCTTCAGTTACGAAAACTCATTAAATTATATGTCAATTTTTTGAAATATTTTCACAATATTAGGATTTATATGAATATTATTTATAGGACTTTTTCATCAAATGTCTTTGGGATAAGATTAAATAATCTCACTATAGAACCCCCTCCCCCCCCTTAAATGTAAATTTTTACCATTTTGTTATTGTCGGTATACTCTCTTCTATGTGGCTCGAGTCTTCTTAAAACACAGAGAGTGTTACTCTTTTTGCTCCTTTCCAACCCCAAATGAAATCATAAATTGCGTTATTTAGTTGATGCATTATATCTGGTGTACTAGGGTTTGGCAGTTAGGTTGTACACTGTGTATATGGCTAAGTTTTTAACCATTGTGATTCTAATAATTAACAATAAAAGTATTTGTCTCCACACAGATTGCAAGGTATCAACGTTTTTCAACTTGATTTTGTAATTGGCTAGCACTATTTTAGTCAGGCTCAGGTCAAAGTTCAGACCAATCACCTCAAACTGATTGTCTACCCAACATATATATGTAATAGGCAAGGGTAAAAAGTTAAGGGCTTTGCTTTGGTTAAACGTCGAGTAAAATGGGATTTAGAGTTCTCCAAATGTCACTGAGATTGTAGGCATCCTTATTTTTTCAATTGCCAAATTGGCCCTGGGATTGTTTAGTTATATGCTAAATGTCCCGACGTTTTCGACATGATATTATCGAAAAAAGGCTAGGTTATTATTGTTAAACCCGTAAATAATACTCAAAGCACAACAGTGGTATTTTTAATAATGATACCTGTGAACAGTCCGGATACAATGATCTTCGAAAAAATCCCAACCCCCGACAGCCTCCGTTGTAAGCGTTGGGTAAACTTAATAAGTACTTTATAATTGCATTTCTTTACTGTTTTTACAATACACAAATGTATTAAACAATATTTCATCATGACGTTAGATAAGTTATGCAATATGCACAACACTGCATGAACCAGGTGTCTGTGGAGTACCGTCTAGATCTATGTTGTCTTAGTTGATAAAAATATTTGTTTTAAAGATAGATAGCATCGATACGATACCGCAATATAATAGTTCAATAATATCGCACATATGTTTAGTTTTCAGAGACTCAGTGCCATTCCATCACACATAAGTACCAACATGAACCATCTCCACAATCAGTATATCTTTAATTAAACTAGTTTCTTTCCGCTACTCAAAATAGGTCAGTGAAAGAACAGCTTGAAAGAAAAATCATGCAAAAATGCATAAAATGTATCTTGTACAACGAACAGTCACGATGATGATTTTACCTTTATTTCGATAGGACTTTCTCCAGCACAAAAAACAAACATTCGTCATTCAACAATTCAGAATACATATAAACATTAAGTAGCTGAATAAAACAAAAGATTTCAATAGCGTTATATCTATTTGCGGTCATTTGTCTTCATGGGAACAGTCACATTTGGTATGATTACGAATTTGGGTTAGCCTTTAACGCGCCTTGATTTTCCCGCCAAAATTTTGATATATTTATGTACATTTTGCTTATTTGTCTATTTTTTTATGGATTTTTGAGAGTTTTCGACCAAATAAACTAAATGGCTACCTACAGTTCTTGATAAACAGTTTTGAGATGAATATGAACACAACTATTTGGTTTTTATTTTCAGAAAAGTGACAAAAGTTAAGATTGCTGGGTGACACTAAATAATACACGTGATGATTCGTAATTGAATGTTTCTGTCTTGCAAGAACACCAATGTTGAACAGATGCTATATTAATGTGCGTAGAATCTCGTAAGTTTCAAAAATATTAACTAATCTAATTACTAAGATGTACATACCTTTCACCAATACAATGACACACAGTGACATTATTGTAACTAACGTACAGGACTTCATATTGGAGGAATGTAGAAAAAAATGCTCTGACGATAAAATATTCTCCCGCAGTCACGGAGGTCAGTGTTGTTTCAGATGTTAACTAGTTCGTATATATGTATGTGATATAAACAGGTGCTATTGTACACACTATATTACGTGAGTATTTAATACTACCAAATTAATCTGATTCGTCCGTCAATGTCACGTGATTCGCGACTGCGTATCAAAACGTAATTTATAAAATTCCATTATATACCAAACAATACAACCTATTTACATTTTGAGATGTTTTGGTTAAACAGTGGAAACAATGCATATTTTGATATTTTCATATACAATAAATATGATTTTGAAATGTGGGTGGCACGAGAGAGACCGCCTTTGTCAAAAAGCATCGGGTGAAGTTGAAATGGTTTGTTAGTATTTCCATGGAGGTAAAAAAATTACCTCCATGGTATTTCCAGGTTGTATTATTGACTGCCTTTTGAGTTTTATTTACTTAAGGTAGAGAGAGCATTATTTGAATACTTGTGACAAAATATCTACAAAAAGACCCAATAAAGTATATATTTTTAGAGTCGCCAGAGTTCAAGCTTTTTAGAAATGTTTATTTTTATGTCTGTATCCACGTTCTGTGACGCGTGACACGCTCATATGAAACATATTACCTTTTTGGAAAAACAAATAAATTACGCAATTATGCCGCGTTTCAAAAAGTAATGTACTGAATTCCTGGACTTACTGTAAAACATGTCTTTTTAGCTAGCATGTTATTTCAGCTAATTTAGCTAATCTGTATTTTCGCGAATTTAAGATGAAGCCTATTTAACAGAAAGTATATTCTCACTATTATATTGTCGACACTTTAGCTAAATTAAGATTCTGTTAATTCATGCCAAGAGTCAAATCCGCTAAAATTGCATGCAGCTATTTCAACATGTTCTACAGTAGTTTTAGTCCCTATCTGAACTATCATACGTTGAAAAATAATCTATGAAATAGTTTGCCTGGACACATTTAAGTTTCTCTCAATGTCATCTTAAAGCTGTGCAAATTTGCTGTTAATCCGACGACACCAGGCGTACGCTATTTTTTGTTAAAAACAAATTACGAATAATTTGATATACATAAACACCTAGAAAACGTCGATAAAGTTACGAAGAGAATTTGAAGTCTGTCTATCGACGCCAGTGGGTTGTTTTCAAGTAAAAATCTGCTATAACATTTGTAGGAGCATCGAAAGATAAGAAGCAATTGGCAAAAAAGCAAATTAGGAATGGGAAATTAACAAAGATGGAATGGGCAAGTTCTAATGACTGATAAATTTATAACACATGTAAATCGCAGAATACTTACAAAAGGCCATCAAAAACTGGTAACCATGTGACAGGCACGGGCTTGTGAAATAAAAAAAACAGGAACGTCAGATTGGAAGAGCTAAAAAAGCATGACTGATTGTTTGACCCCAGTAGACCTTAAATGATTTTCGAGACAGTTCATACATTTCAGAATAACGACTTTTGAAAAGTGATTTGCCATACTAAAATATGCCAACGTTCTTGAAAAAAGTATGATTCAACTAAAAAATACGATAATTTGAATGAAAAATGTTTTATTTTTTCGAAAACCGGTGAAAAAATATGACTGTTGGAATGCCAGTATGATAAGCCATTTCCGGGGCTTGGGTAATTTCCCGACAGTTCGAAAATTTCGAGAAAAAAAAAAAATATTTGAAAAGTTTTTTGTTGTTGCTAAACTAAAACACGCCAATGGTCCTACAAATAATACAAGCAAATAGTACGATAATTTGAACAACAGGTGTTTTAATGGGTGAACAAAATGCTGACCCAAGACAAGTCGACGCCGCCGTTTCTGGTACCGGGTGATTTTCAGATAGTTCGAAAATTTCGAAATAATAACTTGAACACCGATTTGCTAAACCTTAGACAACTAATAAGTGGTTGTCTGATGCTAAACTAACAAACGGCAATTTAAAAAAAATAGTATGATTTGAGTAAAAACTACAATAATTAAACACAATAATAATGAAAGTAGTATGAATTCACCATGAGACTTATTGTCAACTAATTTTTTATTCAGTATTTTCTTTTATTTCTTTTGCTGCCATTCCAAAGGCTTAATAAATTTTATTATTAGAACCATTTTAAAAAAATTGCACTCAAATGTTAACCATATGACTATAAGAATCTCTCCTGATGAAATTACATTTGGTATCTAATATCAAGGTTTTATACTGCTACATCAAAGAAATGTACACCCCAATAAGGGTAACTAAATAACACTAATTCGTAAGGTTATGCGAAATTTATCTTCTAATCCATTCTGAACATTTCCGGTCGATAAGGAGGTGCCCTGCTACGAGGGAAACTAAGTTGTGAAGGCCATCTTTAGTGAATGCCCAGTCCTTCAAATAGAACTTTGTCAAAGTTTACTCGTTTACTCATTGTTATCACGACATATTTCACAAATTGCAGTTTGGGAACATTTCAGTTATGAGAGAAAAGATTAGAAACGTGTGTCTTGATCACATGGCACATGTGACACAAACACTAGTTTTTGAAATGCTACTGGTGAGACAGAGAATCAGCTTTTAATTTAGTTATTTCGCCATCAAAGTTATGTGAATTGATTTGCACCAATTTCAAGAATGTCATTGCTAGTGTGTTCCATGCTGCAGGGTTTTGTACCTCTGTCATTGTTGTGGTAATATAATTACTGTTGACATAACAGCACAACAGCACCAGTCTGTTTTCAACTAGTTGTTTGTCTTTGTTGAACTACGGTTATTCCTGTCATTTTATATGAGCGCCAATATTCATATATTGTATGAATTGGTCTCTCCCACCTAGTACCTTGCGCATGAGTGGATAGTTTTAATGGAATTATGGGTAATTCATTGTCGGGTGGTCGAGAAACACGTAGTTTGCTTTTACTGTATATATAATGGGAACCTTGCCCTTTTTATATAGTGTTCTAAATAATGGGAACATGCATTTTAACATTCTGTCGCCAAGTATATGCATACTGTAATTCAAACATGGGTGTTGGTTACTAAACTAATTAATTGATTAATAACTAGCCGAAATTTCATAGTGTCTCATAATTTGGAATCGAGTATGCTTTGATAAAATGTTATCATACACTTTGTTAAAGGGCTTCTCGCGTCACTCGAAATTGTGAAATGCATAACATTTTTCTTGTGTTCATCCATCATCACGCGAACAGTTAACTTGTCACCAGCATGCGACTCCCCATAATACTGTATATCTAATCCCTTGATTTTGTAATCAGCTATATCATTGGTGAATCCCGGCGTCTTGGTATACATGACAGCCAATCCTGCAGCATTCATGCAATATCTGATGTACACAGTATTATTAGTATGGTCAAACGAGTCCATATCACTATGCGTTACTGACAGTGAATATTCAAAAACAACATTTCCAGTCGTTTGATTATCAAACTTGTGTAGAATAGGTCGGGCACTCTCAGAAGCTTTCGGATGAGTCTGTGAGAGCCGGTTCGGTAAAGATGTCGGTCGTCGGGATTCACGACTAATACATACGTCTTGAACGATGATAGAAGCAAGTAACGTGCCTGTAGTTTTCAGTCGTAATTCTTGGTAGTAATATATAGATGATTTACCAATGTGTATAACTTTAACTGATACTGTCACTGCCGTGGAGAACAATCCAATTGAGGTGTAGTATCCCGGATGTATGTTAACTTTGTTACTTCTGACAACTTGCATGTTCGAGGACTTCGCTTGAACAGCAAATTCACATGGTAGATTTTTATCAGCCAAAACTCTCAGTGTTTCAAATAAACGTAGAAGATTCCATATTGAATATACACCTGAGTAATGATTTAAAAAGAAGTTTTTTTTATAAAAATATGTGTGTATGCTAATTATCACTTGGATCATTTAATCAATGTTGTATCTATTATCAAGTTACAATATAGTAACTAGCAAATGCATACATACCAGACGTAGTAGTCAGCTTGGTCAAAACGGAATATCAAATACGGAAATAAATATTTAATTTTAAAAAACCCAAGTAAATTAAAATGGAAGTTTGGATTGGATGCCAATATTGTAAATTTGTTGTTGACACAGTATAGGGAACAGTGTTTAGGATTAATGTTAAATAGATTAACAACCAAAGGACGGTGATAATCACGTGACGTCTTCAATGTGACAACGCATGTAAATTATACGAGTATTGTTTATTTGCATCCTCCGCGGTGCCCTTAACCCAACACAGTGGGGTCTGATGCCGTTCGGCCGGCGAGGGCGCCACTCATGCCTCCATATCAGACTGGGATGCGCGTTGCACGACCACGTGCACTGCCCTTCAATCGAAATCATATCACAGCACAGCACAACAATGTAAAACACAGACAAACGCAACACACAACCACATACAAAATAACAACATAAAACGATAAATTTGCATATCATAAAATAACCCATATTTTCAGTCAGTTTTAAAATATTTGGTCTGGTCTGGTTTTCTGTGATCAATGAAGTGACTCTAGCGTTTCCGTCATCACTTCATTGAATGACAATTTCTCCAAAGAACATTAATATGAATAAGATCTTGATTGGGATATTAATTTGATGTTAAAGTGAATTGAATGCAAAATCTAACTTCAATATCTAAGAAGCATCCATACCTTTTCTGTCAAAATCACCATAGTTTAGTCCATCGTGAGTGCAAACCAGTTCAATCCCATCCTCTGACACCAGTCTTTCCATGATGAGTATACTGATAACATACACGTTTCCTGTAAACAAAATTTGAATATCAGGTTTCTGTGTACTGGAGACAAGACATAAACAAATAAATGTGAAATTTAGAGGTTGAACTTTTGAAAATCTGTGCAGGCGCTTAAAAAGAGAATCTATTTCTTCCTAAACGTATCATGAGCTAGATTTTTTGTCTCCAGGAAGGTGTCAATGATGTCTCGAGATTTTGTTCTTAACATTGTATTGTTTCTAGCGATGTCTTTGTTCTCTCTCAGAATTTAGAATAGCCCATTCCTCAATCGCCGAAATAATCACCCACCGTGACGTTAATTTAAATCATGACACAATACCCGTACGTTTTCAATATAAATTCGTACAGGCGGTTATGAGTGTTCCATAATATATCTTAACAGAAGTGAATACAATCACTCAAATGGTGTCAAAGATTAAAGGCTATAAAGATCATTCTGCCATGTACCAGAATTGGACAAAATCCAACCATGAATGCCAGAAATCCAGTTCCCGAAATATTTGGTTTTGTGCATTTTTGGTTTGTAGCATTTTTGCGACAAAATCAGCTGTGATACAAATGTTGAAGCAAGGATTAATTCTTCGCGTACCGGGGTCAATAGCATCACCATCTTCTGTTCGCATCCCTGGTCCACACTGCTTCTAATCCAATTATGTGTTTTCTACAAACACGTGCACACAGCATGGTTTACGCTGACAAGTCCCCGGCATAAATGACGCCGGGCCCTCTAAAGTCACATAAGCCAATCCCATTGGAATGACTTATTCCGTTAATGACATTATACCATTTTTTTGACATTATTAATAACAAATGATATCATCTTAAAGTTGTCACATTTAATGGATAAAATGTTATTTGATACTCACACACACTCTGAATCACCCTACAAATTTTCGAGTCAAGTTGAACGAAAACCGTTCATGCACGATCAAAATGTACTTTAAGCTGAAATGGTTGCCATTCGGCCATAATCGGCCAATATCATAATTTAACAGAACGTGATTTTTCTAGGCACCAAGACGTAGGTGCGAACGCCTGGACAAACAGACAGTTTTTGGATTACCGGTATGTCCGACTAACAACAAATCAGATCAAGAGATGATCAATTTACGCTCATTCAGACAATGAGGGCGCTATAACACATCAAATACGTTGGCCATGTCCAGTTCTGTTGAAGCGTGTACAAGAATTTGATACATCAAAAAACCTGTCGACAACTGTTTTCTGATTGGTCTAACTGTTAGATATTAGGTTTATGTAGCCAATCAGATACAATCTTGTAAGTAGCTTTGCATTGACTCCATATTTGCCTACGTCAGACTTGGGGTCATCCAGGGTCACAACGAACGTTATTCACTGTAAATACCCCGTATAAATGAAAACAAAATTAATTAAACACGATAGTTTAGACAAAATATATAACTATAAATATGTCCTTACGCCAACCGTCTCACGGGAATGGTAAAATACCGACCGGAGCTATTTTCAAACTCATCGAAAGATTGACTGAGACCAGTGCGCACTGCATTGAACGAAACACACAGGGACGTATGTGGCACGATGTACAGTCATTCCAGGGTTAGCTGTACAGCCTTAGGCACCGTTGAATGTAATCAAAGAATTGCAGGTAGCCATTATGAATATGCATCAATCTGACATAGTACTAAACTCACCATGCGATTTCCTCGCCTTCTGTACGCACAGACAAATGTCTCGTGGGATAATAAATGTATAGCCAACACGGGTCCAATTTTCAAAGGTCGATATCGACGAACTATTGCAAGGCCAGAGAATGGCCGTACCACAAAATAACGACCGTGTGTCAATCAGGCAAAAATTTGAACGTGTAAGGGACTGGACAGAAATTACAGGGGGGCTGGTGTTTTTTAAAAACTTGAAGGTGTACACGAAAAAAAGATGTCCTCCCCCTACTGTGTGCATACACATACCTGACCCTACCATTTTTCATACACAATGAATAGTGACCCTCTCTATAGGCTATATGCATTGACATTGTTTTGTTAAAACGGGAAAGTTTTTAATCGGATTTATCAAATATGCCTAACAGATTACAATTACAATAGATAACAAAAATATTATACTGACTTTCATTCATTCAGTTTATACAAATAACCGGTAAAATATTATTTCTAAGGATGCGAAAATAAATAAACAATATTTAGAAGTATGATATTTTCCCCTTGGGGTACATGAATATATTTGCCGAGTGAAATGAAATTTGAACAACAGTAACGGTACTTTTAGGCAGTCACTTATTTTGGCCCAAACTAATTTGCATATCACCCATGCAATAATGTTTTCGGTATTTTCACGGTCGACATGCAAATGAACATGGTATTTTCATTGGCTACCGAACTATTTTTATTTTGTAAACACATTTTCGTCTGCTATTTTTATCCAGTTCAAATCGTTCAACAACATTTTTGGCATGTCAGGTGTACATCACATGGAATACTACGATTGGGAGAACTTAATGTATGTTGACCACCTGGAAACTGAGTTTTATAAACCTTGAAGGGCTCTCAGAAGATCCACCAGCAGTAAAATCAGCGATTACTATGCAGCCGCAACCATCAGCATCGAGATACCAGGTTTCTGCTGGCGACGTTGCGGCGTTACTCAGTTCCAAATAAAAAATACCAACGCCAAAAGAGCAACATTTTAACCGGTAATCAAGACTCAGTCAATCCACGACCAGCAAGCAACATCACACACGAAGTTGTAGCGTGCAGCTCAGCGGCGACAACCGCTGTCGACGAAAGTCATCCCGTCAGTGAAGTACCGCAGTTGCACGGCATGTTTGTCAATGCACAATTCTGTGGCGGAACTTTTAACTGCAACATAAACTGTGTATCATAGTCGTCCAGTTCAAGTTCTGGTTCTGCCGTGGTCCCAACTAAACGTCAACGAGTTATTTATTCGGACAGTGACTCAGATTAGACGTCTGATTATTTTAATTTCAAACAAACAGTGACACGCGTTCTCCGGGCGCGTTCTACACTGACACGCGCTGCTAGGGCGTAACACGTATATTGGAACATATTAATGGGCAATGGGGTTCCCCGACCTAAATTCCATCCCG
The DNA here is from genome assembly GCF_978046115.1 of Saccoglossus kowalevskii. Taxonomy (NCBI): domain Eukaryota; kingdom Metazoa; phylum Hemichordata; class Enteropneusta; family Harrimaniidae; genus Saccoglossus; species Saccoglossus kowalevskii. The sequence goes on along the minus strand of NC_140661.1, from coordinate 27,375,654 downwards.
GTTTGCACGTTCTTTCTTTAATACGAAATAATCAAGTATGGAACATATGTAATAATAACAGAACCCCACACCCTCCCCGTGGCTTTCGTTGCGTATGGAAGTTATTTTCACTCGAGATGCGGTGTATTCTGCTGTACTTTCACTCGCTTCGCTCGTGAAAGTACGGCCGCAGGATACACCGCATCACTGGTGAAAATAACTTCCATACGCAACGAAAGCCACGGGGAGGGTGTGGGGTTCTGTCATATTATTATTATTATTATTATTATTATTATTATTATTATTATCATTATTATAAATACATTTACAACGCGCATACTGTAAAATACTTTACTTTAACTGGAATTAATTTTCGTTGAATAGACTGTTTGGGTGCTTTGTATGGATTTCATTTTTACTGATTTTTGACGAGTTGAATGTAAAATATAGTAAAAAAAGGTATATTCGCTGGATTTTATTTTCACTGAATTACTCCTTCAGCGAAAATAGCGAAAAATAATTCTAAGCAAAAATAAAGTATTCTACAATAGCTTTTCTATAAACGAATGTATTTATAAGTTATGTATAGAAAGGAGGGCGCTATACAGGTCGTGACCTTCTTTTCTCGCCAGGGTAGCTGTTTCCGGAAACGCACACGCCGTGGCAGATACCGTCCTTAGTTGCTACATATATACACCAATGTGTGTTGTGTGACTTACCCCATTAACGCCAGGTACGTACCGTAGGACTAGAAGTGGATTAATACGTGGAAGGTGCGAGTCACATTGTAGAATCACGACTAAACGTAGCGCAATCGTCATATGATGCAATGGGTTGGTGGTGGTTGGTGATTGTTGACGATTGTTGACGATTAGTTCATGTAGTCAATTCAAATTCCTGATTCTATCCCAAATCGGACGATTAATATGCCATGTACTGTTGACGTTCGCGAAGCATACACGCAGTGAATGGTTAGTACTGCAACCTGACCTTTGACTGTGGTGGATCAGTGACGTCATGATCAAGCAGCACATGTACACCATTGGTTCGTTTCTTGTCTTGATCGATAGGAGTCCCATGCGATTAATAATCTCTGCAAACTAGTTCATTTTCTTCATCTTTATAAATATTTTCAAATTTCTATGGTTCTTGAACTTAACCAGCCAATCAACGAGCACAGTTGATAACGATGCAATGTTATTTAATGGGCCTATACGAGCATGCCCCCGGACTCCGTAGTAAGGTTGCGCTTTCGGCGCGAGATTAGTGAGCAGATATCGCCCCATCCCCCATGCAAAATTTGGTGCTGCCGCCTCTGATGATATCCACGTACACAAACAAAAAGTATGTACGTTTCAATGCATTTGATCAAACTGCTGTAAGAAAATACACAGTTTATTAAAACGCTGATTGGTGCCCAACAATTCATTATCAAACTCATACCAACACCATGCTTGTGCCAAGTTTTAACCTATTTGAGCAACTCCAGTTTTATAGGTTAATTAGGATACATATTAGCTAATTAACATATACGATTAATGTTATTATTGTCAAGAAGAACAGTCTATTATGCAGAAGAAGATAAAAACAAATTAAATTTTGTAATATATTTTTCAATAATACATTTTCCTACTTCCTATGGGCGTACCATGTTGTAACCCAGTAGTTCTTAATATATTGGTGGAAAAAACAAATGACACGCACATCCACGTGGATATTAGTAATCCATTCGCCTCCTATTTGCGTTCTGTGCACGGGAGCCACACAATGGGCACATGATATTAACATTATAAATAGTTTAGCGAATTGATTATTTTATACACACTGTTTGCACTGGGTTAGGCATGATTGTCTATTTAAACGACACACAGAATCGCTTGCATATGATAAAGAACATCGTAATAATGATAGTAATTTCTCACATAAACAAACAATATTTTGGATGGTACACTTTATATTTCGCTGTAAATCCTTCCACCTCTTGTAGTTTAACAATTAAAGTAGCAATAAATTCACACACCTTAGTGATTTAATTAATATCAATTTATTCGTTTTATGAACAAGCATCTATTTTGTGCTAATATTTTACTTTTACTGAACAATATTATTCCAACTTTATAAGGTGCGCTGTCACTGATATTACAAACGTGTTACGTAATCCATAGCTAATGTTGGGGCGACATATTTTCGTAGATTATAGAGCACATGTGAACTGGATTCACCTGATGAATACCTGTGTACTAATCACTAAGCTGTATGGAACTATGTGTGTGAATTATCCTTGGAATAATGTATTTCTATGCACGTAAATCTATGTATGTGAATTATCCTTGGAATAATGTATTTCTATGCACGTAAATCTATGTATGTGAATTATCCTTGGAATAATGTATTTCTATGCACGTAAATCTATGTATGTGAATTATCCTTGGAATAATGTATTTCTATGCACGTAAATCTATGTATGTGAATTATCCTTGGAATAATGTATTTCTATGCACGTAAATCTATGTATGTGAATTATCCTTGGAATAATGTATTTCTATGCACGTAAATCTATGTATGTGAATTATCCTTGGAATAATGTATTTCTATGCACGTAAATCTATGTATGTGAATTATCCTTGGAATAATGTATTTCTATGCACGTAAATCTATGTATGTGAATTATCCTTGGAATAATGTATTTCTATGCACGTAAATCTATGTATGTGAATTATCCTTGGAATAATGTATTTCTATGCACGTAAATCTATGTATGTGAATTATCCTTGGAATAATGTATTTCTATGCACGTAAATCTATGTATGTGAATTATCCTTGGAATAATGTATTTCTATGCACGTAAATCTATGTATGTGAATTATCCTTGGAATAATGTATTTCTATGCACGTAAATCTATGTATGTGAATTATCCTTGGAATAATGTATTTCTATGCACGTAAATCTATGTATGTGAATTATCCTTGGAATAATGTATTTCTATGCACGTAAATCTATGTATGTGAATTATCCTTGGAATTATGTATTTCTATGCACGTAAATCTATGTATGTGAATTATCCTTGGAATAATGTATTTCTATGCACGTAAATCTATGTATGTGAATTATCCTTGGAATAATGTATTTCTATGCACGTAAATCTATGTATGTGAATTATCCTTGGAATAATGTATTTCTATGCACGTAAATCTATGTATGTGAATTATCATTGGAATAATGTATTTCTATGCACGTAAATCTATGTATGTGAATTATCCTTGGAATAATGTATTTCTATGCACGTAAATCTATGTATGTGAATTATCCTTGGAATAATGTATTTCTATGCACGTAAATCTATGTATGTGAATTATCCTTGGAATAATGTATTTCTATGCACGTAAATCTATGTATGTGAATTATCCTTGGAATAATGTATTTCTATGCACGTAAATCTATGTATGTGAATTATCCTTGGAATAATGTATTTCTATGCACGTAAATCTATGTATGTGAATTATCCTTGGAATAATGTATTTCTATGCACGTAAATCTATGTATGTGAATTATCCTTGGAATAATGTATTTCTATGCACGTAAATCTATGTATGTGAATTATCCTTGGAATAATGTATTTCTATGCACGTAAATCTATGTATGTGAATTATCCTTGGAATTATGTATTTCTATGCATGTAAATCTATGTATGTGAATTATCCTTGGAATAATGTATTTCTATGCACGTAAATCTATGTATGTGAATTATCCTTGGAATAATGTATTTCTATGCACGTAAATCTATGCATGTGAATTATCCTTGGAATAATGTATTTCTATGCACGTAAATCTATGTATGTGAATTATCCTTGGAATAATGTATTTCTATGCACGTAAATCTATGTATGTGAATTATCCTTGGAATAATGTATTTCTATGCACGTAAATCTATGTATGTGAATTATCATTGGAATAATGTATTTCTATGCACGTAAATCTATGTATGTGAATTATCCTTGGAATAATGTATTTCTATGCACGTAAATCTATGTATGTGAATTATCCTTGGAATAATGTATTTCTATGCACGTAAATCTATGTATGTGAATTATCCTTGGAATAATGTATTTCTATGCACGTAAATCTATGTATGTGAATTATCCTTGGAATAATGTATTTCTATGCACGTAAATCTATGTATGTGAATTATCCTTGGAATAATGTATTTCTATGCACGTAAATCTATGTATGTGAATTATCCTTGGAATAATGTATTTCTATGCACGTAAATCTATGTATGTGAATTATCATTGGAATAATGTATTTCTATGCACGTAAATCTATGTATGTGAATTATCCTTGGAATAATGTATTTCTATGCACGTAAATCTATGTATGTGAATTATCCTTGGAATAATGTATTTCTATGCACGTAAATCTATGTATGTGAATTATCCTTGGAATAATGTATTTCTATGCACGTAAATCTATGTATGTGAATTATCCTTGGAATAATGTATTTCTATGCACGTAAATCTATGTATGTGAATTATCCTTGGAATAATGTATTTCTATGCACGTAAATCTATGCATGTATGCGATACTAACTATTTAGCTTCAGGTTTCACACCACAATTTTAAAACTGAATAGTGTATTTTCCCCATAGTGATATCGTGCTCGTCTGTCCAACAGATTTTAAGTCAAATAAAACTTTCCATACGCATATTTCCATGAAATTAGGTGTTCCTTACGAGGTGGTCTTGTATGTAACTAGTTTACCCCTAATCACATGCAAAGTATACATATCTAAGTCGTATAAGTGCTAATGCTAATTGTATTAAGCTATTCAAAGATGTTGTTTGTCAATAATTAAAAAAATCCACATTTTTTATTGACTATAACGTTATATTGACGTATAATTTACTTCAATATCTACCCTCATATGCTAAATATGTTACATTATTGGCAACATGTTATTACATTATCGGATGGTTACTTTTATTACATTATTAATTATTACGTTAACAAAAGGTATATGAATTGTTGCTTATTATTTAAAGGTATATTATAAAGGTATTTCCTCAATGGCTGGTTATTACAGTGTTAGTTGATGCAGTCAACGACTCTGTGGTGCCTTAATACATACGCGCAAATCCACAAATAGTAAAAACGGGCGTGCTTTATTCAACAGTTCTACAGACATATGTCTTTAATAATGTCACTTTATATCCAGGTTCTACTGTCTGCACGCTGGTCGATCCTTCCTACCAGTTATTTATCTTTAATATTGTACACGGACATTATTATGGAGCGCTACCAAAGTTTTGCACATGGTGAGTAACAAGGCATATCGAGACTTTAATCCAATACATCTCGCCCATATATATCGCCCCCTCCAGTGACGAACCCATATGACGTGGATGTCGCTTTAATGCGTCTCGTCCATTGTGAAGATTATGTTTGGGGGAAAATTTACTAAAATGTATGTCACGAACGTCTATAAAAGTAAACGCTGTGATCGATTTAAACGTGTACGTTATTTTGACATCACAGGGGCGTTCCATCACTAGATTTATATGTATGGTGTATTGCATGTTTTTCTGCAAGTGCTGTACGAGTTGAGATTGTTGCTATCATTCTGAAAGTTCGTAATAACCTTTGATCGAAATTACTACTTTCGATCATCTATTCACAGTAATTTCGCTTGTACTAGGCGGCCCTTTAGTTTTGTAGTAAACTAAATCCATTTTCTACATACAGTAAATTCAACGATTTACGATGGTAACAGCAAAGAATATAAGAAAATGTACAAACCTCGCCTTTATAGTCTTAATGTCACCAAACAATTATAAAAATAAAATGTATCACGAATCACTAATCATGTATATAATTATACTTCAGACGTGGAACACTTCTTGGTTGAAAGTTTGCAGGGATACACGCTTCGTGACGATACAGAGAAGGCGAAAAATGAGCTTCTCCAGAAAGCGATGGAATTAAAGACGTGTACTGATTGCCCAGTAGATACTACAGGTAATGTACTTAATAAGTAGGTGCGAACACAGTTTGTTTTACACTGATATACAATAGTTTATATATTTACAACTGACTTCATCTGAATATTGAAACAAAACGTGTAAGTTTACTTTTTCATACAGTTACTCATTTGCAGTATGAGTGTTTGTCTCTCTATACTACGAGAGTGTTGTCTAACAAATACCCCAATGAACTGTTAATTTGACAATGGCATAAATATAAATTGTGGTTACCTTAGTAATTCTGATAGTCTATGATGTTGATCATTACTACTAATATACTGTTTGGAATAAACATCTACTGAACGTTTAGGTTTATGAATTATTTTGGTATTATGAACAATATAATTTGATCATTGAGAGATTCACTCAAAATTTATAACAATAATACTAATCCAATTTTGTTTCAGCTCCAGCGAGTCTGCCAGCACAGTTTACACGTCAAACGAGCACTGGGCGAAATGCTCTCTCGGTGTTAAACGAGGTAAGACCAGGCTTGCAGTTTATAGAAGTGAGCAGAAGTGGTCCTCCTCATGCACCTGTGTTTGTGATGGGAGTTAAAGTAGATGGTCAATACTTTGAAGGAAAAGGATGCAGCATAAAACAGGCAAAGCATATTGTTGCGAAACAAGCACTGAAGTTTGTACAGTCTGATGTGGAAATCGGTGGAACGGTTGATGCTGAATCTGGTAATGGGGACCAGTTGTCAACAACGTCTGAATCGGAAACCTTATCACAATCAGATCCGACACTTTTACTAGCCGCTTATAACCCCGGTCCAATAATCTACGATACACTGTCTGAAAGTGGGAATGGACATGAGAAGATGTACACAATGGCTGTCAAAGTCGGCGATGCAGTGTTTCAGGGCACTGGAGCGAACAAACATCAGGGAAAGATGGCGGCGGCAAGAGCAGCACTAAGTCAACTGAACGTACAATCGGAACCCACGACAAACCATGAACTTCAAATGTCGGATCACATACAGAAATTAGTCTATACCAAGTTCACCTCCATTACAGAAAACTTCACCTCTCCGTATTCGAAAAGGAGAGTCCTCGCTGGCATCGTTCAGACAGTTAATAATGACCCACAGTCCGCTCAAGTGATTGCTGTAACCACTGGAACCAAATGTATCAATGGTCGAAATCTATCAAAGCGAGGAGCTGCAATAAATGACTGCCATGCTGAGATCATTGCACGGCGTTCCCTATTGCGATATTTATATTCACAGTTAGAGCCATACTTATCAGGAGTGTCTGAAGGGACCATTTTTACACCGAGAAAAAACAAGAGAGGATTCCAGCTCCGTGATGGTGTCTGCTTCCATCTTTACATCAGTACATCACCCTGTGGTGATGCACGTGTGTTCTCGCCCCATGAAGAGAATGAGGAAACTACCGACACTCACCCAACGAGAAAATCGCGTGGTCAGCTACGTACAAAAATCGAAGCTGGAGAAGGAACTATCCCCATTGAAGGTTCTTCACCAATTCAAACATGGGATGGGGTTCTACTAGGTGAACGTCTATTGGTGATGTCTTGCAGTGATAAAGTATCACGTTGGAATGTACTGGGTTTACAGGGAGCATTGCTGAGTTATTTTATAGAACCAATCTACTTAAAAAGCATTATCATTGGTTCCAATTATCACAGTGAGCACATGTCACGTGCTGTTATAGGTAGAAGCAAAGATATAACAGGTATACCAGATATATACAGACATACTGATCCTGCTTTGTGCCGAACCACCAAACAGCTTGATGATCGTGTACCCGGAAAAGCACCTGACTACAGCATCAACTGGAATGTGGCAGACGATAATGTGGAAGTCATCAACACCACGACAGGGAGAACTGAGGAGCAGAGTGAGCATTCAAGATTGTCCAAGCGAGCACTATACCTACAGTTTAGGAAATTTGCTGGAAAGTTGACTTCGCTAACAACAAAAAAGAAAGAAGTGGGAAGGGGTTGCAACTATCATGAGGCTAAAATTCAAGCCCTGGAGTACCAGTCGGTCAAGCGTAAACTGGAACAGGAACTACAGAAGAAAGGATTGGGTACATGGGTAAAGGCACCTTCTGAGGTCGACGAGTTTGATGTGTAGATGTCTACAGTCTAAATCCTGGAAGTACATGTGTATCAATTGTTTCATATGAACTTATATGAACTTATATGAAATATTTCAGTTTTAGATTTAAATATATTAAATATTTGGAAGTTGTTTTCTTTAGTACAATGTTGCTTACTGAGAACACAATATTTCTTGGTGCTGGTTTTAGTTTGTCTTAATACGTAATTGTCCTCATTGTATTTATATTTTGTAAATATCAATTTAAAATTTTATTCGCGCAAATGGCGCTTCGACCAAAACGTAATTGAATATATATTTTTATTTAGCAAAAAATTTTTAATTGTAATTTCTTTGTTTTATTTGAAAAATAGAGATTCTCTCTATAAACTTCATATGATTGTATATCATTACTCTTCACGCCGTTTGACACAGAACACGTGCAACACATTTAAATGCATTTTGTGTTAATTCTTGTTATCTGATTTGTATTGTGTTTATTCAAACCATAATGCAATGTATGTATGCTTATAGGAGCTTACTATTAAAAGTATATAATGCATTTTTTTCCGACAGTCATTCTTTTATGGATGTACCGTAGATATTTAATTATACGTTCTTTTATAAATATGCATATTCATTTACATTTTCTATACTTCATTAGAATTTTGAACATTTCACAGGGATTTTTATGCATATTAGGAAAGACTCGAGAACTCGTATAATATAAGGTTATTACGAAGATACCTCAAAGTATGCACGGAGACAGTACAGCGGCAGTATCGACCGACGCGCAGCGGAGGTCGACGCGACATCGTACTGTCTGAGTGCATACTTTGAGGTATCTTCGTAATGACCTTATTATTATACATCTTTTCCTACCAAGGATACATCATGGGAATGCCGAAATCCAAAAAGTTTAGAACATAATCAGCGAACTTCTTTGTATGGAGTCCGGTCAAATCCTGGTGGCAGCCATGTTTGTATTTATTATTATAGGACGCTTACGCGCGTAATTATTCCATATTTGGAATTCGTATTTCCTAACATGGTAGTACGAAAATACCCAGTAAAATACCGCAAAATTACGGCACGCTGTAACTTATGGCGTTACGGTGACAGATGTATAATAATATGTATTATGTTACCTCGTGTTAAAGATCGTCACGATATTGGGACAGAACGCAGTTACCTTGTAGTGAATAATAATCATAAATATTAATTTTGGGTCAGTAATGAAAATACAGTGACCTTATTTTCGTTGTAGTGTATGCGCAGTTATATACAAAAACAACACTCCCACAGACTCAAACGTGCTATTAACTAGTATGTTGGGTTTAATTATTCAGTCAAAAATATATACTTCAGTGTTGCGACTCGGTCAATAATTACTTTTTTGAGTCATTAATACTGTAACTTTGAGGTCTGGAAAGTCTTTGAGTTGTCTTTAAATTACAGGAACAATAACAAACAATTTGAAAAGTCTTTAAATTTCTTCATAGTTTTTAATTCATTTTAGAAAGGCCCGTTTTCTCCAGGGAACTACCATATCCTCAGAACTTTGATGATCTTTGGTGATGATGTTGGCCTGAATTAAAGGTCAAAATGTCTTGGGGGGGGGGGGAATGCAAGAAAGTTTGGGGAAAGTCTTGGAAATCATTTGGCTCTTGGTGCTATGGACCCTGTTTTATCATTTGGCAGAGTGTTATATGATATGGTGAGTTGGAAAGGTGAGGTGAAGTAGGGCAGGGGTTGTGCTTTGTAACTTGTCACGAATACCACACTAGACTGAATGTGTGATAATGGCAAGTATTGACACAAATATCAATGTAAACCATGGCTAGACTGATAACAACCGGTGCAGATAGTTGATTCAGCTGATGTATGCCACTCAGATGTAATAAACACTGTCTATCATACATACATACAGTTACAGCATGGCTCACTGTGTGAATATTTAGTGGAATTGATCAATAGATAATCATGTGCACAGTCAGCTGGCGTACTAACAAATAATTAAATAAATGCGATAAATCTACTGATATTTATTGTATGATGCCACCATTTTGAATCCGCCCGAATCACGTGAACGGACACATTTTGAGACGTATTATCCAGATTCCAACAAGTCAGAGTGAAAATACCTCTTTTACAGTCGAAGGATCTGTTGGCAATTCAACCACATTCGTAAGAGTCAATGATTTGAAATCATCGGGGTGGCTGGAAGTCCATGACCAGTTCTTTTTTGTTCTTGTCTAAACTATTTCAACTTTCTCTGCGTATATGAAACCGAAATTATCGTTCAACTGTCGGTGATTGGCTCCTAGGTTGGATGACGATTTTGTTTTTTCCCGCTCACTACAACACTCATATGATACTGACTGACTTTTATTATCAGTGTGGAGACAAAGTTTCATTACTGAAGACAACAAATATTCCAACGAAAGACGAAAACATGGCATGGAAGTACAAGCATAAAAACTGACAATTTCTTGTTTTAGATTTTCAGCAACACAACTTAACTGGTTGTTGAACGTGTACGCTATATCACATCATATTGCCATATTTGGGTTTTCTTGAAGACAAATGTAGTCTTCAAATTATGGGGCAGAAATTGTTGGCCTCCTCTAGAGGACACCCTCTTATAGCAGGCAACTTGTGAAAAAGACCCCCTCCCCATCCCACCTACCACCGCGCGGCACTGATAATGTTTTTGAATCGAGTCGATGTATGCAGCTGTGGGAACACATGATACTCAGATAGCCTAATCAATACATCATGTTTATTGCAATATTCAAGCCTATATCTAAGTAGAGACATTCTAAAGCTGGCTCTGCTAGACGTTACGTCTACACTATGGAGTTGAAAATTGTAACATTGTTGCTCATCGCCGCGGTTTGCAGTTCTATATCGGCTGTAAACGGTAAGAGTGTACAACTGACTATTGAAATATACTATATCACTATATTAGTGTCTTTATTCTTCACATATCTTGAGATAGGCATGTCCTTCTATTCGCATCACAATTTGCTATTATATTACTCTATTGCTTGAACATATTCAATATATCATTGTCATTCAACCCAAGTCGTTGCACACACGGGGAATCAAACTTAAAATCCTAAACTGTGACTCTTCAGAGGCGGCAGCACGGAATTTTGCACCAACCTTGCGCCGAAAGGTGTAGTAAAGTGGCGCTTTCGGCGCAAGATTGGTGCAAAAGGTCCGGAGGCATGCTCCCCCTTAACAATTTTGAAATATAGACCCTCTGAAACGCCATTTCCTGCATTTTGAGGGTCAAATTCTGCTGACACAAATGGGTTTCAGCTTGACTTTGGAGGGGCGACGATCCCAACATTTTTTCGAGGGGGCCAGCCCTCTCCCCGTGCCGCCGCCACTGCTCATACACCTCACTGATTCATTCACCTAGAATCTAACGCGATTTTAATTCAACGGTTTTCTCAAGCAAAACAACACATACTCGACATATGATAGTCTACAAGCCGTTTGTGAGTACGACATACCTACGAGGCAGGCCTTGCATGCATGTTACCATAGTAATATAATGAAGTTATGGAGACGGCCAATTCTGTGGCAGCTATGAAGTTGCATACCGATTCCCCAGGCCATTATCCAATATATGTCTATCATATTATTAATACTATCAAATGTTTGATAGAATGCACTTAAATTGACACTGTTTAGTAAATGGTCAATTACGATAAGCCCATAGCTTCCAGAGTGCGAGGATGGACTGACAATATGCCACGCAATGTTTTTTCTATGTCTGTTTGTTCGTCTGATAACAACAATTGGACTAAATTTGCTGTATTTTGATAATTACAAAAATTCAAGACTATTCATTATAAAAATACACGATTGTGAAATTAATTAATTTAATTGTATACTAAGATTATTCATTTGATGAAAAAAATGAAGATGATATGAGACGGTGAGATAGGTGGCGTATGGTGCTATGTGATAACCCATTTGATAACCCAATATCTGGCCAATGTACATACATTGATGGACTTGTTAAGGACAAGGTAGTGTTGATCCACCACATTTTTTCAAATATGCGTAGAATTAAATCATATACGACCCCTTCCCAATACCAGTCGCATTCCCAAAGAACGCTGGTCGTCGCGCCTTTTCGGGTTCGACGTTGGTTATATAGCGTGCTTAAGACAAGTTGTTTGTTTATTTGTTTGTTTGTTAACACAAATCTCGAACACTCGCTGCGCAACAGGTACAGCATTTTAACAAACGAACAACCTACATATACTGTCGTCGATATCTGAAGTGATGAAATGCTTAATAGTAAGGTTTGGATTCATAAACCACAGACAAAACTACAAAGGTATATTTCGTGTTTGTGATATGTATTCAGATATTACCCGAAAATGTATTTATTTTGAACAATTCCCAAGGACATTGATTGATGACTGCCTTAATCTATATATCTCTTAACTTTTTAAAGCGATTAAATTCGTGCTAATCATACATACATTCTGTAATGTTCCTTTAAAGAAAGAATTAGATTACTCGTCTAGATTATACTGAGCTCACATAACTTGATGGACTTGAGAATACTGTGTTGTCGTCCTTTTCAATATGGTATAACTCAAATGCACAATATTATGACACAAATGGCCGTCGAGTTCTCAATGAGAACCGCGAGACTTGAGAGAACCACGAGACTTGCCCCTCAATAATGATTGATAGCGTCGGCTATTTTACTAACCTATATATGTATATTTGTTTTTTCAAATGCTCGTTGCGATTTGAATATGTAGTATATATGTATGATGTCGTTCTAGTGTTCTTAAATAATGTTTCTGTTTTATTATTTAGGACAAACCACTCCGAAACCAACACCTTGTAAGTTGATTTATTGATAGTTATCTATACAGATATCAATATATATTGTATATTAAATTACTGGTTTTTTACTATTTTTTTTTCAATTCTGGAAATATTTCATATTCTCATAGCTAGTTCGTGTTATGGTAATTGCAATGAGTGTATATCCTTCAGTTGCTGTTGCGATAATGCCTGTCCTTATCTTGGAGACTGTTGTCCCGATTTCCAAGAGGCTTGTCCAAGTAAGTAATTTAAATAAGTTCGTTTTTTTTTTCTGATTCAAGACACGTTTTCTATAAGTTACACCCTGTGGTCAGGAGGCGTTTTCCTGACGTCAAAATGACGTAAGCAATGTAGTTTGCAACGACATATTTGTTTGGTTGTATAGTCGTCCGTTGTTTTCTATAAATGTAAGGCATAATTTGATACGTCGAAATAGTCACAAAGAAGCTGCTTCCTGATTGGTCTGATTGTTAGGTGTTGGAGTTGAGTAGCCAATCGAACACAATCTTTTAAGTGGCATTGACTCTTAATAATTCATTTATATTGATTTTCATTGACGGATATATCAAACCGACGCTGTGAACGGCCATTTTGTCATCGAAGTATGAATAGAACGTCTTGTCGCTAGATGGCGCGACTTATCAGGAACAATGCATAGACTGTACCTTTAAACGATAAATGACATAAAAAGTATGCAAAATGTTTCACAAACATTGGCGGAAAAAATATGAAGTGCGAGATTGGAAGAACATGTTTTAGCCATATTTTGGCATTTTTTTCCATTAAGTAGAAATATATCGATTTGAACACGTGATGGTTGAAACCGCGTATCACTGTAATAAATACATTCGACCAATTCTATTGCTTGTAACTAACATCTTTGGAAAAGTGGGTCAGATTACGTAGTAAGGTTAAGATGGTGGCGTAGAATTTAATCTTGAAATTTCATCTGATAAAATGATTGACTTAATTGATTGAATTAATTGCTATGAGTAGTGTGAAACGTTGGATATTTTTTCTTGTGGTATACAATTATGGTCACATTCTCTCTTAAATAAATCTTCCCATCATTCTGAACGAAGTGGGTATTTTTGGTTCAATATAGAGGAATTCGTCATTCTGAACACAATATTTTGTGTTCAATGTTGCTCCAACCGTGTTACGATTTCATCACTTTAGTTGTTCAGTCTCTCGTTTTTATTCTTCCACATTTTTATTCAAATCACCTTTATCTGATGCTTCTGATGTACAATGCCCTATCGACAATTTAGGCCACCCCCCAAATAATTCATTATTTCATTTTATTGAAAAGTGGTTCGATCGTATTTGTCAGCCATGTTTTCGATACTTCGGAATGGTCCGCATTTATTTAAAATATGTCAACTTATTGCATTGTTTCAATTCCATGACGTAATCTTTCGAGGATATCAACAACACTATAACCATTCACTCACAATTGTGGTTTCCGTAACATTTCTATAATGTTATTTTAAGAGAAAAATAACGGAACTTGATATTGCTTAGCTTTAATTTCCTATTTAATCAAAGACTTTTATACCGATTGTATTATTATATATATATATATGTTCTATTTTTATAGAAGAACCTTCCCAAATAAAAGAAATTCTAAAATTTAAAAACATAAGAGGTAGTCACTAAACCATGTACTTTCACACTCAAGCAAGAGAATAGACATGTTGGTGAACTAGCCTTGCACTGTGAGTGTTTTATTGTTTACACTCTGTAAGATACCATTTATTTTCACAAATAAAAAAAAAAAAAAAAAAAAAAAAGAACTGCAGACCTCACTTCTTTATATTTTTGAGTGGGCCAGCCATGTTCCCACATACAAAAATACACATAATATTTCTATTTAGAAGCATAACAATACAACGACTAGATTTGGTGTCACAGTTTGCTCCCAATTCATACTGGAATATTGCCAGCAATAATTAATAAAGCTTGTTCAGAAAACCATTTATTCCCGACATCATAATCAATGGCTAGTTCTCAGGATCTACAACAGTGAATAAATAAACAGAAATCATTTTGATGCCATGTTTTTAGACGACTCTGCCATATCGCACAGATATTCAACACCGCCATATCGAATTTGGATTTGGACCATACAGTTTCAAGCTGCAGGGTGTCTAAACAATGACTCAACAAACAATAAACACATCTTCCACTCACCACACAAGTTTTAGCCACAATTGAACAACCAAGAAAACAACAAATATCAGGCTGCATCTTGAAAACAACGAGATACCGCATTACAACCAGTCATTACAAACATGAAATCCTCCACCCCTCCCAGTACACCCTACAGCATTAATGGTTCCTATACTCATCTGCATATATGTACAACAAGCTTAGCCAATAGATGCACCTGACTCATCAAACTTTTGACCAACCACTCATTCTAAATATTGTTGAGTGAGGGCGCTATTTACTAATGAGAGGAATCTTTTAAACAAATTAAACAGATATACTTGTCGTGATAACAAATGGAGATGGCGATAAACGATGCAAGAATTATCCTTTGCCTCGCAAAAATGGGGGGAGGGTAAGATTAAATAAATAACTGTCCAGCCAACAGATAATAGAACATGCACGAAATGAAACTTGACAAAGAAATTACGTAATTTTATTTTTATTCCTCATACAGATCCAACGTTACCATCGATACCAGGTTAGCAATTACATTTCATGAATTATTCATATAAATATAATGTATTCAGTTACGTATGATGACTTTCGGTTGCAAATAACCACGTGCTTCCGTGGCAGATTTAATGTAGTCTATCATAATAATAATTTATTTTGTCATAGATGCCTGTGGTGAAATTGTAAACATTCCAAATGGGGGCTCTGTAGACATCACGTCGCCATTGTACCCGAACTATTACCCAGACGACCTCAACTGCAATTGGACAATTTACACTGAACACGGCAGTATGATTTACTTCGAACACGTGGACTTCAACACGGAGGATGGATTTGACTTTTACTCGGCCGGGAATGGAGACGCACCGAGTCAGGAAACCAGCGAGGTGTGGAGACACTCTGGATCAAGTCGACCCGAAGACTTTCTGACGGATTCAGGGACTGGGTGGATAACATTCACATCAGATGTCAATACTGCTGCAAGGGGCTTTCATACTATAGTACACGATTCTGGTAAAAAACGTGTATTTGCAATATTTCTCCAAATAAATCGACAAAGGCGTATAAAGGCTACAATACTTTATTGTGTAACAACACATAATGGAATATGCAGTATTAAATATTTAAACAAATTTAACGACCCAGAGTTCTTATTGCCACCCAATATGAAAACAATATGAAATCAAACTTCGTTTTTTTTTTTTTATTTTGATTGAGTACGTCTTTAAAAAAAAATACGCGTAACCCACATCTCACCGACATTGACGATGAACATACTACAACCGAGTACAGACTAGCGTGTATATTTTAGTGTATGCGTGCCTGCGCAAAGCGTCCTCCACAGCCGACACAGACACAGAACAAGAAAATAGCACATCCGGTACGCGTGCACGGCAATAATTTCTAGTCAGACTTACCAGTAACGGCTCTGCGCACAGTCCTGCTATTCGGTCATTTTGTGTGAGCTAACGACACGCGACTTTGTATAACATAAATATGTTTTGTAATTCCTTAATCAAGGATATGGAAGCTGTGCTGGAATATGTGGTCTTTATAACAACGCAAATGGTTGCAGTTGTACGACTACCTGCATCGTGAGTGACGACTGCTGCTATGATTATTTCGAATATTGTGCAGGTACTGTTGTGATTAGATACAATTACAGTGAAGTCCACAAAGGCGTGAATGTTTTTTATATAAAATATTTATAAATGTTTAATGACGGTTAGAAACAACTTGACCAATCACAAAGCATTTAAGAATGCATGACAGAAAATGGGCCAATGAATGAAGAAACCCCGCAGAAACTCATAAACGTTCCTATTTGGCATATATTGAAATAAAGCGAAAATGTATTTTGCAAATTTCAATACAAAACATTCACGCCTCCATGAAATTCTCTTTACTATAACACAAGTGTTGTTTTAATAGGCTTTTAATGAGGTGAATACACGAGCTTCGAGTTACCTGGTAGCCATGTCATCGGAAGGGAGTGACGACTTTATAAGAAGGTTCCTTTTGCCTCAGTTTGCAATACACAGTCCTTGGCATTTGTTCCCCAGACAAATCTTAAAATGATATCAAGATGTCACAAATTATATTTTGGGCTACCAAATGAATGAAAAATAATGTTTTTTATTATACGATAATTTCATGAACTTTTATCGAAGCCTGCAATACATACTCAACGTGTTCATTATGAAACTACAGCTAGTATAGTACAATTAATTTCCAAAGACTGTATATTCTTGTGCACCAGAAGTGTATCAACGTCAAACAATCTCTTCTATATGACGTAATTCGGTGACGCGGAGGCTCGAAACAAAGGCCGTTCACGGTTCAAATCGAATTCAGTGGCGGCGGCACATGGGGGGGGGGGGGCTTCGCCTCTCCAAGATCAACCTGAAACTCTTTGTGTCAGCAAAATTTGCCCCTCAAAATGCAGGAAATAGTGTTTCAGAGGGTCTAGATTTCAAGGGGAGCATGGCCAGGACCCCCTAGTAAGATCGCGCCGCCGGCGCAAAATTTCGTGCGGTCGCTTCTGCCAGTGGAATTAGTCATTCATTAATAAAGATTATGTTTTTGGTTAATTGAGAACTTACTCTAAATTCATCAGTCCGCTATTTTTTATTTATTGAGAACATGTTACTATTATATGAAGTCGTTAATGATTGAACTGTGTGGAATACTGAACGTTCAATACACAATAACTATAAATTGCGTCCTCTAGCGATAAAAGGATTCCGTGACGTCAAAATGACGTTAATGGATGAAAGTAAACTGTGTTTGGTTTTGTAGTCTATATACTATATTCATCCTCGATATACTATATTCATCTTCAAAAATATAGTAAAATCTTTTGAAAACATAAACTTCATTGACGACTGCAAATCAAAACGATATCGACGGTTTGATCGATCTTTATGTCATGTCGATTCATTTACGTCATTGGAGCGCTTCTTCGCTATAGGAAAGGTGTGATTTCAGCGCATCCGAATGTTGGCGACTTATTATTTATTATGAATGGTGTTCCAATGCACGTAACACTGCGACCATCTTTTTCACTTGCAAGTGATTTAATGTACTACGTCGGTATATGCTGTATAAGCTGTGCTATCAGTACCAACATTTCGACGATAGCCGTTGCAAATAAAAACTAATGACACAGGAAATGTTTTATTATAAAAAGAAACCGGAGAAAAAAGATCGATAGTTACAGAATTTATTACTGTGGCTACAATTTGTTTTTCACGACTCGATGTCTATTTTTTTTAACCATTCACCAGGACTATCAATATTTTCTCAGGCCTAATTTTCTTATTTTCCCGCGAAAATACAAATTAAACACCGAAGGAGTGAGTTGTCTTTAAACGCGTGAATAGGAAATAATATTAACAGAAAGTCAATTTAACGAGATAGTTTCTTGTCATTAAGTTCAGAATTTATCCCTTACCCCAATCCAAAGGTACAATTACCGGTAAATGTTATTGAATTTAAGTTACGGCGTCTAGATAAAGTGATTTAAATTGTATTCCAATACTGTGGAATACTTTATTTTCGCTGGAATTAATTTTCGCTGAAAAAGCTTTTTGGGCGTTGTGTATGGAATTTATTTTCTCTGATTTTCGATGAGTTGAATGTGAAATATAGGGAAAAAAATATATTCGCTGGATTTTATTTTCACGGAATCATCCCTTCAGCGAAAATAAATTCCAAGCGAAAATAAAGTATTCTACAGTATTTGATTGCAATTTAATTGAGTTACTCCTCCGATTCCGAGTTTTATATACAACCGAAGGAGTGTGCGAAAGACCATGGGAATTTTAGTGAGTGTATGCTACATATTGCACGCGCCTTTGCATGTATATTTTTATTCCTGTGACAAATATATGTAAATTAGGCCTGGGGGATTATCGAAATTCTACATCTTACGTCTAACTAAAAGTGTGCGGTGCAGACAACAATGACAAAGACATTCCTCTCACAGAACGTCCCTTACCATTGTATAATGAGAGTGAATATGTACAATCTTTATTGCTTTCCTCATGAAAACAGGTGACTGTAACGAGAACATACAGATACCAGTCGGTGGCAGTGTTAACGTGACGTCTCCGAATTACCCGAGCAATTATCCAGACAATGCCAGGTGCCGATGGATTGTTGACACCGCTCAAAGTACCAGGATTGAGGTCGTTTTCAATGACTATTTAACTGAGCTCGATGGCGATTATTTTTTTGCTGGACATGGTTCACTACCTTCACAGGACACAAGTGAAATCTGGGGATTTTCTGGTTCCTCACTTCCGCCCAACTACGTCACAGATGGAGATACCGCATGGTTACAATTTGTCTCCAATAAGGAGATCAACATGAGGGGGTTTCACGCAACACTAACTGATTTCGGTAAGTAGGCTTGAATTGCATAAAACTGTTCTTGAGACGGCATTGTTATGTGCGTGTATGTTTATGCTTAGCATGACTTTGATGGTATATTTATATTCATCCCAAATCGCATGCAATGATGTTCCATACAGTTATGGTAAAACATAAGCATAACCTAGGGTTTTTTATCAATAAGTTTGGCTTGTTTTACGATCCAGACCCCACGGGTGTCCCGGCTGAGTGCGTAGTAGAACGTTGTCGTCCCACAACGTGAACGCGCGCATCGCTCTAACTGAAACGCACAAACAACACACCGAGTCAATAGTATACAAATATGATACCTGCTTCAAGTAAAGTGCTTCGTTAGGGTTTGTTTGTTTGTTTGTTTGTAGGAATATGCTTTTATTTTAGGTCACATACCTGTAACACAAGAAAAGCTTTTAGATCTTTCGTAACCAAATGTAATACCACACTGTAATGTGTATTTAGGGACGATGTAACGTAATCGCGTATATTGGTTTGATAAGAAACGTATACCAAAAAATAAATATGGGTAATAATATGAAACACAAATGCCGGTAATTGGTCCATGGAACCAGAACTTTTAGCATGCTTGAATTAAAATTAGAAATATTTGTGGTTGTCAGCTAAAATGCGTATGTGATATATACCACGAATATCTGATACGTCTATTCAAATTCTTCTAATCTCAACTTCTCTGCACAGAATGTCTAGTGGCGATTGTTCACGCATTGCAAAAAGCCACGGTTTTAATTGACTTCAAAATTAATAATCAGTTTATCAATGAATCCCACAAACCGTAAGTATAGTGATGGTTTTGAAAACAACTAAATTTCTCAGTCGTAATGGTGTGATATGAACAAAGATTTTTTTTATACTTAGGTGTTCTAAAAACGCTCTTACAAATTACAATCACTGTTTTAGCCTTTGAAAGCTGCGAAATATATATGACAGACAAGATATCAACTACGTGACCCTACAATATCATATAGAAGGTTCGGCCGGGCAAAATTGAAAATTATACTAAAGTGGTTTAATAAATTATTTAATTATTTAGGTTTTACCTCGCTTTGTTCTCTCGCGGGATAAAAAAATAATTATTGTTTTGGCCTCGGCCAATATCAAAACTATCGTTTCCAAATTGTTATTATTATCCTCAGTCGAGTCAGCAACAGCCACCTGGGTAGGGTAATTCTTTATATCGGCCTTCAGACGAGGTCAATAGCTGTTTGATATTGTAGGGTTACTTATGATGTATTCTTTGTTTTCGATCTCATACCATCAATAATATTGTTCCTCTTTTAGGCCCACCTTCTTGTGATGGAATGTGTGAATTTTACAGTATACCTCACCAATGCAGTTGTTTCTCTCAATGTGTATATGAGTTTGACTGCTGTGACGACTACTTTCAAACATGTGCCAGTAAGTAATACTTTGTCAACGCAGTGACGTCATTTTTCTACTCTTACCTTTTACCCACTATAGTTTACTCTTTTTGCACTGTTCATTTGTCCGAGATTCACTAAAAAATTAGTAACTACAGTAGTTGCGTCATGACTTCCACCGCTTAAAATTAAACTTCAGAACTACTCAACTGATTTGTTTGATATCGGATTCCAATTAAATGCGTTGACTTTTAAAAAAAGATTATAACGACTTATCATGTGATATTGCTGCCAATTTGAATTCGATACGAACAGATCGACAGTGACGCATTTCAACCAATTCTCTTCATTTAAGATATTTGATATGTTTGATATATCTAATTTTCAATCATATTGCAATTAAACAAACACAAATATATTATGTGCGTTGTTAGTTGTAGTGAATTTAGGAAAATACCGCAAATATAAACGCATTCTTATGAACTTATGCGATTAGCATATAACAGCAGTATTGTTCTTCCCAGTCTGATCAACTGCAAAAATCAATGAATTACTATTCATTCGGTTTTGAAATGTTCTATAATGGGATTTGTTATCTGCTTTTTTATCCTGAAAAAATTAATGTAATGCATTTGCCCCAATGGATTTGCCCCATTTGACACCGTTTGCCAGTTACTTTGTTAGTTTTAAAAGTAATCATAACCAAGTAATATGTATCGACAGGGTTGACGTACGGCGCGTAAACAAATTGCAGTGTTACAATTGCGAAAATCTATTTTTTACTAGAAATAAAAAAAAAAAAAAATAGGCAGGGCCACGTCACTTGCTAGAGCCAAATCGAAGATTATTTTGCAAGAACAAGTATTTTGCACTCATTTTTGCGAGGTACTCATCTTTTTGCCAGGTGCCCAAGTTTTTTTATTTTTGTTTTTTACTTTGAACGAAACCTTGGACGGAACCGCGTAACATCAGCTGCCAAGTGCTTTGTTTCGATCGCAATAATATGAAGTTATTACGAGAATAATTTCAAAGTATGCATGAAGAAAGTACAGCTGGAGTATCGACCGACGCGCAGCGTACTGTCTGAGTGCATACTTTGAGGTATTCTCGTAATAACCTTATTATTATACATGTACATCTTTTCCTTCCAAGATTACATCATGGGAATGCCGAAATCTAAAAAGTTTAGTACATAATCAGCGAACTTCTTTGTGTGGAGTCCGGTCAAACCCTGATGGCAGCCATGTTTGTTTTTATTATTAGAGAACGCTTACGCGCGTAATCATTCCATATTTAGAATTCGCATTTCTTTATATGGTAGGATGAAAATACCCAGTAAAATACCACTCAATTGCGGCACGCTGTAATTTATGGCGTTACGGTGACAGATGTATAATAATTTTATTTAATATCAAATTATTTCGTCTATTATATTTCGTTTGGATCATCCGCCACGCAATTTCATTCAGTTTAAACATGATTTTATTTCTAATTACCAAGTAGTTAAAGTTTCATTTATTTATAATACACTATTCTATCGTTTTTCTTCAAAATTATGCAATATGATATAGCTGTGTTATTTATAATACAAATTTTCGATTAGATTATACAAACATTTAGATCACAATAACAGACCATAATAATGTTAAACTTATTCGAAGTCTTGAACATACTTAGTAAAATAGGCTATGAATTGGAATCTGCAGTTAAGGCGTTCACAAGTTATGCTACATAACAGCTCGGCGATGTTCGACAGTTTGCTAACACTTTCTGATCAACTTTAAAAGTAAATGGTCATCGAGATCTCGTTGAAAGCGAGAAAAATAAGAGACTGTTCCATCGTTCCAAATACTGTGAAATTTTTTAAACCAAGAATTCACTTTAAAACCGCATTATTTAATCTATCATCTAATTTAAGGCGATTGTATATACGAGATAACAGTCCCGGAGGGAGGAAGTTCAATCGTGACATCAACAAATTACCCAGAAGACTATCCAAACGGCGAGAGTTGCCAGTGGGTGTTGACTGCTGTCAACGGTGGACTGCTCAATGTGACGTTTGACGATTTCGCAACGGAGTTAAACCATGATTTTATGTTCGCTGGTGACGGTGACACGCCCAGTAATGCATCCACTGTTATTGAGCCTCACTCCGGTACCACATTACCGCCAGACTACATGTCAACGGTTGGTGCTGTATGGTACAGGTTTACATCCGATGAATCTGGGACTATGAGAGGATTCCACTCGACAGCGTATTGGACGTGTAAGTAACATTCCAGTAATATTGTGTGAACGACATTAGGAATTTTCTATCTGTGTTGCGTTATGAAAAAAAACAACAACTATAAAATGCGTTCACCGAAATAAGTACAGTATTTTTGCATGTAAATATTATATATTATTTATCTTCCTGTCATTTTGCTTGCAAGATTTTTTACTTCAAATTCCTTTCCTCCAAATATTAAATAATCTACCTTGACTGGTATAGATAGCACATACGAGTATTCTGTTGCAGTATCATAAAACAACATATTTTCACTGATTTGTGAATAAAAACGTGCCCCTCGATAAAATGTGGACTTATTGTTTATAGAAAACACTCATTTTATTTCTGAACAAGCTAATTTTTGGCCAAGAAATTCGAAGATACCGTCATACGCTGTTTTTTTTTTCGTTCTGATCGAACGCCTCTGTACATTTGATGTGTTTGTTTCCCGTGGAACGTCCAAAACACAAGGTAATATGTATCTCCGTTTTGGTTTTCGCCGACAAGCAGCGATTTTTCGAAAAGTATACCCTTTTCTCCTTTTCTCCGTTTTGAACGTATTCCTCGACCAGTCAAGTGCCTGGGTGCAATAGTGATGTATCTTCTCTATTTAAACAGATGGTTCATGTGAGGGGAAATGTGATACTATGAGCAATGGATGTAGTTGTTTCTCTGATTGTGTACAGGACGGCAGTTGTTGCCCTGACTACGTAATCCATTGTGCAGGTACGTACATCTATAACAGTCAGAACAGTGAAGAACAGCGGACTCTCCGCGTTTGACGTTCTTGTCAAAAAAACAATGGCGCTACCAACACGACTATTTCATTTACCGACGTCCTTCCCAATGTGTTCGGTTACTGAGAAATATTTTAGGCGTATTTTGGGCGTATATAATGAAGTACAGGCCGCGGTGGTTGATAAGTGTAAACAACGCAGTGTTGTCTGTCTGATACAGTTCAAACAGGCAGAACACCTGAATTTTAAGAAAGTGCAAAACTGTCATTTGGGGTATAATAACTTATCTAAGTTACAGTTTTTTATACGAATATACGAAATTATGCAGATCATTACAGAATACCCACTGTTACGATTACTTGAACATTATCTGAAAAACAAACAGTTTATGTATTTTTATATTTAATAATGTCCAACGTTCAACATCACATGGCTTCTTCAGAAAATGAGTAATCACGGTTTTAAAGCGCGGTGGTCGTCGCGCTGCGCATGTGCGACATTTGTTTTGATAAACATTGATTTTCCCACAAATCCAATATGCTCTTCAAATGGAAAGTATAAGGTCGGACCTGGGCGCGACTTGCACTGATTACCGCCAGTGATTCCTTCGATACCTTCCAATCACCTAAAAATTATCTAATTAAAGCTTGTAATCGTCTCAGTTTGTTCTAGTTGATCTGCGCAACAGTCAAAGTCGCCATCTTTATTTATATAAGACCCATATATATCGCGAATGCGTGGCGCGACGACTACCGCCCTTTAATATGCGCCCTCAGTAATTTATAACCAAACTTTCCATCTTACAGAATGTATCGATGTTTACTACTTGAACCGCGGTGAAAGCGTTAACATATTATCACCAAACTATCCTAACGATTACCATGACAACGCTCAATGCCAATGGATAGTCAATGGTGACCCAGGCGATTTTGAAGGCGATTACCGTATCATAGTTCAGTTTTTAGACTTCCGCACCCAGACAGGTGAAGACTTTCTGTATGCCGGTCATGGCAACGATCCAAGCCAGGAGACTGCCGTGATATGGGAGCACTCGGGAAATCAGATACCGGATAATTTCCTGAGTAATAACAGTTCAGCGTGGTTGAGGTTTACTAGTAATAATTTCATAACATTTCGAGGATTCTACGCCGTCGCACACCATGTATGTAAGTACTATTATAAACTTAAAGTTTTAAAGTAAATGGTTGTGGGATTGTAGTGTAAATCCATGTAGTGAAATTGGGAGACCCACATAGTGTAAACAGTAGAGTTAGGGGATCTACTTAGTGCAAATAGTAAATTAGGGGATCCACTTAGTGTAAACATTAGAGTTAGGGGGCCCACTTAGTTGAAATAGTAGAATTTAGGATCCTCTTAATATCAATAGCACTGTTAGAAGATCAGCTTAGTATAAATAAGTACGAAGCACAAGATGGGAGTCTTTGCATGAAATTTGATGAATAGATGCTCTGGGCTTATTCGCAGATTTGATTAGGCTTGGGCGACATTCCATGCATATTAATTGCCTAATTTGAATAATGATTTGTCAATTTTCAGCTTTTCCATCAATATCTCAAGTACTTATTTTAATGGATTTTGTTACATAAATACTCTAAGACAATATACTGATGCTCTGTTTTGGGTTTACATACATCTATAATAATTACCTTATTTGCATAATAATTTACTTTTCGGCTTATATCGATTTTTAAAAAATATTTATCACATTATAATGAAACTAGGTACATATGTGTCCTGAATAACACAGACCTAAATAATTTGGGGTTGAAATCTATGCATAATATTTGCGTAATTTGCATAATAATACACTATTTGTTTCAAAGCCAGTTATTGCATTTCAATAAGGCTTGGTATATAAGTGACTATGAACAATGCATTTGTTTTGGATTGAAATTCGACCATACAAATTGCCGAATTTGCACTATGTGTATAATCATCACATTTCATTAAAGCGAGAGGGTCATCACCTGCGCACGCGCGGGAATCGAGTTCCACGCGATGATAACAACACATGCTAAAGCGCAAAGGCTCGTGGGTAGACGCCTGTTTGTATACAATGACACGCTATAGTCATCTGACGCATACGCAGACGATTTGGTTTATAACTAATTTTTAAAAAATGCTTTGGGGGTAATTAACAGAAGTGATTAGTGTGAGAATGAAATACTTGCATAATGATTATCTAATTATTAATAGCCAATTTCTGACATCTCAATAAAGTCAGATTTTAAACTGAACTCGTGGTAGAGGTGCTGAAAGACTGGAAAATAACTGAAAACCACAGATGTAAAATCAAATGTATCTCCTTTTTCACGTTGCACATCTCATATAACAGACACATATTTCTTGCCAAGATTCTTGTTTGGAAGGCTAATTAATTTTAATATGTCTCAAATACTCTCAGCACACGGGAGTTCTTTCTAAGCTTTTTTTGATGTCACTTGTAGTTCGTTCGTGTTGTAATATTATTATTTACATAATTTGTCTCTACCAGCTGGATACTGTGGCGGGCAGTGTGAGTTCATGTCGGATGGCTGTAGTTGTTTTGTAGATTGTATCTACGCTGGTAACTGCTGCAAAGATTATTTCCAGTCATGCGGAGGTAATATCAGAATGTCGATTATAAACGTCTAGTATAGACAAAAATGAAAACTATCGATAATATGGCAGGTTTCTGCGTTTTCCAAAAACATATTACAATATTTAATACTGGTTTTTATTATAAAGATATTATTTATATAATGGTTGTTATGAAGTTATTTTCACGAGTGGTACGGTGTATCCCGTGGCCGTATTTTCATGAATAAAGATAGTGAAAATGCAGTCGCAGGATAAATCGCATCACGTGTTCACGAGTGAAAATAACTTGAATACTTAACAAATGTAATTGCGAAGCCACGGCGTTCTTTTATCAATACATATATTCCCAGACTTGGCAAAAATCACCAGGAAAGTTGTAAAAACCAAGAATTTCGTATGAGTGCGCACAAGTGCGTAGACTCTTCCTTCTGGTGTGTTTTACTTTGAGTTGTATGGTTGCAGATTGTGAAGGCGCCTCTTCTCGGACAATTTACTAATTTGCATAGTTATTTCATACTATTTTTTGTGCAAGAATGTAACTTGGAAGTTTTATTATTCAAATTACACGATACCAATTCAGCAATAATTGTGGGAGCCAAAATATATCTTGGCAGTTCAAGTTATGCACCCCCCAACCCCCCCCCCGCAACTTTAGAACTATTTATCTCATTTGCATATCGGTTTTAGACAAAACCTGTAATGTTGCATCCATATTTTTTTTTAATATACCATTAGGAAACTGTACGCACACATTAGTGGTCCCGTATGAAGGAAGCATTGACGTATATTCGCCAAACTATCCTAGCGACTACCCAAACGATGCGCGCTGCCAATGGATTATCACAACAGAAGGGGCCAGCCAGCCAATGTACGTAGAGTACATCGACTTTGAAACAGAACAGTGCTGCGATTTCTACTTCGCTGGACACGGGAGCTCGCCCAGTAATGAAACAACTGAAATATACGCTCACTCCGGCTCGAGTCTCCCACCGAACTTCACGTCGCTATCAGCATCTATATGGATGAGATTCATATCCGACTCTTCCGTGACCAACCGAGGATTTCACGCCAAGGTCTACTATATCGGTAATTAACAGTAATAGTAAATCTCGTCTTTAACAACAACGTGATTAGGACCAATTTCTATTATTCGAGAAATATTAATATCTATTCCTCTTATTTCATTTAAACCTTTGAGTGACATTTTCAACTTTAGTCACATTTCAGATAATATAAATGCACAATGTTGTCCTCTTTCCAAAAGCAAATATTTTGACTAAGACCTGTAGGCAGTTTGAAGTTATGCCGTATGGCCAAAAATTAAGAACGAAAGAGAGAAAAACAAAAAATTACACAATTATGTTTTTTCTCCGATCCAATCTTTAGGCGACTCATGTGAAGGGCGTTGTTTTTCTGGAATTTTACCAACTTACGACTGTAGCTGTGACACTGACTGTATAGCAAATGATAATTGCTGCCGCGATTTTTTTGATATCTGCGCAGGTGAGTCAATAATATGAGCCAAATATACCTTAGTTACGAATGGGCGCCGGGATCTTGTTTAGAACGAGAGAGCAACGAGGCTTGTTTTGCCCCTGAATCTGTGTTTCATTCTCCCCCACCTTGACGGTCATTGCGCCCACTATATAAGCATAGTATTTGGAAGAAAGGGCGTGATTGAGAGAAAGAGGGGAACATCATTCGAGGAGCATAGATGCTGCGTGATTCTCTCTCTCTCGCTCCCAGCGAGATCTCGGTGTTCAATTACGTCCCCGATGAATTATCAAGACACACACGTCAATTATTTACCCTCATTCCACACAAGACTAAATATAGAAAGTTTGAAGAAAGGCGATTCATATAGTATTCTGCAATTGCATTACGAACATTCCGATTGACTGGTAGCCACTTTGTTTTTAAAAAGTCAGTCATTAAACATATTATCGACTCGCATGATTTGAACGCATCCAAATTGTGATTGGGGTTTTACATGTTGCGCTATTCTTTAGCGTGTTGCACCTTTTACGCACTAGATAGGTAACTAATTTTTCTGTTTCTTACAAATTGAAATAAATATTTGCACATAAATTCGCAAATAACGTGGCATATTCTAATAAGCGAACTGCATGTATAGGGAAATAAGACCAAATCATTAGAAACATCACACATTCGACATTGAATCATTTTACCTCGAAAAGTACATATGGAAAATGCATTATACGTTTAGCACAGATCCAGATGTTTCCAGGTTAACACAACAGTACATATCACACTGCAACATACGTATCATGTGATCATTTGGTAACGGTGGTTTGTTAATAACATCTGAAAATGGAAGGTAGTTCATGTATGTTGCAATAAACACGCAAGCTGTACTGGCTGCATAATTGACACTGGTTGACTTGGTCATTATGCAAAAAGTGGCAAACAAAGCGATTGCAATAAATTGTTAAAGTTTTTAAAAGAGAATTATTTAAGAAATTACAGAGGCAAATTACCTTAGCAAAGTTCGCGAGTTGCCAGTTGTGAAAACATCTACAATTTTCATTTCGAATAATCCAATCACTGTTCTCCATGTCGTAAATCAGTACAATAAGATTCATAAAATACACAAATTTTAAAACATTCTTTTTCAGCTAATTGCAGTTATACTTTAATTGTGCCTGATAGCGGCTCAACTGAGTTCGCATCACCTGGCTACCCAGACGATTACCCAAACAATGCCATATGTCAGTGGATTGCTTACAGCGAGTCCAATAACCAGATGTTGGTGTCATTCGTTGACTTTACTACGGAACTCAATGCTGACTTTTTCTACGCCGGTAACACCGACGAACCAACCAATAACAACAGCGTGATATGGCAACATTCTGGTGACGTGATTCCGCCGGATTTCGCATCAACGGGAGGCTCAGTATGGTTTAGGTTCACCTCAGATCGGTTAATTAATTTTCAAGGTTTCCATGTAATTTTATCTGACATGGGTGAGTATAAACAAATAGTATATTATTAACAATATAGTGTCGAAGTCGTCACGCAGCGCGTTCGGTTTTCGTATGAAGTGTGTCTTACATACGGTGTATACGTCACATGGAAACAATATTAAAGGGTGGCAGTCGTCGTGTCGCGTCTTGTTCGATATGGGACTCATAGCAACGTATACAACGCGTGTAAAATACATTGTTTATTTACATGAAATTCAAACACGCGCTGCGCGACGACCACCACGTTTTAAACACTATGCGGCGTGACATACTACTATGTGACATTTTAACGTTTATTGATTAATCCTGAAAATTGATCTCATACCCTTTATAAAAAACAGTCCCCATGATATTACAAACACATCTAATGCCATAGTAATTTTAAAGAAATTCCTCTGCTTACACGGGACAAAACGTGACTCGCCCTCAATAACTTGTTAAATATGTCTTCTAGCCACCAAGGCGTCACTTGGTGCAGTTTTTACCCTGTATACAACATTGTAGACTAGATGCCATCTATGATCGTAAGACTTAGACACATTTACGAATAATAAATAGTGTGTCTGCGCATGCGTGTAATATAGTGATGGCAAAGAGACAGCCAATAAGTGATGATTTCGTAGTCATCTAGCGATTCACCAGGTCATTCTCGAGTATACTTTGGCGTTTCCTGCTATTGTAACGCCGCATTCACGCACATTGGTGGATCGGTACCTCAGAACGGAACGTAGTGTGTAGGGTACTTCGACTGGCAGATAATTCTTACACTGTATAGATACCAGATTCGACCCAAGGGAATTAAACTTGAAGTAATCACAGATAGACAACTTTATTACTAACATACATTTGAAGAAACCATAACTTAACGCGCCACCAAAACAATTTGTTTTGTATCATTTCTCCTGGAAATCGTTGATACAAATAAGTTTGCACCAAACATTGTAAAGAACATGGAACTTGATTTTGGAACTAAATTTGCTGCGAAAGTCGTGTTGATTTTATGTCAATTTCGCTATCGGAATTCAACCCTGACACTAAAAATAACACTATCATTGGTGAGACCAATTGCGATAGTGATATATGATTATAAATATAAACAAGACTGTGAAGACAGTCATGCAGGGAGCCGGGTAAATAATGACAAGCGACATAATTTGACGTCATGTCCCACGTGGCCTCAACATCCTGCATGGGACTCTTGTCATTATACCAACACATATTACAACACAATAGTTTTTAAAAACAAAGATGATGAAATTCCAAAACGTGTCCAATAACAGTTATTCTGCATTGTACGCTTTCAGCTGGTTTATGCTTAGGACGATGTGATATCGTGGTTTCTGGTTGTAGCTGTTTTGTAGACTGTATATACAGCGGGACTTGCTGTTCGGACTATTTTGATTCTTGTCATGGTAAGGCATTATTCACTTTAAAGCGGGAGGGTCGTCACTTGCGCACGCGCGGGAATTGAGTTCCAAGCGATGATAAGAACACACGCTAAAAACGCAAAGGCTCATGGGTAGACGCTTGTTTGTAAACAATGACACGCTATGGCTATATGACGCACGCGCAGGTGACGACTCGCACGCTTTAATCCTGCGTCGGTCATTGCTAATTTGCGTCCCAAGTCTCGCTTTCACGTTGATGGAACATATCGTAATGTTGCAGGGGTCAGAATGATAAAGGTGAATTATAACAGTTGTCAACCCTGAAATACACTCGTATATTAATATTACTATACATTGTACACACTTGCCTCAGTCAGGTGGTCGAGAGGTCATTTATATTTGATGACTCGGTTTGCTTCTACAATATAAACCTGTTTATCAGCCCCATATAGTTTTAAGGACTTGGTACAATTACGATTAAAGAGTATACGGCGTGAGTTTTAGTACTATGACTTGCTAAGGAGTGAGAGATGTGACGAAATATGGTTATGAATATTTCAATTGTGTTATCGTTAGAATTGTTTACGTCACTCTATGTGATGTTAAGTTTAATTGCCGGTGCACTAGAACACTAGATTATAGAAACAAAGGTAGATACATATTAGCAATGAGATGTCAAACTCGAAGTTTGAAAAAACTGTTGGTTAAAGCTCGAATTACAAAATTTGAAACTTGAACAAAACAAAAAATTCGGTTAACTGTTATTTGAACTTCGAGTTACAGAATGTGGACGTTCAACGAAAACCAAAATATATGTTGCCCATAACTCGAAGTTCTGTTAACTGTTAATTGAACATCGAGTTACAATTTGGGCGTGGTTTCACAAAAGTGGGCGTGGTTTCAAAAATATGGGCGTGGTCGTTTCTGTAACTATGTTTTCGTAACTCGATGTCCGTAACTCGAACAATTCGACATCTCATTAGCAATAGCTATGGGTAAGTATAGAACTACCTACACCTCAGCTACTCGTGATTAAACAGCTACTCCTGATTAAACAGCTACTCGTGATTAAACGGCTACTCGTGATTAAACAGCTGCTTAACAATACACTGAAAGCGAATGGAAACGTATGATTTCAAACAACGTTGAGAATTACCCAGAATTCCATACGAGCCACCTTTCAGTGTTAAAACTATTGTGATCTACAAAATCGCTTCTAGGTTCAATGTTCAGAAAAGTCAAATAAATCAAAAATCTTGTCACTAAATTTGATTAGTTCTGTACAGTATATACTTCAACCTAATTTAGAGACAATTTAACAATGGTTGGCTAGTAACTAAGTTGCTTTTAATAAATCGTTGATAGTCACGAGTGTTACTGCTTGTGATTTCCAAAAGTATTGAGTGACAAGTCACGGTGTTGCCTGTCATAGTTTTTTCGCTGCGAACTTTAAAAAAAGCTGACCCGAAAGTTGTTGTTGTTGTTGTTGTTGTTGTTGTTGTTGTTGAAAAGCTAGAATTATTTTAAGCAGTGTAATTGTAAAGCAGATGTGTTCCTAGCTTCTGAGTGGTCAGCGACACCAGATGTCGGAAATAAAAAACATTGTGTGTTGTTCGGGAAAGTTTAACCTTGATGGGAAGTATTTTAAAGGGTAACATAATGGATAGGTATTCAGTTCGTGGCTATTGAAACTCCAAACGTACACGGCGTATGTCATCCTACAAGTATGTTTAGTCGTAAATGTCCGGGGACCAGGTATGTTTTATTTGGTGATTTTGTGAGTTTGTTTACACCCTCTCACCTATGGCCACATCCTCCCCTATACGGCACTTCAACACCATTTCTCGTATTCACTCATTGCATTTATAAGAGCGATTCAACGACCAATTACGATTTGATTTTACAGCAAATTGCAGCTTCAACATCTTAGTACCAGTTAACGGCTTTGTTGATGTTTACTCCCCAAACTATCCCGCCGACTACCCCAATGATGCAAGATGTCAATGGTTACTTTATTCCGAGGGAGACGACCAACCACTCCACATTGAATATAACGACTTTGACACCCAATCGAACGCTGACTTCTATTTTGCTGGACATGGCGATAGTCCTAGCAACGCGACAACTGAAATATATGCTCACTCGGGGACTCAACTACCAGCAGACTATACATCGACAGAAACTTCAGTATGGATGCGATTCATATCTGATGGTAGTATAACCGCTACAGGATTTCACGCAACGGTATATTATGTAGGTAAGTGATGACCACGTTTATGTAAATATTTATTGTACACCGCGGCCATTTCTGTTGGATAACGAGGCTACTAACATTATAGTAAACGTAGTAGAACGTCATCTATGCACATTTGTTCCGGGAATCGTTCTGGTCACTTATTCGTAGACTCTACGCATTTAAAGGACGGTAGCCGTCGCGCCGCGCATGTGCGACATTTGTGTTGATAAATATTAATTTCCCACAATCCAATACGCTTTTCTAGTGGAAATCACAAGTATGAGGGTTAACCTGAGCGGGACTTGTACTAATTACCGTCGGTGACTCCTTCGATACCTTCCAAGCACCCAAAAATACGTAATTAAAGCTTGATAACGTCTCAGTTTGTACTCATTGATCTGCGCAACAGCCAAAGTCGCCATCTTTATTTATATGAGACCCATATATCTCGCGCATGCGTGGCGCGACTACTACCGCCCTTTAAAAATACGAAATATAATTTTTAATATTGTTGTTCGATACTCCGTACTGTAGACCAAATCAAGGTAAGATTCATCATAGATAATGCTGTGTGTACATAAGAATATTCGTTGGAGGAAAAATCAAAACCACTAACACGCACGTGCCGTGTTTGTTATAGGACGTACCAAACAGCCAGTGCACTTTGTACCAGAGAATTTTATTGAGCAAATCCAGAAATATTTAGTACAAACACATCGCTGACAAAACAATGTATTCCCAAATTACATTTTCTCAATAGTACGTATTACACCGTGACGCAGAGCCTCGTTATCAAACACCAATGGCAAAGGTGCGATAAAGCTCCAACATGATATGTCATATAACTCAATTGTGCCTTCTTATTTATAGGTGATTCTTGTCAAGATCGATGTTTTGAGGGTATTCTACCAAGGTTCGACTGCAGCTGCCATTCTAATTGTGTGTATGAGGACAACTGTTGTCATGACTTTTTTGACTTGTGTGCCGGTAAGTATTGTATGCATTTGTATTGTGTGCCGGTAAAGTCATGTGTATATTTGTATTGTGTGCCGGTAAGTCTTGTGTGCTGGTAAGTCTTGTGTACATTTGGCTTGTGTGCCGGTAAGTCTTATGTGCCGGTAAATCTTGTGTGCCGGTAAGTCTTTTGTACATTTGACTTGCATGCCGGTAAGTCTTGTTTACACTTGTATTGTGTGCCGGTAAGTCTTGTGTATATTTGTATTGTGTGCCGGTAATCTTGTGTACATTTGACTTCTGTGCCGGTAAGTCTTGTATACATTTGTATTGTGTGTCGATAAGTCTTGTGTACATTTGTATTGTGTGCCGGTAAGTCTTGTGTACATTTGTATTGTGTGCCGGTAAGTCTTGTGTGCCGGTAAGTTTTGTGTGCCGGTAAGTCTGGTGTACATTTGACTCGTGGTTCGGTAAGTCTTGAAGTCTTGTGTACATTTGACTTGCATGCTGGTAAGTCTTGTGTACATCTGTATTGTGTGCCGGTAATCTTGTGTACATTTGTATTGTGTGCCGGTAAGTCTTGTGTGCCGGTAAGTTTTGTGTGCCGGTAAGTCTTGTGTACATTTTACTCGTGGTTCGGTAAGTCTTGAAGTCTTGTGTACATTTGACTTGCATGCTGGTAAGTCTTGTGTACATCTGTATTGTGTGCCGGTAATCTTGTGTACATTCCATAACAGTTGACTTGTGTGCCGGTAAGTCTTGTGTACATTTGTATTGTGTGCCGGTAAGTCTTGTGTACATTTGACTTGTGTGCCGGTAAGTCTTGTACATTCCATAGCAGTATTTACCATAGCTGGTCATAACCTAATTGGATATCCCAATTCCCCCCATCCCTAACCTAAACCCTAACCCTAATACTCAAGTCCCATAATTTAAGTGCATATGCCCCTCCAAATAACAATAAATGAAGAGAGGCATATAGAATTAAAATTGGGGAGAAGCACTGTAGAGGCAGCGTTAGAGTTATGGGTGAGGAGAACTCTTGCTCCAATTACAAATGTTATCATTCAAAGTCTTAGGATTATGGGAATTGCTAAAAGTGTATGAATTGGGATTTGAACTGAATACTAGTATTTAAGATCACTAGTATATTCAGTCATTTGTTTCAAGTTTGCATTTGTGCGTCTTTATCTAATGAAACTTCCCACATGAGTATTGTCATTCGGTATTTTAACAGTGACGTAATGTGATTGTTTTATCCAAAGCATGTTCGACGATTTTAATGTGCGTAACAACTTAACATCCTGGAAGCGCATGCGCTTATATTCAATCGTTCCCAGCATGTCTAATTTATATTTACAGCCAACTGTAGTTACGAATACCATGTACCTCTGGCGGGATCCGTTGACGTCACGTCACCAAACTATCCAGATGACTATCCAAACCAATCGGTGTGTCAGTGGTTGGTTTACAGCGATAGTGGGGCACAGATGCAAGTCACATTTATGGACTTCAGAACGCAAACTGGTGTTGATTTATTTTATGCCGGAGACACAGACGAGCCAAGCCAGGCGAACAGTAGGATTTGGGCTTACTCTGGCAGCGTAGATCCCGATGACTTCCTCTCCCTAGGGGGCGCTCTATGGTTTCGTTTTACATCGGACTTATTAATCACACACCAAGGATTTCACATTGTTGTGAGCGACACAGGTATGGTGATAATCATTTTTATTAGATATTATCATAGAGTGTACCCAGTTATTTTCCATGTCGCCGAATGCTACACTGCGTTCTAGACTAAACGTCTAATAGTAGTTTCCAAAAATAACTGAATCAACTGTTAACAATATTATCATAATAATAATTGCATTGAGTTGTGTGACGTATTGGAAACTGTAAAATCTACGCTCATTATTGTCAGTATGGCTGTCGAAATTTGTTATTGTTGTAAAAAATTGGTAGATAGGTACAGATGACCTCGTTGCGCAATGCGAACTCTTGTACATTCCAAAATATGGGATTTCTATTGGTATGCCCGTGTCAATGGAACTTACTCTTGCTCTGCACGTTTGTTTCCATGTCAACGTCAACACTGCAACGAAACATGATCAAGGTTATTGGAAGTAAGATTAAATAAGTGTTGAGGAAATTTCTTGTGAGCAAAATTATGCTCACCAAGCCAAATAAAAAAATG
Source organism: Saccoglossus kowalevskii (assembly GCF_978046115.1). Classification (NCBI taxonomy): domain Eukaryota; kingdom Metazoa; phylum Hemichordata; class Enteropneusta; family Harrimaniidae; genus Saccoglossus; species Saccoglossus kowalevskii. Next base: position 27,339,404 of record NC_140661.1, on the reverse strand, counting down.
TTCTAACCGATAAGCAATATTATTTATTTACAGTTCATTCTTTCGGTATATTTGTACATGTACCGTGTCTACCCATTCGGTCTATTTGGTAATGTGGGTCTTTTACTGTTTTATGAGGTGTGAATTTCCCACGTCAGGCGTGGGATTCTGCTCAATAAAGAAGGCAGCATTAGTACATAGTGACACTAGAAAAACCCATTCACCTTTAGACTTCTATCGTGTGTTTTTAGCGATTCTCGAGATCATCGGTATTTTGTTGCACTCCATATTGCACATATATTGACTTTTGATTTGACGTGAGACATCACCAATGTAACTGACATTAACATGTACATGCCAATATGTCATTCGTATTTGTTTTGCATTTTAGCGACTGAGGCACAGTCTTGTGCAGGACAATGCTTCAATACGACCGCTTCATCGGTATGTAGCTGCAATACGGACTGTGTGTTCAGTGACAATTGCTGCTCCGATTTCTTTGATCTGTGTGCAGGTAAATACTTACTTTGCTATCTGAGAAGGTCGTTTATTATGTATTGTCCTTATTGTGGGTTAGGTTTCCCCCGATTTCCTTTGCCCATGCTATTTTCTTTTAAGAAACAGGGTTATAGAAGGCGCTTTCATCATAAAAGGCAGGATAGTCACCATGTGACAAATGCCATTGTTTTGATACACATTACATTACATTACTACACTATAAATTTAACTTTTGTTTTCATTCCTCATTCTATTTAGCTGACTGCAATTTCAACCATACCATTACACCGTTTACAAAGATGGACTTAGTTTCGCCAAATTATCCAGACAATTATCCGGACAACGCCCTCTGTCAGTGGATAATACAGACAGAGAGCGGCAGTGACATCTTGGCACAGTTCCAATTCTTTGAGACGGAAAGTCCCTATGACGTGTTTTTTGCTGGTAATGGTGTTGAGCCGAGTCGTAATTCAAGCACCGTATGGGCGCACTCAGGTTCCGTCTTACCTAATGATTTCAGGAGTGATGTGGGTGCCGTGTGGGTCCGGTTCGTAACTGACAGTAGTGTTAATATGCAAGGATGGCATGTTGCACTGTCTGACACATGTGAGTAAACAGATTACATTGCTAATTGGGAACGACGCGTTGTTTATTGTTGCATGACAAGGACTGGGATGTGTGCAAAATTAGCAGAAAACAGTCGAATCGATTTTTAAGTGAGAATCGACATCCGTCCTTTAGTTCAATTGTGATACCTCTGTTTGTCCAAATTATTAATAGGCATTGTACCATCTTAAAAAAAACAACAACAGATCTAGACTACCATGAATGTGTAGTTGCGCTTGAAATCACCAACTCCAAAATACACCCCACCCAGTCACTCACACATCCACCCAGTCATGATTAAAAAAGTAACATTTAATTTGAACAAAACCAGAGTAGAGTAGAGTCTATGGTTTAAAAATGTAAATGATTTTCACCAAATATTATTATATTTAATATTCATTTTTGTTAATTACAGCTGTCCCAGGAAGTGTTGAAGATGAATAAAGTAATGATATACATTAGGTGACACATTTCGAAGGATGATATTTCCTAGAATTAATTAATAATAACACCAACTATGGTATTTCTCTGTATGTGGTATTTGATTGGTTATTGACGGTTTACCTCTTTTTATTGATTTGTAATTAATACATGTCATTGAAATCTTTCATAGCAGCGATTTTATAATATATGGATTAAAAACCAAAATATTGGCTTTAGTAAATAATAAATATACCTACAATAATGTTGTTTTCACCGTACGAGACAAAGAAAATAACTCATCACGATGTTTGTAGTACAGGTAATTTATTAACCATTTTTTTTTATAATTGACGTGTAATTTTATTGAGACTTTAATTATCGATGGCAATATTTCATTTTGATGTTATATAATGTGACATTAATGTTTATAAGGCTCTGAGAAAAATTGAAAAGCTCAATTCATTTATTGGAAACGTATTCCGCACATTTGTTTCTTGTACTGATATAATAGTTGTACTACAAGACATATTGCAATGAACACTGTTAGCTAAAGACTTAATGAATAAATACAAGTAATACAAGCTTTAATCATATCGAGTATTTGATTTACTAATTGTGGATGTAAGTCGAAATGAAAAACAAGAAGTACTATATATCTGTTTAGGTATTTCTAGTGAATTTAAATCTATTACTTGACTAAAGTTATCAGTATAATTACAAAGAATACAAACGCATACGACTTAGAGTCGCGCATTGCATAATGGAAACATAAGGGCAATTGGATCGAATATGTACTTCACATCTCATATCAAATATATCTATGATAGTATTCATAGAATGTAGGTGACACAATCGTACAGAAAGAAGCAGAAAATTACTTATCATTAACGTATATCCTCGGAGCGGCATAAAGTCTCTAAATGAGGTTCTGGACGGTGTAATAAAAAAAAATCTCAGTCGTTTTCGCAATCCTGCTGAACCGTCTATTGTCACATGTCTATGAAGATTGAAGAAGATAGGTTGGTTGGATTACAGCTGTTATTTCAAAATGAAATGTTGTAGTTGATAAGGCTCAGACATGCAATTTTTAGTACAGCCTTTAAACTGTAAACATGTACATGTAAAGTACAAACGACTGGAATGGTTTAGTATTGTATGTCGATGTATGTTAGGTATGTTCCACTGATGCCTTAAAGGGCGCCGCGTCATGTTTGATATGGAACTCATAGCAACGTATACAACGCATGATTGAAAAATACATTGTTTGTTTACATGATATTCAAACAAGTGCTACGTGACGACCACCGTCCTTTAAGAACCGCAGATTTGGTTTGAATGTTACTTAGTATATAGCTGATTTCTGGACGATAGCCAGATCCGAGTTTTTGGTTGAAATTCTTGCTTATAAATTACCTAATATTGAACACAATTGGCCAATCTTTCATGTTTTTTAGGCGGTGATGTTCCATTATGCATTTGGAACAAAATCGAATATCATTAAATAACAATAAAAATATAATAAGGTTGAGCTTTGGAACTGACAAGTTTTATTGGTTCGAATTGCTACAGTCTATAGTATACATAGATGAATCTATTTAACAACACGTGTACGGCGTATTACAAATAATATACTGTAAAACACTTTGAAATAGCATATTGTAATGGAAACCTGTGCTTTATTACATTATTAAACTACGATATTTGTTAACCTAGGTAGACCTTTCGGGTCGCCAGGTAGTGGTGGAATATTCCACTCCATATATGTATGAGATGTACGCCTATTACAGATATTAGCCTATCGGGTTGAGTATATAATATCACATGACTATTTTTGATTGGCATGTACACACTCTGTAATTCTGTTCGAGCAGCATGGCGTTGATGTGATGCTTCATGGAGAATATAACTACTCTGTTTTCATCCGAAATCCGTGTGTGAATTGTTTTATTTAGATAACATCGTGAAGTGGTTGAACCGAGGCGGTACCAGGATCCCCCTGAGAAGAAAGTGCGTGCTGTGTGTCCGCTAAAACACCGTGCGACACGGTAGAAAGTGTCGTCGTTTATCGCCCCTAAATTACTAGGCTGGGTAACGTTCTTTTTGTAGTGGAGCCCCGAATAAATTCCATTACAATATATACATATCATTTTTAAATAAGCGAATTTGACTCAATGAATTAACTGAATCTTAATTTAGCTAAAGTGTCAACAATCTTACTGTTAGAATACACTCTATTCTAATTAACGACATTATAATTAAGTGAAATTGTGGATTAGCTAAATTAGCTAAATAACATGCTAGCTAAAAAAGACATGTTTTACAGTACTCCCACGTCTTTCCCCGCATTTCCCCGCCGCGACTGTTACTGGAGACTCCGTTGTTAAAGTTGAATACGCAACTCAATATTTCAAATTGACCAATTAGATCTAATTCCAACGCCTGCAATGCCGACCATTCGTGTAGTCAACATACACATTCTGGACATTGACTTGCTGGTTAAATATTTTTTTATTTACATCTTCAAATGTGATAAATACAGTCAATAGAGGGTTATTATTGCGGCGCTGAGGATAACTAGGCTACGTTGCTATATTTTCTCTCTTGCAGACACTACTGAATAGATTAACTTATTGTCGTTGTTGCCATTGGTCAATCTACCATCTTCAATTTCAATGTCACATTAAGATGGTGCGTTGGGTCGCCTTTAATGTTCTTGGCGAAATTATATTTTAACACAAATTTTAATCACTACCGTGAACTCATTCCTGTCACGAGTTATAGTATATAGTCTATGTAGTCATCACTTTCCCCGTGTAACGTTTCCAATACCCATTGACGTCTTTGTTAGTAATTTATGATATTTGTTTTTCTCAAGTTGTGCCTTTGGGATAAGTGTGTCTATTTCTGAGGTTTATTGGGATAAATAAGACATGTATGTGTGCCATTTAATGTTCGAACTTAGCCCAGATTACCCTTGTGATAAAAGTATCTAAGTTCAAGCTGTATCGAAGGACTGGAGTACTTCAAAATAATATGAAATGGTATACCTGACTTTGTGAGTGGACACATGGAGCGGTGGCCATATATTAAACCGGCCTAGTCTCAGCGATGTTAATTTTGATCAGTGATATATGTACTACCAATATCATGAATAAAAAATAAAACACGCCAGGTTATAATTAAAACAATTTGCGAATTGTGTAGCTACCGTTGTACCGTTCGAACAGTTTACATTTTACACGACCTTTCAAACGCTTATCTGATCACACCTCTATCAACATGCTCGGCAGCATTTTGTTTACAGTCTCCATTACTCCCATGTACCTTCTTCATAATAGCAGCAGTCATGGATTTGTGATCAAAGGTGACGGATAACTACTAAACAATTGAATCTTAATTAGGCTTAAAATTAATATATGTTTTTATAAAGTACCATTTTTCATGAGCTATATTTTACTTGTTATAAGTGGAACAATTATAAAATAGTTTTAAATAATTTGTGCCATGCGACATTGAAAGTCAATTTTGTTATACCTCACTTTGTTGCATGTGCGAGTACTTACAGAAATCATATTCCGTTGGTTACGTGACAGGGCAGTGTAACCACCTCTCTATCATAATAACATTTTAGCAATTTAAATGCACTATTCTGGCATTGGCCAGGCTCGGTCGAACACAATAACTTCCATCAAAGTCACATCTGTCAATTAATGAATCTCGACCAGTGAAATTAACCCTTACCTAGGCCTGGGGTTATGCTGTATCTTTGATATTTGGCTCCATTGCATCGCCCCGGATCTATATGTTGTCAGAACTATTTTCACAGGTTTAAGCAAGTCCGTCGTAGAAGGCGTATTCTAATGTTAAATCTAATGCTGTAAACCATCACCATGCGGTGAGTAGAATAACGATCATCGAATGTGACCGGAATCGTGTTAGCCATAGGAGCCCGACAACATTCTCTGAGTTTGCAGAGTCGGAAGTATCTTTCAGGTATGATTGCAAAGTTGTAACTAACCCCTAGTTGTAACACACTGAGAGATACTTCCTGTTCGATTGTGTGGTAAAAGCAATAGATCTCTGACAACAAACCTGGTTTGAAGATGAACCAATTGACGATGATTATAATAATTCAACAACAGAAATTCTTATATTATCGGTTTTAATGTGTTATATCATTCGAGAACACATGCGCCATGCTTGTCACAATAATTTGGTTGCAACTTTTCAGGAAGTTTAGGTCAGGTTTTGCCGTATACATTACAACAAACAGAGCAACTGGAGACACTATTTTCTTTCACAATTGCCGAGTATTTCAAAGGCACAGCCAATCACTGTCAACAATTAGATGTTTGGTTTTCAATATTATTTGAATTAGGGAAATTATTAGAAATAATGGATTGCAAGTTAATTTAGATTGGTGGCATTCATTTGATGTATCTCATTGGAATATTGTTATGATCTAGTGAAATATTACAATTTCGTCGTTATGAAATCATACTTTTCGACGCAAAAATTTGGCACTCAATCGTAATGTGGTTATATCATTACAGTGCCGAGTATCTAAAATTACAGTTTCCCTTCTAAATTAGAATGTTCTTATTGAACAAACAGTGAGTTTCATGAAAATATGATGAATGTGTTTTGTATAAATATTTATAAATGTTTATAATTCAAATGAGGGTTGAAAACTATATCAAACACCACGATGCTAGGGCTAATCTGCACTGGCTCGGAAGGTTGTAAATGATTAGCTAGTTTGAATTTGCATAACAATACTGACAATGAACGTGCATTCAACGCCACAAGTTTTTTTGTTTTTTTAGCCAATCAGAATTCATCTTCCGAGCCAGTGCAGATCAGCCGCGATGATAGGGTAATGGGCGTGAGGAAATACATTCCATAGCCAATGGTAGCGCGGTGATCTTCCAGGATAAATGTTTTATGAATACTTTATAAATGTCCAAAAAAACAAACAATCCATACCATCACGAAACCTGATGAAAACAAAATAATAAATCATCGACCATGCAAACGTCGATAACCGCATCTTGTTCAAGATGATACAAATTATGAAAGAAATTAGATGTACTAATCATCAAAAAAGTGTATGTTTTAAATACAAAAGCAGTTTAAAAATCACGTGACAAACTCCGCAAAACATTTAGCAACAGCTGTCTGTCCTCCCTTTTTCAAAACGTTGAAATCTAGAGTGGATTTCTCGTCTGTGCTTTCTCCAACCTGTACAGTTAGTTCATCACACATTTTCGTTTCACCCAAGTACTGCATTATCAATCTCTTCATCTTATATTCCACAATGTCATCTGTGAAATACGTTGTTCTTTTTTGTAAGGTTGCTATGGCAACAGCATCCATGCAATATTTTATATAGCTACATGTGTTAGTGAGGCCATCCATGTCAGTGTCACTCGGCGAGACTGTCACGTGATACTCATAGACGATGTCTGTAATCAGCGGACGGTTTCGAAGATCGTAGAAATCTGGACGGGGGCTCTGAGCTGCCTTCGGTTGTCTCCGATATATATATTGGGGAAGGCTGGTTGGACATTGTGTCACGTGATCAACACAGCTCTCGTGTAATGACGCGCATGCCATAAGTTCATCGAACTCTTTAGACCGGAGTTCCTGATAGAAACTGATAGAAGTTGCTCCAAGATGAGCGACCTCTAGAGATACAGTTATCGGAGTGACAAAGCGGCTAGCAGTGAGAGAATAATATTCCGGGTAGAGAGTGAACTCTGAGTTACGAGGTACTTGGGTGTAAGATAAATCAAGGGGTACGTTGAACAGATATGGCAGATCAATGAGTGCTTTCTTTCGTATCTGCTGAAATAACTGTGGTAGCTTCCATATTGAGTACCGTCCTGCAATAGATAGTCATTGAAATTATACACACAAAAATAAGGCCACGGAATATGTATCTTATCAATAATATAACTTGAATATATGATTATGCTCTTTTCATTCATCTTTTCAGTGCACTCACTCATTCAGATTCATTAATTCAGTCAACACTAATTGAATTAATAACTTCAATCCACTCATAGTTTTATCCTATTATACACTCATTTATTATATATATACCCCATCACTGCACTCATTGAGTCATACACTCTATCACAATTCACTGCATTCATTACTACAATGCACTAATTGATTTATCCACACACTAACCCATTCATTATATATTTCTCGGTGCACTCATTGATCATTAAGTCACCGTTTAATGAATTCATCTCTTTAATGAACTTTTTGTCTTCCACTCATTCATTATATGCACTGCACATTGACTCATTTACTCTTTTTTTTACATGTTTAACATTTATTTAATGATGATTTCCAATAGATGCATGAAATGTTGATTTAGATCGACAGAAAACAAACATTTCCACATTCTACCGTATGTGGAGCACTTTACTCTTAGTATTCTAAATTACATTTGTATAGTTGTCTTACAATAAAGTTATCTCAGATATAACAGTATAGGACTTCACTTCTTAAGGTACAATATCACGCATTTACTCATTGTTAATTAAATTCATCAGTGTAATGCACCAATTGATTCATCCACCTATCCACTCACATGCATCGCTCAGCCCCTAATACTGGATTCCTCTCGTCAGTGCATGCTGTAATCGCATTCGTTCCCTTTTCCCTTCCTACCTGATCTGTCGAAATCACCATGTGACAGCCCGTTCAGAGAATACACAACCTTAGACTTGTCCTCCGATAGACTAAATTCCATCATCATCAAGTAATTGTCGCCATAAAACTGCAAAAAACAGAAGTAAGCGAACGTATGCGTGAGATTAGTACCGAAAACCCAAATCTTATCATCATATGCTAGCGTTCATAATATATTTTCATTTTCATTCATTGACAATTTTTACATTATTTCATCAATATTATGGTATTATTTGACCATGTTTAAACGTGTGTTTGATTATATGAACCTTATTGCGCATGCGTCTAATCATTCTTATACCGTGTCTAAATAAAATAAATATATCCTTATTAGTACATAATTATTTGGAATTTTTATTAGAAGAATAGTTGACTATTCTGAAAATAAGTTTTGACGTGGATTTTAAACAGATTAAAGTTGTGTGTTAGTTTGCAAGTCTCAATCGGTGCTGTATGTAGATTTATAACCATCGTTCTCAATGCTACAGTGATGTTAGGTATAATAAATAAAATATATCTCATGAGCGAACTAACAGTTATTAAATGTAATTTACGAGTATTTATGCAGAACATCGTGATAACATCAACATTGTGTTGCTAGTGGTTACCAATAAACGCACACTGTGGTCAATAAACACCTGTACGTAAACACGGACTTTGATCTAACCCATGGCCTATTTCTAATATCGATATGCACTGGTTTGTTGTTTGTACATAAAAACCGTCAATGATAAATCAAGGTACAGCAGTGTCTTTCAAAAAAGGACATCGTATTATACAAGTAGTTCAAATAAAAATACTTTAAAAATCTTATTTGTTAATGGTGAAATAAGTTTGTCAATCAAGCGAAATGAACAACTCGTTATACTTACCTCTACATAGTTGACACACCCCGCTATTTGGTTTGTTCTAAGCAACGATTGTTGTCTGATAGGTGATAACATGAATTCACAGACATGACACCAAATTTTGCACCGTCATTACATTCATGTACAATATAGTCAAATTAAGTACGTGCATAACCTATGTTACAAATCGCATTGTTCCTGCCTGCATTACACAACATAAATTGCTGTTGAACGAGGCTAATTTAGCGCCCTCACCAATTCTTTTTTGCGTCCACAGTAAATGAAATTGAAGCAGTTTATTATAATCCGTGACCAATCGCGACCATCACTTAAGAATCGGAAATAAATATAATTAAGAACAAATATCGTATAACGCATCATTACCCCTGTGAGCGTTTTGAATACGCACCCGTTTACTTTTTCTGTAAATGTCTAATTAGAATATCGCAAACAATCAGCTTTTGTCTGTTATACGTACATGAAGTCTGATATCTATACATGATGTACGCTAAGATGAACCTATGGATGACAAATCTTGGCTATGTTTTAATAATCGATATTACATATATTAGAGCAAACACCTTCCAAGTATGGTTTATGTGCCCTCAGTGACGGACACCTTCCGTAATGTGATTGTTCTTACAAATACATTTATCCTAAAGCATGGCATATGCCGTTCCAGAACGTATCTAGGCTGAGCCCCAGGGCTTCGCGCAATCTTGTTATTTATTTTCTGTCTGCGCATCGAGGGTGTGAAAGTGGGCGTTGTAAAAATTGTGTGAATAACTTGTGTGATGGGCGACTATAGATTTTGCAGGAAAGGTACAGTTTAAATAACAAAATTTGAGGTAATTTATACCCCTCCCCCGTTATAATGGCTGTTAGTTTATTAAGACATGGCAGTCAGTGAATTCAATTGAATAGTAACGGATGCTTGACATGACGTGATTTATTATAAGCCGAATAATTGTTTAGTCTCGGCTATTACAATTCTACATTAGCCGTCTTCTTAAAAAACAGCTATGAAACAAAACTGCAACAACTATCAGTGTATTAAGTTACATTTTGTGTTCATTCCATATTCTGTATTCACCATTGGCAGCAAATTGTCTTTATTGCTTATTAATAATTGTTTTTGATTTGTTTTATATTTTTAGAATAGTTTTTTTTTTTCTTTTTAGATTATAGTTTTCAAATTTCTTTCTGTAAGACCCTTTTTATCCTTTCCTAAGGATTTTATGAGTCTAATAAAATATATATGTAATTCTCCTCAATCCTTGGTACAGGTAAGCACTTAATTTGCTTTGTGGTATTTTTGACGTTACTATATTTGTTTTACTGAGTTACTACCACCGAATGAGAGCAAGATTGTATATATTTTGCGATATTGATGAGGACATGGAAAGTCGATGTTATAATTGAGAAGCTTATATTCCTACACAAAGTGCATGTGGTCGAATGTTTTAACATTCACAGTAATGCAAAGCAAGCGTCGGAAATTTAATTTATAATTTAACCATTTTCAGCAGTAACAACCATCCACAGTAAACGAATTTGCTGGTATGTTGAGAAAACATAAATAAACATGATTAACTGATGTTGTGTATGAATGAAACGCATATACCATATTTGTGCTTCAACTTCTGTTAATTAACAGTGGATAAGACAATGCTGACATGCTGCTTGTGAATTTAGAAATGAATTATTTGATACCAATTATTATTATTATTATTATTATTTACAAAGTTGAAATGGCAATAAAAATGAGATTGCGAAATGACAATAAAATGGGATTGAAAAAGAATTTTGAAAGTTAAAATAACAATATGATTGGACCAATAACATTGATTAAAAAGGAATGTTTTCAAGTGACTCTTAAAAGTAGCTGTTGATGAGCATGAACGTAATGACGGAGAAAGATCGCTCCACAAAATTGGGGCAATAATCGAAAATGCCCGCCGGCCATATGTTTTCTTAGTAGTATTCCCTAAATACCACCTTTACTGTGTTAACTGAATACCAGTTACACTAGGATTTTATACAAAAGGCAAACAGTTGGCCTGACATGTGCAATATTGATGAATGCCCTGTTAAATTAAGACAGGAAGAGTAAGTTTGCAGTTGATCTTTGAAAGACCTGTCCGTAGTTGTAATGGCATGGCCTTAAATGTATTGTATAGTTATCACCCAACAGTGAAGTTGGCAGCCATTTTTTATTCTGTCAATATCGCCTTGTTTGGGTAGAAGCATTAATAAAGTACAGCGACAATACTTAGATCTTTGCCAATAACGACCCAGAACGTTTAAAAAACTGACAGGGGAATCCATCATTTCCTGGATTGTTGAGATATTAGATTTTTATCGCTCCCATTTTCCCTAAGGAAAAAAAGTACCGGTTACACATGTGTTGCTTCCATTGACGAAATTATGACAAACATGGATGGCTGCACCGCGCATGCGCTGTGCTAGTAACTCATTCAAAGGTTTGTATACTGGCAAATTGTGCATCGATTTTATTCATTTTTTCAGGGTTAGCTTTTGTTGTATTCTCCTTTTGTTTCTTTCATGAACAAATATGCTGAGTGATTAACTTTATTTTAATCTTACCTACATCTCACCAGAGCTGGAAAGAATGAAAGCCATGCTTGGTTTTAGTCTACTGAGACCACAAAAGTCTGAAAATGTATTTCTATATTCGAGGTCAGATAATACTTGTGTTCGTACATCGAGTGTTATCTCCTAATAAGACTAATTCAACAGGCGCGTGATCTGATAGAAGGTTATTAACTATTGATATGAATCGAACTCGTGGACTGAACGTTATTCTTAGAGATATAAAAACGACCAAGACAAGTAGAAACATTATAATTCACTCTTTGCCTAAGTAAAATTTTTCCTCGACTAATTTTAAGCGCTGATACTTTTCGTGATTAAGTGGTTGTCAGGTTCTTTATTATTGAAATCGCCACCCATAAAATTTCGACTATCAGTTATTGGGTTTAACAGACGCTTAAATAACACCATTCCTTCCCATTAACAGGAGAACACATTGATTATATTGCACTTTGTATCATTGACCGTCATATTTGCATACAAACGCCCACCTGTGACATTTTCAGAAGGGAGTATGGTGCAATTTCTCCCTTGGGGAAAGTATGGGAACACCACTATAATTCGTGTTGTCATGAGAAAACTGAATACCACCAACTTGAAGCCATAACAGTCGCCTTACCACCTCGTGAGATATTTTCCTGCAAGATATGTTTCCTGCAAGAGGTAGATTCTGTCATAATATCATATAAATACATTTTTAATTTGAAATCTTCTCCAGCTATTGAGCATATGCGTTGCATACTAGAGTGAGACTGATTATACTGTCAAGCAGACCATTGGTTCATGTATTGTCGTCAACCAACAAAGTGATTCCTGTTGATATTTGAGAGAATGGTGAAGCCAGCCATTCAACCAGTGCACCAGCTAGAAATATCCTGGAATACCTGATTCTAGTGTATTTTACAATAAAAATGCCGTCCTTGATTGAATTACAAAATAACCGCACGTGCATATGTATCAGATATGCTATTAAATATTTGTAAGGTTTGAAGAGATTTTGTCTACGGTGTCCGAAATACAGCTCCGGGCGCACGTTATTCCTATTTAGTTAAGCTCACGAATTACATGTTTCAAAGACAAACGTCCAGTACTTAAATGGCTGAATGCGTTTTCGTTAATAACATCAGTGTTTGATTTCTTCAAGTTGACCATTGTTTTCTGGGTCTTCTTTAGGTTTGTGTCACTATTGGTTCTGTCAATCGTTCCGGTCTACACAATGCCCCTTAATTTGTGTATGTCGGTCTTTAATACTAAAATATATTACGGGATTATTACTTAGAAAGCCAAATTGTTAAATTTGAACCAATTGCTAATAACTTTTTCTGTTTTAAAATGATAATTAGATAAGAATAATCACACGCATGCGCGGCCAATAAACAGCTCTGACGACCGTCTGCGGGCGTTCTCCGGACCCTCAAATATTTATAAAAAAACAACTGTTAATTGGCCATTTTAAATCTAAGTTGCAAACCTTTGACCTGAATAAAATCATGAAAAAGTGGACATGCATCAGTACGTACAATGGGTGATAGCAATACCAATTCTAAGTAATAAATGTTGACAACATATGGACATACACTTTAATGGCATAAAGGGGCGGAAACAAGATTTTTTACGGCAGACTAAGTTAATGATTTTTTTATATTATACAAAAACAAATTGAATACATTTTTCAACGAGGGGGGGGGGGTCCGGACCCCAAGAACCCCCTAGATCTGCCACTGGCTTCCGTCGGTCATTTTAAATCAAGTAACAAAATAAGCTGTATGATGTCACTGTCAGTCATCGGCTGAGACAAGCTTGAAAAACGATTAATGACATGTCGAAACATTTTGAGAAAATATCCGGCAGCTCATCAAAAGCTACAAATAGACTCTTCGATGTGCTAATGTAGATGTAAATATCCATTAAAAAACCATTAAAATAAACCATAATTGATCAAGCATAACTAAAACGGTAATTGTGGTCAGGTGAAATAGCTCATACATAACATCAACCCAAACAACATAATGACCCCCAAAGAAATAATTTTCTCAATTTCTGACAACAGATTCTATGATGTCATACCTTACCCATAATCCTTTGCTCGAAAATCAAGACTGACTACATAATACTGATGAAAAAATGAATATCTAGAGAATGAAAAGTGATATAAAAAAACTGTAAATTGCATTCTCCTACATATGCAGAGCTTTTTCTTTAGGGGTCACTATGTTGTTTGGGTTGATGTTTCCTTTAAATAACAAAAAGGAACAAGGTATGTAAATGGTATATATTTTTCGTAAAAGCAGTGAAACAATCATTACGTCACGTTCATTACTATCGCATGGGTTAACTCTTTCACAGTAAATGGATACCACTTAGCTTATGTATTTGTCCTTAGAACAGTCTACTCTTGGTGGATGGTTTACTTTAGACACGGTTTTAGTAACCGTGCTTTAGACGATCGCCCTCTGCTGCAACGTTTATTTGCATAAATGTGTGACTGGTACGCGATATTTCCTAAATATCAGTCATATCTCCTTGGTTGGTAGAGTGCGCCCTCATTCACGGGGTTGTGTTAATTTGTATTTCATGTTTTTAAAATTAGTTGTGCCAGGTGTTCGACTTTGAATGTTACGGCAAGACAATATGCAAATTATAAGTGCTAACTGAACCTACGGTGTCCGATAACCTAGTTTCATCTTTGGGACTACGTAATTCGAATTCCGCATGCAGGTACATCTGTTTACTATGAAGAAAGCGCCGTCTTGGAATCTGTCTACCAGTTGTCAATTTTGTAGGGCAGCAGCTCAAATTTCACTACTTCAAGTTTATGCATAAATTAACACCCAGGCCAGTTGTCTGTACGATTGTTGTAACACTGTTCAACCAAAAACAATGTCCCGACGGCGTTTTAAGATAAACACATTGTCAAGCATTTGTGAAAATTTCAAAACAAAAGGTCAAAGCGTCTAGGAGCTAGCTAACAATTCACTCAGTACGAAGTTTGCTAATGCTCATAATTAAAATGGCTGTAACAGTTCCAAATTTAAATGTATTATCGTTTTATTAAAAGTTAAATACAGTGCATATTATGGAGATCCCGTCATTTCTTTTTTTTACCATGTTTCTTTTTTATTATTTATATACAGCCTTGCTTAATCTTGCTAAGCATTCAAAAGAGAGAATGTTTGCACCTGTTATCTATATTTAAAATCGTTTTTTTGAGTATGTTCCACTATTCACAATTCTACACAATGTTAACAGTCTGTAGCCAAGACTGTTTGGATAATAAAAAGCAAAAAAAAAGTGCCCACAAACCTGCATCTCTACCTTAAAAGATTTCTGAATGGCGCCATCGGTGTTCGTGGCGTTTGATTATACATTACGTTTCAGGATATCACAATCTTCAATTGTACACATTGCAAGAATGTAAACGTTGACAATTAACACCATTCTGCCAGTCACTGGGGATCATTAAAATTGAACTTACACAAAAATAAAAAATGAAATAAATATATAGTAATATTATGTATTATTATACATCTGTCACCGTACGTAACAGCGTGTCATAATTTTGCGGTATTTTACGGGGTACTTTCATCCTACCATATTAGGAAATGCGCGTAATGATTACGCGCGTAAGCGTACTGTGATAATAAAAACAAACATGGCTGCCACCAGGGTTGGGGCAGGACTCTACACAAAGAAGTTCATTGATTCTGATCTAAACTTTTTGGATTTGGGCATATCCCATGATGTATTCTTGGAAGGAAAAGATGTATTATAATAATAATAAGGTTATTACGAGGATACCTCATACTATTTTGTAAATGCGTTGAACAAAAGAAATTCAGAAATCAACGTAAATTGCATAAGAGAACAATAAACTTCTGAGCTAAGTTTACCAGAAGTCAAATAATTCTTGAGGAATCATTTTACTTTTTAGTATATCCCCAGTTTCGGTAACTAAACTTTACTATAATAACTTAATGCGTATCGCCAGCAGAGGATGCGTCACCAAATTTTGCTTGGGGAAGGGGCGAGATCTGCTCACTAAACTCGCTCCGAAGACGCGACCTTAATAGGGGGTCCGGGGCATGCTCCTCCTTAGAAATGCTGAAATCTAAACTTTCTTAAACACTATTTCCAAAGTATTTTAAGAGGAAAATTTTGCTGACACAAGGCGTTTTAGTTTGATTATGGAGGGGCGATGCATCCTGAGCCATTGTTTGTTTGTTTGTTTGCTGCAGGCAGACGATACAGTGTATAATGAGTAGATGCCAAATAATGTATTACGAGAGCATATGGATTGTGTAATATACTAATGAATTTTCGTTATTATAATCCCATGAACAATATTTGTGACGTGACGAAGGCGAAAACAATGGATATTTCTGCTAAATATAGCCTTCACTTAGTCTACAATGTAGGATGGATAATAGGAAAATAACCAGACACGTGACAGTTTAGACTTGTACATTTCATTTTATTTCATATTTCAACATTCAGCATCATGTAAATTATATGTTTAGATTAACAGTTTGTACATATAACACAACACGCATGGGTCTTCATTCCATTAGACATTTCTAGATATTGTAATGATTACAAAAATAACGTTTTTACAATGAATATCTGGCTGTATTTACAATTCAAATTGGAAAGACATGTAGTGTGAGTGTACGTTGTCATTTTGTGCTCACAATGTCGCACTGATTATATTTATCGGTATTCGGGTCTAACAATGCTTTCCTAATTATAGTGTTTGATTAGATGCTATTTTCAATAGAGGTTAAATTTATTGCAAACTGGGATCTAACCAGACTATTCGACTATGGATTCTCATTAGCATGTCAGCCTATGTGAAGTATCAGACATGCAATTTGACTGACCGTTAGTTTGTGATCGGGTGCGTCATCGCAGTCGGATGACCTTTGCTGTCGTATATGGCGTACTCTCGTAATTGCACTAATGTGAGTTACGCAGTCTCCAATGCGTCTTTTAATGAGGACGTAACATCATGGGAGTGGTAAAAAGGGCACTCTGTTAAAATCAAATTTACGTTTTCAGTTATACTTCTACAGTGAAGAAGAATAACCAGGTTGAATTACTTAAAAACATACAGATTTGAAGATATTAAAGTAAAACAAATTTGCAGCATTTCATTTTTTTATTATTACAAACAACTAAAAAACCGAAATTAACGTGTCATATCCATGCTTAATTATAGATATTGTACAGGTATACGAATCAGAAAAGCGTGACCTATCATATCAGTTCAACATTCTTTTCACATTATATTCATTCAATTTTCATTAAATTCATTCATTTCCTGAAATGCAACAAAACAACGCTGATTAGATGGTCGTATACGCCGTAGCAGATTGACAGACTGAGCTCAAACTGACAAGTCTGTTCCTTCATAAAACGTATCCGGCTGATATTAAGTTTTCGACTCGATACTCGAGTAAGATATTATATGTAGTGGTTATCATTGTCGCCTTCACACATGAGCACAAATATATAGATGTTATTATTTTCCAAAGAAACTAAATGTACTTAGAAGTCCTCACTATATTAACAAATTATTTAGGATCCCCACCCGCACATTGATAAAAATACACGGAATTTATTTTTAAGAAATTGTGCTCCTGGACTTAAACAGGAGGTCACCGGCGTAGTTTTCCAAACAAAGATTATGTTTCTATTTTAATGAATGGTCGCCATTTCGTGAGTAACAGTACCTGGAGATATTATGCCATCTCTATAATTGTGCGCTGCTAGCATAAGAGGAACAAATTTCATTTTGTTTTAACAGTGTGCTCGATGCAATCGCCCCAATTTTTTTAAATAATATTTAGCCAGGTCTCTCGAAATACTAAACTTGTAGCACTCGAACGAATGCTGTTTCATGTTAGCATGAATATATAGCTTCACGTTTGAACGCAAACACACCATGTTCAATTTCATGTAACATATGACTAACTTTGTCTCTTACGAGTCGACAAAGCATGTACTAAGCTTTAATACACCCAATCAAGCAGAAAATTCTATACACCCAATAAATCTTGTTTATAAAAAGCGAGGAATTTAAAATGTCCCGGTTTCTTACATGTAAATGTTGCGAGTTAATTTCACCTGAAATACATGTACATACATTTCATACACACTACGTTTTTCAATTGGGTTTTCATAAATTTATATATAGATATATACATTCAAGTATTGCTTTCTGACAGTTGTAACATGTGATTACTTCAATAATATTTTACTTGTATCTTTATTGCACTATTTCAGTATCGCTATAAACAAAAACTATACGTAATCTTGTGGCTATTGTCCTGTTAGTTTCTTATCGTGGAATCATTTGGCAATATCAACTATAAATGACATACTGCGGTTGTTATAAGGCATGTAAAAAACATACATTTGTGGATCGGTTTGCAAGGAACTTTTTAGCGATGCACGCCGAGTTTAAATGAAGTATTTGTGTCGCGTCATTAATGATCACCTAATTGACATGATGTATCTTAGGTATTGTGCTCATTCCTGGTAGTAGCATTGGTTAAACTGATTTTTTGTATTCACTATCTGAGTGTGATACGGTGAATAGAAACTGATTTCAACACCTGTGGGCATCATAAATGGGGGTCGAATTTAATGATCAATGTGCTACGTGATGAGAATAATTACATTTTGTCTCATATTGTCTTGCAGCAGACTATACCGACAGATAATGTACATTCAGTACTATAGTAAAAGCAGTTCTATGAAAATGTCCAACAAACAGTATTGCTGTTTTATATTTCAGTGGGATTTGGCGAGTCATTGTATTTTTAATAAATAAATGAGCAAATGAAATAATTATTTATTAGTTAACATCTGACGTAATATGCATCTACTATGGCAATTGATTATTTGACACATGTTCAACCACATTTATGAGAAACTGTACGCGCAGATGGATATATGGTGGCTAATTCTAGGAGCATAATGGCGTAGACCTGCGCCAGTGTTAACTGTTAGTGTATGCAGGAGTTATTTCATGACATCAGACGATCATATGTCCTTCCCCAGTCGTTCAATTTCTTGGATAAGAAAATCAAGATCAGATCGTCGGACAGCAGCGTTCGACACAACTAAGCGAAAAAAGTTAACTTTATCATCTAGCGGTTGGTACCCAACCATTGTGCTACCACACTCCATCATACGAGCTTTGATTATTGGAGCAACCTGCGGGAAAGCAAACAAACCATAATTAAATCGTGTATATTCTCCTAGATCGCATGTAGAGTGCCAAAAGGAGATTGTAGTGGCAATTAGACGACGGCTTGAATATTCTTGTTTATCGCCCACCTGTGCCCTTGCGACCTCACCACGAATGGGCGACGATGTTATATTGTCTCTCAATCAATGCTATGCGTCATGTTACTTAACTTGCAAATAATAAAATTGCAATTTAGTCTATTTCTCTGAACGGATATAAAATCTGCTTCACGGAACACTTCATTATGAACTCCCCAGGTATGATAAAATTGATAAAACACACTTTTCTCTGAGTGTCTGCTCCTAGTATTTCCATGGAGCACCACTCATAAACGTGCATTTGTTATCTCTGTTGAAAGGTGCGGCTTTCAGAAATTCGCCTTTGACGATGCGTCTAACTGAATATGCAATTGATAATATATATTTCAGATATATATGTAAATAACACATTCACAATTAAGAATTGATTTTTTGCTTAGTTATTCTCCGAACCGTTCCCAATTAAAACGGCAAGTGTGGGTTTCTGTTATGACGACTTCGGACCTGAATCGATTATATATAAGAAGAACAAATATGCGCTTTCCTGGCGTTGCTTTGTCGCATAGAGACGTTGATTACTTACTTGATTCAGCCGCTGCTTCTTCTCTGCTGCATCCTTCATCAATCGCATCCGTGGGGGGACGTACCAGAAACAAATATTTGTAAACTCGGGCTGCAATTAAAAGAACATGATAATGCCTGATAATGTGTCACAGTCGCCACGGAGCGCGCGTTCTAATCCCATGCAAACAGCGTATACATCGATTGCAAGGAACCCATATCTAACAGGGCGCTGCGTGATAACAAAGTCGCTTTAACTGTTGGAATTAGCGATTTTGAGGTGATAGGTAATTTAACGTGAAACGCTTTATTAAACCGACGTATCTAGAAATTAATTTTCTGGGAGTAAAACAATGATGGACAACAAATTGCAAACCGTATAATCCACGTATACACATTTATTGCACCATTTCAAAAGTGCTTGTTAACTTAAAATGACAAAAGCTTACCTCTTCCAATACCATTTCAAATCCTTCCCTATCTCTGATTTTCTCGTAGAAATATCTGTAAAATAAACAGTGAATTTTGCTATTCAATATCGCGATTTTCCTGTTTTAATTGCACTACATTCATTGGTACGCTTATCGATTCTTAGTTGTTCGCTTTCAACAAGTTTTTTTGTATCGATTCATTGATTGCCATGTTTTCTAAATCGAAGACAGACGCAGGAAATTCTACTAAACCTCCCATCGATTGCAGACTAGTGTCCAAGTGAACGTGAAAAAAGCTAGGCCATAGGGTTTGATGTCAAGGCTCCACAATCCCCTTTTATTACTTTAACTTGAATAAACCTATGACTGGCAGTTATTATGAACGCGAATCTGCCTTCTTGCCATCATGTAGTTGATAATCACACTTCATATCGCACATCTTTCTGTAATACTAGTATAACGGCAAACAACAGAATAACACTATATGTATGCTGGTTGTTGAACATCGTGAGTTCGTTGCTGATGCATTATCATTGAGTGTTATTTGCATACCGAAATCCGGTTCCCATACTTTCTACTATAGTATATACACCTAGACCCACGGCTAACCCCCAAAATGACACATACATGTTAGCCCGATGAAATTGCCGTTAAAATTCGAATTTCGAACAGTCGATGACTATTTATTTTGGAATCAATACAGCCAGAACCACAAATGCCATTAACAACCACTCCTGTATTTGATTCAGCTAATGTTAAATTGTATTAGGTTTCAATGTCAATACTATCTAATTGAAATAATTGGTAAATCCATTCTACTTACTTTGCAAGGTCGTACACTAAATTGATCTGGGTTTCTAATCCGATGCTTCCCTGCAAAAAAATAAATCAATGAAGTGGATTGAATTAACGAGTTGTTTATTGAGGATGTTCAAATCGGCGCATTTTTACGTGTGTACTGATATATATGTGGTAAACAAATAACTTTTCTGTGTTTCTCAGAGCAAAACCGATGTGATCACGGTATTAGTGTATTTCGCAGCGGGGTTCGCTGCTTGGTTCCGATTTTATATTTCTCAACCCATCAATTTATTCTGCTTCACTTGTCAATATGTGCCAATGACCTACGTTATGCTAATGATGTTCACATGATATGAATTATTCAGATCTGTTAGCGAGAACATGGTAACGTGATACACGTGTCCTGGGGCAATACCCTAAAACCCCAGAAATAAGAAGAGAAAATAATCACATTTTCGACCAGTTCCAATTTTCGTTCTTTAAATTTAATTCTAAATAGCAAGACCTTGTGAAAGGAGTCCACAATTGTTAATTTAGTCAACTTTACAGAGATATGTGTTAGTTATCATTTTTTAAAAATACAACTGAAGTGTAATGATTCGATTCTTATTACGTAGTAGAAAAACAATTGAAACGCCTACACAAACAATTTGAGATGTTAAATTGAAATTGCTCAAAATTTGAGGAACAAAAACTACGATAGGGTCCGCGTCTGATGTTATTGTTTGCGCATAAAAATTATGTTTGGTTTTTTTCTCACCAAAACACAGTGGTGTTTTAGTTTACTATGTTTGTTTATATATATACCTTTGTATATATACATTTCATAGCAAGGTTAATTTGGCATATATTTCACCTACTGTGGGTTTAGGTATTCCAACAAAGTGTACACACCATTTATAATACTATAAACCTAACTGCGTCGTATCAGCGAACTACTCTGACAGGAAACTGAACAACTTGCACTGCCACAGGTTACTCACCTTTCCTTTCCACATCAGCCATAATTTGAACACGTCAACATGCCGACCACATTGTATTGCTTTGTCGCCGGTGTCATATGACAAATCGTAGTTTTTATCCTGTTGGAACAAATACCTCGCCTTCAACTCGTTGCAGCTTTCAAGAATACCCTGGAATCGAATTATTTTTGAGAATGTATAGTTGATGCTTAGTAATTATGCAAATAAATTACATTTTTAGATATCTGTAGACAACACCGATTGATGTATGTGGTAACATCTTATAACGATAAAACCTGTTATGTATGGACATTATATTGATAAACGTAGTATTGACTTTGAAATGTCTATCAATAAATACTTACATCGTGTTTTAACAGGAGTGCAGAACACTGAAGTAGAGCTCCCATAAGTTTGTGTGGATTCCATGTAACTGAGTCCGCCCTGTAGAGGAAAATAATACGAATGTATATCACATTGTATGATTGTTCACTATATATAGTGTATATATGTCTTATGTTGTACTATATGTGTTTTGACAACTTGTATCCGTTCGTATGTCAACCATGGAAAGTTCGAGAAGGTACTGAGGTTCGGGCGAGTGCCTTCTATTTATTTTTATAATATTTAAAACCCCACCTGTGAACTCCTTCAAGTAGAGATCTGTGTTTCTTTGAAAGAAGAGCTCCTCCGCCCCATGCAGCCTGTAGAAAAATAGACATACACGATGATGAATTGCCCGATTATTGAGTATATTAAGTCGACAAGTTTTATATTAACAACATCGGTTCAACTTCAATCGATTGCGTCTCAGTGTCTCCAAGGGCAGCATACGTGTAATAACGCAATAAATTAGTTGTGTAATATACAAGGAATATTATTCACTTGGCGCCGTCATTTTGACATGCTCCCACTCTCCTTAACGATTATTGTCATTTGAGTACACGAAACATATCAAACCAATAAAGCGAGAATTTCCTTTGGTAAATACTGGCGGCAACGTTTAGTGCGTATGAATGTAATTTGTCAGGGGATATTACGGTACTTACGTCAACGTGCATCCATATATTGTACTGATCGCATATATCGGCTATTGCGTTAAGCGGATCGAATGCGCCTAATACAGTTGTTCCGGCAGTTGCACTCACAAAGAAAGGCGTGTCTCCCTACAACGAAAGCAGTAAATGAAATTAAACACTTGGATCCTAACATAGTTCCCGGCACTAGCATTAGCGTTATTATATGTCACTGGCCGTATTCGGTGTTCGATATATCGTGAAGCGCTGCCTCACTCTCTCGTGTACTTTTACCCCCGCTCATTGAACATGCTACGTTTAACATCGGTAACGAAAGAACATCTTTATATTTAATGTAAAGAGGGAATGCACTACAAATATGTTAACATGAACAATCCAAATTGAGCATACTACGTGTTTCAACATTTCACTGTTCAATGGTTAACCACTGTTATACATGCACGAGTTAGTTAAATTGTAAGCTAAGCTGAGACGTGGCTAAAATTAGATAATAGCACACAAAATAATTTTAAACACAATTTGCATTACAACAACATTTATGCATTCCAAGTACTACAATATATAATCAGAAGTAATTTTTCGCTCGATATCGATTGATGCGTTGACTTACTCGAGCTTTGGTTTGTTGTACTTTGCTTTCAAGATCCGATGGCATCATTTTACCCCTGCGTGATAAAGAAGCAATTTAAAGTGAGTTAATCATCTCTGGAACTTGTGTGTGCGGTTTACATTTTATTCGGGTATATATGAACAGATACATAGAGTGTGTATACGTTTTAAAGTGGTGAAACAGTTGACAGCCAGGAATATTCTTGTCTGCTGATAGAAATCAATTTCATGTATAATGTTTAATGAAGCAAACCATGTATTACTAATGGGATCGAATAAAACAAGTTACTCCAGGGAGATGGACAGCATAGACACGGAGATGTTCAACTAAAAAAAAAACGTTTCAGATGAAATAAAAAGTCTTGTGATGATATTTCTAGTGAAGAACAATGAGTGTTGCCGGAAGAGCTGAAGATCAATTATTTAAACCATTCGCCTCACTTCACACCTCCCCCTTTCAGTTATCGATTGTATTATTACCTTTGATCACAACGTACGGGAATCACGTTATCTGTTCCGATACCCAGTACCGCCGCAGCTCCTCGTAATGAGTAATGACTCTATGAAAGTAGCAATGAAATGTGGTGTGAATACTCAAGTAACTACGGTAGCTGCACGTACATGCATTAGAAATGATATCATTAACCGTGATGGGTTATACATAGATGGATACAAACAGTACGTGGCTTTTAATAATGCTCGCACAGTAAATCGTATATTGAAGCGAGACAGTTCTCATCTTTCGCTTAGCATTCCGTTGATACGTATTCTCTCGCTTCATTACCTTCATTTGATAATTGAAATAAAAGTCTTTAGACAAATAAATGGCGTCATCATGGAATAAAATCTACTAATATCCTTCGGGCTGTTAATGGTACCACCGACCAAAGTTGGCAAATATACCACCGAGGTAGTTTCCAACTGACGTCATCAATGCGGCGCACGCATGCGCAGCCATGCTCCATGGCAAACATTTATGTCTACTGAACATTCATGAATTACATTTGAATATCATATGTCACGTGTCAATACTTACGTGTTCTGATGCAAACATAACTAGTCGTGAAACAGACTGCATTCCTTTGGTTTTACAGTCAGGTGCTAGTTTATGGCGAGCTGCGTTCACGGCATATAAATTAGAGATAGCACCACCTTGGGAGAAATAATCATAAGATACAATCAGTTCCCTATAATTACTAGAAGAAACTAATCCTATCCCATTAGAGCATGTCCCTTGGTGTTGGTCTGTACAAATTATAGTTATTACTAAGTAATCGTATTAAGTAATGTGATTTACTATAAGAAGGTCGCGATAACACCGTGGTCTAGTCAGCGGACCAGAGTCGCCATTAAACGCAGACCGATTAAAGATAGATTCCAACCCGGGGCTTACACTATGGAAAACCGACAAGTAATAGAGATCCACTGCGTGATTGACACATCGATAAGAATGAAGATGTTCGTATAATGAGTGAGTATGAGAAGAGATAGCTGTTAGGACAAATACGAGCGCCACTCAGACAAGTCTCTTTTTAAGCAAATCTACGTATTGTCACGTTTTCGTTATTATGCGCCTCCGTAATTGTTCTTGAAATCGTGTAACGCAACGTGAAATAGCCTACTTTGTGAATCGCAACGAATAAAAAGATCTGAATTAGGATGATTTAGTGAAGCAATAATGGCGAGATTCGGTAAGAAAACCAAATGACAGACGGTGATATTCATTACAAGTGTGTATTAGTTGATGACGTGACGGGACTGTCGTAGCATTGACGACAGCGAGTAAAACACAATTATAGAGATTTGGTTTGTTCAATATATACGCCAATTAATGACAATCCTTGTCTAAGTGTATTATCGCTTATCATGCGTGACACTTCGAATGAACTAGCAATTCGAGTAGATTCTCCAGTTTGCCATGAAAGTATTTTCTACCTCAGTTAATTTGCTGTACTACTTCTGAACGTTTCTTCGTGGACTACGAATCTACGAATCGTATATATACGCGTAGTTTACACATTCTTATGTATGCTTGGTGAATATCAGAGGTCACGTGTACGTTACGCATTGATAATCACGTTGAAACGTGATATCACAGAGAAATATAGACTTTCAGGACTACAAAGAGTTTATAATTACATTTGTATTTGGCAAATGTACGAAAGTATAGCGCTGACTAATCAGCACAAAGAGGGTCACAATAAAAAATAAAGATATTACCGGAAACATCCGGGCATTTATACCGCCTGGTAACCATCACCAGTGACAACAACGATTGAAAACTCTTTAAAAACTGTATCTTGGGCTAGTTGTTTAGACTCCCCTTGAACAGTGTAATAAGATTTCCCCTACATGTACAATATATATAAATTTGGTTGTTCAAAATTATCTCATAGTTGAGTTTATGCTGTTGTCATGACTTCAGCTGATTTCACCGGTTCTTGGCCATTCCACAGCAGCGTAAACAGAGCTTATACAAATACGCGGTACAGTGGTGCGCGTCTTAGCAACGTAGAACGTTCTGTGACGTAACTTCGCCCCGAGTATAGATTGTATTATCGTGTATGCTCATATTATTATCAATTTCCCATGGTAGACAAGAGCCCTCCAATCTCCTATACCTACATTATGATCAGTGGTGTGTGAAATCGAGGAATGTCAGTTGGTGATTATGCATACACTTGGAGATTCTTACACTGTCCTCTGTCTGTATTTTGCACTGTGTATAATTTTATATATGTAATAGGCATGCCCATAATGCATCACGAACACATGTGTTAGAATACACCCACGAATCATGACCAATTAATTTGCATTTTGTTCATACAAATCATTCCAAAATACGTCTACAATCATTTCGTATAGTGAGGATATCCGCACATGTAATAATGTATATATAATATAAAGAACACGACAATGAATGCACAATGTATTACTTCTGTTCAACACTACTCCACATTCTAGAACAATTCAAACCAGTAAGTGTTTTGTCCAATCTACGGTTCACATATATGTAACATTTATATTTAGACAAAACCCCGCTAAATTATTGACACGTTTTTCAGGACGCGTTTCAACGGATATAATTTCAATAGAAGCGTGCCGTCTTTTTATACATGTCAAAGCAGTCCATTAAAACACTATGAATAACATTGGCTTCCGTTCTAATACAATGAACGAATATAAATACTTCAACTGTCCAGTATATATCCAGTGTCTTATTTACCTGGAGCAAATATTCCATCACCATCTTCAAAACCGATTAAATCTCTCATTTTCTTTAAAATGACCCGTTCCATTAGCGTAAACACAGGTGCTATTTCGTAAGTAAATCTACAAGGAAAAGATATGAGTAGAAAATCAACACATGGTATTGGTAAAAGAGTATCATTCCCTGTGCATTAGTAGTCTCACCGTGAATAATCGATATCCTTCCACTTTATGCTATCTCATATTTCAATTAAAATGACAACAAATATAACCAGGAAGTTCGCAATCTATTTTTGGATAGCCGACAGCTAGATAAATGACCGTTATCAATTCTGATTCAGTTATCCGGAAAATGAACAGCGATTTGCATTCTTGCTGATGAGAAGCCACAACAATTGGTGTCTGTCATTGTAGCACAAAGTTTTCCAGTATGAAGGAACTGAATTATGCGCAGAGACAGGCGCAGATTTGAAGAGAAAAAAAAACAATCAGTCAAGTGTATTCTGGGACTTTGGCTTGTACTAGCACCGTTGAAATGAACTATGTAAGTATTTATCATATGCGGGTGATGTTGCGGATGTAATAGCGTTTAACATTGATGGCTAAAAGGACAGAGTAATTGTTCAGAAACGAATATGTCCTGATTATATTTACTCCCGTGTACGTACATGTTAGTGTTGACAGCTGCCGTTAACCATTCACCCGCCAACGACACGATATCTAAGCCACTTGATAATTGATTAAAGAAACGAGGATGGCCTGTTGAAAAAAAACAAAATAATGAACGATTCCATTAGCGTGACTCTGATTGTTTAAATCTGTGGAGAACCTGAACTACTGATTCGTTCCGTACTGTACATATATTGAAATTATGATGATGGTTTTGATTATCCCACAACAAACATTTTCCAGTTGCTGCAATGGTGTAGCTGACACGTATTCTATTGGGAGATTCAGTTGTCGGTTTGTTGAAAGATATATTTATTCTTACATCCGAATAAGTTTGACAGTTTTCTAAATCTCACGATAGATTTACAACGATTCAATACTATCTGGTATTAATATATAATTGCACGCGAACTTGGTTAGTATAATATAGCATTGAATGGGAAGCATATGACAATATTTTCATACATAAATGAAAACAACATTGCTAGAATATTGAGATCGCATTGTATCAACGTATTCTCTCAGTTCGTGACTAGCTGACAACGTAGATCGATGGCATCGACCCACGAACCAAGATGGTAATCAATGCGCTTCTTATAAACCAGGGAATTCGTCATTCTTATCATGGCAATACTTGTTTGGAATGCGAAATTAATACTCATGGGAGGTGCAAATACAAGTTGTCATAATCAGCGACGTATAACCAACCATACCATAGTAACATGTTACTAATATATACATGTAATTTAGGTTGAATGTTTTAGCTCACTACACAAACACGAGATATTCGAAAATGATGTAAATTTGTTTGTGTCATTGAACTTTTCTGAATTGTATATATTTATAATCAATACACTAGTATGTACGTATTTGGAGCACTATATGTATAGATTTACCGAGTGTGTTTAGATCAGTTATATTTTATATGGCTTTAAGAAGCAGCACCATTATCGACACTAAAATTGGCATTCGTTCCCTATACAGATACAACACAGGGTTGCCATACAAATTTTGTAATTTTACAAATTCACAAAATGACTGTCAGGTGTCACATTCTTTCTGGCCGTGCCAGTGCGTCAACGTGCGTTTTTGTTATACCATTATTTTATAGTGTGTAGCTCAATTTAATCACATGGAATATTGATGCTTAGCATTTATATTCTTCATTTTTTGCATATTTACGGATATCGGGTCGTTAAGAATATCATGCCAGACCTGCAGGCAAGTAACAATGATGGTTCGAATCTCTCGTGCAACGTAATTTGTTTAGAATATTCGTTCCTGTAGATCACAGAAAGATGACATAAGATGGACAATCTGTTTAGATTTGATTGAAAAACACAGTTAGTGACGACAGACAAATATTACAACTTCAAACAAAGTAACTATAATAGAATAACGAATCATTCACGTGATTGCTTTGCCCGAAGCTAGATCGTTTTTCTTTCCAGTTGAAATCGATTTGTTCTATGCAGATGAGTGAATATATTAAATAAAATCTGAATTCAATACCCCAGAACACTCCAGGGCGCAGTAGAAAAGTTGCAATCAATATCACCGTGAGCTATGTACCATTTTGATTGCAGCTCAAACAATATGCCCGACAGTGTGACGAGATAATTGAACGAATTCCTGCAATAATAAAAAATAGTTTGTTTGTTACTTCGTATATCGAAACACCCCGGTCAACACATGTCTTGCCTCGTCTATAATACATCCCTCTCTGCTTCATTTTAATAAAGAAACGAGCAGTCCCTTGGGTGTAGAGAATTTGATGTACGTTTTGATGTTTTTAACCAATGCACATCTCAGCTTGCACAAGACAACACTGACATATTCATTTCACTGTGCAGTGTTCTGCTGTTTGTCATAATCACAGCTTTCATTTTTTTCTCACACAGGGGACATTGTTGATTTGTTAATCATTCGTGCTAGGATACCCAGCTACACGACGCAACCTTGAGCTACATATAACAGCTAAAATAACTGAAATGAGCAGTGCAAGCTCGCTATACACAGCCGACGGGATAGCAACACCCCAGTAATCCCCGTGCGTGCATACCGCCAGTGGAAGCTCAGAATAAAAGAAAAGCTTCTTACAAATTTATTACAAATGGCTGTATTCTTGAGCATTGTACTTGAATCCACATGTGTATCATTATATTTATTCTCCTATCAACTCAGATGACTCCAACATAAAGGGACCGATTCAATAGACTGAAAATCTAAGCCCCACATTATTTTTTTCTCATTCAAATCAGTTCACTTATTATGAGTGCTATCTAAGGCAGGCTTGTGTCTCGGGAATTAAGACATTGGTGACATCATAATTCCATTAGTGCTACAAAAGATTATCCCTTATTTTTAATCGCCGTCGCCTTGTTGACCTTCCGGGCATTAACTAAAGGTCTGTAGTTATTTGTAATGGTTTCGACGCATGGACAACCTAAGATGTGAATGCTATGCAAACATATACAGGTCTACAGATAGTCTGTGCGGATTTTCGAAAAAAAATTGGCGAGATGAGAACTTTTTATACGAATGAATTATAACTCTCACCTGTTTTAACACAGTACATTAATGTTTCCTGGCAGTCTGTCAGTAGCTGTTCCAGTGTTACTGGTTTATCTGTAATATCCAGCTGCAGTTTTTCTCTGAGTTCATGTGGCTGGTGAAAATCGAGTACCTTTGTTTCAGGAATCTGTTCTTGTTTGATGTACTCAATTAACTGATCGACAACTTCTTTTAGGAACTTTCCAGTCAGTTCGCTGGAACCTTGTGGTAAAAGCTCTGGAATGTGATGAGAAATGTTGTGTGAATATACAAATATAAAATATAAAAAAATCAAATGGCAGTAGCTATGAACAAAATGGCATGGCCAGGCGTAATACAGCAATCGACACACTGAGGGATTGCTTACAGCTGACAGCTACAACGAGTGGTCGTTAGAATTTAGAACTTCTGACTTAAACCACAGCGAAAATATCAAAAGATTCAGCAATCATACTGCTTAGTGATTAACTAAGTTTGATTTACATGAATATAAAAGTCTATAATATGCTCTGTCATTCGCTCATTACTAATGCAATGCATTCCACGTGGCATTGCAAAGCCCTCTCGGTATGCAATAACTTGAAGGCTTTTACTACTAAGGTTGGTGTTGTGAATTCGAACCTCCTCATTTTGCCAACGTTTTTGATAGTTGAGAAAGAACTTCATCTCTTCATCAAATCCACATGTTGCACCTTGACTAAATCTGTCTTAATCTTGATACAACGTTTGAGTTACAGTGGAAGTTTACTTTTTGACTTGTCTCATTTAGTTGTATGCGGGTATTTAACTGTACTGAATTGCACATACTATAATTTGAATACAGGTCTTGCATCTATTAAAAATAATCCATCGAGTGATAGTGGGTAGCTGTTTATTTTGCCTTCACTGTAAATAAAGTGTGTTACTTATTTTTAATCGGTTGGACGAATCATGAAAATTCTAATTACTCACTTCGATCATGATTGGTGGTATATGTTGTCAATTCGGCGAATCATTAACATTATGTCCATGCAAGTCGTGAACCCCTCGGTAAATCACCATGCTATCTCTGCGTGCACAATCGCGTTTTATTCGGTACAGCAACTAAAGGAATTATATGTAATGTATTGCAAGGTATAGGTTGCTCTAACCCTGATAGCAAAACTGTGAACGACTCACATGTAATCGGTTCCAATGCCAAACATGTATAACTTATGCAAGCAAATATATTATTATTTAACATTCACAAATTCTGTGTATATTACTGAGTACTTGTCAATTCAGTGTGTGTGCACTGAATTGTAAGTTGGACTATCAAGTAAATAGCTACTGTCTGTTTAATCGCAATCCTTCTTTTCTAAAGATTATCTACAGCTTTCGGGAATATCATCAGTTCCTTCCTAGGAGAATAGTAAATCCATCTGGCACCTGCTCGCAGAGCGATCGTATCTTTTTGAAAATTTATGCAACTCATAAAACAGCATTCAACGACGATTTGATATGATCATAAAAGCCAGGTGTTGACATAATCTTGACAGCTAGGACACGCTAGCGAGACAGCGACAAAGACAATCATTCTTAAACGTGCTTTAGTGGGAAATACAAGTGTGACAGTTTTGTTTTATTGAATAACTAAACAATAAATTAGCATATATTTTATAAATCAGAACATTTATATACATTTCATTTATATACTTTAGTGTAGATAATAACAAAGCGTGAACGTTAATTTATTGAGTATTGACAATGATTCTGCCAGTGTCCAATATAATGAGGATGTGCGCTTGTTCAGTATTAAATATTACGAGTTTCCATTCAAAATGATTGTATTCATAACAGGTAAACGATTACATTATATTACAGTCTGTTCTTTCTTCATTTATCTGACATATGTTGTCAACTTTTTTTTGGAATTCTCAACGTAGGAAAATATCAAAAATCCACATTGACTCGAAGCATATATACAAAGCAGAATTTGATACATCGAATGTCAACAAACAAGCTGATTTAGATTTGGGGGGGGGGGCGTTTAACCAATCAGGCACAAGTTTGTAATTAGCTTCATATTTACTCAACACCCAAGCATATGCTAATCATTTGTCATCGTCTATATAACTATTGATTACTTTCTTTTACAAATGTAACTAATTTCAAGAATGTGGTGTGAAGGTTCTTATCGTTGGTATTTCCTTCCTGAACGACGTCAAATTTGTAACTCTACTGGATTCATACAAAGCATTTTATGTAAGAATCTAATAGTAACCGGCACCATGTAGCTACTAACGGAACTGTGATAGTTGATATTTATGTGTCGACTATTCTGATTCATTTATTCAGTCGTTCACTAAAATAGCTGTGTAATTCCTCGTAGCAACTATATGTATACGATATTTGTTACGAATTGTAATCAGCAAAACTATATAATAATTAGTATAAACATTTCAGAAATTACAGTATTAAAGTAACACTGAGAAATAATAACATTCTTGTATAAGGTAATTTCAAGCATCTCAAAAACTGTTCAATCATATGTATATTCTAAAATTTCAATACGAAACCTTATTCTATTTGGTAAACAAGAATTGATTCGTGCTTGGAAGGATTCAAGAACGTTGTTTGATATACCTTCAACCGTGTGTTCATTACATTCTGCACGCCAGCGGCTACATTTCCTGGAACACACCGGCCCAATAACGAGGATACTAATTATTCTGATCAGTTGTTGGCGGATGTTCTCTTTATAGACAGCTCTGCGATAAATGATTTCCGATAATAACGAGTGCAACTGGCGATTGTTTCCGGAACGAGTTGTATCTGTCCCTGAAAGCAATTAATTTCTGATGTCCCTTCAGGTGATGTTACCTTATGTGTCTAAACTGATCACACAAAGTTGTTGTATTGTCACACGTTCGTTTGCAGCTGCCTCATCGGAAAAATAAATAAAAATCAACGTCATTTTAAACAACTCGAAACATTGAAGTGATAATATTAAATTAGAAATGTTTATTATATTGTACTACATCTACTTAATGACGTGTACACAGACCACATGCAAATAAAGTGTCGTCAGCTGCTTTATGTATTTTCTATAATTTTTAATTTTACATGAAAAATAATTTATCGGTTTATTTCATAAAAGGTGACAAAAATGATTTTCAGATTGGCGTCCAAATGGCTAATAGTCAAAATATCAATTATCCCATTTAACATTAGGCCGAAATAACCTTTGTATGGCAAAATAAAATAAAATAAAATAAAATAAATAAAATAACATAATAAAATAAAATAAAATGGTACTGTCCACACTGTACATGGCTATGGCTAAATTTTACATTGGCATGTCTGACATACCATATTTAGCATAATATTCAATCTATTATAAATCTAAATAAAATTTCAATGCGCTTAAACAATAAATAATGATGTAACGGAATTTGAAGGTTTGTTTCGTCGGATGTTCATTAATACACAGTCAACGAGAGGAAATCGCTTATTTGCTACATCCGTTTATGATCCGTTTTCGATATGTGACAAGACTCATCCACTAAAATAATAACTCGCGAGCTGATAGTATTAGTTCTCGCGTGACATGGACACATTATATAACCTTAGGCTAAGACTATGTAAAATCCGGCAGCAATTACTATTTTTAAAATAACCGCATTGATCAATTTATACTAATTCTTGACAAGTGTAATCAACTAATGTAACTGTCTCTGTATATTACGCAACGACGATCGGTCTTCACATAGTTAACTGTTTTCAAGGTAACCAAACACGCCGCCTTAATCAATTAATGAGTACATTAATATATGTTATTTACATTTTGACACGTTTAAATTACTTGTACCATGTCGACGTTTGATAAACGGGAATTATAGTGTGGCGCTGAATACGATTACAAAATTGCGTAGGTCTATCATCGCGTTCGATTCGACTACGAGGTATGCACACAATACGACAACTGTTTTGCGTTTATTGCTGAGTAATTTGTGATACGGTAACCAAGACAACGCTTAATTATAATTGAGATGCGGAAAATGCGCTATAGTGAACAGTACATATTTGAATGGTAGTAAATTAGTATTCGATAGATAGAACTTTGTATGTGTTGAGTTCCGGCTACCATTCCATATCCTGCTTAATATTGCAGTGGTAAAAATACTGTTGCGGATGAACACAGCATTATATCGTGCTAAGATACATTTTAATATTTTACCGCATAAACGCCAAATAATTTAAAATTGTCGGATTCCTTTTTTGAATTTCTTTTTGACATCTTCGCTAAGTGCGATTTATTTCTACCCAATTAATGCTGCTACCTGGCAACGGAAAATGTATAATGAAGTAATAAAAGAGAAACACGCGGGGAGTCATACATCTTACATGCAACTTACTCGTTTTTTCTATGAAAAAAAAAACCTTCAAGGGTGTGTGCACTCAAATATAATATATGAATGTTCTAATAGTTATAATGAATTGTATCAGCTATGGCATCGTCAGTTGATTTTTTGTTAGTTTTATATGTGTGAAGCTAAAGACCTGTAAACTTCTCACCAGAGTCAATTTCCGTTACAAAACATTATGGTTTTTAATGTGTATCTGTGTGTCAGTGAAATTACACGATCTCAATCACTGCGCACCAGGGAAAAGCAATGAATGCATAGAGAGGTATATTCCAGGAATATAGGCTTTAAAACGTTGTCAGATTTTAGATTGAGTCTTAATGTTACTCGTGTAAAATATTGAATGAAGTATATGAATGCACGTCATAAAACTAGTGTGATATTTCGTGCAAAGCTTCACCAATAATATTCATACAAATGAAAACCGGTCGATTTTTAGCATCAAGGCTAGAAACAATATTATTTTCGATTAGTAGGCAAGGACAAATACGTACAAAGCGTTTTGTTCGTAATTCATGTGTATGTCGATTTCAAGTCAATTAAACGAGTGATTTGAAATGATTAAATATGTTCGAAAAAAATTATTTTGTGATTCACGTAACATCATGAAAATTAACAGAAGCATAGTCATCGAACTCTGAGTTTTCTTTTGTAAAAAATAAGGTCACCATACGACGTTATACTATTTCACATCGCTGAACACATTCAAGTCAGACTGCAATTACCATTAAACAACCCGCACAGCGAAATGACAAATAACGTTCGATCGCTTCTTTTTATCATTCTCGTTACAAACCACTTGCAATAGAATCCACAAGTACTATCGAACGTGCGAAGCCAATAACCGTTAAAACAAACAAAGCAATCGTGGAAATAACACTTGATTTACTCGCTTTCTTTCACTGTTCTTTGTGCATTGCCGTTCATTCAATTCAATTACTGTATTCTCTTAACGTTTGTACTCCATTAAACAATGCAATATACATTTCCTGCGGCGGCTGAACGCGTTGATCACACTGATCATGACATGTGGATAGCATATGGTAGTTATTTCGCTACGGTGCAGACCACTAACATGTGTCTTACGTAATGGGGAATGTGAAGTAATAACTTAAACACGTGATTGTCATCGCATTATTAATTATTCAACTACTGTTTTACCATTCGAAGTCGAGAATTTGTCATACATTAGTTAGGAATGTCACGAAATGTATTGTGTGTCTTCTAATCCTATCAAACCGAACAGTTATTTCAGGGAATCAAACCAATTGTGGACTCTAATAAAATGTCGATAACTGACAAATCAAAATTTATGTTATAAATTCGAAGGTTTATATACCACGTATTGTGTCTACAGAATTCCCAATCCTTGAAGTGTGCGTCATCACCATGGTAATTTATGATTTTATCACGTTTTACATCACAAGAAATATGTTTTATAATCTAATAGTTGATTCTGGTTCTAATGGCTATTCTGGGGATTTTTTATGTTCTATTATAAATGGCTGCCTGAGAAAAGTAGTCCAAATAAGTGAAACTTGCACAATAGACTAATGTGCAGTCGTTTCTTCATTTCATGTTCACTTGAGTGGTTACTGGAAATGCCAAAATATCACGAATTCACAGCTGCTTGCGGTTCTGCTATTCATTTGCAAAATACATCACTTTTCTGTGACATACAGATTACGACGTCATGTAGGGAATTTCCGTGCCTGACTCTTTTATCAATGTTTATTCATTCGATTGTATCGTTATGCCGTATTGGCGTGTGTATTTAAACTGAGTCGCTCTACGCGCAGCATACAGACGAGTATTCTAATATTATTTCAAAAAATGAAATATATGTATTATATATTATATTGCCGTGCCTTTGAATTCAACTATTCACCCTCGTATTGTCTGAATTCCAATCATTCCTTCATTAGCAGTGCAGTGTACGTTATATCTATAGCTCTGTATTCGTGATCGCTCAGTGTGAACTGATTGCTGCGTTACCTTCATATGTATATATATTGTATTTTTTTTTTGCAAATAAACAACCTTAGTAGAATTGATTTCGAAACAACGTAGATGTGAATATAACGTGAACAATGCACCGTTCATCAGTATATTCTCACAAGGAGGTGCATTCGATCAGCATTGCTTTGGAGCTAAGGGAATGTCGTAGCAGGTACACAAACCCTTTCTGTCGCGCTTTTCACTTTGTGATGGGCATGAAGCTGGCTTATCGTATAGTACATTAATTATTTTATAATTTTAGAAACACGGGGTATTTGGACTATGGTATTATGAGTCAGTAATGATATGACAAGAACGACTTCCTATTTCAAAATAAAATTAGGAATATATCTATGATAACATTATTCTTACCTCTGGCATATATTGTACTAAAGTCAGGTCTATCGGGACCAGAGTGATCTCTTCTGTATCCGCGTAGCTTCGCCAAATTCTCGCCATATCTGTTTGATGTATGGTTGGTCGTATCGTCAAGACTCATTTTTCGGCTAGCCATGTCCTCTGTTATTAGCGCTACATTTTTCTCAGATTCCGCTTCATAGTCGAAGCCTAAATCAAAAGACATCATTGAGTTGTCAAACCCGTGCAAATATAAACAGAGTAGGAACGTGTAGCACGTTTTCTATGCTGAACACAAATTGTCTTCAAAGTTCTGATTGTTCAGCCAAGTTGCGTATTTTTTCTTGATGTAGGTATCAACTCTTCTATCGTTAATGACAAAATGATTATCGTTCTAACTTCTCTCTGCTTTAAATACATACTAATGATGTATATGCCATACTCGTGACGTCAGAACACTCATGAATATGTAAGAGGCAGTGGTCCTTTGATAGTGTAAGTATTCATGAGGCGATTGGTTGATAACCTGGCAACAACTGATACGCATTTCCGATGATGTAGATTTCAAAGTTATAAGTCCCTAGCTTTGTGGATTTTTCTTACAAAGTTTAACGAGACAAATATGCTGCTGAATCCACATAGACTATGCATTCTTTAAAGGGAGGAGGTCGTCGCGCGTGTTCGAAATTCATGTAAACAATGTATTTTACACGCGTTGTGTGCGTCGCTATGAGTTCCATGTCGAACAGGACGCGGTGCGACGGCCTTCGCACTTTAACAGCGAAAATGAAGATTTTCATACATATAATGTTATCGATTCCCATAAATACATTCAAAAATATTAGTTTTAGACACAAATCTATACACATTTATGTGTGTAGTGTCATATTTTGACATGGTGTGAACGAACTTATACATAACAGGATCTAGACACACTAAATTTGCCACAGTGAATATCAAAGGGAATGCAAACACACACATAAATATTAGTCCAATTAATCAAGTCCTTCGAGTTGAAATCACGCACGCTAAGGAGCCTTGTCGAAGCACAGAAAAGCGAAGTTTGAAACTGTCATGAAATATGCTGGAGATAATTGACTTGGGATTGATTGTACACACCAAACATGACTACACAGCTGCACACTCACTATAGTCGCCAAAATCGATGGTATAATTGACGGAAATCGGCGATACGTCACGAAAAGGGAAAGTCGAGGATGAGAGTTGGTCATTAGTGGGGGATTGGAATCATGTTAGTGGGCGTGGCCAAACATGTTAATCATTGTTGATATCACTCATCGTATGGTAATCGATCTGCGTATATGCAAGTAAGAGTAGGTGCGGATTTATATTATGTGCACTACGGTTAGGAAAATTACTCAGTTCGGTGTGTGTGCGTGTTTACTAGAATCACTCGATGGCGTGAAATCGAATATCTTCTTTGAGAAGTTTCGATTTAACTGCAACGACGGCATATCAAATGATTACTGTAAGCAACGATTTGAATAAAGATTATACAGATGTATTGCTGCGTTTTGTAGACAATGCCTAGCGCACTTAATCCGAGAAACTAATGAACACAGTGGCCCACGGTACCTCGTTATAGAAGCATATTTTAATATATACTACGACGAATGCCAATGCAATATTTAAAGAGCATGCTTACATCCCTTTTGCTTTAGTCCGCATGTGTGTCTGGCATTGTTCTTGTGCAAATGTATATTTAGGTTTGTGATATAAAACAACTAGCCACAGATAGCAATACTTTGTATGTCGGTGAAGACTAACTATCAAAACCAACAGTGCATGAAAATGCTGAATACAATATTTTGTTCAATGCCAAATAGTCTCAGTAAATTATTTAAACCAAAAGACTGTTAGCTAGGTTAGGTTAGCTAGGTGGAGTATGGTGGGGTTGGCTAATCGTGTTATATGCAAATATTTCCTTGTAATCGTTCTAAATTCTTGAAAACTTTATGTTACTGCTACAACAAATGTCTGAAAGAGCCTTTAAATCATTATCAATATCAATATATGTCTACATGTCAGTGCAAGAATAAATAAATAAATAAATAAATAAATAAATAAATAAATAAATAAATAAATAAATAAATAAATAAATAAATAAATAAATAAATAAATAAATAAATAAATAAATAAATAAATAATGTATTAGCATCAGCGTATTTTCGAAACAATATCTGCTGAGTGGTGACATTAATATGGTAGTGATAAATAGAAAGACAAGGACAAGTCGTGTATTGCAAACTAAAATCGTATATTTTTTTAATTCCCTACCAAAGATCCAGATGCTTACGACATGTCTTCTATACAAGCACTAATTCGAACAAATTTTAAAACATTTCCAACTACGAGCCATTTTGATTGGGCATGGATATGGCCTTATTACGATTGCCAGGGAAAGCAATATATAAAAACCTCACTTGACATGTGTACGGTTGCCAATGTCTATTTCTAACTTAATCGTTTAGGTTCTCGTCAGAACACAGATTTAATGAGAATGTATCTTTCCCTAAATCTAATATAGCTGCTACAAAGTGTGTCAATCATATGAACCCTATTCCACAGAGATATGTTGTTTCATGCCCGGAAGTTATGTTTAAACAAACTTGAGTTCACGAGGTTACAGAGTGTGAGATCTCCTTATAGATGTCCGAAGAGACGGGGGTCTCTTTCGCGGCTACTTGGATGATGGTGTTTGAGAGTGTCTACACTCAAACCAAGTAACTTGTGAGCAATTGAATGAAGCTCGATGAAATGAAATTCTGAGTGGCAGCTTTATTAAGACGCACATTGCTACACGAATTCGTTAAATACATAGCCCAGGGAATTGCATGTGTCAACGCTCAGCTGAACTAACTGTACTCTGGATATGACTAATCAACATGCTTTTAGTTGCTGCTCTTTTTATTCTACGACTCTTTGTAAATCAGACATGACGAATTTTTTCCTACGCCCAAGGAGCAATTTACAAGACATTTGAGTGGTATTCCTACGTATCATTTCGTTCAAGGCTTGCAGCTGCCACCGAGTTCACCACATGTATTCTTACTCTGATTCGGTGTTCCTAGCCGGTAAGGTTGACCTATTGATAGAGTGGAAAATCGCGGATTGATCTCAGGTGCACGAGCTGAACTAGACAGCTTAGAAAACTATATTTAGGGTAATTAACAGAAGTGGCTAATAATCAGTTGTGAAGATACCTAGTCTCAGCAAACACGTCAATAATAATAAGGATTAGGATAGTTAATTATTAAAGGACAAGTTTTCCACTTTTACGATTCCAAAACCACCGCCTTACGCCGATATAGCTGCTTAATTGTATAATACCATGAAATTAGAGACAAAATAATAATGATTATTTATATTAGTGTAATGTAACGGTCTTGTTCTCAAAAGTTCACAGAGCTCTCTCTGATCAAACTGCACATTGTAACATTATCGAAACTCAGTTAGCCGAACACATTTAGGATATGGGGCTTATCTCGGACAAATACAAGCAACAATTGTATACACATCATTTAGTCGACACATGACAGGAATACAATGTGAACATTGAATCTAACCAAACTATTATAATTTTAATTGCAAATTACAATTAGTTGTGTGCATACTATCCATATAACGACATGTCAAGCAAACATCAGTGATGCACATTTCATGGAAGTCGATATTGTTAAAGGAAATCATATCTGCTGAGATGGTTATAATGAATAATAAATTTGGCGAGGTTAACTACACATTAATTACACATTATTAAATTAATTACACATTTGGATTTTTGAATTTACGGATGATTATTTCTGGTAATGATTATATATACGTTTGATGTAACTACAGTTGGCACATTATGAACCCTCATGTTTAATACGCAAATAAACAACGCTTAATCTGGTAAATGATGGAATTACTCTAATACAAATACATTAAAATTACAATAGAAAAAAGATGGAATAACTATACGTGCGTGATATTGAACCTTAGCAAAGTATCCATTTGCTAGAATGTTGAAATTGACATTGGATCAATCATTTTTGATTACGTGAATTAAAAATAAGTCTGGTTTATCCTTTCGAGAAATGTGAACAATATTATAATCTTTTTTTGTGATTTAAAAAGCAAAATCTTGTCAAATGTTGGATAGCTAACTCTGATGACGACATACTGATCCCCGGGGTTTGTCTGGAAGCGTAGTAATTGCACAAAGTAGCTTCAGAAATCGACCTCATGATCGGCGTTCCTGTTCGTGATTGCCGAACTCAGTACCTGGACAAGAGTTTGTTCACGACGAAGAAAATAATCTCACCTGATCGCAAACTTTACCAGTTAATGGCAAAAGTTCAATAGACTACATGGCGACAACAATCGTGATATAATGGATACCTCGTGGCATAGTAATGAACTCTTTGAGTTTTTTCTTGTGCATCAATAATATCAATAATTATGTGTGTATACGACAAAAATATATTCCGACAAACGGGAAAGCGAAAAATATAAACAACATAATTGCAGTTTTCTTCCAGCTTGCCTCAAAGTCAAGCAGCGAAACGAGGAGTTAGCAATATGATACAATTATAGCTTCAAAACGATCCCAATATTTTTAATAACACTTTTAATGAAAGAGATGCAAACGCCATATTAAAAATATATTCTATAGAAAAAAACGTTGTCCCCAACTACCACCACTTTAAGACACGAAGCTCTATCGTGGTACTCCCATGGTGCATTTCACTTATGTAAACAATTGAATAATTAGGTAAAAGATACAAGAATGTCCATGAGGATATCATTAGTTAAGTAATGTCGTATTCAGGTGTCTTTCATACAGAAAGCGGTAGACATAAGAAGCGATATACACCATGGGAGTACAGTCGTGTATGTAGGTTGTCATGGTAACGTGTTCCTAATTTGATAACTAGAAATAATTTTTAAATTACCTGTGAGTTATATTTTGCTATCCAGGGCGATACAACAGGGAATTCTTTCTGATCAGAAAACAACGATGGGTTTACCAGCGAAATTGAACTGTACGGAATATTCGATATTTTAAACGTAGCTGAGTTTATTAGCTTCAAAGGGTTTAAATGGATTTAAAAATCTCAACAAGATTCTTTTTGGTTTTCATAGGTCATACCCAAGGGAACATGTTAAGCCGGTTTATATTAATCGGTGCCGGAGCTCAGGTGATATAGTAATGTCAAATGGCAACATTTTAGACAAATCAAATCATTTCTTTAAATTGCAATTAGGTGTAAATGCCTAAGAATGTTAGAATTCATTTCGTGAGTAATTTGGCTTCATATGCGGAAAATAACTTAAAATAATAAGACAAACATTCGATATATAATTATTCATACATATGAAAATAAAAGCTTCTCGCCAAGAAGAGTTTAATATGTTTCCATTTATGGGGAAAAAGGAAAAGTTATATGTGTGCATGTGACCCGGATGTTATGAATATTCATACCATACTTATATGATTCATCCCTGACGTCATGTGTACTGTCGACTTGTTTACAAATAACGTCGAATACTATGAGTCACAATATATCTGACGCTAGTTACTGAAACGTTTGACGTCAAAGAAACAAAATATCGTTGAATTATGATTTCCGTGATTATGAAATGTACTTAAAACACGGAATGAAACGCAATCTGATTGCTGTCGCGGCGCCTTGCCAAGCAGCTGTATGGACTTGGGTCAAGTAATACTTCGAGTATGTCAGTGATGGACACCGACTATAAAATATGTGTCACTGTGATTTCACAGAGCTTGAAAATAGCAGTTGAATGAAAAACCTGAAATGCAATAATGTTATTAGACTAAAATATACATCAAGTTGAGTGTCATGGCTACGTATGTATATGTGTATTGTATTCGCCAATAATTCATTTCGTTATATATTCTTGAAATTCGTGAAACAATAATCAAACGCTGTCACCTTCTTTTATACGTATACTCTTTTCTGAATATTTTACAGATTGTTATAGGCATACGTGCTATGACGCTTGTAATTTAATAAGGCGTAAAAGTTGCAGATTTGACCAACAAGACCTTGTACTACCCTTATAATACTGAAGCGGTGATCGCTGAGTTAAACTATACCTCATATAGTTTTAATGAGAATGGTTAAACAATACACAGTGGAAAACACAGAACGGAATGTCGACACTTGAATTCATAAGGGCTAACCTGAGTAGTTGCGAAGATTTTACTTTTTCAATTTATGCGTGCGTAGACATATTAATACCTTTGACGAATCTACGAGATAGAGAGTAGTCCTAGTGCAGCATAATACGTAATCAAACAAGATTTTTGCGATGTAATTGTAGTTTTATTGATTCATTATAATGAATACATTGTTTAAGCTCAATATTTTAAAATTAAAGACACTTATTTGGTAGATTGCTATTAATCATTTGTTTTGTTGAATACATAAATGTTTGTGAGCTTGCGATATCAATTAGTGCTTCTCTGTTCTTATAGGTCTTCACATTGATTCTCAGAAATT
Source organism: Saccoglossus kowalevskii (assembly GCF_978046115.1). Classification (NCBI taxonomy): domain Eukaryota; kingdom Metazoa; phylum Hemichordata; class Enteropneusta; family Harrimaniidae; genus Saccoglossus; species Saccoglossus kowalevskii. Next base: position 27,296,336 of record NC_140661.1, on the reverse strand, counting down.
ATCAAATGATACTTTGTTGATCAATGTTACTTTTAATATAACAATCACGATCCGTGTATGCAAAAGATGGTATTGCTTTCAATTCACTGATTACAGGTTTTGAAATTGTCTTTCTTATTCTTGCTTGTTGTTTACATATCATTGATTGTAATCAATATCCCACTAAACACAATAATATTGTTTCTTTAATTGCCTTGGTGACAGTGAATTCGTAGAAATATTCTTTTGCAAGTTAGGTTTGATATTTGATTGGCGAGTGTAGAATGGTTTAATAAATGTATATATATATATATATATATATATATATATATATATATATATATATATATATATATATATATATATATATATATATATATATATATATATATATATATATATATATATATATATATATATATATATATATATATATATATATATATATATATTATATATCAGTGCAACGTTGTGCGAAAGCATATGTCGGGAGATTGTAGATTGTACTATTAATTAACACTTTGAACCTTTTAAACTATGAGTATCATACGATAACATGAATTATATCGTGTGGGGATATGGACACTAATGTAAGACACACTAACGTGAGTATATTTCAGGTGAATGAATACCAACTCTCAGTTTGAAAAAAAACTACCTTCTCGTAACAATCACCAAAATCAATTTGGGAACAGCCTTTGGATTTGTTTCGCCTTCATTGCGTAATGGAACAGACCGAAAAGTGATCGGAAATGTATTTGATGCAATACAAAGTGACGAAGTCGAATGTCATTTCTGTATCATATTATTATGGATTATATACCTACATACTTATCTATCTACCCGCTAAGCCATATATTTTATGATATGTTACTGTCATCACTGCAAACTGATATTATCAAATTCACAATCTTATGTTTATGTATGCTACAAACAAACGTTCACAAAAAGTTATTAGAATTATTCGTGGGCATTCGAACTAATACATATGGACGACACATTTATCACATTTGTCTGTTTAAAAAGTGGCACTTAATAATTAATTTGAACAAATGTTATCAACTTTTGAAAGGAGAGTATGGTGGGCGAAAAAAATAAAAAAGACTTTACATTTTTCAAAATAAATGAATAGTGAAAATCAGCAGAGGTTTTTAATTATTCAACCATGAGTTTCTGCCTACCGTGATTTTTCAACATGTATAACCAAACGAAATTATGTGATATGTATTGTACCTTAGATGTAGTTCTGTAATCTTTTTCATTCAGCGATCAACGGTAAAAACCAAAGATAGTGGCAGCCAACAATTCATTTTTTGAAAGAGTTTATCATTCATTGTATTGCCAAACACTGAAATGTCCCTGATAAATGTTATTGTCAACTTTGCCAAAAGGCCGGTGGTAATGTATTGTAGACACAAATGCAAACGAAAACACGCATGTTACAACATGAAAAACGTGATTCGATCTCATGATCAAGTCACACTCACTGCGCCAAAAATCGCAGTTCGAAATGACGTATAGTGAACACTATCGACATCATTAGATTTTAAGGCACAGGTCACATAATGCAGATTGTCATTTATCACATTTGAAATCACTGATTTTAGGAACATTACACTAATGAATTTACACGTGATTCAAATACCACTTTGGTAATTAGAACTTGTCATTTAGTATCGTTATTATATATTAAAATTAGGCTCACGTGCAGAGGTGTGAGAAAATATATTTAAACATATTAATTAATGTCAACAATCGAGGCCAGTATATTCGACAAGACTAACTTTCAAACTAAAAATTCATACAAAAATGTCATCACTATCTTGAAACCTAAATTTCACCAGCTAATGTAGTTTATTGAAAATGTCACAAGGAATATTTGTAACAATTAGGCCTGCCATCACTAACATCTGAACAAAATACGATGTTTCGAAATATGTATATACAGTACAACTATTTGTTAACCATTTTCTATTTTATATAAATTAATCCGATATATGTAATACATACTAGTACTTGTAAATGCAGGGCGTATTTCATAATTGATATCCAAATTGAATTCCTTCGGCAAATTACGTCACAAAACTAATTTACATTTTACGAGATATATAGTACTCAGCTTCCCAAAATTCAGTTATATATTTGATTACTTTGGTAATAAGATCATTTAAAGGGGGTCAATAACGGTCGACCTTCGAATAATAATAACTGTCGTATGAGTCCCAATGATTATATATATATATAAGTATATATTATAATAAAAAACGTTAAATCAAGAAGCACACGAAAATCGTGACAACAAACAATACATGGCGCTGTCGATACTCACTGACGTCAGAATAAATTTTCCAAACTTTCACAATGACACAATACATTTACCCCGACACCGTGACCTCGGTTAGGATATTGGGGTTGACTCAAGGCCTTACATGGGTCGTCAAATAAGCCACGAAAAAAGACGAAAGATTTTCGAGCTTAATGACTTTATTTTTATTAAAAGGCTACAACCATCGTGGCTGATATATATCAACAATTGATGTAAGGTCGGCAAACCTAAGTCAGGGCAATAAAATAAGAGGAGAGATACTACTTGTCGATTTAAAAGGTAAATATTGCTTTACGTATATCCACTTCATTACAATGTCGGCAAATTTAAGACTACGGCGCTTTTGCCGTCTAGTCAAGTGCAGAGAGTTGGAGTCGCGGTATTTTAATGATACTTCTAATTCACGCTTCATCCTCGTGCATATGTGCGCTGCATTTGTATAAGGCAACTGTAAATGACAACATACCCGAGGGATTGTCATATTGTTCAAACTACGTCGCTACTGAATGCCCCACGCAACTTCGTCAATTGACAATGGTTGACTAGAGCTCAGAGAATAAACTACGAATTTCCCATCGATAGCATGTCCTTACGGTTGGGTAAAGACTATTCACATTGAAGAACATGCACGTCGATGTATATGCACATTCGTGACGACAAAAGAATAATTTCAAAGAAGAGTTAGCGAGTCATTTGCGTTCTCGAAGTAGTCCTCATATGTTCGCTTGATTTCCCCTTTTTCCTAGAAGACGAAATCAACCTGAATTGTACTGCAATATTGAACTAACTAGGGGTGAAGCTAGACGTTACTGGGTGAATTACCCTTCAACATCCAGCCACAATGGCGACAACTCTGTTCAGCGTCGGAAATTAATAAGTTTTTATTTCCTCCACATCTAAAGAGATGGGTGAGGTGAACACGATTCCGTCAGTACAATGTTCAAGAATGATCTGATTGGTATCGAACGTTTAGATCTAAAATTTGGCTTTAAATAATGCGTGAAGTGAAGCAACTGGAGTATTTCTTATGTTCTGGAAATTAAAAATGTCGCGCTATCATTATGTCAATGTGTAAATGTACGCTCATAACAATATATGGATACTATACTCTTCCACTGACAAAGATTGCGGTACGTGGTAGATGTCCACATCTCAATAGAATTATACTTTAAGTGGCATTTGTGATTTCCTCGTTATGTAAGGTTTATCTGTCAATATAGCTCATAGCAATATAGCTCATTGGTGATGGCATAGTTCACGTTGAATACAATGATTGGAGAAAAACAATTACGCTGGTGTTTATATGTCCCGTCATGCTTTGCCTCATGATGATATACAATGGCACAAATGGCGTGGTGATATTTAGAAGCGCCATAAACATGGTGAGTATGCTTGTCAGGAACAAATACGACGTATCTGACGAAGTAACTAGCATGTTTTAATGATTTACGAGTAGATTGCTGCTCCTGGTAATATAAAAATGGGTACTGTTGCAATCTAATAATCTGCGTACAGTATAAAGTGCCCTTACAAATTCTACATTATAAAATACAGTTTTAGAAGCACAATTTTTCATGATAAAAATACTTTTGTCGAAGAAAAATATATAAATTAATATGAATAATATATGTTCTATTGCATTTTCATATTCGAACACCGCTTAGAAAACTACATGACATGCATGAAGGACGTGTCTCCACTGATGTGAAAATGTATCTTGGGAATTTCGTCGGATTTGCATCTGAGTGGACACTGTCTGGATTGAATGTTCAAAATAACATATCTCGCAAATTAAATATGAATATATATTAAATATAAACATCAGATACAGGACACAATGTCCAATTTCGCCTCACTAACTTACATACAATTCGTACGATTACTCATCCCATATAATAGTCTGTTTTAAAATTGTTTTACTTGTGCTGCCAACGGTATTTTCTTTATACTGTATTTCCACAATTTATGATATCAGTTAAAATATACACAAGAACACTTGCCTCGGGTTACATTCATACTCTGTAGATCCACTCTTTTGGAACAACTTGAAACTCCCGTCAAAAAAACAAAATGTTATTATTCCGGTAGCTATGCGCATGCGCGAGATGTACCATGGGTAATATCTAGCACGTTTCCGGTATCTAGAGTACAGACACGTGTACTTTACTAAAATATATCCTTTCCCTTTCTGAATTCCCGCCGCCATTGTTACTAGAATGCGTGTTGGGTAAATGAAGTGTTATAGAGTAATTATCACTCCACTTTTCAAATAAGATATATCACGATGTTATTATAGGTAGACGCAAATTTGGAGTAAATTATACATTTGTTTTTTCAGTATCAACAATTCAAAGTAGTTGGCGTACATCTCTTATTACTTTTTAATTACGAATAGTTGATAGTTGATATTTTGTAACTTGATGTAACACTAGACATTGTTCTGAAATAAATACAACTTATTTAAGTTAGTCCTTGACAGTGGAACGTATTGTATGAATTATTTTGTGTAAAAAATAACAAATTAATATTTATGTACTTAGAGCATGCACGACAAAGGGGCGCTTGATGGCACATGTAAATTACGTGTTTTGGACGTGAAAATACCAACCGTACGGATCCTTGCAGTCAATATTAGGTTAACGCTACATCAAATGATTTTTCGGGCTTTACGATTTACCTTGAGTAGCACCCACTGAGCTGCTGTTAGTGCATATTATATTATATTGCATTGTAGCAGAACGTAATAATCGGTAGGCAATTGTATCGAGGTCAACCATGGTACTCCAGTTACGGTATGTACCAGTTGAATGAAGCCTGATTCAATTACAATTGTATTGTCGGAATTTGGTCTTCGACATGTCAAGAAATATTTGTTTTGTAAAAAAAAAGCATCAGCTACGTTATTCGCAATATTTCGGCCAAAAGGTGAAAGGTGAACATCATCGATAAGATTATTCATCGATTTCACCTGACTCCAAAGTTGTTTCCTGTGTTAGACATTATAAACCATTGAATTCATTGGGCATGTTACCACTGTGTCGGAGGGTTCTTGAACATCGAACATTACGTAATTCTAAGGTTAGATGTGTTTAGCGCTGACCCGAACAGCAGAATTCGAACAGCAATGCATATTTTATTGAAGACAAATGACAACATAATCAGGAAAAGTTACGCCAGCTAGTCGAACATTGAACACAGATATACACTAAACACAGTTGGTGTACAAAATAGTATGAAAATAACATATTGTATTTGTTCAGTAAATGCTATCATTGTTACATATGGCAGAGAAATATCTCAACATTTAGCAGTGTGACGTAGGACGAAAATATTATATTAAGTGTTTACTGGGTGTTTATAGTCGTCAGGGGGTGTCATGAAATTGAGGTTCTATTATTTGTTTTTAATGACGAAACTAATTCACTTCCTATTGTCAGTTTATGTACAATATTTGATTGGCAGATTGCAAATAAAGTCCTCATACAGTTGACTAATACTAAGATAAGTAAATTAATTATGTCAATGTTATATGTTCAAAAATACGCGCACATATAAAAAACGAGCAGCATTCTAGCCTAATGTAACCAGTTTATCGGTTATCTGGTTATCTGTAGTATTTGATTGAATCAACTCACAGTATGTTGACAAAACTTACGTTATGACAGTCAGTAAATTAAAATACTTATTCGCTACAGGCAGCTAGTAAAAGAAAATAATTGTATTTCAATACATAAGATAGTCAGTATTAGTCCTATAATGTTGGTTTCCAGAAAGTTCATATATTCCCCTGAATTGATTATGTTGTACTGGATTCTGTTTGTCTTCTTTGTTTTTTTCAGAAATCTAGCGCTACGATTACCGTTTTCGTATATTTACAACTGCGCTCCATTCATCTAGTATAATATGAGGTTTACAAACATCAGGTACGTTTGCATGTCTTGCCAGTGAATTTATTATGTATGTCAGTGGTAAATTCCGAAAAAAGCTACGATATGGGGACAATCATATAAATTGCAATTGCCAACTCTGTACAAGTCAATCGAAGAATCATCGTTACTAATCTACCAATGGTTAACTGTAAGAGAAATAGCTAATTCTGAGTGCTATTTCCCGTATTTAAGGTTTACATAGGGGCGATATATCTTAAATTCCTTTACTGGTAAATCTACTAATATTCGACAGAAAGCTTTGCGAACGTAGTAAAAGTAATTCTCAGTCTATATGAGCTTCACTCAAACTGGAGAGTACTCAAGCAATGTCAAACCGTCAGTAGTTGAACGGATGGATAGCTTCAAAATGAACACATTGTATATTATGTAACGTAGACCTGAAACAACTCTGATTGAACGTGCACAATATCGAATGGACGACTGATATATGTTACAAGAGATGATTGGAATCATTCTTTCACTGAATAGTACGAATGTACATGTTGCAGGCATTTCGAGAATAGTCTACAATTTTACTCTTATTGATATGTGTGTTGTCCGACTACTCATTCATATCCGAACATATAATAATGGTAAACTGCAATTTGTTTATTCTGAGTTTAAGAACAGGTCCCCAATACGTGTTCTTCCTCAACAGAGAAAGCTGCGTCATTCCGTACATTTTATAGTGGTACTATAATCCTAGTCTAGCAAATTTGATGAATTCACTTATATACAACTCGTTTTAATGTTGATACAAACTGCGCCTCAATATCTACCCGTATAGACGATAACGGTCAGTATTGAAGAAGTTAAACTAAGCGACCTTTCTATGAGGGAGGCCATCACTTGAATGAAGAGTATGCCTCTTAAATTAGACAACTGAATGTCTATTCAAGTTTCCTTGTAGTGAATATTTCATTTCAGATACGAGATACATTTAAAGCAAGTGGCGGTGAGCGTATGTGCGTGCGAATAACGAGAGAGTCCATTACGGATATATGTTAAATATTCATGCCAGACCAAACGTATTGCCCTCTCATCATTTTTCTTGTTCAAGTCATTGGATGTATAGCCGTTCTTATCATGCTGTACAAGCTGTACACGGGATTTGTACTGTCACAATATAATTTGTAAAAGCATATATATATATATAAATATATATAAATATATATATTTGTAGTGTAATTTTAAATATTTTAAATATAGACTACCCAAGGACGCAATATACTAGTATATCTTACTAATATAGACTTCTGTTGATATCAGTGGACTCCGGAGAAGACCTCAAAAGACAAAACTGAACCAGGAAATCGTTTTTGATGGAATGTACGTGTACAAACATAATCTAGAAGCAGATCACGAAACTGAAGGTGTTTATGAACATCACTCTTTATATCGGTGAGAAAACGTTACGCGAAATTCTCGAATTTATCACAATTTATATAATTAATTATGTAATTGTAATTGCACACACGCTCCGGTAGGACAAGGCGAGTTTGTACTTGTTAATATACTCATGGATAACGAGAACTATTCAACAGCATGACGCCAATCTAATGCACGCAACTGTATGTTTATATACGGCATTATGTAATAAAACACTAAAATAAAGACACGCCACGCCGGCAATCTCAGTATGTTGAACACTTAGGTTTACTTACTGGCATGAGAATGTAGCAGTATGAATCAGTGTCAGTATACACTAGTATGTTTGTTTGTTCGTTATTACAAGTTGATGTTTGATAACTCTGAATGCCACACTGTAGTGCGACATTATCTCAAATATGACACGCTCGGGTTTGATGTAGATTGCAATAGCGTGGTTATCTATAATGGTTTCGGTAGACATAACGTATATCATTTAAATTGTCCATGCTATTATTACCTTAAAATGGGAATACACGACATATGCCATGCAGCACTAACCTCTCTGAACTTGAAATGAAAATGTCAATTTATCACGTGATAAACGGAGAGAAAGCATGTTGAATTATAGTAGTCACTCACAACGTTCGTAACCATGGAAACCGTGTCAGCGTTAGCTCTCACGGCGACAATGGCAATTATTGTTGGTTATTCAAATTGTGGTTTGCCACTTTTAGAGGGTCTGCAATACTCGTCTTTTTGACATGTCAATTCAAAATTCAGTTCACTCTGTAATTGGCATGTCAAACTTTGACTCTGTCTTGATTTCCAGAAAGAATCTTGATTTTAACTTTTGGTTTACTTTAACGTTGACGTTGATATTATGACGGGTGTTACTTGAATAGTGTTATCATGCCAGGCTGCATATTAATGCATAATTAACGAAGAAATATATTAATTAAAATATCAGATAAGAGTATACTCACAAGCACACGATGTGAGCACGTCACCCATATCACATGTATTCTCAATTCTCCTATCGGGATTATCACGACAATTCTTGAAACAGTGCATACGATCGACAAACTTGAATGAAACGTGTAATTTCAGAGACGATTATATTCACCCCCGTGAAAGATAGGAATGACGGAAGACCCGTAAGTAGATACATGTAAATGTCGGTTGAATTCAGCGGCGTATGTTATATCGAGATGGTCTCGCGCATATTAGACCGGAAGTTAGGATGCGACGTGATTTGACAAAGCAATTTCACATAACATAATCGACCTTTCACTCATGAAACGTCACGTGACTCGTGTGTGGACAAGCACATTCTGAGACATCGTACAGGAAAGTTTTTTGAGTGTCTGTGACTGAAAATTGTTCTATTCTGGCCTAATAAACAGGACGTTTTTCGACATTAATTCTTACGCCGGAACTGCGTCTGCGTTTGGCGTGGCATTATCCAGTGATACACAGCCAATCAGACAAATGAGGCAGGTTAAGAGACGCCAGACATGTCATCGTATCGCTTAGACCTCCGCCATACTGAGAAATTCAGATGCGAATTATTTTTGTACATTTGATGTTTTTCCACGATGGCCTGCCTTTCTAGTTTCACGGTATCGCACCAATAAATTAATAAGTATTCTTAGGTATCATCGTGATTTACATCGGCATATGCAACAACTCTTTTGGAAATCAAAACATCTCATTACTTCCGGCACATTATTTAACCATGACCCCCCCTCTCTCTCTCATTTTCAAGAATTCATTCAGAACCATGACCTTTCCTAACATTCCCATCAAATCTTCATTCATCGAGTCATGTTTCTTTTCAATAAATATATACACGACTACAAAGACATGCACATTTGCACTAATTTCATAAGTACCGCATATATATTACGTATACTGAACCTCGTCAACGGATTTAAAAGTATATAGTATACATTTGTCTACATATTCACTATATCTGTTTGGTTTAAAAATGTTCTAGTTGAAATGATGTAGGTTGATTATAAAATGCGTATTTAGTTTAGTATTGGTCAATGTTAGTGTTGTCGAGTTTGTTCTACATATATGTAACAAAATCTTCATTCGTGTCGCGATGTAACATCACAAACCTGTTCCTATTACATTATCCCCGTAATCGTACCTAGAAAAACGGTAATGAAAGCTCACTGTTTGTTATAGTAAAAATTATGATTATAAAATATTTTTAATGAATATCACTGCATTCAATTAATAATCCTAAGACATGTGACGTAGAGGATCATGGGTACTAACTACCTTCTAAACTATGCTGGTACTGTGAAATTATGGAATAGAAGCAAAGTGGTTGGTTCCTTGAATCTCAGGACGTGCAAAAAACATCTACATATGTTTGAAATAACCGCACGTAACTGGCAGTACTTTTACCACAATACTCACGACATTGTTAACGTTACTAATTAGGTTTCATGTCACTAGAGAATTATTCGGTAGTTTTTGTTAACAATGTATTCCCTGATTGGTGAATTGCCAATCTTCTAAATTAAATCACATTCCAATGGCCTCGTTATCGTCTTCGCTTGAATGCATTTCCGTTCCGTACTTTTAGCCGTCCGCGTACGAGCAGCTGAGGTTAAATGCTTCCTTCCACCGGTCGCCATAGCGATTCAGTACGTTGCATTTTAACTGTGCCCTTAGTGCTTTACTTGTATGTTTCCTTAAAGTCGGGGCACTAAGTGTATTCTGTTGCACGTGTTTTCCGAAAAGCACTATTACAATAGTTTATTTCTAAGTAGGATTTTGTAATTGTATCCAGACACGGATAAAATATTACGAAAGGCCATTTACTGTCAATAAGAACAAACTGTCGCCAAAAATGCCATCCGATAATCAAACCATCCTAAAAATAAGTTGTTACAAAAATCGCGTTCTTTCTTCTCAATGCAAATGATGTCTGTAAAAACACGACTTAGAAATACAACGTGGACAGAATAGCATGCCAGCTGCATGCATGCCACGAGTTTGTAGGCACGTGTTATGCACAGGGCTATCAAGTGTTTCTACAGTCAACACGTACAAAACACTCACGCTATTGAGTCTTCCGTTGTAGATTTAATAAATATACACGACATGACGTAATATGTGTGTTTGCGTTAATCTTGTATTTGGAAACATGGTCGGCTTCTTGGTGGCATATCCACAACTACAGTGAATAAGTGTTGTCAACCCTAAACACGATTTCTATAGTTTTACGGTTAGCGTAATACTCATCATTCGCGTGATCAATGTAATCTTGTAATACGAATATAAATTGTTACTGAGGCCATATCTGATCTGTCGATTTTCAGTAATTAATCGAACCCTGAACTTTTATATCACCTTGTACAATGAAAACAATAAATACCAATAAACCGCAATAAACACTTGTACATGATACTTAACCATGATGAGGAATACATGTCATGGGCGACTTCCTGCTTTCTGTTTTAATCTGTATCAAATTCATGTACTACGAATGAACAGTCTTTTAGCCTACGCATGCGCACATATGCCTACAAGACATCGCAATTTTGTTTTTAAATCTATATTTCATAGATTTATGTGCTGGATTTATGTAACGGCAATTATTATTATTGCATAGTCCTAGGAGATCTCTCTATATATAATATTTTAAAACTGCATGACGCGTTTTTTTTTACATATTTAAGAGGTATATGTGCGTATCTAACTTGAAAGCCGCCCATCGTTAAGTCTGAGCAACAAACACTCTTCAATTTACGAGCATTAATCGAAAAATCTAAAAATAATTGTTCATTTGAATGAATAAAGCAGTTTTCGATTGCGTTAGCCCTGCCTTTTTTCGATCTTCAACATTGTTTCCTGTGTAAACCTCGGCACTAGTCGGTTGATTCTGTCTTTAAATGAAAAATAGACTTACGTTTTCATGCTTTGAAATTATTTTGAATTTATAAAAGACACCAATTTATTGAGCGGGATTGTACGTAATTTCTAAGAGTTGGCTATTTGATAGCTACTTTGTACTGCCACAGTAGCGAGCTTCATGTTGAATTTGGTTTACCAATTAAATATATTTTATTGAACATTTTGTTCGAAAACTTAAAAATCGATTTCAGTAAATTGAAATCATTTCCGTTTCGCATTTCCAGGATTGAACAGTTAAAATGTACATCCATTAAGGCTCAACGATTACTATCCGGCGAGGCGCGTGACATTACGAAACAACAGTAGGATTTTTATCCGTGTTTATTTTTGGATAGAGAATCATCAATGTTGTTAAGTAACCACTATACTAAAAATAGAACACCAACCATTATTCATCAAACCATCGCTCCTCCACTCTATATGTTCAATGTGTGTGAATACGTCCCCTGCTTCACCACCACAACGACACCATGTTGATAATATCAAACTTATTCGTTTATTTCGCTTGACGTCCCAAATTTTGTGTGCAGACTGATATTCCATGAACGAATATGTGCGTATGGCTAGATTTGTCATCGCGACATTTCGCCTATAACTATACTTGACACACATTATGACACACATTATAACACCCCCTACCGAAGAACATGAGATAGATACAATCGTCCAGCAATTACTGGGTACTACAGTGCAGCTACGTACTACGTAAATAGCAACCATTGAGAATACCTCTTTGCTTTGAAAAGATTTGCGTTTAATGAAGACAGTTTTTTTCATGAATATGAAAGTGAAATACGCTGCTTAATTGGAAGGTCATGCCCTTTCAGTGTCTACCTTTTGTCATCAGTGTCGAAAATATACAATATGGACACAGGCGTAGACAACAACCGAAGAGCAGAATCCTTACTTTAAAAAAAAGATACTTACGAATTGGAAAAATCTGTGCAATTCTTAAAACTGTGAGACTTGGATCTAAGAGTATGCTTTTTGAGTGATGAATAATGATTGCACTCAGGGAACTGAAAACATGCTAGCCAGTATGTACCAGCCAATATGTGACATTTAAACTAACGATTTTGTGAATTATACGTGATGCCTAGGTAGATAAAGACACTGTGAAATATGGGTAGGATAATTAGATGCTTATCTAAAAAAACCTATAGGTAGAATAACCTCTACGAGCAGTATGCATTACCACGATGACACGCATACAAGAGGTCCTACCAAATATTTAACATGGTTACACATTTTTGACTGACCTCTCTCTCTCTCTCAATTATTCTTTTAGATAAGCAATTGTGTATATGACATGGCCTTAGTATTTCCATTTGATATCGTTGTTGATTGTTCAGGTATTAAATAGCGGAATTAAGGGGAACAATCACACGACTATTAAATTAGGTGTAAGGATTTATTTTCTATTTTCAGAAGGTAAACTCTATATCAAGGTTACGCTACTGTAATCTCGTTCACAACCTGGGTAAGTACGCAATCTGTTTTATTATTAGTGTCGCCCTTACAAAGAGCACTAATCCTCTAGAAAACACACGTTAGTGAAATAAATCATTGTAGTAGTTCTCAACTTTTAATAGGTGTGCCAGCAAGATTTTTTAATATAAAGTAAACTATGATTTGCTTTCTATCGTCATCTTCACAGCGAACTAATAGTTCTGTCGCGGCGAGTTGCATAACACACGCTCCTACTTCAAATATGTAAGTGATATTTCGCATTGGTGATTTCAACTACGGAGAGTTATCGTTTACGTTATGGTATCGTACTCTGCGATGACATGACATTATACACACATCCGTAGAGAAACCGTGACGCTGTGCGAGTAGCGGAACTCATTCAGACGTCAATTGAAAGGCTGTTTCGACAACATTAACGAAGTGGTAAGGCATGACATAAAAGAACACTTTCATGTGAATGTATGAGTCAAATTGAGTTTCTCCGAAGATTATTTCCCGCTGCTTGAAGGCGTCTAACAGAATCCGAAATCAATTATTTGACATTGTAGATATTTGTAAACCACTCTGACAAACACATTTCCACTTGTACAAACTAAGTTAATCGAAGATGCTGAAAAGAGGGCGTTGCCATAGCGATCAAACAACTCTCAGTTTTAAAAAAAGAAGTGCTATGTAGTCTATAGTAAGTGAGTAAGAGTAATTATCAGTGCAATGACATGGGCACTCAGTCAGGTTCAAGTTGTTTTATTTTACAGGCGATTTGTGTTTGTGATTTTTATATTCCTTAGTTATGTGGTACAAAGTGTTGCGGGGGTGGTTGAGTTCTGCAAAATAACAATTTTAATCGAAACGAAAAAAAAGCATAGCATTTTTAGTAATCTATATTTGTAACAATATTGAATGAATTTAGTGCAGCGCCATATTGGATTCAGAGAGAATCAATCTTCGTCGCTTGCAATGGGGTGTATAGAAAGTTTGACACAATGCCGGAAATAATGCGTGATATTGCTATTTGTTTATATTTTGAGCGAGTAGTGCGAATAAAATTGTTAAAACTGAGTCACACATTATCTCCGATATTAGCCGCGAAAGGCCTCTTTGTCATGTGTGTGACTGTATCAATAAGAAAACTGGCAATGAGTCAATGACAGCAGTGGAAAGCATGGTGCACGTAATTGTTTTAGTTGTGGAATATAAGCTAATGTAGAAATTTGCTATACCGAATTACTCAAAATAGATCTTGAATTAGTGAATGTTAAATGTTCTCTGGTTTCTGGCAAAGTACCGAGTACATTTCAATCTCAAATTAGTTTCGATGTGAATATAGATCGTTATCAAGTGCTACAAAATGATAAAAACTTATCAGTATCGCACTGGAAATTCAATTCAACTATTAGTGGATATGTAGAAATAACATACCATACTCGATATCAAAAACCTTATTCATAACAATCTGGAACTTCAAGTTAAGTTTTGTACGGTGTTAGACATAATAATCACTCGGACAAAAAAGACCATGTGACCGTCCGTCACGTTCATAAAACGTTCATTTCAAATGTTGCCAGCAGGATTTTTCTTTTTTGTAAAATTTAAAAGAGTTGTTTTCCTACTTTCGCACGTACAACGCACACATTATCGGTATACGTTCTTTACACAGAGTTGTTAATTGAATAACATACATGCTCCAAAGTACTAATTTGTTTATACATATATAGTCACTAAACACACAAGATGCACATGACATTGTTTATATTGATTCGTTAGTATATTTAAACATATGAATATTTTGATGATGTGTTGATTACTAATATGTTTCCTTTTTTCTTGACAACCTCTTGTTTCACGTCATATTCTATATATATTCTATATAGTCAAAGGTGTTTTTTCTCTCAAATAATGCCATGTGTTTGTGGTTTCAGTACCTGTACAATTTATCAACATTCAATGGAGTGTTGAAATAACTGAAAATATGATTTCGAGCCTCAAAAGCATACTATACAAAACTATTGGTTCACACGGTTAGGATAATCTATTTTGTAGGTTTTCTGTTTAACATAAATTCATGGAGTGTCGTCTAGAAAGCACAACCTGTCGATACAAATTCTTCACATACCTCTCTTTGCCTTTTTTAAAATGCTACAAAAAAAGTACGCCGTAACAGGGCTGAATTGCAGACTACGCATTAAATTAGAACATTTAAAATGTAAAAAAGTGTTTTGATGGTAGGAAATAAAAAAATGAAATATAAATTTGATTACCTCACATGTTATTAAGTTTAACGTCATTTAACATAAATCATTTAAATTTCCAGTAATATTTATTATCCATGCATTTCCCGCATTCCAAATTGATCGATGTTTTCGATAATGTAGATTTTAGAAATTGACGTCACAAAAGCCGCTGTTATAACACATGAGTTATTCTGGGAATATTTTTTAAAAACTACGTCATGTTACATGTCACCAACAATTTGATTTCACTCAACTTTCCACTGCCAACAGTTATGTTTACTCATTATCATCAATGAGAATAATCGATATGTATTCATCTTAACTATATATTGGTAGTTGTGAGTCATTTAATGCAATTACAAACAAACGAAAATATATACATTACAGCAATAAAAATAGGATTGGAACTCGTGATCGAGGCAGACGTGCTCCTCATCACGCCACAGACATCGTCCTGAAAAGAAGAAATTCCAAATGGCATATAATTAGCAAGGTCACACAGTGACTAGTTGTTAATTCACAAGCCGAATCTCACAGGTATACAAAAACGTATAGTATATAATGATATGATATTCTTTGTCTAATTCTAACCTTGTACAGTTAAGTTTATCCTTTGGGCAATTATGTCCACCAGCAAAGACAATAAAATAATTATTTTGATTCATCAATTGTAATTATTACATGCAAGACAAAAACACGTTGCAATGTCACTATCGGTTAGTTGCTACACAGATATGATAAATATGTCATTATTTTCTCATTTTGCAGCCATCTCAAAAGTTTATTAATACCGTCGGTTGTGCCATATCCTGTACTTTCTTTGCTTTGATTGGGTATTCTCTGTAGATTTTGATTTTATAATATGGTTGCCATTATATAATTAGACTGTTTGTATCGAAACTTTGGATGCAAACGAATCGTTGCTTTCAATTCTTCGATCATTGTATGAATTATTTATCTCATAATTTTCTGTATTTTTAGCTATATCGATCGCAAACTATGAGTCAATTATAGGTAATAATAATATATCAATAGTTTTGTTTGCGTGTTTTCCTGGCAATTGTCGTTGTTTGTGATGAGCGACTTGTCAATATATTGGGCCATATTTTAATTCTGATTGAAAGACTGCTTCTTGTCTGAAATGCGCATCGTGGTTCAACTTCTGATTGACTACATTCCATTGAATATCATGTGAATTTCTGGCCCATGATGCACCATAAAATAATAATACATATGTGATTAATCTGTGCAGGAAATCCAAAGAAATAGAAACACTGTTTGACTGTCGAAATAAAAAAAATAAGTAGAACTTTCAAAATCAATAATTTGTCTCTGTCAATTCAGACTAGTAGACGTCAATAAAAAGAACATGTCAGCTTTAATTAAAAATCGACACAAAAACGCAGGATACAAATTGTAAGATTGGTAACAACATCTGCCAATCAAAATGATCAATATGACGTCATAAATGAAACAGATACCCACTTAGCAGTTTGGATGTTCTCATTTCACGCACGTGCCACGTCATTGGTTGTACTTTGAAGAGTGATCGTGACGTCGATTGCTTTTATGAAAAGGCAAATAAAAAAAAAATCATAAAGTAGGAATAGGATTTCACTATTGATGTATAAGACACAAAGATAAAAACAAACCACTGGCGTTTGTCAAGGAGACCAGTGAGAGGAGATTAAAGGATAATGCATGGCTTGTGGGCAATTGGTTTGACCTAATCAATTTCACTGTGATTTTACGCATTAACAGCAGTTTGACCACACGTGGTCGATCTCGTCCCACATTTCCTAAGTAAGCACAAATAAACAAAAATCGGAACCTTGGTGATGCTAAATTAACAGTTTTAATCAGTGCATACTGGTACACCGATTTTTTAGAATTATGTAATCAATGCAAAATAAAAATTCAAAGGGTTTTAACATGAAATATTAATAACTTATATCTTTAACATAACTAGCTTCTATACTTGTAACTACTTTTTCTAACAATCATGTACACCTTTATTTCAGTATGAGTGAGCGAGGCAGTGTGTATGTTTTTTTTAAATGTAGTATTAAAAAATCAATATTATAGACCAGTTCGTCTATGTTGGTAGGTATATATCGATGCAGTTATATGTAAATTTTTAACTTTGTGGGTTAATATGATTAATTAGATTCCATATATTATGAGGATATTACGAAGATACCTCAAAGTATGCATGAGGACAGTACAGCGAGAGTATCGACCGACGCGCAGCGGAGGTCGATGCGACGGCGTACTGTCTGAGTGCATACTGTGAGGTAGCCTCGTAATAAACTTATTATTATAAATCTGTGTAGGTCAGTGCGTATTCATGGATATTATGGTTTGCATATATACCATAACTCGCTGTATAGGTCAAGGCTCTTATTTTATTTTTGGTAAATGAGATCAAAGATGACCTCTAAATTACGGGAATGTTGAATTAAATTAAGGTCTTGACATTCAGCCATGATGCCAATAGTTCAATCGCATTACATTTACCAATCACTGAAATTACTTCTCAGGAGGAACGCTTGAAATTTCATCTCACGAAGTCGGTCTGTGCGCACATAGCGGCCGAGTAGTCCCCCATATGCTTGACACAATGCCCTTAGGTTCTGATTCTTGTTTAGATCAACTGTTTATCTTCGTGCAAATACAAACTCTTTTGGGTAACACTGAGTGACACAATTACCCTGCACAATATACACGTTTTTTCTAAAGTCTATTAATTTTGGTGGATGAGTGGAATTGTGGTAGTTTCAGATATCAGCTGAAATGTACCAAAATGAGTTATAAAGGCACACTTTTCAATTTTCTAATAACCATTTCTAATTTTCCCAAACTCAACTTGCATGTGTTTCACCCAAGTCAAGCGTTCATTTGTGTAATGCCACTGATTGAATTTACTTCTCAAATCGAACATATTTATATATTTCTTACTTGTTTATAAAGTCTAAAATATCAAATTCATTAAATGGATATTACTACACTTGTTTAATAACTCTGATATTCTATGATTACTCATAAGTAATCCTCAACGCAAACCATGCTCATCCAGGATATGTCGACTTGCAATGTGAATGTTCAACATTCTTCTTCAGTATTTAAGTTGGTTAAAAGTTCTCCTATCACCAAGGCAGCAATTCATAGTGCTGTTTATTGTTAGCCATGTCTGACTTTTTTCATTTACATCTGATAAAAAGGAAAACCCGGATATTGAGAATAAATTTGCAACCAATACCATAACTATTGAATCGAGTAAATTACTCAACAACGCCATACCAAAACAGTAGGTTTATATCTATAAACTCACAATTTCGAGGGAGTGTTTCGGACTTATACCACGAAAAAAAAGTTGAATGATTCAACAAATCGGTATATTATTAGACAATTAAATATGTTTACATGGTGATATAAGGTACTAAAACAAAAAAAATAATAAACCTGTCATTTTGTTTTGAAAAATACGTATTTCGCTGAAAATCTTTTTACTGACTTTGAAACAATAAAACGTAAGTTAGACATTGCTGAAAATGATATATATTAAATTTTGGATTTATTTAAAGGTATACAAAAAATAGAGCTGTGTTCACACATTCTTAATCCTTGGCTGTGTTTTTGGTATTTTTGACCAAATCGACACTTTTATTGTGGTATCAAATATTATACCATCAATATTTTCAATCATGAACATATAGCAACCATACAAAAATAGAAGGGGAGTATGTAGTTTAGAATCAGCCTTTTTTGAGCAAAATATATCCGTTATTGTCGTCCGTCGCATTATCTTAATTTGTGTATGTGACGTGTATTTTGCTCATTTGTTGGTGTAACATGGTGGATGACGTAAATTGCCAAAACCACTGCTGTTATGTATGTATGTTGATAATAGCAGGAGGCCGAGCGTCCAAAATTGATTATTGATTTAAAACCGAATATGAATAATCTTTACACAGTTAAATTCCTAATAATACCGATTCGTTAATTTTCTCGCAAAAGATTGACAATGTTCTCCATAGGAGTTTTGCGTTACAAAGTGACGCCGAGAGCGACCATGTATGGGCATGATATTGTCTCGTGTTTGACAGAAGACGATCTGTCATAGTAGAGTCACGCACACATCAATACTCCGGTCCACTGCATGTGATCTCGCTTCTCTCCAGTCAAGCCAGGCAGAAAATTGCCGATCGCTTGACGTCCTCTAAAAGCATTTGCTTCTGCAATTTCCGAAAAAATTGTTGTAATTTTCCATTTTCACTTGAAGGCTGCCTTTAATAAACGCGGTAAAAAATGAGTTGTTACCTAGGTTACGAGTCTTTGTTGTAATAACTTTGATTGTTGCTAAGAGACTACCTTCTCATTAGTTAGAGAACCCTTCTCCTAATCCGTATTCTTGTTGAACTAAGGATTCGGGACTTTATCTAGTCATGTATTCTCCTAACGATTATAAGATAGTTCAGCTGAATCATCATGGTTCGATAGCATCGCTGAAGTGTACTACACATAAAGATTCTATGATAGTTACGTTCGTTGACGTCACTGTGACGTTTGGTGTCTTTCTTCTGTATCTTAGATTATCAGCGTCCAGGTTCCTTTTCTAAGTGCTCGCTTGCGAGCGAGTTTAAAGAACCAGATATTTGTCAGAACGTTTCAGCTGTTCGGGAAATAGAGCTGAGTCAACTAACTAAAATAACTGACTGAGGATTGAAGCTGCTTGAATTAAAATGTGAATGGCGCAATTTGTGGTGTATCATATAAGAGCTCAGACAAATTATTATAATTCGAACTCACGACCACGGCAAAGCACCCTGTCACTGTAAATACTGTCAAACAATCATTAACATACAGCAACAAACATAGTCATAGACAAAAAATAAGATTATGAAATAACGAAATGACAGTTGAAAATCGCTACGTTACGTACGTTCGCATTCCCGGAATCCATATGCATTTTGTTGTAAATAGTTTCCAACTTGGTCTAAAACACGTGTTCGAATATTGTATTTATATGTTTACTCATACAGTATACGTCGCCTGGTATCGAATCCATTCAACGTGATTACTACGGCGCTTTGAGAGCGGTATGGTAAAATTCGCGGAATTCAAAGCTTTTGCGTCCATTGCTCTGTAAAAACGAGTATTGAACAACCTCGTATGAACGTATTTTCTATCCTGGAATAATATGCTCTAAGATTTACGTTTTACTGTGTTAATGTTCGAGTGAATCAGAAAAATGTGTAATGAAAGCAAGACAAAACAAATAAACAGATATTGATGTTCGTAGTTTTAACACACTGTAAAATCTCGTACAGTGCCCGTACTCACAGTCGAACTAAAACATGAACACCGCCAGGTCCAAACCACGTACATACCGGTGACGTCACATGTTTGATAGGCGCAACGGAGCGGTAAAACGCAATCTCGTCGAATCATCATTCGAATGTCACAGGTTAGGTCAAATTGGTTCCAACTTGTCACATTTCAGGCATTAACTTTTAAACTCTATTTCTCATAACACACTGCCATAAAATAAAAAAATATATTACTCCTGACGTGTTTCGTGGAATATTTAAAGATGTGAGTGACCTAACATGTATAAGACAATTTCATGTTGGCACGTGACAGTTGAATTAGGTAATATTCCCTCCCACTAAACGATATACCACTATTCATGGCGTATGGATTACAATTACAAGGGGTATATCCGCTATATAGTTATAAAACTACACAGGACAATCTGTAACGAGCAGCAGGTAAATTCTAATGTGCCATAGTTCGTAATGTGTTCGTTTTCAAATTGTTTTTGCGGAGACTGGAATAGATACCATAATAATACGTACTGTATTAAATATCAAGCTAGTTATGACAACAACAGATTAAATTCGTTTTGCTAATTTGTTTTCGTTTTGACAGCATAAAACTAAATTTTACCCAATTCTAATTTATACTGATTTAGTTTTTTTCTATTCATATTATGTTACGTAACGTAACTTTGCAGAACATAACCGGTATAAGTAGTACCTTACGGTACATTATTTACCAATTCAAAATAATGTATTCATGTCACAGGCACCAGTAATATATTATGATTGTAGTGTGTGCCTCATATCAGGGAGGTTGCGGGCTCGACCTCATCAGCCCGACTGATCAATCAACAGTATAAATCTACATACATTTTATAGCACACGATTGAACCGTCAATCCTGTGTACTATTCCTGTCATCACTAAACGCTAATAAACCAGTGTAGCCTTCATAGGCGTCAGGGCTTCCAAATCTGTAATGGGCTATTTTTTTTACAAATAGTTGAACATATCTAGACAATATACATAAATATGTGCTAAAACTACCTTGTTTTTATAGTAGTCTCAGAAGAAACTTAACAATTATAATTACGCCTTTATTTACTAATGATTCCCCAGAAGTTATTTTATAATTGGAAGAAGACAAACCAATTCCCGCTGGGCGTATAAATCATTCACATTTCAACCATTAATGAGCTGTGAGCATATTCCAATTATAATACATTTTTTAAAGTGGTGTATATTTCATGTCTTATTACACAATTCTAACTTATACAGTCTCAGATGAAGGCCGCGTTATATCCCTCGGCGATATCACGACGAATCCATTTCGAGTGGCAATACGAAACATCTTGTACGCAAAGTAGTATGTAACTCATCTTTGTGTTTTTTTCGACGCTGAGGGCGGTGTGCTAATAGTGGATTTTAAAATAGAAGAGGGCGTTTGTGTTACGATATCATATAATGAGGTAAAATGTCGTCAGTAAAAAAATCTTCATATGCATATGTGCCAACCAAGTCTGTTTACAAATACCTCGTTACACAGCTAGTGAATGAATCTCGGCCAGTGGAATTGGCCTTCCCATTGAGTCTGTGGCACACTCACCCAGGGTAGGGGTCGACTCTTTGGATGTTCAGCCTAAGGTAGGATTTGAACTTTGGTCTACCGATCATGAGTCTTATGCGACAACCACTATACTACCAGTGACCGGTAGACTGAATTCTTAAGTATACCATTGGCTGAGGTGAAGAGATGGTTTAGTATAATACAGAGACAAATAAGTTTATTGTTACTGTTTTGACTTTGTTTGATTAAGTTTTTTTTCTCCGCGTAATTGACAAAAATGCTTCAAGTGGTTTATTTTCTTTCGTCTCTTTTTGTTAATTTAAGACTTTGAGTCTATTCAAAAACAGTACTATGTATTTGTATATCACTTATTAATATTATTATTTACTGTTTATTTCGTTCATTCTTTTCAAAGGGTCATGGACTAGACTAGTTCTTGGGAACTAGTTCTGTGATCCTCACTATAAGCAATTTATTTAAATATCAAAAAATATATATATTTAAAATTCAAATTATACACTTATTTACTTAATTTTATTTACTCATTTGTTTACATGTCAAATTCATTTGTATATTTTTATCTGTGTATATGTTTTATAGTGAAATTAAACTTCATCTTCATTTGTAAATATTTTCGATTTGTAACCTTATAGTGCCAATGTACAGCGCGCGTAAAATACGTTTTCCAAGCATCAACTACAATAAGTCGAGAAAAGACACGATAACGTCATTCACTTAGTTCAAATCATAACAGCGTTGTCTCTCCCCTACAAACTGTTAGATGGCTATATTCCTGTCATAATGGGATAGCCCTGCACTGCATCGACCGTACATTTAAGTCGCATACTACATTGAATGAATTATGTTTCTTGTGCGCAGGCGATCTATTTGGGTCTATGACAAATTCACCCCCGATCAGTTTCAAGTTTTTTTGAATTCAAGTTTCTGTAATCTTGTATCGGGATTTCCTCCCGGATATGACATATACCCAATATGTTGTAAGTAAGGAGTTCCAACATTATTACACTTCCTTCCTCAATAAATAGAAAATTAATACACAAATAGGGACCAGTGGTAAAGCTGTAAGCGCAGTAACTTTATTATAAATTTCGTCACAATCTGCAAATGTATTCATAACACACCCGTACACATCAGCAGTAATCAGTAGTCTCAACGAATTCAGTGACGAAAGAGTGAGTTGGAAACTTTCAAAAAATGAGTGAAAATGTATTGTGCACACCTAAACTTAGAGTTTGCGTGAATGCATCTAATTAACAGAATTAACCATTTTCAAGAAATAGAAAACGATCCGGTGGTTAAACCGTGAATTCAATAACCTTATTATAATCTTCGCCAAAAGAAGAACCGCCAGAACCTATCATCGCTTTCAATGGCTCAATGCGGGACGGCCTTATACACAATCAGTGGAAATAGAAACAAAGTTACGCCCATCTATAAAAAAAGGCGAAGAAAAGAACGCATCGAACTACAGGCCTATTACAGTAATTAAGTAAGGTTTTCAAAAGTTTATTTATAAGCTGCTTTATGCATATCTAGCAAGAATAAACTTTCTAAATGATTCTCAACCCGGTTTCAGATCTTCTCACTCTACGAACACTGTATTATGTGATGGCACTGCGTATGTTTTACAGTATATGATTAATGATATTTAACAAGTGTTTTGTTCGTAGATCTAAAGAAGGTGTTTGATAGAAATATACAGGCTTAGTGAAATAGAGAGTTAAAGATAGTGCGTACGCATGGTTTAGTGATTATATTACTAGTCGCCAACAGTCATATTGTATTAATGGCATAGTAATTCACCCACTAATTGTAGCCTATAGTCTGACTCAAGGATCTACACTAATTCCATTGTTATTTATGATTTATATTAATAAACTTCTTACAAAATTGTTATTTATGCACATAATTTTATTTTTCGCTTCCAAAATCATCCATAGGGTCGAACTATTAGTTCCGAGCAGAATCATATTCAAGATCGGCTGGATCTGAATAGGCTAACTTTTAATGTAAAAAATAACTCGCTCATCTAAGGCCGCTCAAGCAGTTGTAGTTTAACGCGTACATAACCATCACACACGTATGAGTGTGTTTCTATCTCCACGGCATAAAATCATTCAGATAAACGTACGTTTCGCTTTCCTGCACAGTTGTAAAAGCTAGTTCAAATTTGACTGAATTTTAGAGTCTTTACTTCAATTCCTTAGTGTTTTGTTTATGTTACTATATCTTTTCGCTGTTGTAAGTCCATGTATAATTATATTTCGTAATTATTTATAGTTACGTTGTATGTTTTTGTATTAGTATTTTTGTATATTTTTGGTATATGTTTTTATATAACAGGGCCCTTGTGGAAATCAGATCTAGTTCTTTCAAGGCTATCCTGTTTTGATTGATATTTTTTTCCAAACAAATAGACAAAAAGTCAACAGTGATTTCGTCCAAGGAAATATTACTTCAAATTAAAGAACACTGAACCAAATGATAAATGTTGAACTAATTTACATGAAAAGTACACGATGCAGCCGTGGTGTGCAGTTCGAAGGTCAGTTAATATGTGTACCAATGGCTATTCTTGAAAGTAAATATATTTAATAAAGATAGCTGATGAATTGGTGTCTTTGAATCGAGGTATGTGTACTAAAACAAACAATTATTATTCCAATGTCAAGTCAATAAGGATATAAAAACTACAAAAATATAATTTATAATGAGAAAAATAGCTATGGCGAAGTGAGGGAAAGGAATGGCTGATGAAAATGTAGACACAATAACATTATTATGTTGTGTGCCTGGTCTAAATCATAGTAATTCTGTTGAGCTGAATTGTGTACGTAACTGTTCTAATTCATTCTGAATATCTAAAACTTACAATATTGGCCAAACGATTGCCTTTACCACTGATTAAAGCGACTACAGTGATGATTATACCGACACTCTGAGTGCTAAAATGCTAAACGTACAATGACAAAAGGGAAATTCTATCACAATCTCAAAGGTGTGCATCGGAGCTGACATGGAACTATCAAGGATAATGGAACCCTATTATACTGCTGCATAAATGTTATTCATACAAACATGAAATTCAGTGAAATGTGACGATTAAACAACTTATTGTTTCTTAACCAGTCTCTCCTGTATTATAGTGTACTTGCAAGTAACTGATATAACTGACCCTAACTCTTTCTTTATCGGGATTTTGGTCGAAGTATCCAGCTCTACCCACTGTCTAGCATATTTTTCAACTATAATAAGTTCATAATGATTTTAAAATGTTGAATCCTGTTGACATAATAAGGAATACTGTGGAATACTGTTTAGATCATCAATAATAATTAGACCAATAGGGGAATAAAAATTTAATAATTATTAGGGCAGCCACAAGCAATTGCATTTTGGGAAAAACGTTTTCACTCCAATTACAGACAATGAATATGTCAACAGAATAGAAATGCTGCAAACAATAATGTTACTGGATATGTGTTATAAATAGTTATGTTTGTTTTTTAGATAAATGTTTTCTCTGCTGTCCTGTTTCGTTGATGTAGTAGAAGGTTTTCAAGAAGTAAAATTCACTGTTTTAACCATGTTCTATGATACACCCTGAAATTTTCATAGAATAATTCTATAAAAGATGACAAGTTCGTTTTGACACTTGTATATACATATACTTAAAATGCCAGCAAATGTAATTGCACAAATAACACACATTGAATGGAAAATCATACTTAGTTCTATTTATTATCCAAATTGATAATACATAACGATAGGTGTCTAAGAACACAATATTACTGAAATGTTAAGACAAATAAAGGAGCACAAGAAAATCTATCGGCACATCAGAAACAAAAGTTTAAATGTAGTCCTCCACTAACCCCTGAAATGCAAATAAATGACTAAATGTGAGCTTATTGTCTAACAGCAATAACATCAAACAAATAAACGTAAACCAGTGTCGCATACGACTTATTTACTACTTCCGTGTCACTGAGAATGTTCTAGAACCGTACTGTGTCTAGGTGGAATAGTCTAGATTTTGTTTAGAAACTGGTTGAATAGGTAATAGAACACTGTAGGAGGCAATATAAGGTAATGGAACATTCTAGAAATTTGTAGTAAGTTCCAGACTCATTATGTATGCTGATGTCATGGTCTATTTATAGACAGTGGGGGTATATATAGGGGAGTTGTTCAGCACTGAGATCAGATCGGATTGTATTGGAGTTTTACCGCGTTATTGTACTTGATGTTTGCGGAGTATAATAATACCAGTACCAGTTGAAACCTCATCTGTTGGCTCCGTGTTCGCATGTTATCATCGCCGCCAGGGAAGTCTTTCTGTTGCTGTTGCCATTTTGGTATTTGAACCATCACACCTGTACTATACCAATTACGGTAATATTACGTTGCGTGTGACATCTGGGGGCTCGTCCGGGAACAGTGAAGTCATATAGAAGACAACATGGCCAGCGAGATAAAAGATATGTCGAAACAAGAGTTGATGGAATGGGTGGATGAACTGGGAATGACTGGAGAAGACAAAGGGAAATTTATTTTGGAGCAACTGAGTTCTCAGCGGGCGGTGAGGGAAAGGCAAAAATGGAAATAGAAGTAGAGGTGAGGAAAATGGAGATTGAGGAAAGAAAGGACAAGTTACGGCTGGAAGCGGAAGCAGAACAGCGAGAAAAAGAAAGGGAAGCAGAGGTAAGGAAAATGGAGATTGAGGAAAGAAAGGAAAAGTTACGGCTGGAAGCGGAAGCAGGCGAAAGAGAATTTGAGTCGAGGAAATTAGAGCTGCAAGCAGCAATGCCGGGGTTCCAACAGGCTGATTTTGTTGGTCAACGAATTGTGGTCAGCGATGCACAGTCACCAAAGTTGCCTGCATTTGTTGATGGTAAGGATGAACTTGATAGTTATTTATTGCA
Source organism: Saccoglossus kowalevskii (assembly GCF_978046115.1). Classification (NCBI taxonomy): domain Eukaryota; kingdom Metazoa; phylum Hemichordata; class Enteropneusta; family Harrimaniidae; genus Saccoglossus; species Saccoglossus kowalevskii. The sequence goes on along the minus strand of NC_140661.1, from coordinate 27,269,264 downwards.
GTTTGAGAGGTTTGCAACGAATGAATGCGAGTTGGCATAGAGATGGATGGGCCACAAAATTGAGTGCGCTGTTGACTGGTAAAGCACTGGAAATATATTCCAGGATGTGCGACACTGATGCAGTTGACTATGATCGTGTGAAGGTGGCGCTGTTGACAAGATACGATTTCACAGAGGATGTGTACAGGAAGCGATTTCGTGAAATTAAACCTGAAAGTTCTGAGAGTCCTGACCAGTTAATTGTGCGGCTTAAGAATTATTTTGCTAAATGGGTTGAGTTGTCAGGCACTACAGCAACATATGATGGTGTTACCGACTTGATGGTGAAGGAGCAGTTTATTGGTGCCTGTACAAGAGATCTTGCAGTTTATCTTTAAGAAAGAGCACCCAAAGATTTAGATGAGTTGGCAGTAATAGCAAAGCAGTACCTAGTGGCACATGGTCGACAGTTATCCAAGAAGGACCAGGTGAGGTGTAATGATAATAAGACTGCCATTAGAAATACTGATGTGGGACAGGGTAGTAGTATCCGGTGTTTTGTGTGTCAGGGTGTTGGTCATCGAGCAGCACAATGTCCATCCCGCGTTACTGATGTCAACCATGACAAAGGTGAACAGTGCCTTCAGTGTGGTGCCATAGTACATGTGGCTAAGTTCTGTCGTAGTGGACAACACAGGGGTCAAGAAAGAAAGAGTGTCAAACCCAGTACCACTACTGGTGCAGCTGCAGTGGTTAAAGAGGAGTCTAATATCAGTGCGAGCTGTGCTGTTCAAATTAACAGTGATGTGCCTAAAATGATTGAGAAGGACCATTTGTTGTTGGCATCGGGGGAGCAGTTAAAGGTTGTGAATGGTGCATGTATGGATCGAAGTGGTGTTGTGGAGGACAGGACTTTGCCTGTGGGTCAAAGGAAAGTCGGTGACACAGCTGTAACCATGTTGAGAGACACTGGGTGTAATGGCATTATAGTCAAGAAGAGCTTGGTACCAGATGACCAGTATAGAAAAAAGATGGGTCATATATTGATGGTTGATCGTACTGTAAGAAGGGTTCCAGTCGCCATGGTGGAAATTGATACGCCATATTTGAGAGACACAGTTGAAGCATTATGTGTGCAGGACCCAATCTATGAGTTAATTGTTGGGAATGTGCCCGGAGCAAGACCACCAGATGACCCGGATCCAGTGTGGAATGTGAGTGGGGCAGTAACAACCAGAGCGCAAGTGAAGAAATCTGGTAAGGTGAAGCCGCTCAAAGTGTGTGATGTAAAGACTGGAGCACATGTAACAAAAGACAAATTAATCGAGATGCAACAAGCAGACACATCATTGAAGAAGTATTATAATAAGAGAGAACCAGAAGTGAGAGGGCACCATACAACCGAGTTCCAGGTATATGGTGGCTTGCTATATCGTGTGTATCGGGATCATTAAGTTCCAGGAGGCAAGACAGTACGTCAAGTGGTTGTGCCGAAACTGTTGAGGACTCGTGTTATGGATATTGCCCATGATTCAATATTTGGTTGACAAATGAGGATAAAGAAGACAGAAGACAGGATTGTGACTAGCTTTTATTGGCCTGGGCTACATCAAGATGTTACCAGTTTTTTTAGGTCGTGTGATGTGTGCCAGAAGACTGTTTCAAAGGGATCAGTTGTGAAGGCCCCATTAGGTAAGATGCCTTTAATTGATATGCCATTCAAGCGTGTGGCTATAGATTTGGTTGGACCAATTACACCAGCCAGTGACGGGGGTCATCGATACATCTTAACTATGGTGGACTTTGCTACACGGTATCCAGAGGCGGCTCCACTTAAAAATATAGATACAGAGACTATAGCCGAGGCGTTGATTGACTTTTATAGCCAATTGGTGGTTCCAGAAGAAGTACTAAGTGATATGGGGACTCAGTTTGTGTCAGAATGCATGCCAGAAGTATCAAGATTGCTCAGCATTAAAAGACTGATGTCTATGCCCTATCACCCCATTTGTAATGGACTAGTGGAAAAGTTTAATGGTACTTTGAAGAAGATGTTAAAGCGGTTGTGCCATGAACAACCAAGGCAATGGCATCGGTATATTAGTGCTTTACTCTTCGCATATAGAGAGGTACCACAGGAGTCAACTGGTTTTTCCCTATTTGAGCTGTTATATGGTTGAACGGTTAGATGCCCAATGAAGATCCTTAAAGAGTTATGGACCAAAGAAAGCGATACTCCTGAGATAGTTAATAGTTACCAGTATGTGTTTGAGTTGAGAGATCGGTTAGAACAGACTTTAGAGATTGCTCGAGAGGAATTACAGAAGGCACAGAACCAATACAAGTGTTACTATGATCGTAAAACGAAGAAGCGAGTGCTTAAGGAAGGAGATAAGGTGTTAGTTTTGCTGCCAACTGACAACAACAAGCTGTTGATGCAGTGGAAGGGTCCTTATGTGGTGGAGCAGGTGATAGGCGAAAACGATTATCGAGTGAGGGTAGGTGACAAAGTGAAGACGTATCATGTAAATATGTTAAAGTTGTATGTTGGGCGGGAGATGTCACCTCAACCAGATGGAAGTGAGATAAGTTACTCACCAAATACGGCCATAGACCTGATGAATGCTGTGCGCGCAGCTACAGCGGGGTGTAACGAGTCAGATGAAGAGAATGCTGTAGATGAAGATGGTCTTCTAGAGTTAGGAACTTGTAAACCCAAGGAGTCAGGTAAAGATGATCAAATTGGTACAGACCTGACAGAACACCAGAGAAAAGAACTGGTGGGTTTAGTCAATACTTATGATAAGGTGTTCAGTGATCTGCGCACGCTGGTCAGTGCCGGCACTTAGAATTTCCGACCAGGACAAAAAGTTGGCGACCAGCACTATTCTATTTGTTTATGATACACACAGGATGTCGGCCACTGGACCATCATTCTATTGTCCTTGTTGGTTTTAACACACAACACAATGCAACAAATTAACACACAACAAAACTTGAAAGAAGATACCGCTGTTCAAAATCAACGTACACGTGTGACATCAGCCTAATGTGTTTTTGTTTTAACCTCCGATTGACATTCTGCTAGTTTTAACAAACGAACCAGATCGGAATAAGTCGTATATCAAGATAATGGAAGGGAAGACAATGATAAATAAACAAAAGGAAGGATTACCATTGCAAGTTTAGTTGTGTGTAGGATTTGCCGAGTTGGACAATAACTTGCTCATTTCACCGGCAGCGATGCGTCAAGCTGTCGTTCGTTTAATCTGCACTTGCACTCAAGTGTAGTAACCGTCATTGATGTTTTTGGCTTCATGACTCGTTCATAAAAATAAATTCATAAGCTATATTCAGTCAGCGATACAAGGAATACTAATTTCTCACTATTAATGTGATTTACCAGCGTTCCATCGGAAAAGAAAACAATTAAATTCTTGTTGCCACTTTTGCCGTAACAAACGAACGACACGCTTTGAAAAAAAATGGCTGCCAGATCAGAGGTCAATGTCTAAAAATACGTATTTTAGACGTGATTTCAAAAATAAAGTATATGTATTTTTCACTTTTATTAGAGCAGATAAATTTTACATTGAAATATTTAAAATAAATAAAAGTTAAAATAATTAAAGTACTTAATTCGTAGCTAGTAGAATGAAAAATAAATACTAATTAACTCATGAATATTAATGAGCTCATGAATATTAATTAGCGACCGGCACTCAAATCAAGCTGGGCAGAACCCTGGGTGTTTATTGACTTGCCAGGAAAGACCAAAATAATCAGTCATAAGATTGACCTGACAAATGATACACCAATATGATCTAAGCCATATTCACTACCGTATGCAATAAGGGAGAACCTTAGGTAAGATATTGAAGATATGTTAATAATGGGAGTAATCAGGAAGTCCACATCACCCTATGCATCACCGGTGGTGATTGTAAAGAAGAAGGACGGATCGAATCGCATATGTGTAGACTATAGGAAATTAAATAAGCTCACTGTAACCGACCCTGAGCCAATGGTAACAACAGGGGACATATTTCAGAGGCTACATAATAGTAAGTTCCTGTCAAAAATTGATTTAAGTAAGGGTTATTGGCAGATACCAGTAGCTGAAGTAGATATACCAAAGACAGCATTTGTTACTCCTGATGGAACTTATGAATTTTTAAAGATGCCATTTGGAATGAAAAATTCGAGAGCTACTCTGGTGCGGGGAATCAGGAAATTATTGTCAGGTATGGAGGGGGTTGGAAGCTATATAGATGACCTGATAGTGTGTTCTGGGTGAAACATCAGTAGAATTCCTGGGTCATGAAATTGGACACAATTGGGTCCAAGTCACGACAATATGGAGAAAATTCGAGAAGCGCGAAGACAAGCGACCAAGAAAGGTGTTCGATCATTCTTTGGGCTGGTCAATTACTACAGAGACCACATCCCCTTGAGAGACCTACTAAGGAAAGGACAACCTAACAAAGTTGTATGGGGAGAGGCCCAGGAGAAAGCATATGACACTTTGCGGGAATACTTATTCGGCAAACCAATTTTGAAGTTGCCAGACCGACAGAAACCATTTGTGTTGCGGACGGACGCGTCTCAGGTAGGAATTGGAGCAGTACTTATGCAGAATCATGGTGAGAAGCTTCATCCAGTTGCTTATGCAAGTAAGAAGTTATCCGATGCAGAAAAGAAATATTCAACTGTAGAAAAGGAACGTTTAGCCATTGTATGGGGCGTGAATAAATTTCGCCTATATTTAGCCGGTGTGGAGTTCATTTTGCAGACGGATCATAAACCAATGTCTTACCTAGATAAAGCCAAGTTTGTAAATGACCGAGTGATGAGATGGGCGATGACTCTGCAAGGATATAATTATCGTGTTGAGGATATTCCTGGACGGGACAATGTAGTAGCGGATTACCTGAGTAGATTGATGAACTGAGGAACTTTTGAACAGTATAGTAGAATATTATTCGTTTATGACTGTATTTCATGTTTTATTATATTCTACTGTATGTGATTTTCGAATTTATGTACTCAGTTTATTCAGTTCGATTTGATATATTGTATTACCAGTACCAGTACCAGTTGAAACCTCATCTGTTGGCTCCGTGTTCGCATGTTATCATCGCCGCCAGGGAAGTCTTTCTGTTGCTGTTGCCATTTTGGTATTTGAACCATCACACCTGTACTATACCAATTACGGTAATATTACGTTGCGTGTGACAACCAGCTTCAAAATTTAAATATATGTAAAATGCACATTTGTTTTGCACATTGCACCATCTCATCCCACAATACACATTACGTTGTGTATATGCAGTATTTACTCTAGACTGTATAAATATAACACATCGAATTTGGGTCGTGATTGATGGTATCATGGGTGCAAGGTGTGTTCCATTGCAATTACATATAAATGCATGGATACTATGAGGTTATTACGAGGATAATACAAACTTTTTAAGTATGCACGAAGATAGTACAGCAGCAGTATCGACCGACGCGCAACGCAGTTCTATGCTACCGCATACTGTCTGAGTGCATACTTTGCAGTATCCTCTTAATAACCTTATTATTATACATCTTTTTCTCGCAGGAATACATCCTGGGAATGCCGACATCCAAAACGTTTAGAACAGATTTAGCGAACTTCTTTGTGTAAACCCTGGGGGCAGCCATAACATATTGGAAACTAACCAAGATATGATGAACATATAAGATAACTCTGCATAATCGACTTTGGGCATGTCCAAAATCATATAAGGGACTATGAAATCAGATAGGGTAAAGAATAAATATTACATACAAGACAGTTATTCACGAAAAATAAAGTATATTTATTCTGAGAACACAACGTCATAAACAATAGCCAAAAGTGTAATTTTGCATGGAATACGCTGGCATAGAGTTTGTTTACTGTGCGGAGAAGTTCCCTCTCTCTTTACAAGCTGCAGCTGCGGTTTCGTGACACAGTATATTTCACAAAATATCTTTGATGAATCACTTTAATCACCAGCATCGTTGTTCGAACAACACGAAGCACCGCCCTTGGCAGCAATATAATATTAAATTTAGAACTACTAGTACTCACACCTGATAATATGACGTATATAACCATAATAACAACTATAACAAATTCGCCATGCCTGTGACACGATCGAGCATATGTATGCTAGCACTGTGATATCCTTGGAATAATAACAAATGAAATTTCCAATATACTATACTCCACCATGTGATCATGTCGATCTCCAATCTCGGAACAACAGTTGAGTGATCAAGTAGATTCATGTTAGGGAAAAATGATTGTAACTCACTGCATTCATACAGCGAGTTAAAATATCATTTTTTTGTCAAGTCGGCAAGAGATGCCACTTGTTGTTTGTAAGGTGTGCGACTGAAGAACCTGATTACTAAACTTGATTCATGTATGAGTGAAAGTAAGTCATCAACAATACTAACGTAAAATCTCATGTTGCCCAAACCAGGTGAGATCGTGTAAGGAAGATGAATATATATTAATGACACTGTTAGGCTTGATGGGTATCTCACCTACAAGTGATCAGGGATGATCCACCACCACCACTTAATGTCAAGAATATCTTGACAGTTTGGAGCTATTTCTGCACCAGTTTTCAGCCAAGGGTATTTGTTCTATCATACTTGGCAACGTTGAACATTGACACTTCTGTGGATTCCCCTGTGGATGCACTCATTACAATACTATTCTCAATTCTGTCATTGATCACGTGCTTACAAATGCAGCCGGCTATTTTATACATGGAACTATTCACATAGATATTATCGACCATTATCTTGTTTTATATCACCCAGAGGATTCTGCCTTAAAGTATGATTATACTAATTATGACAAAAACATTTCGGATTTGAACGAGATATCATGGCAGTCAGTGGATAATCGCTCCGACCCCAATGATGCCTGTAATACATTTTATGACTTATTTTATACGTTTTTGTGTATGCATATTCAGGTCAAATTAACTAAATCACCACCCAGGCAGAAACAACCAATATTGTTGACGAATGTGACCACTTTGTCACCAATGTCATATCTAAACTCGCGTATAACTGGCAATTATCGTGACTCATTTTATTTTCGAGAACGATGTAATTAATCTCTCATCTCTTGCCCACATTATCAATAGTTCACCTCGTCAAAGCATATTTTCCAACGCTCTTAAAATAGCCAAGGTCATTCCTATAAAATGGTTCTGCTAATGATTTCAACAACTACCGTCCAATTTCCATTCTACCTATCTTTAGCTAAGTATGTGAATCAATCGTTAATAAGCAATTAATTACAAACACGCTCTTGATACTACTAATCATGATATTATTTGTCGCAAACTAAAACACTATTTTATTAGAAGATTTTCTCTACGATGGTTTAAAAACTACCTAATCGCCAAAAAGTTGTAAGTATTGAAAACATTACATCATTGCCTCGAACTTTAACATGCGGGGTTCCACGAGAGTCGATTCTAGGACCAATCCAGTTTTTAATTTATATTGATGATATAGCCAATGCTACCAATTTCTTTCACTTTCGAGACGTTGAAAGCTCCTTTTCAATTCATTCAAACTAATAAACTCAATCTCTCAGAAACTGATAATAATTTTCAAAGAGTTCGAGAATGGAGAATAAACTTACTATTAACTCTGAAAAAAGTATATAATAATTAAAACACCACTACTGAGCCCATATAAATAAAATTAGACTAACTGCTTTCAACTACGACATTTTGTACCTAAACATATCCTTATTCTCTTATACAACTCTTTAATTCTTTCACACACTACATATTGTCTCGAAACCTGGAGTAATAAATACTCCAACCAACATATCTCCTACAGAAAAACAAAAAAAATAGTATATCTCATCACTATCTCTGACTCGTATACCCATGCGTATATCCAAAAACCTAAGAATACTAGACATATTTTCACTCAGCAAATTACAATTTGTCTTTAATCTCAGTAATAACTATTTTCTACATAATGTAAACAACTATATTTAAATCCATTGTATCAATTATCAAACCGAATTAACCGGTAGCTTAATTTGTTATACTTCAAAACTATATATATATATATATATATATATATATATATATATATATATATATATATATATATATATATATATATATATATATATATATATATATATATATATATATATATATATATATATATATATATATATATATATATATATATATATATATATATATAGGTGTCGAACCCGATTAGTTTTAATGAACTATATCTGTATTCCTTACAAAAAAAAATTTAAATAAAGTATTACATATTTTGCATATACAATTTATATATTTAATGTTGTTTTCATGTTTTGTTGGTAATTAATCTATTCTGGTATTTTGTTGGTATAAATTTCATTCATTAACGTCATTTGCCGTTTTTCTTCTGTTATACTGCATATTTTGACATTTACCCCTAACTTTTATCTGCTTATAAGTGCGGGTATTCCGTGTATTGAATGTAGCTAAGCATTCTATATTTTAAGAGTTCAATTGGAGTGCATAATCGGTAGAGTCAGTTAGCTATTTCATCTTCGAACAAAGTAGCTGATTTAAAGTCTGCATTATGCACTCAAATAAATAAATTCTGCTTCGTACAATACTACACATTATCCCTGGTATTAGACGCAAATATATTCGTTTTCCAACGGAACTCTGAGAATAAGGTATGTTTGGTTGATTTAAGCATTAGGTATGATTTCTCACAGCAGTAATTTGTCATAGTAGTTTTACTAATGTAACAAATAACAAATTTGCCATGGCTATACTATGCCCCAGCCTATGTATGCTATCACTGTTGCGAAGATACACCTGATGGAGTTTTATGCTCCGCAGTTGGTGAACGCTGACGTTGTTTCGAATCGTATCCGAACTTTCACAATTAGAACAATTATTTTCCCGAAAACTGTTAAATTTGAATCACTTTAGAAAGCAAACTCGCCAATGGTGCTTCGGCCAAAATTACCAGATCACAACTGCTTCACTAAGTGTTAATGTATACGACGCATTTGTTTCCATGGGAGTAATTAAAACTCTTTTCTTTAAAACTGTTTGAATCACTTCGGAAAACCATTATGCATGCGATGTTTCAACCTATACACCCACAACATTGCATGTTTCATAGTTTATTACAGGATATTTGTGTATGCCGTATACGGTACGCATCTATAATAGCCACAACGCTGATTGTTGTCTGTATGCAGCATATTTATTAGGAAAAATGTCCACACACCAATGGTCAGCAGACATACTGTGCACGTAAAGATAACATTATTTATTTTAGTTTTTCGATAATAAATAGCTTTATATATTCATGTATTTTACGCGTGTGTCTACCATGTACATGTCAGTAACAGATTTAACCTGCGTAGTACTGTTATCAACGCTCAAGTTAGTAAACTGAATGCCGCAGAGCTGGGCAGGCAATATTTGATGCCACGTGCACCTAGTGGTGATTACTACACACCGATGCGAATTTGCGCATAATCTAAATGAGTCATTCCAAGTCTCTAATATTACATAACTATTTCTGAATCACTATTATTTAGAAAAATTTCATAAGTAATTCAACTTTTCCGGTCCCGTTTGAATGTCAGAATTTAGCAAATTTATGTTCAAAATGGCCCCCAGTCAGCCATATTTTATCAAATTCTCATACAAATTTACGTGCATATGTAAGTCATCATAGGTTATCTTTATGTTAAGTTTGAACGCGCTTGTCTGAGAAATAAGTACGAACGCACAGACGGACCCCAAATTAATTGACTGAAAAGTGAATGAGATGGAATGAATGTTATGCAAATTTGTAGATTGGGTGAGAATGATATTGGAATAGAGTGAATTTATAGTTAGTGAGCAAGATTCTCTGAAATAAATGTTTTTTGTTTGGTCCACCATTATTATCCTGCATTCGAGACAGCATTACCACAGGGCACGTTAATTTATATCAAAGAAAAACAGTTTAAAGATGTAATTTTTTTATTTTATTACTCATCTGTTTTGAAGTGTCCATGTTACATGCAAACCTATTTTATTAATGCTTATATTGAGTAATAAATATTTACTTAATTATGTGATTTGTTAATTGTGCACATTAACACTTTCCAGAATATATATATCAGGTAATGTGTATTGATGATGATTTTTTGCCAAATTATCACCGAAAACGTAATTTAAAATGTGTCGCTGATGCCAGCACTTTTCAATATTTATATTGCGTTTTGCGTAAAAGCATTTTTCAAAGTGTTCTGCTGGAAAAACTTTTCAAAATATGTGTCTAATGAAAGTACTTTTAAAATTGTTGTGATGATGAACATTAAAACGGGACACTGTGTTATTTTAACTAACCAGAGTTCTTCCGGCACAGAAGAATAATTACCAATGTTTGCAAAAAATCTTTAAATTCCATTCAATCTGAAAAATATAATATTATTAACAACGAGTAAGTAATATTTAATTTATTATCATTATTGTTTCCAGCAATGCGATATTTGAATCAGAAATATAAAACGTACAATATTATTTTCAGTTTTAATATCAATTGAACCCACATGTAATAAGGACACAAAAATATGCCCTGATCAATTACACAAATCAAACTGCATTTCTTTGTTAAATTCTAGCTAACGTTTCTATAATCTCAATTGGTTACACAAATCATGTCTTCGAAGGATGTCGGAATTTTTGCACAGTATGAAATAAGTCTGTGGTGACCACGGGCCGTCTGTCTATGCATTAATTTGAGTTGAAATCGCCTATCTCACCAACCCGCACAAATTAATGCAGGTTGCTTCAAATAAAAATCCAGAACACCACAGCTGGCGTATGATAAAATTAATGATAGAACAGACGTTAGAGTGCATGCCTTCATGTAATTTACTGTTAAAGCTAATCCGATTTATTAAAAACAAATATCTTTCATTAAATGTCACATTTTGATTAGGCTACAACCATTCAATTGCACAATCGCTTTCAGGTCAACCGATGTGCTGTTGCTTACAACCAAAAAAATAATAATTCACAAGTCACTGAAACGAGAGGTTTCTATTTGCCGATGGAATAACATACATAACGTTTTCAAATTACGTCACTGTGCAGTATGCTCGTTGATTGGTTTTATAAAAATGGAGAGAATGGAGATAGTCGATAGTACATTTTTTAACAGGTTTTGTATTGCATTCATGTATGTTGCTGTATCATTAACCTGGTTACCTTTCTATATCGTTTCATAGATCCTCTCAATGTGAAGCCAGACTGCTTGTATTTGATATAATTCAATTTCGGACCTCTAAGCCACACAATCTCGTGGATCTGATGATTCTACTCTGTAAAGTTGGAATATAGCTTGCGCAGTGAACCGCCCTCTATGGTGGGTTCCATTTATGGGCCATTTGCTGCATATCACCAAAGTGGCTGGGACATTAAAGGACTATGACCACAAGCATGACGTCATTGCACTACAATCACAAACTAAGATAATATATGGTTTGATTTTTTAGGTGGGGGGTTGCAAACAAACACTCAAGAGTGTAATCATTGCAACTGAATTGCACCACCAGCAATAATCACTAAATGAAGAGAATGCCATCTTTGTTTTGAACATTTCATAATATACGGGTAATATGCAAATAAAATAGTTCCATCATAATCAATACACACAAACATACATTACATCCCATATCTCTTGTCAAGGGAAAACAAATTAAAATGGCCACCAGTCTGCCATTTTAAATAACACAGTCCCCGTAAAATTTTTGAAAGTTCGCTTTGTGCTCGTCATATTAAAGCAGAGAGGTTGTCACAAGCGTGTCCTTGAAACTTGAGTTCCAAGTGCCGTATACAACAGATTGTTTATTTACATCGAAACACATGTTCAATGTAGTAGTAATATGGCCAAAAATAAAAACAGCCGTTATTCGGCCATCTTTGATTTAATTATGAAACAAACTGTCCTGAACATGCATCCTAACATGTATACAATACATGTATGTGCCAAATTTGAATGAAAACTGACAGAGCACTTCCAAGATACCGCATAAAAAAAACAGGATGCCTGCCAGTCGACCATCTTTGATCCAATTGCGAAATAAATCGTCATAGACATGTATCCTAACATCTATAATCTATGTACCAAGTTTGAATGACAACAGACAAAGCATGTCCAAAATACAACAGTTTCAAAAAACAAGATGGCTGCCAGTCGGCCATTTTGAATTGAATCGCTAAACCACTGCATGTGCATATGTCCTACATAAAGTACTAGGCACATGCAAAGAATGAACGGAATCGGTCCAAGGGATTCTGAGATATGACTCCAGACGGATGCATAGACGCACGGACGGAGACCGAATTATAAGTCCCCGTTTGTGGACTTCGTCTGAACGGGGACTAATAACATTCAGGTAAGTAACCCACTACATGTAATCTTGTCTCATAAAGTTATTTTGGAAAATAAAATTTGTAAATTTTGCAATCCAGGGAAAATCTAAAATTTTGTAGCAGTGAAAATTTCTCTGTAGTTCTACAACACAGTGTCAGTGACTTTGGCAGAATTTAGTTTTCAGAAATGCCATAAAACCATTAAATCGTAACAATTCCTAGCAGCAAAATTTAATGGTTACAGTGTTAAAGTGGAGTAGTCGTGACCTGCGCATGCGTCAGGTGGCCATAGCGTGTCATTGTTTAGAAACAAGCATCTACTCATGAACCATTGTGTTTTTAGCATGTGTTGTTATCGTCGCTTGGGACTCAATTATTGTGTGTGCACAGGTGACAACCCTCTCGCTTTAATGTGTAATGTTTATATAAACATACATTATTTATGACATTTAAAATCCAATTGTTTTTTATTTAAATTCAGTCTCATTAATTCCAACAGAAATGATTGGTATATTATTGTAACTTGGCTTTGTAACAATTTTCAACAAAATAGAATCCAAATAATTACACATTTTCACTGAATGACTTTGTTTCTGGAAATTTTTAAATAATTCAAAATTTCAATTGTAAAAAGAAAAGTCATTACAGCACAATTGTGAGACTGGCGTTTTATTATCAAACAAGTGCTTCTTAAAGAAATACCAATTCCCTAGAACTTTTAGGTAAAGTTAATTAAATTTATCAATATAAGGATTGATTGGTATATATAACGTTTGATTAATATGGTTCGCAGACAACAACAAAACTGTTTCTGGTCATTGTGTTCTGAGAAAGTTTTAAAAAATACATAAAACTAAAAAAGTGATGGTTTTAAGGGGTACAGAGAGCATTTGCAAAAATTAATAAGCTAATACAATATTACAGTCATATGTAAAGTTTTATTGAAATCCACTGAATAACACAGAATATATACGAGTGATTATGTTTATATACACATGGGTAAATCAGGAATTAGTGAAGAAAAAACCCTTAAACTATTCTACAATAATGACAATTTGGTAATGACAATTTACACGTTGGCTTGGCAAGCCTACTAGTATTTAGCTATAACACTCTGCAGTTGATATTCTAATGTGACAATTAACTTATAATTAGTGTACAATCATCAGTTATGAAAGATAACACAATACAAACAAGTGTTGTTTCAGTTAATTAGTCAAATGAGATAGATATCCGGTACAAGTTGCACAAACACATTATTACACCATAGATATTTTCAGTGACTGAATGATACAATAGATTTATTCTGTTTGCGATGCTGGTGGCGGTGGCGGTTCTGTAGAGCTGGGTTGTTCAGTGTCGGTTGTAGCTATAAGACTTTTTTCTGCGTCTGTTATTTCAGGCTCCACTTCTTCCTTTATCGTTCCAAGTTGCCGCTCAGCGTTAAGTTCCTCTTCTGTCTTGGTTTCACCATCTGATGGCACTATTTCATCAGTATCTCCATCTTGGCCAAAGACTTTCTTCAATTTCTCGTCATCGTTTTCACTCTCTTCCTCAGATGGCGGTGGGGTGGAGGTGAATGGAGGAGGGAACATGACATGCAGTTCCTTTTTCAACTCAAGGCTAATTTCTTGGAGTTTGCTTTTGACATTTTCATCCAGTTCTAGATCTTGGACTACTTCCCAAATTCCCTTCTGGAATTTCACAGGAAGTGAGAACACAATGCCTTCAGGAAGATCATAATACCAGCCTATGAAGACAAATTAACATGTTTTAATTAATACATGTATATCAAAATACAGATTTTTATTTTTAATATGCAAATGCAGTTAAAACATCTACTGGTTAAAAGTGGATGAATGTAGCGGTATACTCTGAACAATTTTAATATACCGGTACTGTAATTGCATTAATTATCTAATGGGTTTGAATTTTGCTATAATCTCTGATGTTAATGAATTAAATCCATTTACAATTGAAGTTATTGTTTTTAATGTAAAATTAAAAGGAATATACTCAAAATAGTGAAATATCAAATCAGTGAAAATATTATATTTACAGTATCTGCGCAGTATTAGTAGAGCAAACAAAGAAAGCTCTTATCCCCCCATTCATAACTATTATTTTAATAACTAAAAATGAAATACATAATTCAGCTGCAATCAAGTTAATCACTACATTCTGAAGTGGTTTAAAAATGACAGAAGAACAATTTCAGATTTGAACAAATTAGAATTTATAGTACCATCCAAGCATAACTTAACATCAAAGCTGACTCTTACCTATCTTTGCCTTTAAGTAAACATCATTGTCATCAATAATTTCAACCTATTCTTGGTACTACTGTAAAATACTTTATTTTTGCTTGCAATTAATTTTCGCTATTTTCGCTGAATGATTCAGTGAAAATAAAATCCAGCAAATATACCTTTTTATTCAACTCGTCAAGAATCAGTGAAAATTAATTCCATACAAAACACACAAAAAGTATTTTCAGCGAAAAATAATTCCAGGTAAAATAAAGTATTTTATAGTATTCAACAACAATACTAATAAGAGACATATTTAGGCATAGTGGGTTTAAAGTAAATAGTCAGCTGAATGCTAGCTTAATGTCAAATATTGCTTGGACTGTGCATATGTATGCTATACACTTACCATCAGAGACAACACCAAGAGAATAAATGCGACCTGGAGGAGAACCATTCCACCAATCATGGAGTAGTGTTGTTATGGCTGCTGCATTCGACATGGACGTATTATGACCCAGTGTACCTTCCACAGTTTCTTTACGAGCTTTGACCAAATCCAAAAACTCTGTCTCTAGCCATTTATTATCATGCACCATTTCCATCACAGGTCTATTAAATGTAGGTGGTCCCCAGATTGCTCCGTCATAGCCATGCACACGTGACCGGGTCACATCAGTGTATGTTGTGCCATTGGCATTTCCCCATACAATCAAGTCAACTATGCCAGCTGAGTTGACTGCAAGTTTTTTCGCGACTACTGCCTTAGCATAGTTTTCTCGCAACCTTGCTTGTGCTACAAAGTTTTGTCGTGGAATTGAAGGAGCAGAGTGACTGAGAATGTATGTATTAAAATTGACTGGTCCATGTCCTGCAACAACAACTTTAACATCCCCACTCGCCACTTCATCTAGAACCGTACCACGCGACTTGAAGAAATCAGCGTTTTTCTTGAGCCAATCTTTTGAGTCCATGTCCTCCTTCTTTTCAATTTCATCGATCATAATTACAACACCCACATTAGTGAATGCTTGTTTTATATCGGTTTCCACTCTTACATCCTTCAATAGTGGACATGCCAAATCCACTGCTTCCATTTTTACACCTTCCAACTCATCCGTAACCCCAGAATCTTCACTCAGCAGCCTAAGCGATACTTCGGTATCTTTCCCAAATACATCACCACGTGCGATAGCATGCACCATATAGTAAGCAGCACTGCTAGCAGCATCTGTGATACACACATGTAGTGGTTTACTTAAGCTTTTCTTGTATTCTTCCTCTGCAGTAACAATAATTTTTGTTTCCAGGTTCTCCGTGCTGACTTTCTTCATATCATCACTAACCATCTTAGATTTGACTCCATAATAACCCAGTGCATACTCTTGGAATTCATTGGCACCACCAATAAGCACACCCTTGCCTCCACGGTCGACCAATTCTCTCCATACTATTGGGGATTTGTTGTGCATCCAGCCGTGTTTCGAACATGTTTCTTCCAACCAATTCTGGAAGAAAACCAAGCAACACATCAGTAAAAATGATTATACCAAGATATCACTGATTCATATTTTGTTATGCTTTATCAGTTTGTATGAATATAAAATTGGATTCTAATATTTTACAGATATTTTGTAAACTTTGAAAGGCAATCTGGATGGATACAATACAAAATCAACATGTTTGAAACAAAATTGAAGCTGTAATACATAGTAAGTAAGTCAACATCTTTTTGATGGGCATAAGTATAGAAACTCTCGTTACTTGATACACAAAAACTGTCATCCACATGGTTTATGGAGATAATGGGTACTAATAACTGTGATCACAGACTTCCTGCAGATTAGTTTTATTTATTAATGATAGATAAATCGTCACCAATATTTTGCTCATCAAAATCAGATCAGGAATACTTAACAGGCTATAAGACTACTAAAAAACACTAGGTAATTGGGTAGGGTTTAATTTCATTTGGTTTTATTTTATTTTACTTTTAGTTTTTTCCTGATGGACTACCTTTTAACAGAATCACACATTTAATACATAAGATTAGGTAAGAATGACTACCAATTGCAAGTTAGTCATAATAGTGGATTTCTTTGGAGACATGGAATGGTCGTTCACCAAAAAAATGATAACTCATTCATCCAAATTCATTTTTGTGCATGCAGCATGGCTAATTTGCATACAAATAAAATAAATATAACTACATTTTCCTAAGTTATATAACGCCAGACAATGTCTCTTTTTAGGAACGGATATATCCACTTCATCTATTTCAAAATACAAAAGGATCTCTCTGTTTCATGAGGAACATGTTCACTCACAGGGGCCGGAAGATCTACCCCAGAGTGCAAACACTGAATGCACTCATGGAGGTAACTTTTTACCTCCATGATGCACTTAACCCAAATAAAAAAAAATATATTTTTAAATCATTGCAATATAAGAATTCTATTCTGTTCTGATTGAATAGTAATAACTCTGGGGTAAATGAAGTGTAGCTGGAGACATTTCAATTAATTCACAGGTACTCGAGTATTCAACTCCTATGATAACTATGACAACAAACGCGACGCGGGTCCATGGTCAAATTTACCTTCCATTCATCAGGATTTTTCACTATCTTGTGGATTTTAAAATCGGGTAAATTGGTCTTCAGATCGTCTGCTAATAGCTCAGCCTTAGCGTAATATGGACAATCGGCAGAACCTGGTGAGATATAAAAATAACATTAGCACGAGAAGACTCGCGCCATCCACCGACAGCAACGCCGATGATAAGTATTTGCCTAGCTCGACAACATATTTCTTGTAAGGATAATTCTCATTCTGCATTTAGCAGATCGGTATTTCTGACCGTCCACATTTGAAGTATGTTTATCATTGTACAACACGAGAAAACTAACCTGCTACCACAAACTTCGACATTTTGTTGTTCGGGTGTTGCTATAACAGTAGTATCGTTAACTTCTTATTCCGTGCAGGTTCAAATCCATTCATAATTTCAAATATATTTTCAAATATCAAATAAAATGTCGATGCTTATTTTAAAAATATGTCATGTAATTAGGTTTTTCACAAACTTAATCGTCTCTAATATGTTTATATCAAACATCAAAAAATAGCATATTAAAAAATAGCAGATTACTAATTCCAATGCGAATAAGAATTTAATCACAAAGTCATAGAGATTTATGGTGAATGTGTTCGTTGGCTGTTTCCTCCAGTCAAAATCCAACATGGCACCTCGTCGAAAAGCACCGGACACAGCAAGGGAAAAAGACCCACCTATTATGGCACTAGATGTCAAGAAACAGAAAGAATTTGAAGCGAAAGTAAAAGATATTAAGTCGAAGGTCAGATTAATGTTATTTTTGCTGCCAGGTATCGCCTGAAATTATGATCGCTGTCGGGTGTTCGATATCTGACAAACACGTGTTCTCAGACTAATCATGCCATCATATGTAGCGTTTCGACATTAAACAAGTACGTATAAACGTGCTATACAGAACCATTTGAGTCTTTGCCGGATGGGGGACTTTGGAGATTCAAGGAAAACAAAGTTATCCAATCATAGTTATTTGAAACGAAAATTGAGATAAAACTCTTAACATTCATTAGTTAATGAATGTATGCTCAGGCCACTAAAGAACAGACTAGCTACGCGGCTTTTCCTTTGGTCAGATGCGTGTCACGTTTGTTTTGAGGCTTAACTTTTCAATCCAATAAACAACCGATCGAACTAATGCGACTATAACGTAATAACGCGATATCCATTATTATTTCATCAAATCTATTTCTATGTTTATTCTCCATGTTTCTGAAATCAGTGTTCTCCACAATCCAAAATAGCTGGTGGGCGGCGTAATTAGCATAAATTTGCATATTAATTTGCATGTCATTTACATACATCTTTCTAGCTTTTATGTCATGCAATGCAATACACACCAAGTTATTTACTATTCTCTTTTTAATTTAATTGAAACATGTTACAATTTTTTGAAATACAAACAGATTGGTCACTATTAATATTTACGAAATGCAAAAAGTTTGAAATCGGTGATTTATACGTTCGCAAATTATTCTGCAATTCGAGTAACCAAGAGCAAGTACGAGTTATAATGTAGAAAATATACGAGGTGATTTGTTCCCGACGCTAAAACGGACGATTTGTCAAAATAAAACTCATAACATTTTTTATTTGTGGCATCAGTACTCACCCGTGCCGACGGACGGTAAGATGCATTTACGCATGTACGGTCACGATACGTTGCGTTTTCACACGTTGTTTTGGGATTCAAGAAAAATGCTAGCAATCGGCAAAATAAAAGAATCTGCTATTTTCTCGAAAGATTAGACATAAAAAATGGATAAATGAAAAAAAGTACGTGGAAAAGATAACTAAAATATTATTCAATTACAAATACTCGCGGTAAACTAATCTGGCAGCCATGTTTGATGTTTATTACCGCTTTCCGAATTCAGTACACGAACACCCAGAATGCGCTGCTCCCCTATGCAACTTAAATACTAAATCGTTACAGCGCCAACACCGGTGGGTGGCCGACGGTCGTTGAATGGGGTAGGCCAAAAGGTCACCAGTTTGCCTTCTCCATGCTGTTTTCACGATGAAAATCGAGCGAACGTTGTAAATACGGCTAGAATTTTAATTTTTGTTCGAGTTTACATGCAATATGCTAATATATTTGTTTATTTTCTATGCATATACATTTCGTTCGTATTTAATTCTTTCTTTCGTGATTGGAAGACGATTATTAAAAATACAGCTGTAAATTGAAACCACTGTAGTTGTGTATCGTGAGTAATAAGTGGCAACAATGTCGGGCGACAATGAATTCAGGCGATTGACACATTGCCATGAATACACTTGATAACTGCTTGCAGACTTCCAGTGGTCATTGTTTATGTTTGGACTCTTGAAACAATAGCAAAATAAAGGATTGGGCAACTACTCTTTTGTTTAGGCTTGGGAAGAACAATGCAAGCTTTTTACAAATAATTTCAGCTGGATGTACGTTGGTGGGCGGGCGTTGAGAGTTACTAGGCGGCCGTAAAACTTGATGGGCGGGCCGCCCACCTAAAACCCCTTGTGGAGAACACTGGAAATTATAAAAAGAGAATAGAGACAATTATAATTTATCCTCCATGAAAATACTAGCTTCCTACCGAATATTAAATTACTTCAATCGCTTAGTAGCGTGAGCATATCAAGTTTTCAAACGCAGTGTCCACAAAAACTACGAATAGGCCACACAAAGGAACACTGTCGACGCCAACACGAAAAAGTTTGATAAATGTTGGGAAAAGTCAAAGTACCGAGAAATATCACTATATATTTGCTCATTATGTATTCATAAATATCGTGGCCGAAAGTAGGAAACATTAAAAAAGCCGTAACTCATCCAAAAATTGACCGATTTGGACAGAAAAGACGACGATGGAAAGGTCAGAACACATAGACGTCATTTCCGGTTAGATATGAAAGTATGCGCCTGCGATTTCTGCAGTAGAATGACATTATGAAAACACACAAAGCAGGTAAATGTGAGTACGTTCGGGATTCTTCGGGTAGACTTGTGTCAATAAACTACCAGCAAGGTCTGCCGTGGCACGCATCCTACTGGTGTAATCACACCTAAAACAATAGGCGTCTGTTCTTTATTGGTCTGAGGTGTATGCTAGTGTGTAATATGGGGTCAATAGGGGTCATATTTCAACAAAAAGTATGGATGGTTTAATTCCCAGAGGTGTCATAGTTTTGATATATTTAATTTTTTCACATACCCATCCGTATACGTCAAATCAGTAAAGTTTCCAGGGGGTGTGTTAGTTAACAAAAATCCGACACCTGAATGGTGGATTGGAATCCATATAACCTTAATATCGGCCCATAGAAGGGGGGTGGTGGACAAAAACTGAATGACCAATGGAATGAATATCTCGTTTGAATTGAAGCAGTCACGCAAATTGCGAGATGATGACGAAATCACTAGACCAACTTACATATCTGGACATTTTAATGCAAATTACGAAGAATGTACAAGTGTACATAAATATTGTTTCTGATATTGTTTTTGCTTATTCTCAAAGCATGTATTTAAATACAGCGAACTCACACTAAAATGGGGAAAAAACGTTCCGTGATGAACTAAGTCAACCCAGTAAAAGAAGGCTCATTAATATGTTAGATGTGTTATTTGTAAAAAAAAACTTGAGAAAAACTTGAAATAGAAAAGGCAAAGCGAGAATGTTTGTTTGTGCTTTGAGTGTGATCCAGGCTATTAGCCAGGAATTTGCAACTGCCAGTCCAAAAAAATTCAACTTCATGAAAATGTAGATGGTTTAGGATATATTTTGGTAAAATTATAGACAATAGGAAAAAACAGAAAAATGGGAAAAAAGTTGCCAGGCCAAAATCAATGTTGCCAGTCCGTTTGGTGAGTGGACTGGTGGCTGGCTAACACCCTGGTGTGATCGCATAACAGACACTACTTATGCTGTGTTTACACAACAGAATTTTATTAGAGCCCTCCGGCTCTATCCAGGTTTGGCTCCAATAAACCCGTCATAGTTTTCCCATTTCACACTGTTTTCGTTGTGAAATCGACCATAGTTTTGGGACCCATCGACAGTAGAAAGGTAGAAACTTAAGACGAAAATAATGAAAAAAAAACGGCTGTTACGACCCGACCTGATTTAAGTTCAGAATATTTGAAAATGGTCATTTTTGGTAAAAAATTCTATTTTCGACTTCTTCTTTAAAGCCGGTAGCCTGAATGCTTTGATACTTGGTGTGTATGTACCTTGTGTTGACATCTACTAGATTTGTTCATCCCATGGCCATATCTTTAATTTTCTAATTTTGGCCAATATTTTTAGTCACCGTTTGGACGCAGTCCGAAAACGGGGACTTATGTTTTGACCTCTGTGTGTCCATGCGTGCGTCCGGATCTGTATCTTAGAAATGCCTGGACCAATCACAATCAAACTTAACACATACATCATACATGATATTATACATATGCACGTCAATTTGTTTCACGATCTGATTCAAGATGGTCGAATGGCGGCCATTTTTGTGCTGAAAATCATCAAAATCAAGCATTTCTCGGCTGTTTACAGATGGATTTTGTTCAAACTTGGTATATACATTAGACATTATGGGACCTTGATGCAAATAATTTTGTTTTTCGGATAAGATTCAAAATGGCTGACTGGCAGCCATTTTGTTTTAATGATTGTGGTTCTTGTGCCATATCTCTGACTTGCATTCACTGATTATGTTCAAATTTTAAATATTCATTATACATCATGTCATAGACAGATATATTGGTTTGACGATCCTATTCAAAATGGCCGAATGGTGGCCATTTTTGTGCTAAAAAATCATCATATATCAAGCATTTCTGGCATGTATGGATGGATTACGTTCAAACTTGGTACATACATTAGACATTACGGGTTCCTGATGCACGTCATTTTATTTTTTAGATTGGATTCAAAATGGCTGACTGACGGCCATTTTGCTTTAATGATTGGGGTTCTAGAGCCATATCTCTTAAATGCTTTGACTGATTATATTCAAATTTTATATATTCGTTGTACATCATGTTATATATATATATATATATATATATATATATATATACATGTATTCAAAATGGCTGATTTTGAATGCTGTTCCAGAGCAATATCTCTCAATATGGACAAGTACTTGTTTGACGACCAGATACAAATTTAATGTTAAAAAATCTTATTCCTGACACGGTTATATTCCAGCTATATTACTATAAACAAAACTATATATCTTAAATTTGATAACTAACGGGGACTGTGCCATGCATGGCTTGTTGTCATTATTGGTTAAAAATGGAATTTCAACTAACCACTATTTCCAATGCTTTGGTGTTAGACAGGGTTCTCCCCAGGGCTTTTTAGTGCCGAGGTCCGTGGCGCTATACCTGTGAATCTCGGCACTTCACTTGGGACCTCGGCGCTATGTGTTCCCACCTCGGCGCTTGATTTCATATTTGACATGCCAATATCAGATGTGAAAAAGCTTTGTTCGCCACGCCGGTCGGCCCCGACCGTCACTCAAAATTAGTGACCACCACGGAAATGCTTCCGACGAGGACTATTGTCTGATTGTTGGTATAATTACGTACCGACCGACACGCATCCTGCCAGTCGTGGATTATAATTTATAAACAATAGACCTAGTCGCACGATACGTAGCGGCTAGTCAAATTTGTGGAATTAGCACCTCTTTGTTTGTAAGTAAATACTTTCTGCGATAGACACAGTCTTTAGATTGAAAGCTAAAATTATTTCAAAATCAATTCCACCTCGATATAACATGGTCAAATCGGAGTTCACGATCAGTTCACGCTACTCAAGAAACAAAACAACGTGTTTATTGCGTGATTTGGTAAAATACATTTGAACTGTTATCATTGCGAATCATGTAAAAACTCTTCTTTCAAGACCTAATTTACCTTTTAAAAATTGCAAATCACCTCTTTCGAAAGCTGTCATGCAGTTTTCTATTGAAATCGATGCCAACACATTGTGCTACGACATCGCTTTACTTCCGCAATGTAATTTTTATGATCACTACCATTCGGAAAACTTCGGGTTCTACCGACATTACCATGCGGCATTTTGATTGGTTAATGGAATTCTTGATTCATCGGGTCAAAGGACACATGCTAATGTTTCACAAACATCATGGCGGGTCTGTTTTTTTTTTACCAAAGCGATCAAGTGATCAAAAATAATCGCTCCCGATAAAAATAAGTCGGATTTTACTTACATTTCATATCAAAAAAAAAGAAGTAAAATTTGTTGAGGAATTATTGCTATAACTGGTGTATAACATGGCCAAGTAAGTTATGTCACGTCGTAACTTTGATGATCGTTTTGAAGCTTTATTTGTTCGCTCATTACTGTAATTGTAAACGTTTTAGAAGTTGATGGTACGAATAATAAATTACAACAATACGTCAATTAATTACGTGATCGATTTTTTGAAGGAGAATGTTTTTGGAGTGAATAAAATTATGAGATTCGTGAACATAAATCTGGCTTAACGTTTTGAATCCGTTTCCTTCAACGTTTTACAAAACAATTAAATTGCAACAATAATGTATTTGTGTTTGTTTTTAGTCTATAGCATTTGTATTTCGAGAATGTTTCAAACTCTTCTAAATTGTGAAACATAATGTGTTGATTCCATTAAAAAAAATATTTGCCCTGTGACTGAGCTCACTAATATTCATAATTGTAAATAAGTTCTGTTAATCAATGAAGGAAAGATATGTAAATGATATGCAAATTATTATGCAAATTATCCCCGGCACTATGCATTTTTTCTGGGGAGAACCCTAGTTAGACATACATGTGTTTATTATTCCATTGACAACTTTGTGTGGTTGTTTGGCGATATTTCATTTAAAAGTACAAATTTAAACGAAAAGTTGTGGCATATACAGCACTAATTTTTTGTACAATAGCCGTTAAGCAACAGGCCATTGGCCTATTTTTTTAAAAACATTTTGTATTGCACCAGGTTTAAGTTGTTGGCGTTTCTCGTTAAAACCTAGTTGTTTTGTCATGAACAAGGACAGTTTTTTGAAAAAAAAGAATCTAAGGTGAAGTGGACACTACATATGACGCTGTAAGGAGGAAGTCCATCCCAACCTTTTCCCGTTATTTTCACGGCTTTCGTCCACCTTTTTGCACCCACAACACAACGTTTAACCATCATAAATGTTTGTTGTAAAAACAACTTCTAAAAACTCTCTTTCTCAAAAATAAAATAAAATAAACAAAAAAAAAAGAAGCGCCGATCAAAAAATGTATATTGTTTAAAAGTATGTTGAATGACACAGTGATATAAAAGTACGGCCCAGGGGTACATGTATGGCTTTCTCTCATATTTTAGCATTTGGTGGCACACTTTCGGCGAGAGTTGGAAATCCGGAAAAAGTGGACCGTTTCAGGATAGGTGGGCATGGCTACAGCACGGGAAATATCTCATATTTACTTGGATACGCATAATCATTTTCAGCGAAAAAATCAATAACTGCCCATTTCAGTGGGGCACAGATCTAAAATGGGAAACATGTGGGTGGGCATTGCACAGGCACACATTGGAGATAATTTCCTGTTAATCAGTGGGAGGAGCAATAGTTCGACTTCCATAGAATGCTGCCATGTAAATGTAGCAATAGATTACATAGGATATAATAAAGCTGGATGAGTATGCAAATTAAATCCTTCGCCTATACGGTAGTCTGTCACTCAACATGATATGCAAGTGTACAGGCGATGTGTTTTACCCGCAGCAGGGCGTTTAGAAATAAACTGAAATTACGTACCAAATGCATCACGCACAGTAAATTTTAAACAACAATAAAGAATGATTTTTCCCTTTCACTGAGTTGATATAGACAAAGGAATTTTCGGTAAAGCATCCAACCTCTGACCAGTTTTGCCAAATGGTTCGGTATCTTCCCGGTTCAGAACATCACCCAAAGAATACAAGAACTTAAACCTCTGGGATATTTGTCTCCAGAAAGCTGAAAGTGGGATAACTTGTTTGCTGCAGTAAATAACAGAAACAAATGCAAATGTGGGTAATCCCCAAAAAAATGAATATCAAAAAAAAAAAAAAATAATAATAATAATAAAAAAATAATAAAAAAAAAAAAACTAGTTGGTAGTTTGGACTGGCTGTTGGCTCGTTTTCTTGGTGGGGCACTTTATGTTTGAGAAGTTTGCAATGCTGTCTATATGTCGTCTTCATTGTTGTCTTTTAAAATTTCATGCTTCATTTTTACATTGACTGTTTTAGTGAAATTTTGTTATTACAGGTGGAGGATACATCAGAGTTGGAACGTGGTGTTGTTTATGTCAGACATATTCCCCATGGTTTCTACGAGGCACAGATGAATAAATTCTTTTCTCAATTTGGGAAAGTAACAAGATTACGATTAAGCAGAAGTAAAAAGGCAAGTCATTTAATTCAAATTAGTGTAAAGCAGTGTATAGCATCTCTCTTCTGTCCAGGAATTGTGGATAGAATTACTTACCATCTGCTGATTTATCAAGATTTGTTAAGATTTTTCATACTTATTAATTTAATTAATAAAAATACAAAGTACTCCGAAAGCATTTAATTTCATCAATTTGATATTTCATTGTATTCACTTGGTTTTAAATTCATGGATTAATGAATGAGACAACAAGTTCTATTGGAATTTAACATTTTTATATGTACTTAGTGGATTACACTTATCAGCAAAATTAAAACCCAGTTAATAATTTTAATACCTTTAAACTAATTTTTTGGGTTACCACATTTCTCTCCTCATAAGGACTTTATTAAATTTCATTGAAAATTCTTGTATTAAATGAAGTAAAATTGTTACAAGGTCACCAAGCAATGGCAAGAGGAATGGAAGAAGGTATGGTGGTATGCATTAGCAATGACTTTGAACTTACTGGGGGTTGATAGTTTGAATTTAACTGGTTCATATTGCTTGTGTTCTTACTCCTTTTCTTCATCCAGTGTTTATGTGTGTGTTTTGTTCTAAAATACCTTAAGCTGTTTAATGACTGTAGAACTTGTAACACAGTGATTAATTTATTTTTTTAAATTCCAGTCTGGAAAATCAAGAGGCTATGCTTTTGTCGAATTTGAGTTTGTTGAAGTTGCCAAGATAGTTGCAGAAACGATGAATAATTATTTAATGTATCATAAGTTATTAAAATGTAAGTAAACTGTCACTACTTTTTCAGAATAGAACAAAATGGCCTTCATTTTAAGTGAGCTGCAAGGGGTGATATAAAAACAAGCAATTCTAACATTCCCATTCTGTTTTAGTTCAATCTCTGCTCTTTCACCCACGGATATAGAATTGAATTTGTATGACTTTTAAACTGAATGTCAGCCAATTAAAAACCCCTATGTTAAAAACAAGGAAACAGTAACTTACCGCTCTCCATTCTGAAGTAAGAGCCCACCCTCCACTTTTAGGACATTTCTATTTTCGAAGTCACTTTCAGCTCAGTGCCCTTCCCTTCCAAAATTACCCAAAATGACTGTCTAACCATAAAACCTTGTATTTGAACATTGTTTGACTTTCTACTTTTACAGTTGTTCTACAATTATCGATATTAAATTGACTTTGTGGTATATTTTAGGTCAGTATTTGCCTCCTGATAAAGTGATGCCTGCGTTATTTCGAGGTTGCAACAGGAAATTTTCAAAACCTAAAGCACATAAACTAGCTTTACAGAGACACAACAATTTAGTGAAAGAGCCGGAGAGATTGGCAAAGTCTTTGAAGAAACTGAAGAGGAAGGATCGCCAGAAGAAAAAGAGATTGGAAAGAATGGGAATTGAGTGGAACTTTGATGGATATGTAAGTATGCTCAATTAAGGATGCTGTACACATTTTTGGTATTGATTTTCTAAAATGATATTTTCATATAAATTATTTACTGAACCACACAAAGCTATATATTGATGGAAAGCTTATTTCACACTGGATTTGAAATCGACAAGATAATGTGTGTATGGACGTGTATAGTCACGTGATCTCTGTGTAAACACAGAAAGCCGGTAAAAAAATAATTGAACCAATGAGTAAACGAATTTAGTGGAACATTGGCAACAAAACAGTTTTTCAGACGACGCTCACCACCATTCCGCGTTAATTGAGATATATATCTACATGATAGTTGGAGAAGAAATAATAATTTAGCTATCTAGAAAAAACAATGCGATAGATAAATAGAACAATCTCAGCGCCGCTTGAGAGGGAA
Source organism: Saccoglossus kowalevskii (assembly GCF_978046115.1). Classification (NCBI taxonomy): domain Eukaryota; kingdom Metazoa; phylum Hemichordata; class Enteropneusta; family Harrimaniidae; genus Saccoglossus; species Saccoglossus kowalevskii. The sequence goes on along the minus strand of NC_140661.1, from coordinate 27,241,730 downwards.
CATATCGAAGAGTGTCTGTGCAAAAAATTAGTATAATGCGTACACTAAAACTCGAGATCAAAGGCCTGCAGTTTCCGTGAATCGTTGTTTTGTTTAACCGAGAAAACGGCAAAAACAACTTAGCAGCAACGTATCGTCGGCTAACTCAAAATCCGTTTGTCCCATTGATCAAAACAAACTCATAACGAATAGTCATGGTATCTGTCTGTCATAATCACGCAGATGTGTGGATATGCGTGGTCACAATTGGTTATAAATTACGAAAATATGCTCCCGAATCCAATAGGAAACACTGTTTCACGGCGTGACAAAGCTGCGCCAAAATGACGTCATGATTTACATATTCATTAATACGTTGTGGGAGGAGACGCTCCTTTTCTGGAAGACTCATTACCATACATTTCCCTCCATGGAAGGTCATTCTCTTGCTCAGCTGCTGAACCAATAACCGTGGCTGAACGCACCACCAGAGTCAACGACATGTAGTTTTCTTTCCAAGATTTTTGTTTTACTACGCGAGATGTCTCGACGAAGGTCTGTATTATCTGATTTGAATGGCAATGAGAGGGAGAGAAGTCACAGCGAGTGCTGAACTGAATCGGGAGATGCGATCGCTTAGGTTTAAAGTTGTCTGTCGATCGGGCGGTGAATTTTCAGTTTGTTTGCTCTGTTATTATTTTGTTGGTTTGTAAAATAACCTGTTCGCCATAAATCGTGTTTTCCGTTTTTTAGTCCCCAAAACTGTTGTGACAAAATTAGTGTGATGATTCTTTTTCCAACTTCAATGCGTAATACATAGTACTGGAACAACCGCTGGCGGGGACTACTGCCGGTATCTTACATTAAGTTCACTTTCTATATCATGTATAACAAATCTAACTTCATTGAATCCGTCAAATTATTTATTGAGAATGTAAAGATAAAGAAAAATAAAACAGGTAAAACAAGGATGCTCACACACATGCTTTTACAGATGTTGTCTCGGGCTTTACGTGTAGCCATGGTGTAGCCAAGTCCGGGCCCAAGTGTTTCACTTCCGACTCATTGTGGTCGGAGTCCATGACACGTAATTTGGTCACGAAAACTAAGTCTGCCATGTGCTCAAATTTTCTACCTTCTGTTTATACCTCCATGGTCTGATCAATTAAATTGTGGAAGGTACCTTCCATGATTAAATTTTCATAATAATCGCTATACATACTGTCGACGTTCTTCTCCAAATTTCCTTGCATTCGTTTTCTTTCGTCACTGTCATAGTCGACCCCAAGACGGTTTCATAGTCGACTGCTCGAAGAGCGAGAAATTCAACGAATTTAAATTTGTGGACGATCGTAAATGGAATGCGTGTAACTTGTACCTCGGACTACTAACACTTGTATTACTAGTCTGAGCTTGTACTGAATGCAAGAGACTGTTTATATTTGCTATGGGTGGTGACTATTATGCAAATTATCTGTCTATTATGTCTTTGGCTGATTAATTAAAACATAGCTTTCAAAACAATGACATGTGCTTTTGTTTTTAATTAACAAAAATTGATTTTTACACCCTATAAAAACATTCAAATCACTTTTTTTCCTATTGAGTGTTTGCTCTTTGTAGTCCAGCATTGAAAAATACAAAAAAGTAGAATTTTGGGTTTCAAAGCAAAAAATGTGTACAGCATCCTTAAGTGTGTTTGACCGTAGTATTTATCAAGGTAGTCAACAATGTCATGATGAACAGTGCCTGTAATTACCCATAATCCTGTTTGGTGTGTACTAACAGATTGGTTGGTAAAAGTTTGGTAATTTTTGACTCCCGTGTGCGAAGCACAAAAGGGAGTCTTTGCAGTTACCCTGTCTGTATGTATGTATGTATGTATGTATGTATGTATGTCACTTTTTTTGTTCCACCGTTATCTCAAGAACCACTAATCAAATTTTGGTGAAACTTGGTACATAGATGCTCTGGGATAATGCGCAGAGTTGATTAGGTTTTGGTAAAAATCGATGAATATTAATTACCTAATTTGCATGATAATTAACTGATTTTAAGCTGTTCTATGACTGTTCCACTGATTTTTGAAGAACCACTCATTGGATTTCGATGAAACTTGGCACATGGATGCTCTGAACTAGTGCGCAGATTTGATTAGTTTTGGGTAAAAATCTATGAATATTAATTACCTAATTTGCATGATAATTAACTGATTTTAAGCTGTTCTATGACTGTTCCACTGATTTTTGAAGAACCACTCATTGGATTTCAATGAAACTTGGCACATGGATGCTCTGAACTAATGCGCAGATTTGATTAGTTTTGGGTAAAAATCTGTTAATATTATTAATTACCTAATTTACATAATGATTAATCAATTTTCGGCTTTTCCACTGATATCTCAAGTACTAATCGTAACATTTCAATAAAATTTGGGGCACTGCACATACCTGATAGTTTTTAGGGTAATATCAGTACATATTAATTACCTAATTTGCATAATTAATTAATTTTCAGCTTTTGATATTTTGAGTAGTAATGATCACATTTCAATGAAACTTCGTACATAGTTACTTGAGGACTGTGCAGAGACCTAATTAGTTTTTGGGTAAATAATTGTGCATATTAATCACCTTATTAACATAATTAGTTAATTTTCAGCTTTTCACCTGATATCTCAAGTACTAATCATCACATTTCAATGAGACTTGCGACATAGATATTCTAGGACTATGCAGAGACCTGATTAATTTTGGGATAAATAATTGTGCCTATTATTTACCTAATTTGCATAACTAGTTAATTTTTTGCTGTTCTATGATGTCTAAAAACTACTCATTGGATTTCAATGAAACTTTTAAAGAGTACCCATCACATTTCAATGAACCTAAGACTATGCACCATATTAGTTTTTGGTAAATATTTATGCTTCTTAATCACCTAATTAACATAATTAATACTGATATCTCAAGTATTGATCATCACATTTGAATAAAACTTGGTACATAAATGCTCTAAGACAATAGACAGTCTGATTAATTTTGGGTTAAAATCTGTTCATATTAATTCTCTAATTAGTATAATAATTAATATTTTTTTGGTTCTAATCACATTTCAATGAAACTTGGTACATTGTGCAGACCTTATTAGTTTTACACTTAAATCTGTTCATATTAGTTACCTTATTTGCATAATTAGTTTTCAGCTATTCCATCAATATCTCAAGTATAAGTAATTTTGAATTAATTTTTAATGTGTCTCCAAAACTCTCAGCACATGGGAGTTCTTTCTAAGCTTTCTTTGATTCTCTTTCTTTTCTCCAAATTGCTAAATAGTTTGATGTTTTGCTAGAGTACCGTTAAAATCCTATTATAAACCGCATACCTAATAGTAACCGCACCCCCGATTTCGGCTTCAGTGTTATCCTCGGGGGCGGACATCCGGGCATTTTCACCGCCTGGCAACCGGAGGCGGTGAAAACAAAGGCCCAAAACTCGCAGAAAACGGTATTTTGGAATGATTGTTGAGACTCCTCTGAACAGTGTAACAAGATTAGCCTTACATGTGTAACATATATAAATTTGGTTGTTCGGGATTACTTCAAAGTTGAGTTTGTGTTGTTTTCTCGAATTTTCACCGGCTCGACCGGCGTTCCACAGCAGCGCGCACAGAGCCCATAGAAATGCATGTACAGTGGTGCGCGTCGTAGCAACGTTGGAACGTCTTGTGACGTAGCTCCGCCCCCGAGAATAGAGTTCTCAACAAAAATTGAAAACATGAAAAGTACCTATTACTAACCGCACCCCCAATTCAACAAGACCGTGATTGACTTTGTTTCAACCAGCTGGTACGTTGTTCCTAATCCTATTCATTTGTTTCGACAACGTGCCTAAAAATATTCACACCTCTTTATTGTTCAGTAGTGTTAGAATGTCAAACACGCAGTGAAACTGCTTTTGTCTTGTGACAACTGTTATCAATACTCCTTATGAATACGTCCGTTTGTCGCAAGTTTTCGACAATGAGCTGTTCAACTAATTTTTTGATTTAAAAAAATAAGTCATGTCGTTTTCCCATGGAAATCAAAGCCAAAAGATCGCACTACATTATCGGTAAATCTCTTCCGGGTTTCGTTCACCATGAAGTCGGTGACCTGTCATTAACATATTTAAATGAACTAAGGTAATTTGAACACGTGGGCACCATCCAGCATTTCGATTGGTTAATTAGCGACTTGACCTACCCGGTCAAGTAATGTCCCGTGTGCATTTAAACTACATAGCGGAAGTCGTGTCGCATCGACCAATTCAACGAATTTATTTTTCGTGCGTTATTATAATCGCTACTGAGTAATAATCAACAATTTCAACAGTTCGAAAACAAGTAAGTTATTCACTTGTGAGCCGAAGCATGGCCGGATTGCGTTAGCATACCCACGGTACCGTACTTTTTTAGTGCCTTACAATGATCATTTTTTACTAAGCAATGCATTAATCATTTTTTTTATTTGAAACTGCTGTCAGAATATACTTTCCGTTATGAAGAAAATTAAACAAATAAATGCATATTACATTAAATATACCAAGTATTTTTTTTCATGTGAACAGTTTTTTGTGACGTGACGCTTATCACTCTTCCCTGACATCTAAATTGGAGTTAGCTTATATTCAAAAGATTGTACGGTGTATTGTTTGTTTTGTGCAAGTGATGTGGGGAAAAAATGACCACGCCCATTTAGTGATTGCAATATGTACCTAATATAAACCGTGCCCCGAACTGAAGCTGTTTATCCCAATTTTTTATTTGATACATTGTAATATAAACCACGGTTTATAATTTTAGCGGTACTAGTATTTTTTTTGTTAATGGTAAACCAAATCCATCCCTTCAGCAAAAATAAAGTATTTTACAGTATAAAATTCTTAGATGACTAAGAACCTGGTTGACTGCTTGAATGGCTGATACAAAGTAATGTGCATATTGGCTTCCAGGTGATTATATTTTCCAAAGAATGGCAGCATTTTTAGCATCTCTATAAATTGTTTTTCATTGGAGGTCATTTTGACATTCTTATCACACATTGTAAAAAATACTTTTGAAAAACAAATACCGGTACTGTAGACTCCCTAAGAATTTAATAAGGTCCAAAATAATGAGCCAATAAAAGATTTAAAAAAAAAAATCATAAAGAACTCTGGGTAATTTATAATGTTGGTAGTTCCTGTGTCTTGGTCATGTGTATAACATGTGCGTAACTTGGGAATTGAGAAAGTTTTAAGGCCAAATTTGCTTAAATTGTCTTTGGTGTATTGGAATACTGTATGAATTTTTGCATTTTGAAAAAAGCATCAAGGCAAACTTTTCAAGAAACGGGGTATATTCCTTTGATGGTTCCATGCAGTTAAAGACCTAGATACTTCCCAGTATGTCTTCCAACAAAACTAAATTTGTAGACACAATAGAATCCCAAAAGTCAAGATTGGTCATGTTGGTGACTACTGTACTAGAGAAAACCAAAAAAAATGAAAGATACATGGCTGTAGAGAGCTTCTCCAGAAACAAACTCTAAACTGTTATGACACCTGACTTCCTTGGTTTTTACACGTTATTTTGTTCATAAAATTTAAAATTTCTTTTTGCAAAATTCCATAATTTATTAAAGATGTTTTTGAAGATCATTATATCAATGTATGATTTTCTGTCGTCAACATAACTAGTTGCGTCACAAAATATGAGTCTGCATCAGTGATACATGATACCAACTTAAGAGTGCGCACTGATGCTTTCTCATTGGTTTAATGATACAGTAGCAAGTGTAAGAAGATGTTCTCTACAAAAAGTGCTTGAGGTCAATGCACTCTGTCATCAAATCAGAAAGACATACAGAAGTGAAAAAACATTTTGTGAATCTACAATATCCAATATTTTTCCATATCTGGAAATGATTCTTTAATTTGAAACAATCCATGTTATGTTCACCTGGATAATTGCATGTTATCACTCGTCAATGTGTAACTGAAAAATAAAAGCATATTTAACATGGTAATTTCCTTCTATTTCTTTCTGAGTGTACTCGTATATATTTAAGATTTTGGGGATGCTGTAGAATACATTATTTTGCCTGGATTTTTATTTTTGCTGAAGAAGTAAATCAGTAAAAAATAAAATCCTTTTACAAATACTCAAGTTATTTAGTTAAACACCTAATTAGGGAAATGCTCTTTTTTCTTCTTTCACAGAATGACAAAGTGTTGAATGTTGGATCCCCAGAACCTAAGCCCTCACTTCCAACACCCAAGTTGGTGAAGACATCAGGTTCATCTGCAACGCCTAAAAAGAAGAAATTATCGGTAGAACAGTCTCGGGAAAAGACACCAGCCAAGAAAACCAAGAGGAAATCATTAACAGCAGAAACACCAAAGTCTGCCAAGAAAAAGAAAGTAGTCACTCCAAAAAATACTCCATTACCTGAAAAAGGGGTAATGATTTCTACATCAAAAACATTGACTCCCAAAACACCACATCTTAAAACACCTAAAACACCCAAGACCAAGACTGGAAAACCCAAAACACCCCAGTCTATATTGCGGATAAAAACTCCCAAGTCAAAGAAACCACAAAAGTCCCCTCTCATTGATGTGAACTTTTTGAAAGAGAACAGTAGTACGCCACTCACAAGTAGTGGAAAGAAAAGAAAAATCAAGGAATATCGATTATAAGGAATAAGCAAAGAAATAACGACATATTATCACTTTATGCGAATCACAGACACTTAAATGAATCATCTCTTTCATTAAGGTTATACCAACAGCTAATTTAAAGAAAGTGTTAGAAGTGTGATTCCTCTGTTGTAACTGTTTTTTGTCATATTTAAATAAATAATACCCAAAACTAGTGATTAAACGAATATGTGCTACATATCTCTTTGAGTGTAGAATTCCTTGTTGAGAGAATCTGTGTCACGTTCCACTTGCTCACTTTGATCAACTATGCCTAGATGCAGTGCTATTAATATCTCAAAGTCAACTCTTTACTGTAAATTTGATTGGTTGATTGAAATACCATCAACTATGCCTAGATACAATGCTAGTAATATCTCAAGGTCAGCTATTTATTAGCATTTCTTACCTTTATACTCCTGTATGATTGGCTGCAGTATACAGCGGAGCTTCAAAAAGTCTTTCAAATGCTAGTCTAACAGATTGACTGGTCCAGCCCACCTTTTCAAGCAAACATCAATAAGGGCAACATAAGATATTAGAATACTAGATATCCAGTGAGGCTGACACAGACTGGAAGTCAAGTCTACCAACAAATACAGAGAATTCTTATTTCCAAACATTCCATAGTGTGTGTAATGTTTGCATGAATGTGAAATGAGATATTACCATATTTGCTCTGGTGAGGTCAGTCTTGTTCAAAATGTTTTAGTCATTTTAATTATCAAGCATACAATAAATGCGATGTCTGGTTTATGGTCCGTTTCTAATAGAAAAAAAAAGTTTTGTGGCAGTGTGCTTTCCAAATTATTTGGAGCCTTAATAATGCAATAATTGAGAACAATTGACAATAAAATGGCAAGCATTTCTCATGTTCGGTAGATTATAATGTATTTTTTATTAATTCATTTTTAAGATTTTGAATAAATTTTGAAAAAAAATTCCAAGTTTACTGCATGGAGTGGAATGCATTCTACCCCGGTATACCAAGAACCATTTATTCAGCCTCAGCCTTAGCGAAACCGTGCGATTCGGACGATTGTAGTTTGTGAGTGTACCTTTCCTTTGTAATGTATCTGTTGAAACGGTCATCATGTAACACAGGTAGTATATTATTTAAAAGATCCTGTTCGATATGGGACTCATAGCTACGTATACAACGCATGTAAAGTACATTGTTTACATGAAATTCAAACACCGCATCTTTTTCATCTACTGTCCCATTAGTATGACAAGAAATAAGGTTGCCATTCGTATAGAATTTATTCGTGGCCATAAGTTAACCCCTCCCCCTTTTTATTAGTTCCATTGTCATCTTCATTAACAACTGCATTGTCGTTTTCTTGAAAACTACCAGCTCAATTGCTTTGATACTTGGTATGTCAGATTTCTTCATTTCGTAATGATATCTTAAATTCTCTACTTTTGGCAAAAAAATGCTATTTTCAACTTCTTCGTGAAGACTACCAGCTCAATTGCTTTAATACTTGGTATGAAGGTACCCTCCATGGACCTCTGTCAGATTTGTTTATTTCATGCCGATATATTTAATTCACTATTATTGGCAAAAAATATGCTATAATTTTGGAACTAACCAAATTTTAGACATATATGAAATGGAAGTTATAAGACACTAAATTTGCTACAATGAAAATTTTAGAATGGTTCTTTAGACGTGGAGTCAGATTTTCAAATAAATATTTAAGCATTGAGTAAATTGGTGGTTATGGTTAACATTGATCGCATTGCTAATGGCGCAAATAGAATATTTCACCCCGTCCTTTATAAATGCGTTATCTTATGATGCTATGCTATTATCTTCAACTTATTTGTAAGTAGCTGGCAATGAGATGTGTAATGAATTCCATTGATCATTCAAATTTAAGAGGTCCCACCCACCCAGTCAGCATTGTGGTCACTTTCTTTGTCAGCCATGTCAGCTGTACATTTCAATGTCTAGCCATTTTAAATTTGTTTGAGTGGAAGATTGATTTTTCTCAAATAGGATATCACAAAGAGTACTTTAATCCACAACAGCATTTTAGCATAATTGTTCCATCAAAATGTTGGTGCCCATTATTATTTATTTTTTTATTAGTTTTAGAACAGAAAGATTTTGCAATAGACCATTATAAATTTGGGGGGGGGGGATATGGAGGTTTTAGTGTTGTGAGAGGCTGATATTGGCATTCAAGGGGTCAACCAGTATTAATGGCTGGATAATGGTTGTCTTGTATTTACACATGTGCAGTACCATATCGAAATATTGTATTTGCTCTATTAGTAATGTATGCTCATACATAAATAAGTGTTTAAAGGGCAGTAGTCGTCACGCCACGCATGTGCAAGATATATGGGTCTCATATAAAAAAAGATGGTGACTTTGACTGTTGCACAGATAAACGAGTACAAACTGAGACGGAATTAGGAATTTTCAGGTGATTGAATGGTATCAAAGGAACCACCAGCGGTAATTACTGTCGCACCCAGGTCAAACTTCATATTTGTGATTTATATTAGAAGGGCGCATTGGATTGTGGGAAAATCAATGTTTATCAACACACATGCGCAGCGCAGAGACTATCTCCCTTTAAATAAGTGTCATGTAATGATACAGTATCACTTGTGCTTTACGAGAAGTACATACAGGCAGAGATTAGTCCATGGGAAAAAACATTTCAAATAATCCACTTTTCAATGTATACAATTTTTTGGTTTACGCAAGGTTCTAATAAAGCAAATATGGTAAATGAAATTGTTGTTAAATACAGTACATGGTAGTGTCATTATTGGTTTAGGTCCTATGTTTGGAGTTAAATTCCTACCTTGGTAAACTGAAATAGACTATTTGGTTTGTGAGAACTGCATAAACGCAAGACATATCCGAACACACTGACACAATATAGCTCTTATTTTTGTACCATTTATTATGAAATTACATTCAAACTATTACACTGTGTTGACATGATCATTGGCTTTCAAAATGCATAATACATGCAACATGGACGGTTTGTGGGTAATGTATTTGAATATTAAGTTTGGCGCCAAATATATCTAATATTATTGTCCAGACAAAAATTAGCACACACACGATTTAAAAGTAGCTTTTGCGAAGATTTAGAAAGTAGATAGCAGATATGTGATATCCAGTTTATTTTAAAAACTTAACTGTACTATATCAAGGTGCATGCTGGGTACGTTTTAGTCGCTGCACATGTTCACTAAGTTTTGACACAAGATCTTGACAAAACATTGAATTGATTCATGCAGTAGTAGTATTTTATGCATGTTTTATTAGCAGCCTATTTTCTGTTAAGGCGTATATACTCAACTAATCTAAGTCAGTCTCTAATCTACTATTCTATATTAAATACCATAATGAATACATTTGAGAAGAAAAAAACATCCCTCGAATAACATGTAAATGTATATTGTTACATTGACTTGTTTTCCACAAGCACCATACCTCACTAATACATTATTTCTTGTTTTAAAAAAACTGTCTAAGCATTGTTCTTGAATTGCGAAGTATCGGCATGTTGTTGAACTTTCCAATTCTGCGTCTTTACTTGAAGATCCACAGCTTTACCCCCCACCCTTCCAGGAGTTATGAGATGTTCACTTACCATGTTTCTGATTGCTCACATGTGGCAGATGGAAACATGGTGAGTAATATCCATATGGTCACTGACGACAGCTGTCCCTCAAGACCCAAGACCCCCTTACAGAAGGAAATCAGGAGCCATACCCAAATTGTGATACGAGAGACAGCTTGATCGGATGCAAAAAGAGTACCCGCACACCCATCAGCCGAATCACTTATTAGGTCATTGCTATGGAAACTGTGCAATGCGTGTAACCATGCAGACAAATGATTAAATTGATGGATGTGGGACTCACGCAGAAGTGCTCCCAAGATTCAATGGGTCGGTGATCGTACATCGGTCCCAAAGCATGATGGGTTGTTTCTGAGTGGTGGGGTATTCCGTCGAAATCCGAACTGGCCATGCCATCCAAAGATGGGCTGCACCCCTTGCATAAACTGTGCATGACCGTCCACTTCATTTGTTGAATGACCTGCAATGAAATTAGGAAATGATCGTTAATCTAATGTTAATTATGTTATTGATTTAAGCCAATATTTAAAAAGGTCAATGGTGTTACCCGAAATTTAGGTGATTACATCCTAGAAATATTCCTGACTGCAAACTTATGATTTAACACTTTTCAACTGGAAGTCTATCGTGAGTTCATACAAATCTGTAGGTTAAACATGATTGGCTACTCTCAGGTAATATTGTGTATTCATATTTTTGTATATGACGAAAGTAATTTTTTTAAAGTTATCTGAAAAGATATTATTTTCATGAGAATATAATCAATAACTTTTTATTGTTTAGTTGTTGCTGTGTTGAAAAAATAATTTTTCTTGGCCTTTCTTTGTTCAGGAAATAAACCTAAACGGATTCACAGCAAATAATTAAAAAGCCTTAGTGAGATAAATCATTGCGTTTGCTTTATACATCGACAGGCATTAGATCAGTTTTACATGATGTACAATGTTAATTATATTTTCAGCAAGATCTTGTAACCATGACAAACACTACTGAAAAAACATTATTATGTAAAGATTATTTTTACATTCCAAATTAATTATTGCAAAAAATCAGTTAACGTCTCTTTCATATGCAAATTATATGATCAGCATGTATGTATATTTGTTTACATTCGTTATCTCTCTTTTTTTACTGTAAAATACTTTTAAATTATTTTCGCTTGGAATTAATTTTCGCTATTTTTGCTGAAGGAATGATTTAGTAAAAATAAAATTCAGCGAATATACCTTTTTTCCTATATTTAACATTCAACTCATCAAAAATCAGAGAAAATAAATTTCATACAAAACATCCAAGATGTCTTTTCAGCAAAAATAAATTCCAGCTGAAATAAAGTATTTCACAGTAATTTGATCAAGAGCTTTAGGCAATAGAAAATTATTCAATTCAAAACTATGAAATGATTGAAAAATACATAAAAACATGTCAAGAAAAAAAAATTGACTTGTGTTGTTAAAATGTTAAATAGATATCATACCTGCTCCTGCAGCATTACGCCTAGATAAATACCTGTAGCCTGCACCTGAGTCAATAAATCTATCTATAACTGGGCCATCGATAGAAGAGCCTTCAATCTGTGTGAGTTGAACACAAATATAAATCTCAGCAAGAAAGTGACAAAAATTAACATAATATTTTCAATTTGTTCTAGGTGATAACATTTATTGGGTCTCTGTCCAATTTAAATAATAAGTTTATTCAAGTACATAGGCCACCGGCCTTTAAGTACAAATCAGATATAAAGTATATATTTATGAGGGCTAATCAAGAAAACTCGTATCACAATTCAGTCAGGTCTGTCCAATTTAAATGGAAATGCATTTCAATACATTGCCAAACCTTTAAATCAATATGTTGTCAAAAATTATATTTTTATTACTGATTGCTGGGGACATTTTCTTTTGTAGTGGAATGTTATTGTCTCGTTTACCTAGGAAAATAACTGACTTCGGTCAAATTATTGATTAACTCAAAATATGTAACCACGATTTAACAATAGCGGCAATTAAGAGTAACGATGACGACATTCAGTAAGGGGTCTGACCTCAAGGAATTAGCATAACAACCGGACTTCAACCTGTAGGCAGCCATATTACCGGAAGACGTCACAAATTTTACTATTCATAATTTCGGGGAAAAAACATTTATAATATGAATTATACGTAATTGGTGGAATCTAACACGAGCTGCGTTCAAATAAAGCAACTAGCGATATGGTCAGACCAGACTAGCGTGATAAACTGGTCTTTTGTTCACACGTTTCTTCAGGCTCGTTGCTATACGTTTGTATACTATAAAATATTTTTTTCAAATGAACCCGTTACGAAAAACTAAAGCCTCCAAGTGCAATATGAAAATTCCTGCCATTCACTGCTAAAAAATCTGAGTTAACGATTTACACTTATAACGACAGGCATTGTATATACAATGGGGTGTTAACTCGTGCGATCTTGCAACTACGTCGCATGTACAGGCGGCATTAGACTTAAATTACCTCTAAACAGTGCCACCTATATGTCTACGGATCACCGTAAAAAACAACAACGACGCCCTTACCTGCCCGGTCTTTTTGAGCGTTTTCTCCACTTGTTCAAATTTAAAGTATTGATCGACGTGTTTGTCGTTTTGTGAATTATATGGTGGAATAGCAGGTCCAAGTTTTGGCTGAACGTTGGAGTAATCTTTTGATATGGAGTTGACCGCTATGTTGTCAAGAATGAAGCCCTGTTCGAGTTCTCGTAACTGTTCAGGTGTCGGGGATGGTGGTCCACGATGTGGCTTTTTTGGCTTCTTTTTCTTCTTCTTTTTGTCATTTTCTCCCTATAAAATGAGGAATAACATGATCAGTAACCAACATGCATAGCGAAACAAAATCCGAGTAAATATATACCTGGTTTAAAATAAACAAGTGTCATGCCTCCTTTTGCTCCGAGGTGTTGTCATTTCCCCCGTCATTTTCTTGCTGTTCTTCATTTTCTTGGCCTTCTTCCTGTTGTTCCTCTGGTTTATTTTCGTTTTCTTCGTCCATATTTGTTTATTTTAATCGGCTAAGCCAAAGAAAACAAGGGCCAGAAGCTTGGTAATAACCGTGACGAACACTCTGGTAAAAGCATATACCACACACGGCCTTATTTCAATACACACACAGGTTGTTGGCGTACCTTAGTAACAAATTAATTATGCATGCAAGATTAAATTATGTCAGCGATAGAGGGCGCATGCGCATGTCATTTCAGATGGCTCGCCTTGAGGTGAATGAATAGCCTCCTCATTAGCATAACAACGGTTGCTATGACCGATACCAGATATGCGACGTTTTGATATGGAAATACTAGTAATCCGCCACCAAGAATTTACCCATCTCACATAGCTTCTTTTTGAAAACATAAACAAAGCCCTTACATGTTTTGATGTTGTATATTTATAATTCGTCATGTTTTCAAAACGAAGAATGTAAGAAGTTAGTCATAGTTTAAAGAGAGGTAGAATAAAGTTGATTAACGTGAACGAGTGATGTGAGAGTAAACGATAATATTGTAAGTTATACTGTTTACAGAGGTCGTTAAATGAAATACATGTTAGTTCATTAAATATTTAAGTTTTATAAAACTTACCCTCAAACCATACGCCAACTCCAACTCCCCTCTCTCAAGCGTTACCAAAACAACTACCCTCGTTCTATAGCATAACTAAATAAACGCTGACATATACATCGCACTTTTATGTGAACTATACTACTTTATTTGAGAAAAAAATCTTTGAATAACTAATGTCGTTTATAAAAGTACATTTTCTCAATTTTACACAAGATCTACAAGATCTGGTAACTGGTAACAATGTCGTTGCTATGACTATATGACGAGTATAAGCAGTAACTGTGATTTCAAAAAAAGTAAGAAATTATTTTTATTCGAAATAAATTTAAGTGACTACGTGGTTGTTACGACTACATGTATAAGGAGTAATTTTAAAAAAAGTAAGAAATTATTTTCAACCAAAATAAATTTTACTTGAATACGGTCTTTTTACAAAGCCGGTAATCTGGACGGTATTTACAAAATTGTCATGTTAAAAATGGGCGGGTTTTCTGAGTAGGGCTTTATCTAACTACATGTTATTTTGCCTTAAAAATGAAAAGTATTATTTTGCACAAATTTACACAACTACAGTAATATCTAAACATTGAATAAATGAATGGTTCGATGCTCGTCAACAACAGGTAAAACGCCGGAAGTGACGTAACAAGTCAGTGTATTTTCTCATTATGAGATATTATGTATCCTTGCGTGTTTGTCATTTACGCAGCCACCATGGGATATTCTTTTCAACCGGTGCTTTCTGAAAATGAAACGAAACTTCCGGTTACTCGAACCCTATTGAAATATGTAGACGAATAATTAAGACGTTTTTCATGGATTTCTCGAGCAAGCCGCGACTCCTCGAATAGCGCCCTCTATGTCACAGTGGGTAAAGTACGTAAGGTACTAGTACATATATATACCAGTATATATTTTTTTCGGCCATATATTAACTACGAATTAAGCTGATTTTTCCAGTTGAAGACAACATAAGAAATCGGGGTTTCCAGCGCGTAGTGACAAAAATGGTGCGGTTGTCTTATTTCATTTATTTCATAACGTGTCTATGATGTTTAAAATATTAAAATACATTTCAATCCCGCGAAATACTACACGACACGATATTTTTTTAAATACCAGTACATTCAAACGGCGTTGGGTATTAGTATGAGAAAGACATCCTTGTAATTTTCAATATTATAGTGTTTTTTTTCAACGCTAGTTACGTCGAGTCCCTCCCAGTACTATACACTTAGCGGAAAGTAGACAGGGAACCGTGTACGAATTCAACTCCTACATGGCTTTCACGCATGTTTTCGTATTTTTTAATCCATGCAACACTGATCAAAAACTACCCTTGTTGCAGCAAATGAGATGGCATGCATTTATGATAATTCTATACACATGTAGTTGGCTCCTTTGTCGTCCCCAGCTGTCTGGATGCTGTGCACATACCAGGGGTGGATACAGGTTTTTTATGGGGGGGGGGGTCAAACTTTAAAATCGCTAGACTAAGTTAATGATTTTTTTATATTATACAAGTACTCCAAGAAACCCCGGTAGATCCGCCACTGCATACTGTGTGTGTTCTCATTTTACTATATTAAAAAAACGTCGATCATTGGCCTTTTAACAATTTAGTGAGTTATATTTGCGAGGCTGTTTAGAATTAAAAGATTATACCTGCATTTAAAGTTGTGGCTGAGTTAATCATGTTTTTGCATAATTTAGATGTTTATTGAGGTAATGTTACTTGTGGTGTTCATAGCTGTTTCTGTATTCCATGGCGTGTGTCGGATGGAATTACTGATTGGTACTTGAATCATTACAAGAAGCTGTTGTGTGTACAGTCTAAGATTCGAAGGTGTGGGTAACCTGGACGTCGGTTGCCATGGGCACTATTGTTTCCACGTGAATATAGTGGTAATTTTTTGTATTACGTCATTCGGGCTCCGTGATATGTGATGGTGGTTCCTTCAACCTCACAGAACAAAATCACATTGCGAATGCGAATTTTGAAGCCGTAAAACGGCGGAGTTTTGAACAAATAGAATCGTGTAATAGTATCGGCGCAGGACAAGCATAACGATAAAGTGTTCGGTATACAGAGGTATTCTGTACTAGTAAGCATAACGATAAAGTGTTCGGTATACAGAGGTATTCTGTACTAGTAAGTATAAACAAGGAACGATTTCGGATTGTGGCTATTTGAGGCGACTGATTCGGGGAAACAGTGTTAACTGCATGTGAACACGGCCAATCTACGAGCATGTTGCACACAAATGAGAGATTTTTCGGGTGGGGTTAGAACGATGTGAAAACATATTTTGAATAATAAAGGTCAACAGCGTATAGAAAATGAAAAATCGAGAGTACATCATCGGATAATTATTTTCGAGAATAAAGAGTTATTACAAAAAAGACAAAGACTATATTTGCAATGTGTTATAATTTCAAATTGGTTTATATAGGAACATTGTTTCTTGGACATAAAGATTGAAGTATATGTACTAGTATAGTATTATTATTATTATTATTATTATTATTATTATTATTATTATTATTATTATTATTATTATTATTATTATTATTATTAAGAATGCTAATAGTCTTATAAATTGCCTTAAATTTAATTTAAGTTTTTAATGTGATAATATTTTTCCGGTATATTCAATGGAACATTCGCTCCCATAATGCATTGTCATATGCTCAGAATATGCAAACTTTGATTTCAACTCGAATTCACATGAGACTTCATCAAATCTCGCTATATCAACCACGGTCGCTATTAATAAAACTAAAACGTAGAACATAAACGTAGACTTGTTTGTGCTTTTTGACATTTTTGTTGTTGACATTAAGCTCTATTATCAACACCTGTCCATAGTTCCCAGGAAGTCACCGATTAACACTTTCGGACCACCTGGACACACTTAATTGCCATGGTTACAACACGCTGTGTTCTAGGCGGTATCGGTGTCTTTCATAACATGTTCAACGCCGGGTTAGCCGTATAAACCGTATCTCCTTAACACGAGGTATTAAACCCCACAGGTCACAATGTTGTGACGTCATATGAGACGTCCATGCACGATTTGAATCGTCAAGTACCCGAACAATCTTTTTTGTCCGTTCTCTTGTTTGTATTGTAATAATTCCTGTCTTGGCTCAAACTTGATATTAACTTGGGGTATCGGGTTTTTAAATGTCGACATGTCCTCTGCAAACTCACGCACGTGTATTTATACAGCGTTATTTTTATGCATATTTGTGTTGTATTTAATTTATGACGTCGAAAGATTCTTCATGCTTTTCATGTACATCCAAGATTCAGCCAAATAAAATTAAAATTATGCAACAAATACTGAGAATTATTTCCTGTTATTTAAATTATGTGTGCCTAATCACCTCTTCGTTCCCTTTCTCTGACGTCGTTATTAGGATATGCCCTGTCGATTATTATTTAGTCCGTCTCCCCTGCCACCATAACTGACTTACACGGCTTTATTCATGTTACTGTAACTTTAAAAAATGTTTGTTACAATTTAGAAAAGTTAACTTACTGGTTTTAGTGTACAGGTGAGGTCGATGAGTTCTGGTACACCCTTAAACTTGAAGTAGTGGTTTGCATGCGGATCAAACCTGGCATTGTAAGGTGGAATCAACGGCTTCCAGCGAGTAACGCGTTTTTCTGATATAATGCTATCCAGTACAAAGCTCTTTTCCCGGTCTCGTAATGATGACGCCGGCGGAGTTGGAATTATTCGCCGCCTGGTTGAGAGTTTGTTCAAACTTCTTGATGTTTCTCTACTCGTGCGCGAACCCTGTACATAAATAAAACATATATTAAAGCAATATAGACGTCTTGTTCGATATGGGTCCCATGCGACGTGTACATCGCGTGTAAAATACGTGTTTTTTTTTTAAATTTCAAGTTGTAATATGAGCGGTTGACAGGAATCCATTCAAACGCCTCAAAAGAACAAGGATAACCAGACTTGATTTCAAACAAGAACCCTTCTAAAGTTCGTAGTTTTGCCCGTTTTTACTCATCTTCCTCTTATTTACCTAATTTGTACAATGACGAAAATTGTTTATTTGTTTACTAGTTTAACCACAATTAACCCTTTGAGCGTCAAAGTCAACTCTTTTACAATTTGTTTCATTTTTTCTCACAAATGTTGATAAGATCGACAGCCGATGGGACGATATGTTCATTAGGTCTAAAATTAGTACATATTTTACTGAAAAATATATGCATATGTTTAAAATGTAGAACCACAATTTCAATTATGGCACTGAAGGGGCCATAACAAATCAGCGAATTCCCGAAAATATGAAGAATGTTTCGCTAAGTCACGGACATAAGTATGAAATGACATACCAAGCACAAATTAGCGTGCTAGTATTCCTAAAGAATACTCTCGCTTCTATCCAGGCAATTAGTCGAACAATCGAAGAAAAATCCGTCGCATTCGCCTGGGGTGGGTATTTCGGTGAAAAAGGCAATCTCTTAGCGAAATCGATTGTAAATAATACCTGATTCCTGGAGCTCATGTTGAACACATGTGTCTTCTATGCACCTGTTGTATGTTTAGGGGGCAACTGTCTCTTTGCAGTGAAAACTGTTTAGACGGAGTGGTAACTATACCAATAAGCATTAAAGCGTCTCTGGGCGTAACTTTTCACATATCAAAATGTCAATAATGAATGAACATGATTTATGTGTTCTGTGTACTTTCAATAAAAAAACTGTTGATTTGTTTTTTACGAAAACATAAATTCTGAAACAAATAGGCAACATGAAATAATTATGCCAATGTTTTGTCCATCTTACTGACAACTATAATCAATCCAAAACACTAGAAAATATTTTCTAGTGTCTTTGAATTAACAAAAGTACGCAAGATTTGAAACATTTGCCCTCTTTGGCGAATAAATAATGAATGACCATGAATAATTGATGAGTACCAACCTCGTCAGAAACTGTTGATTTGATCACCTCTTGCACCTGCGGTGACTGGAAGTAGGCTTGCGAGTATTTATCATTCAAAGCGTTGTACGAGGGTATGATGGGCGCCAACCGTGTACGACGTTTCTCCACCAATATGGCGTCGAGTATAAAGTCCTTTTCCATCTCGCGCATTTTTTTAGGCGGCGGAAGAGGCTTGATTCCTGATTGGACAGAGTCCACACGACGCAGTGGCGTACGGTACAGAATATGATTGTGCGTCATTGTGAATGAGATATCACTGAAACTGAAGACTGAAAAAAAGAAATTAATTAATAACTAAATTTAGGGTAGGGTATTTTAATTTATTAGTGGTTTTGTACTCAGCACTACTTAAACCCACTGGCACCGTAGTACTCTCAAGATTTCAATTCCCACGTAAACAGACAAACGTTGAAGCATGGTTAACTATTATAAAACTGTTATGTTGTTCTTCTGAGTGCAGAGCCTACAGGCCCCTAGATTGTTCACATAATAAGATGCACCATGGGAGTGCCAAATTGCTTCATAAATGAGTTACGCAATCACAGCGATGAGATTACGCTATAAAGTGCTCGGCTATTATTAAAACATGTCATCAGACTTCCCAGACTTCTACAATGTGGGTTTATTTTATGTCCTTCACAAAATTCAAATAAAAATATGGTCGACGCATAAAATATCCATGCAATAACGTTATTTTATACCCATTTGCCATTAGTTAATATGTCCGTAAGGTAAACTACTGTAAACTCATCCTGTACAGTTGTGGACTTATTTATTGGGAAATTTTGATTGTCAATAGTTTAATTTGACAATTTTGGAAACATTGTAGACATGAAATGAAAGCGCATCTGTGTGCGGGGGGGGGGGGACAAACGCCTAGGTGAACACCTGTTGGATCCCTCACCCACGAATACACCCTGAGGTCTTGTACGACGAAATATACCGAATTGTTTGCTTTGGTTTGTTTTGTCTCATATACAAGCAAAGCAAAATCCTCAAGACATCGTAATGGGTAGATGTCCTCACAATGTATTCATCTATACATTATTGGTCAATACTTCCATTATCACAATAAGCATCGTGAGAAATGAATCAATTAGAATTCTATACACTCTAGGGTCAAATCTCTGAGATGTGCAGATGGAGTACATACAAAAATTATTACATTTCAAACAATGTATTCTATTCGACAAAAAAATATGAGTGAGGTGATAAAGGCAGTTGTGTATAATATAGGAAGCTCCAAACGTCTCTGACTTCAAACAATAGTTTATTTTATGACGTTTCGGGGAGATGTAAAACCCCCTTTATCAAACAACAAACTGCTACTGGTGTGTACAAAGGATGTCAGTAAAGAGTGAGATAGTTCAGTTTTATCTGTAATAAAATTGATGTTATTATCCACACATACACTACAAGATACATCTATATGAGATGTCTCGATAATTTTACTTTTATTTTCTAGAACAAAATTAACTAGACTTGAACAACACAGCTCGGTGTAATACAACCTCATTATACTGTATGTTTATGTTAACTACAAAGGTGGAAATTTAACCATTGTTTAATTTCAAATCACGTAACGTATAAAAATCTTCGTGACTCGAGCTCGAAAAACAACATTACACCGTAAATCGTATCGGCGTTCCCAGTCCAAGCAGCTGTTTTGTTACAACTACTGAATAACCTGTACACCAATTTTCCAATATACATATAAGCACAAATAAATCAAACCACCCTTAATAACGTACTTACCGAAGGTACGGCCGGAAAGGCTTAAGTGGTTTCCAATGCAAGCTAGAAAAACCTTCTGACTTCGAATACGAGGGACCAACTGAGGCAAGTTCGAGTAATTTTCCCCTGGACGCCGAGACCATGCGAAGTTACGATCCAACCAGAACTGCTACCTGTTGCTACCCTGCACGGTTCAACGACTCGGCCTCTATCACATAAAAATACAATATGCATTTTGAACGTTAGACAAATAGGGGTATCATATGAACAAAATATGCCGCGTGATGTAGAATACACTAACGTTACCTGTCGAAAGTTCCGCGTTTCCCGGTGCGAGAGCGGGACAATTATAAAACCCGTCGCGGTGGGAAAAAACAGCGGTGTGAAAAGTACCATATATAAACAGCATGTAACGGAATCTCACTCGTAGTGCGGATCGGATTGTGCCGAAATGCAAAACAGTCGGTTGCTTAGATAGCGATATCAATACTACAACACCTCATTTAAAGTGAAACCACCTCCAACTCTTGCATGAATGACGAGGTCAGAAAAAGCCGAGTAAAGTTACCAAATACGCTTTCTCACGAAGACAACTTGATATGCAATATGAATGCTTAACACTGGGTATTTTTAAGGAACCGTGTTATGTTCGTTGTTTATTCCACTGGAGTATTCAAATGACCCGATACATTCATCACCCTAAACTCTGCTACACGTGTTACTTGGAGTAAATTGCATTTTTGTTTCAAACAGAAATCAATCAGATGTCTGTCGCCGAGGGCGCACATTTGCCGGTTATACTATTATACGATGCATGAATGAAGCATCTAGGTCCTTTTTGGATTTACGGGTATGGTGGCGTATGGCTTATGTCAGAAAATATTCCTGACACGACGTTTGATTATGAAATCGACAAATAGACTGAAATTATGGTGGTCGTCATGACCTGCGCTGTAATGACTCCGCCACTCTCGCCTGACTCAATAATACATTGAATCAACAGGTGTCTTTAGTTTGCGATGGACATATGTTGTAATAAGTGCGCATGTGCGTGTCTTTTTTCCTCAACTATACGAAGATCATCTAAGGTAACACAGGGCAGATTACGTAATGGCGTCGGTCGTATCTAGCAGTATCTTTTCATCAAATCAACTATACACGATATAAACATACTGTTGGTGTTGTCTTGCATTGTATTTAGCTTTCCTGCTAATATGCCATACGACATATCTTAGAGGTTGAATCGATTTTCTGTTTACTGTGTAGGTCGCTGTAAGAATCATATGACGCATGCGCTGTTCGGACTTCTGGTGGTCTTGGGTAGAAGAATGTGTGAAATACAGCAAACGAACACCTTGGTCAATTGTGTAGAAGAAAACGTAACTTACAATGAATAGGCACACTAGTCAAGTGAGGAAAAACAATTTCTTAATTACTGTTCCTTTGCAGATTTGTTATGATTCACGACATCTCAGCTAGTTTTGGCCAGGAAATTGAATTGGTTAATGTCGAAAATATATAGATTCAAAACATCGTCCTGGGAAGAAAAGCGCTTCTCTTAACCAATTGAATGGCATTGTCGATAAATAAGCTATAATATGATTGGTCAGACACACCCAGTAAATATTGAAGATGTTCCCTGATTGGCTTTTCTGGTCAATTTCAGTGAGAAGTTTTTAAGCGAAAAATACACAAACATGATGACTGAGGCACAGTTCTTACAGCGTTGCATCAAGGTGACATATCTGAGGTCAAACAACAAACTAAAATTCATCAACACTAAATAGCAGAATGCAGTGACTTAATTCACGTGACCGTTCATAAGCGCTAACCAGTGGTCTTCATTCTGGACAATACACATAAATACCATAACACATAGACTTATAAGCCATAGGCTGAAATGCGAATGTTTATTGGTATATGCGCATGGATTCATATGATCTATCATGTTACAAGGTTTATGATTAACTGCGCTCAATTGGCTTCTGTTTTCTATTCACATAGTCTTGATTCCTGGTGGGTTTATCAATCGCGTCCTTTTGTCAATCCTAATTCTAAGGGCACCGTTTTAAATGCGACCCGAAACCATGTTTTATAGAGCAGCCAGATGAAAAGTAATCTAAATGTACTTTGAAAAAAAAGTAGCCTGTGACTTTCTTTGCCTCAAATAATCCACGTGTTGCGGCTCTTGGTCGTCATGGTAACGCAAAGTGGTTATTACTACCAGTATAACGCTGCAAAATTCGATTCTAGAATTGTAAACCCAAAATACGTTAGAGCTATATACATCTACGAAAATATGGACGCCCGCGCGAAAACAGTTAGTCAATATTTATGTACAAAGTCGTATTCTGTTTTTTATAATACAAACCGACATTCCGGGTGCCAAGAGCAAAGATTTTTTAAATTAGTGGTCATAATGTTGCAGTGGTATTTTATTTTTAAGCCTCACCCAGATAATGTTTTAGTGACATGTGTACCCTGGAGCCTATCATGACCGACAAACACTAAGCCAAGCGATGGAAGTGACTTTAAAATATGTGTATGTAAGCTGTGCTTTTTGATAAACAGCGCCACCAATCACAATTTACAGTAAAGCCAAACCAAACTCCCTAAACTCGAACAACTTGTTTGACATGATGCGTATTCTCAGTCGTGGAAAAATAATAAAAGAACAAGAAATTAATATGAGTGTTTATATAGTGCCAATTATCAGCACGGGACACCGCCCTCGACTAGGCTGATCTATCTTACGGATCGTGTCGTATTCTGCCACCGCAAGTTTATACATAATTAATATGCGCTTTGTGCATTACATTACATAAGACAATACCTTTCTCCAGATAACAACATAACAGAATGAATCTATGATGTTAAATCGGTTTAAACTGAAGACATGTGTGAAATAGATAAATACTAGCACAATAAACATTATGTACCCGGGGGAATGCATGGTTGTCAGGGTTACGGTACCAACCTTCACACGCGTGTGCGAAGTATCGAAGTCATATTATAGTCGTCAAACGACTGGACTGAGACTAGCCTAAATTTAATAAAACAATCCGGAACATTGGTTTGTTGTAAAATGTGTCATCCACACACCAACACAAACATTATTGAATATAGATGGACGCAGGTGTGAAACATACATGCTGAAAAATACGCATTCCACATCAACATGAGTTTGCGCGGCAGCCCACATTGTAATGAATGGCCAACAAACTTGTGTTGTGTTATTTCGAGGACAGAGGCTATAAAACATATTAAAATGCGCAACTAGTAAATTAAACATTGCAACTAATAATCGATACGGTATCTAACGAATCACCCTTGATCCACCTCCGAAAATGCTTCAAGCTAGTACTCACAAGGAGACTATTGTTGATAGCGGTCGCCCAGCGCAACGAGATCACCGGCCACAGGTGTGATCTATAGAGATTGGGCAGGTAGGATTAGGGCACATTGTCTCGGTTAATCTCATGTCTATTATACGAACTCCCCTAGTTGGTACGACACGGCATACATCGTTGACATTTACAACTATTAATTTCACGTTTTATAGACTCTAAGAAGTCGCGTTATTACTGTTAGTTTAGCTATCAAAACTTCTGTATGTTATCAATTTAATTTCGAACGCCGTAGATAAAATAGCAAAATACACATACAGGCAAATAACTGGACATCGGCTAATCGTACTCTTTACTCGTTAACTGCTGTTGACCAATTTAACCTTCAAAAGGATGTCGATTATTTTTTTCCGACGCTTATGCATCTTTTTCACGATAGACCGTGTAAGCTTGTTATCGTGTAGCTAGGAGATCCATGCGTACAGTGCCGTGGCAGGAAAGAAAGTCACGGGCATTGAACGCGGACAGTTAAACTACACGTTAACAGATGCATACAACGCGGCGATGTACACAATAATATAACCGAGAACAAAATTCATTTGGAAGTAACAATCGATGACTATTTTAAAGCATAAACAAAAAATAATCACGAAACCAAAAGAACACTTCGCATGTTTGTTTCAATGAATTAAATGAAATCTCGCTCGTGGAAATATTTCATTACCATAAATTGGTATGAGGAGTAAAGAGAGCGATGTACTTGGTATCAACTTGAGATTATTAGTCTGGTCATCCGCCGAGTCCACAAAGAATAAGTTATGCACTCAATAATGTCACTATCGCCTTACCTTCTCCGAGAAAAAACAACAACACACTGTAGTCGTGTGGGCGAGTTCGATAATGAACGGACGACGTTTCAAAACAGTACGGTCCTAACACTAAATTTAGGCAAGTCAAATTAACTCCGCACGTTGACAACAACGCTTTAAGGCTAAATAATGACTGTAACCAAGTCAGCGTTGTCCGCACTCGATCTTAATAGAAATGAACTCCCCGATCAAGGAGCGATTGGACGACAGGGACTGTTCCGTCACGTTGAGCTTTGATTGATGAGTTTTTAATTCTGTACGACATCTGACCACTCTGTAAATATGTGATATATGGTCTTAGCAAGCGACTAAATTGCAGACAAAAATGTATTATCGCGGAATGATATGGTTACTTAGTTCCCATTTGAGCGAGATCTGCTACCTCATTAATATTCAATATACCGAATCTGACAAGTGTCTGATTGGCTCAAAGTATCGGGCTAACCAGTCGTCGACAAATCAAACTCATTGTTCGAAACACGTGGCACGTGAAATCAACGCATACTGCCGAATCTGTCAAGTGGAATCGCAAAACATTCAAACACACATTAAACGACTTATTCACTCGATACAGAAGTGGTCAAACATTACCAGCGCAGCGATTGTTAGGGGTATAAAGGTTGCTCAGTAGTTAATCCCTGTCTAAACTGACGGGGGTTTCGTTGTAACACGACACTGCACATACACAGTCACGACTATTGATAACTGCCTTCCCGTACAAAGTGTTACAAGCATTGCATGGCTGATACTTGGTAAATACAGGATTGTAACAGTATGTGTCATGACCTGCGATTGGTACAGTATGCCAGGCCCAGTGAGTAACTCGTAAAAATGGGACAATTCAATAGCACCATACAGATTCTCAATCTTTTCCTGCGACGAGAAATAATCCATTAAATCACAGTACCGGGATAGAGGGACTGTGATTAAATAAATGATAATGAGCAAACAAAACACCAATGAGTTTATACTGTAATATTATTCCTCCCATAACGCTAAACACTAATCATTTTGAAATATGATTTAACAAAATGCTATACATCTGAAGTTTATACTACATGTTTGGGCACCTCATATATGTGTGTTAGTCGCGTCCATCCTTACCATACGTATGTGTATTCAGTTCCCGTGCATAGTATTAGAGCACGCTACCGCTCGTACGTGCGTACACTTAGCACACAGTTAATCTCGGACTTCTTTATTAATCCTTGGTCATGATAGTTTCAGTTGGTGTCACGATTTTGATATATTTCACATGCATTCAGCGAGCACGGCTGCCATTTTGAAAGGTGAATTTTTAAGTAATATTATATGTGTACATAATGCAACAAATACGGTACTTACAATATATCCGCGACGGTAATAGCTTGCCAATTAATTACCGAACATCACTGAATAGTAGTATTTTTTTAACGTAACATTTATTCAATAACACTCACATATCCCCCCCCCCCTGGGGGACGGAAAAGGTTACAACTAATGAATATGCAAATTAGCAAATCTCCTTTTGTATAAGAGCTAAAATGCAGTGTAATTTCAGTGTACTGATGATAAACTGTCACCTTCCATGCTCTAGTTTATCAGTCATGTAGTTACACCACGAACAGTTCAGTACTCCCACTATCGCCGTGTCCTGAAGTAGGACACGTGCACCTGTGAGTACCGTATCTTTCCTTACAGCTGGTTGGTTGTTTGTGATTTATTACATATTCCTTTAACACATCAATTGCCACGCACACATACATGTTTACTTTGACCTACCTCACCTTGATTCGTGATACAAGCGGGTACATGGGTTGACCTGTTCGACCCTCACGCACCACGTAGAATGGGTGTCATTGCATGCAAGTGTTATCACAACCTGGGTTACCGTCGTGACCCGGCACTCAACATATCCCCACCTGGTGCTCACCACCACTTTATTCTAGTGCATTTATACTCGCCATAAAAAGTTCGCATATTTGTGAAGAAAATAACTAATATGCTGAAATGGTCTATATGCTAGCATGGGTGTAACACAGACTATTTTTGCCTCCACCGCACCAGTACTGTGTAAGTGCGCGTGCCTTTAGGTATACACTTGAGCACTTGGCTTTGTGTGCTCCCGGGGGGGGGGGGCTACTTCCACAATAAGTGGAACCATTTTTTTTCTATTTATATACCCACTTCTAAACACAAGTGTTTTCAGCGAAAAAAAAAAACACCCAGCTCACAACTTTCGCAACAAGTGAGCGCATCCGGGCAATGCATTTTATTCAGCCTTTTCCGCTATTTGCCTTTGAATATAAGGCCCTGTGAAAAAGCAAATAAATGCTACAAACTTCTAAACCAAACCATTGATAAATGACCACCCACTTCGAAACAAAATAACGTGAAATTACACCCCAGTCGGGAGGCACATACCCGTATTGCACTTCCATGAAAGTAGCCACCCCGGGTGTGTGCTCGTTCCGCATTGAACATTACGACACTTGTACGCGAGAAATAAGAGTTACGAGTAACTTACTCCCAATTCGGAAGTCAGTAAATGATGAGCACAAATTTGGATGAGCACAAAAACATTTCGCTCATCAAATCAGATAAGACATCTTTGTCGTAAATTGTATTCCGCAGTGTATCACGAAGATTTCAGTCGACGGAAATACTACCGCGTTTTCAGGTAAGTATATAGTAAATATATGTTTTGAATGAGATAATAGACAGAGAATTCTTCATTCAAAAATATTAAAAACTTCTTTGTCACTACCATGAAACTTGAAACAATAAGACTACAATCTTATATTCGTGTGTCAATGGTAACAACATATGACAGTATTATTATACAACTAAAAATTGGGGTTTCATGTGACCGTGACCGCCTGCCAGAAAATGCCGCAACGTTAGTAGAAGTGTATGTAAACTTAATATCACACCATTTATTGAAGCCCAGCGCCCTCTCTCGTTATAGCCAGTTCTATTTAATCACGTTACAGAGCGTGGTTAAACAAGAAATCACGAACAAGATTGGCTAGTCATAAGAATGCTTGCACCAAACAACATTTTTATCATATGTGGTTCTAGTTTCTTTTGTCGCTAATCAGAACTCTATCGTAGCGGCGCTGCGAGTTTCCGAATAACCACCACGACTTTTCGCACATAACATGTAGAATAATTATAGTTAATTATTCTGTACGTGTAAATTAAGTTATGACAATGCCAGTAGTTGTTCCCACTACCAGTCATAAAGCTGGCATGCACCACGGTGTTGATAGCGCCACATGGTGGGTTTAACTATTTAATATCTGTTGCCATGAAAACTGAAACACCATGCTACGCAATGAAGAGAAAACAGAAGCGAGAGGAGAGAAAAAAAAACGAACCTCAACTGTTTTGTTCAAATCGTAAACGACGGTAAAGTAAATAGAGGATATACGCTATGTTGATATGCAGGCGACGACGGAGGTTGAATGAATATCGCAAATTGACATCAAACAAACGGACGTCGATAGTATTCTTGGTATACTTTGTAATATCGTCTGAGAAACACCTGTTTCAACTCGCTAAGTCTAAAGTGTCATTAACTTAACGATTCATATATCTGTATATATGGATAGTTTCAGTTCTAAAATTATTTTTTAAATTTGACGGAGAAGCATTAATATCAACGTTACAAGGTGCCCAGAAGATTACGTCATCATGGCCGACTCAAAGAAACCGCTGGATATCAATATGGCGGCACTTAGAAAGCGGCTCGAGAAATGTATTTCGGTAAGATCCTAAAACTTTGTATTTTAACTCGAACGGAGTGATTTAATTTGTTGACTCTTCGTCAAGTTTATTTAACGCTATACACAATCTCTGGTATGAATGCGTGAGCGATATCAACGTTCTAACATTACTTACCCTGCCGTGACTTCTGAGTCGTAAACGGGACTGGTGGTGACCGTTCCAGATGACCGCTCATCTGTGACGACTGTACGGTATACAGACACGAGTCACTGCGTACTAATATGAGTTATATGGAAAAACAACTTTTGAATACGATGAGTTCCATTATTTTCAATAATGCACATATTATATTGGATTCAAACAGTACGGTACACATTTTTTCTGGTTTAAAATCGGATAAAGCGTTGGGATTTAACTTTTTTTCTTATAGCTTTTAAACCGAGCACATTTAAGACCATTAAAGACCTGCCAAATCGTGAAATGAAATCTACCAGCTTTCTAGATACGAACATCATTGTCACTAAGCATCTGCTTTGAGCTAGGAATGCAGTAACAATATCATTCAATCCAATATTTTGCAAGCAAATGTGTGTAGACAAACGGATAAATCTGCTTATTCTATGGTATAACCCGATTGAATATAAAAATATGGCCCATGTTGCAATGGTTTGCAATTAGAGGTCTTATTTTATTCGAATTAACTCATGTAAAGACATATTATTTTACATATAGCGTGTCTTATTTCGTGGTCGTTTGAAGTAAAATACCGCGGAACAACACCTGTATTTGGGGCGAGTTTCTATTTTCAATGAAGGTCATTTTCAAACCATCACATTCTGTTCCGCATCATTTGTTGAACACACTGCATCGCCATAAACAGTTTAAAGACCGGTGGATTCGTAGTGGTTTTCGCATATCGTTGGTGGCGCTAGATTTACATAGCTAGTTGTTATCGTTCAGCAGTTTTCAAATCAAGTGAGATGATTTAGTTTTAAATCATAAACTAGAAAAATACAATAAGGCATTAGTATTATAGGTAGAATGCAGCAAACCTGAAATCACACGCAGGAAGATATATTGTGACGTCATTAGTGAATTGTTTTGGATAATAGTTCACAAATGTGCACAGCTCAGGATTAAGTAATGTTAAAATATTAATATGATTTTTTACGTCTTCGCTTTGATTTAATTAATATTTAATTCAGATATGTGCAATGCGAGTGGGTAAAGTCTTTTTTATACAATATGAAGTTTTAATTTGTAATGTTATTTGCTAATTACTGTGACTATAATTAGCAAGAATATGATTAATTATTAAGATTTTAAAAGTTTTACTCGAGTATAAAATAAACAATGCTGTATTCGTTAGTTTAATTCGTGTTTTATGGTAATAACAAGGAATCGATTAATAAATATAAAAGCCATGATACACGGTTCTACCTTTGTTAACAACAGACGTTGTATCTTTATTGGTCCCTTTATTCGATCATTGCATTTGTATCAGGATGCTTCGAGGCGCGTCATGGCGCCTGGAAAGCGCACGCGCGCAAGAGCGTGCGTTCCTTTCCTTCGGATTTTGAGATTCGCGCGCTTTTACAAAAACAGACGGGTTCCATTGTTCCAGGATTTGGGTTGGCATATTATTTTCAGTTCATGTCGTGGATATTTTTGACCTCTTTTTCATTATAAAATTATGACGAAGCAAGTCGAGGCTCCAATCCCCAACACAAGAAGACACTCAACGTTAAGAGCCACGCCTACTATATCACTGTCAAGTCCACAATATTCGAGTCACCATACTAGTGTGCGGTGCAAGCCAGGTGGCACAACGACTTTGGAGAGGGATGCGAAGAAATTGGGTGTATGTGGTGACTCGGCGCTCCGACACCAATGCGGGTCTTCTAGGCACCGCAACACATCTCCAAGCAAGCATCAATCCCTGAGCACGAAGCATGGGATACAGCATAGGAGAGAGAGTGTGCATCAGTCAGGTCATTCTCGAAGATCAGGCGATGCACGGGTCGAACACTTGTTGCACAGCAACCTTCTCCGATTGGCCTCTAACATGTGGTCGAAGTGGTCAAAACACAGACAACATACGGAATGGGAAAACAACGCCGTCCAAAAACGAATGGTAAAGGTCAGTGTCAAATGCTGGTATATTTTTCACATATTTCAGCGAGGTTATGTTATTAAGATGGACATATTCTGTTGGGAAATGTGTCGGTGTTAAAAACAAACAAAACAAATTCCAGATGTTCACACATGCGTATGTATTTTAGAAAAAGGACACAACTTCCGAAAAAATTGACGAAAAATGTTATACAGGAAGTTCCATGACGGGCACGATTTAACTATTTTGCACGCATCACATGAACCGACTGTCATTTCTCTGTAGGGCGCCGCGATACGTCGTCATTTTCCTTCAGTGAGACAACGTTTTAAAAATCCCTCTATAGTCGTAACTTCGTAAACGTTTTTTAAATACAATGTGATATATGACTCAATGCCGATATCTCTACGGGGTGAATTAGGTTGTTTATATAACACGAAACTCGTGGTTTATCAAAAACTGCTGTTGCACAACAAATGTTGCGGACACTGTAACACATATACTATGAAATATGTCTGCAACTTTTGTCTGCAACTGCAACTTATTGCCCACCTTCAGTGCAGATGATACTAGTATTCTGGAAGAATGGTTGCAACAAAATAAACAAAAACTAAAAAAAAAGAACGCTTAGAACGAAATCCCGCGTTGTAAGCATTGAACCAAAAATATTGAAGTCATGAAGTTAAGGAATTTAATTCAAACTATAGTGAATAGGCGAACAAGGGAAAATATTGTTTTGAACAAATTACTCATATCTTGTCAAATATTTCAGGATATTTTGAATAATTAGTTGGTTGCACATTGGTTGAGATACAAACAAATACTGCCTTGAAATATGGTTCACTGTAAACTAAATATATTGTACTTGCAGCATACCAAATAGTATTTCTTGGGAGATAAATGTAATACAATGATACAGCACGTGCACCGACTTTTATTGTACGTACTAGACATGTCCATTGTTTCATTGAACAAACAGTAAGTTAATAATGAATCCTGATTCATGTATTCATCGACATACAGTAACAAACAGCAATATGAAAACTGTTTTCATCCATATCTTTAAAGATGAAAGCGGATGACACGCTTTCATGCACTGGAATTTCAAAATTCTAATGTATGTTGACATTCGTTGTATACGTGGCGTGAAACCCGTATTTGAACATGACGCGGCACAACGACATATTCATTATCAAGTT
Organism: Saccoglossus kowalevskii; assembly: GCF_978046115.1. NCBI lineage: Eukaryota > Metazoa > Hemichordata > Enteropneusta > Harrimaniidae > Saccoglossus > Saccoglossus kowalevskii. The sequence goes on along the minus strand of NC_140661.1, from coordinate 27,209,871 downwards.
TTCGTCGTCGCAATTGATACAACTACACAGCTCAGGGGTCAACAGGTTTACGGGGGGGGGGGGCATGGCAGCATTTCAAACTAGCGAAAACAACTGAGGGTACAAGCTAAAATTGCTGGGTTATTAGCCGAAGGCAGTGAGCGATAGTGTGGTATTGTATTATGATAAACCAAAGGACCTGACTTAATTGAATGGTGTCTTAGTATATATCCAATGGACGGTAAAATCGATTCCTTAAGGGAAGAAAACTCAATTTATAGTTTCATTCATGCCCGCCGCGCGATCGGGTGATATATGCAATGGTTATATTAGGTTATAAAGTACTGTGCAGTGAGTGGGATAACTTGTTTCGTCCTCATAATCGTCTTCTAGCAATATATGAACTTATTTACTCTACGCCCAATCTATCGGAGTTTTACGCGTATTTGATAACGAAATCATACATACAATGTGACTTAAAATAACAGTGGACGGTAAATAATCTTAACGTCAATAACAACAGATTCATATCACATTCGGAAATCGTACAAGCTATATCGTTGCCCATCTGGTACCGAGACGTTGACGCTCACCGCAACCGTCATTTCAAGAGATCGTCTGAACGTTGCGATGTGAGACACCACAGATCGTAAACGTAAAAATCAAGACCTCAGATTTTAAAGTTCACGGAGTGGAAAAACATTTATGCCAGTATTTTTTCCTGGATCATAAGTTATGTTTGATTTCCCGGTTGATTAGCGCAAATATTCATTTGACACCTCACAATCGACGCGACTGCTCGGGGCTATTCATTGCCCTGTGAACTCACCTGACTGTAGATAATACTATTAACTTCGGTGATGTACAGACAATATAAAAAACATTGCTAATCAACCAGAACTAACTATTTTTCTCTCGCAAACTGAGTTGCTATGGACAACAAGCCAAAGTAACAACATTTCTAAACGCGTCACCAATGAAGTTCGATAAGACCGTAGAGGATGAGTATCATTTGTGGTCGTGAACACTTCCCGACATGAGTGACTGCGGCAACGGCGTCCTAAAACAGTTCAGATTTCCAAGACTTACATCGGAGCTACGGGCGAACTGCCTCAGTGCGGACCCGTTTATGTTAGCCGGAAGTGTCGTCGATGACGAAGTTGGTAACAGTCCAGTCAACGGTATTAATGATGCAAGTTGGTGCATTGGTGACAGTGAGCATGATGAATTGTGGACACAGCGAAAAGTAAGTTTGTTTATGAGTCGGGTGACAACAACTCGGCCATTCTTTCATTTCAAATCAGATAATACATCTCATGTGTCTGCTACCTTGGCTTGGCATGTGATTTGAAACTGTGTGCGGCGTTACTATCATGATTTATATTTCAGTCAGTTTGACAGTGGTTGTCATGACATATACTGATAAAGGTTAATGACAAGACCAGATGGCGAGCTGGTCGAAATCAACCAAAAACATCTTATGACTCTGCAGTTTTTAAGATACAAGACAGTAGCTGTAATTCTAAACCAATGTTGTTTGCGAGTTTAAAAAAGGTAGTATCTTGGTGGAATGTTAGTGCGAGATTATTACCCCATCAATATTAGTTAGTGTTGACAATGTATAGAAATGTTTTCTCTAGACAGCTTGACGAGTAATTAATTGATTATGATGTGTAAAACTTTCATGTGATTGGTTGTTTGTTGGAAGGAAAGGCCTTGGAGTCTCTTATACTGATTGTAATTGGTTAAGGGGTGACAAGAAATAAAGATGGATTTAATGCTGTCTCGGGTGAAAACCAGGGACTTGGCAGAGAATCGTCTTGGGAACATGAACGAAGCTTGTGTGTGTCTTTTGTCAGCCTAGCGTGGAAACGACCGAATCCCGGTTACCTAAGTGAAAGGGTTTTAACCATCAAAAATACCTATCACATTACTCCCAATCTATACAACAGTGGTCTCTGATCTAGAATGCGATACAACATTCACGTATTTCGATTGAGCGTGAACAAAGTGAATGAACTCCTATTCTGATCCAAAACATCCAGAATAATAGACAATATTTGTAATTCTAAATGGATGAAAGCTGTGTTTGGTTGTGATGGTCGTTGGTCATTTGGTATATAGTAAATCTCTCAAAATTATTATTTTTGTTTTTGACAAAATAATATAGACAACGTGAACATCATTCATTTACGCCACGGAAAAGCAACGTTGCCAGAGAAGAAGCTTATAGGAGAGATATGGCTTTGGAACACGTTCAAAATGTTGAAAAATTAGATAATTTGGAACATTTGTTTCTTTTTTGATAGTGCATGATGTTGACATGTACACTAGAGTATATGCGATCGTAAAACACGTAGTTTTAGCCGCACAGTGATTTGTTCAAGGAAAAAGAACAACACGCCTGCTCATGCGCTGTTGAATACTGGTACGCACTTGTTTGGTGCACAAAAACAAGTGTATTGGGTGAGACGAGCTTGTAATATTTGTATTCAAAGAAATTTCAATAATAATAATATTTGTATTCAACGTTGATTTCAACACAGCTTACTCAATAAATATCGTCTGTAATATGAATCGAAAACTTTCGAAAAGCAACAAAGTCGCTCAGCGACCCCTCCTCAAAGGTTCAACTGATTCAAAATAGAAACCCTTCTCCACTCGGTCAGAACGGAAAACATTCAAACAGTCAATTAAGGTCAGTATCGTTGTGACATCCGGCGATCTTGTTTAAATACCAATGTATGTTCATTATATATTTTGAAGGTAAACGAAACGCCTTGTTTATTCCGAGGGGGTGGCTGCCGTAGGGAAAAGGTGTTATATTCCTAGCATAGCACACGACTTTATTTCAAGGTTTTCCCTTGCACGCAGTGAAATTAGCCTACTGACGTCATCACAACGTTGGCATACCACCAGTCGCATATAGTGCGTTATTCGTAGGACAGTAAATATGATTGCAGGTGTACGCCATGATAAACGCAGGCAATGCACCCAGCAAGTTGACAGACAAGACAAGGTATTCCGAACGGACTCTAGGTGAGTTTTTATATAACAGAAGGAACTGTTCACAGGACAGACAACTTGGATATATTAGCATAGTATGGTCCGCTCTGTGTGTCGTAGCACGGTATCACTGCAATGGCCCGGGGCATGAAACTTCTTGAAGATATTGAGGAACGTGTTTTATGGATGCATTTTCGTCTGATGGAGCATGTACGAAGAAAATCTGTATGCGTCACAAGTCATGTATAGAACAACATACACCTGCTTTGCATCCCGTCATTCATTCATTTATTTGTTTGTTTGCTGTTTGTGAATCAGTGACGATATAACGAATGTCTCGTGTATTCGTGGCTGCCTAATTCAAGAAAACGGGACAAGTTGTGCAGATCAGCAATCAGTTACGTCTAAAAAGTTGTGTTGTTGTTTTTTTGTAATGAGGGAAATTTTTTTATCTCCCTTTTCTGGTCTCGTCTTGGCGTCTAGGAGCCATGTAGCCCACGTAGCAGTTCAATTCCACAATCCATATTTACCGTATTTGTGTATATATCGTTTGTTTGTTTTCTACGACGTTTTCAGCTTACAGGGACACAGTTTGTTTGTGTGTGGAGAGAGGTGTTTTGGGGGGGGGGGGTATCACTCGTCAATTTCAACGTATCTTTGAGTGTGGTTTTGTTCAAAATGAACATAAATGAACTAAATAAATGAACAAATAAATAAATAAATAGACCGACCGACAGACAGACAGACAGACATTGAAATAACCGTTCCAAGTAAATAAACATGTAGCTAATTTTAATTTACGTGTGATCACTGGCGCGTGCGTAAAAAGCTTTGAATTTTAAAACATTGCCGAATGTCTCACTTCGTGTCAAGTATAAGCTCACATGCTACCATACAATACATAGGAGATTTATAATACGCTGATAAAACAGTTTGTGGAATGTATAAATCTCGCCAAACTCATACGCCGATGTCAGTGGATTTGAGTTTATTATAATCGTGAAAGTTTGTTTGTTTGCGTTGGCCCTGAATGCACCCTCACTATGGCCCGTGTAATCAACCACAATGAACTACCAACGATAACACCATGTGGAATGAGACTACGACAAGTTTCATTACAATCGACCCAGCTACGGAACTTGTTAGTTAATTTCATTTGCATCAAAAGACGGTGGCCTGCTGTCTCTGGGAGATATTCTAAAACGCGGAAATGATAAGGTAAATTTTTGTACGTAGCATCTCTACAGACCTATGTATACATTAAGTAAGATAAGCATACTGATCATATCACCACGTCGCACAGTATGGACAATTGTTATTTCCCATTGGAAGTGTTTTGTTACGTCATCGAGCGAACAGTAATGTCCCTTACCGCATAAGCGCTCTAACTTTATATTCGGTGAACAATTGTACCATCCACCCAAGGTTTGGGACATCGCGGAATATTTGTTTGTGAAGTGTAAGCGTCATGGACTGCGTCAAGTGCACCGGACACCTTGTAGACGATTTGAGAGCCAAACACTTTGACGGAAGGGATATTTTGTGTTCTAGGGTGGGTAACATTTTTCATGAAAAACGTTTTTTTTTTTTGGTGTTTAAGTTCGCCAATACTCATCGTCTAGTTAATTTCTCATATATTTGATCACACTTAGGCTGCCTTCCACACATATATGCTATTGTAAATCCAGTCCCACTTTACACTCAGACGTGGGTAATATCGGCAGAAAGTGACCCGCACAAGGGGAGTCACAGAATTCTCGAAAAAAGCAAGACAACAATTCTGGCCAGCTCTCGGAAAAATACTAGTAGTCGACGCCGCCTTTAGTATTATATTTATTATATTTCCCGTGTTACTTTGAAAGGATACCGCGCTAGAAAAACGTTCACTGGACCATGAACTATGTGCAAACTATTATCTCAGTCTTCTCTATGACTAATAATGTCCGCCATCATGTATTATTAAGACGGACAAACCGTAAAGACACGAATTTCGACTTTCTTCTACCTCGAGTGCGCGTTACTTGTATAAGGTATTCTTCAGGTGATTTTCTTTCACCAATGTTTCATCAAAACTGTTAAAGCTGGAGTCGTCACCTGCGCATGCGGCAGATGGCCATAACGCGTCGTTGTTTACAAACAAGTGTCTACCCACGAGTCTTTGCGTTTTTGGCATGCGTTGTTATCGTTGCTTAGGACTTATTCCCAACGCGTGCGCAGGTGCCGACCCCATCGGCTGTTGACTATACTAACTTGAATATGATATCGGATGTGATATCGGATGGTACATAAATACTCTGGACTATGCCATATACATGTTCAGTTTAGGGTTAAACTTTGTGGTTACAAATTACCTAATTTGCATAAACTAACCATTTTATAGGTGCTCCACAAATTACTTTTTGGTTGAAATTCTTGCATACTAATTACCTACTTAGTATAAATAGTCATGTGTCATAACTGTAATGTACTAAACACTGCTGCATATAGGGACATGCAACCAGTGCTAGTATATTGAGGCGACTGGCAATGTATCAGATGACTATATATGGTAATGTGACCTCAATAATATGCATAACTGTAATGTACTAAACACTGCTGCAGATAGGGACATGCAACCAGTGCTATTATATTGAGGCAACTGGCAATGTGATATGAATAATGTATCAGATGACGATATATTATCATTATGTCATTAAATATTTATAATTATTAAACCAGTTATATTTTGTAATGATGTATTTGCTCTATTAGAAGCACATATAAATAACAAAGACAAGTCTATGGTCAAAATAAGACATATTTCAATGATTTTGCTTAATGTGTATTGAAGATGTGCTTCTAATATAGTAATAAATACAGTAGTCTTTATTTGTATGCCTCTAATGCCTTCAGCATACGGGAGTTCTGATTGACAGTGAATCAAAAACCGAACCGAAACTTTTTTGACTAATGCTAAAATGATTGAATGTAGACAGATTTTGACACGGAGTATTATCAGTGTTATAAGCGTTAAGATATGCGTACATGTAACAAACATGTAACAGTATTATTCAACCTTAAATGCTATTTTACCACATACTTAAAATAACATTAAACAATGCCATTGACATACATAAAATGAAAAAAATGTGCGGTATGAACACCTTGTTTTAACATTTAGTTTATGTGATGAACGCATTTCCCCAAAATCTACAACATATTCTCCAACGGCGAACTGTGTGAATTATTAATATAAATTCTACATATTTATTAATTTTTCGAAAAGATTATTAGGTCAAGTTCAATATTTCACTGTTATGTATTCTTATATAGATGCTTATTAACATATATATACATTAGATGCAGTCACGGGAACTTGATGCAGCAAGAAAATATACAATTGTGTCACTTATTATATTATAGACATTTCATTATTCCACGAATAGAGGTATTGTAATGTTTGGTGGTAACTGTGAAATGCAAGTGCGCTCTATCAAATCATTAGGCAATACTTTTGTTTTTAAGTACGTGATCTGGGTCGACAGCCTCTAGAGGGCTACCTGCCGTATGTGTGTGTGTGTCTATAGAACATGGATTTAGTGTTTCCCCGTAGCGTTGCACCAGCAAAGGGGCAGTCATTTGATGAATAAACTTTGAGCTTTGGAGCTTTAAGTTGAAATCAAGGCTTGTTGGTTTTCACATGGCACATTTCAGAAACTGTTGAGACTACTTCCAAGTAATTCCACTCCCATCCCTGTTACGATGACATGATCCATGATGATAGCGGGTGTCAACTTGTACTGGGACTCCGTTGTACGCCAGCTTTAGCCAAAGAGGTTTGAAAACGCGGATACAGTATACTAACCTGATAGTAATTGCGTATTTATTTGATGACCTTAGCTCTAAATTATACTTCAAAGCGAAATAAAAATCGCGTATCGCTTGTTATTGCCAGACAACCTAACCGAACTACAAACATGTACAATTCATGGGGAGTAAATCAATTATGTGTTGTTCGACAGTCACTTAAGATTGCAATCAGCATGTGTGTTTTTAAAAAATTGCCGATATCACGGTGATCGTACAGGCTAAAGTATCATGGCGCAGACCAGGGTAAAGCTAACTGCTTGGTAAACCTACAAATAACCGCTTCTACATGTTATCTTTATTGAAATATTTTTGTGTTGTCATGTCATTACTTTTTAAAACCTACTATTGCAATTAATGCATTGATACTCAATACAAACGCAATGGACACAAAGTCAGCGCGTTTTAGACTTTCCTTTAGACAGCAATTGACATTCACTGTGGTATGACGCATGGTACACTCAGTATCATTGTAATATACCGGTACATGGTCAAGGAGCTCAGGCTAGCACATGTGTTGTTATGACGACGCTGGAGTGCGTGGGATTAGCTGCAAGTAGAGTTAATACACTGCACTGTCAACCTATGGACCTTGCGTGTCAACCAGCGCCCAGTGATAAACAAATACTCAAAATACAATGTAGTTATGGAATTGTTCGCGAGCGTATCAGAGCGCAGTCACTGTATTGAACTCGTTCTTACCATTGCTATGATTATATTACTAGTATAGATTTCATACCACAATTTGAATTGTTATCAAGGCGCGGGGTTACGTAATCTCTTTATTTTGAAAACAACTTTTTGCAAGGGGTGGCATGCTTGTACTTCAAACTGTTCTATTTATATGATACAAGAATAAGCAGCCGGGGCTTTAGATTTGTGATCGATTTTGGTGAAAACCGACCAGTTTTAGTGAAAACCGACCATTTTTGAAATAGCGGACTGATACGTTTAGAGTGAAAATCCAGCCTACCTGTGATGATGTTCAGTGATTACTATTTTATTTAAAAAATAATAATAATAAAAACAAAACAGGCAAACAACTCTTTTTAATATTTAATTAATCGTCGTCTTCAATCATCATTGTCGTCATCCCCAGCATCATTATACCTCGGTATGATGGAAATCTAATTTAATTAAACTAATATTAAGATAGTCCTAGGACCCAAATATCTTTTCCGATGTTCATATTAACACTCTTGTGGAGATATCAAGAACTGTTTGGAGAATTTGTATGTCAACATTACGTTAATGAAAATAAGTAAATGTTGATGACAGACGTTCACAATAAATACGTCGCTAGTGTACGTGGCGACGAAAATATGGCGTAATTTACAGTCTGTTTAACACGTCGCTGCGTTTTCTGAACTATCAGCCCTCGTGACAGATGTGTTGACTTCAACGTACATGTTGACACACTAACATTGCCGGAGATGTCGTTGTTAAAAGTCGATTCCCGATTCCAATGAGAACTGAACACGCTGCGCATTGTATAAATGGGTGATAGGCAGTGTTGGCCGCCGCGGTAAGACTTGAGTAGACTGGAGGACATGGTCGGTGACCCTCAAGAGCACACGCTTAACTACCTTGATTTGTTTGGTTAGCTAATCCCCCATGAGTGGCACAAAACATCGTCTCTCAGGGCTACTGTTCGGATAGCAGTATCGTTCGTAAAACGACCCAGTTTGTTGAAGTTATATAATAGTGAAGAAGGGGATGTATCGATGGCTTACTTAAAAGAAGCCTGACTTTTTGACATTGGTGTTATGCGTATAGACTCTGACAACCCTGTGGTTGCTATTGACGATGATTGTATGGTGCGTTGACAGTATACCAGAGCCCGAACGACAATACGCTGTAGTGTGACTGGAGGCAAGAAAGATCAGGGAAATTCTAATGACAATGTGACTACGACAAACTGGTGGAGTATATCACTTGAGTGCTGAAACAAAATGTTTCACCCACAGTTTGTTGCGGAAATACGACAGAGCAAGAAGCAATTGTCGCGTTTCCTAATAACGGTTACACCTTGATATTGCGTCAGTGGTCAATGAATAAGCGTATAATAATTATAGAGTATAAACCCACCTGTGTACGGGATCTAGGCAAATTAGTCCACAGTGATGGCAATTCGTTTTGGTGAATAACGCTTGTTTTATCGCCCTTTGCCTTGGACCGATGTAAATCGGACCGTATTGTAAAACAGACTTGTTGTCAAATATCTCTTAATATAATAGAGGAGGATTTATGGGTGCCGTTATCAGTGGCGATGACAGCGCCTAAACACGTGATAAATTGCTTCTGTATCAGACGGATCAATACTAAAGACAAAAAAACAAGTGCAACTGTAAATGTGCATGTAGTTTTACGTGGAATTAAAAATACCATAACACAACACTGAAGAAACAGCCTAAAATAAATGTTTACGCGAGGTGGTGAATTCTAAAAATGTATTTGGGTATGCCGAGGGTTTTGTTCACCAGTCTCAAGTTAATGACCCTTCTCCCCCAACGAGTAGTGCTGAGAGGGCGCGCTGCTTTTCGATGTCTTTCTGTTATGGCAACTGAACATATGTTTGACGAAAATTTTTATTAAATTGTGAATAAAGCTATGATAAAAAAGATATAATCTTTATTAAGATATGATAAAATCTCAGGAACGCAAGTCATCTATCTCAGTAGTTTCACGTACAGTTATTGACCAACCAAATCAGCCACTGAGGAATCGTCTTTATAGTAAGCCTAACTTTGTTAGTAGAACAGACAAGGACCAACACTTTGCAATAGAGGTGGATGATAGAACAATCGACCACACATATTCAACATATTGGACTTTCGAAACAATCACACCATATGATGCATGAAAGGCGGTCAGAGTCAATGTAACAAAATTATTGTAAATGATAACATCAAACCGTTAAATCTAAGACATGCTCCAGTCTGTATGTGTACTGAAAACAGAATGTTGCTGATATATGTGCTTGAACAGATGCCACCGCGGTTTCAAATAACCCATTCAGCTCTTGTCAGGGCCCAGTGTTTCCCATCGTACTTACGATAAGGATTCTTCGCCAACTACCACACGCCCCCACTTCCCACGATTTAGATCGCGTTTTCTATAACTAACAGTTTGTAGTTGGGTGCCATATTCTCACATCTACTAATCACCCCCACGTGGTAGATACATAATCTGTAGTATCACTGCTTAGGCTCTAGGTCACATGCTTGTTTTCCACGCTGTCGTTATGGTGTGTTCTAGTCATCCTGTCGTTGCCTGCTACTCGTTTCGCTGTGCGCTGATAACAAGAACGTTCCCTATGTGACAACTAATATCTATGATCTAATATGACTCTTACCTTCCTACTTCTTCCAGGCACCGTCTCCGGAGTTGCCCCGGCATTCAAGAAAGCCGAAGCTTGGGGTAAGTATCCTAATTACAAGCACATTAAATCGATTTTTGCGTAAAACACGTTTCATTTAGACCCGTCTTTACGTAAATGCACTCTCTGTCGTAAACCATCAAAAAAGGAATTTACGAGAAACTATGCGATTGGTTGATTGTCGTGGGATTCAAAGACCACACTGTATTATGTACACATTTTACACGGTGATAATTTCGATACTTAAAATGTTATTAACTATACTTCTCTTTCCCACACTTTTCTGAATATTTAATACCTGTTACATCAAGGCTCAGACAACTAGCTGTCTGAGATCTAGGTGCAAACAAATATCAGAAAGTCTGCAAATTGAAGATGTTATGTACCGTAGAAATATTACTTCAGTGTACCGAATAGTGATTTAGTTTCGCTGAATTTGACCATGAATGTCAGAAATCCAAACGCAGCAAATAAATATTATCTTTACTCTAAAACACGTTTTCATTTTCCTTTCAGCCAAAAGAACGCTTCCTCAAAGCTGCTCGCCAGGTGCGCATGTTATGCGCCGTTACGATCAGCATTCGTCAGTACGCAACGGAAGCCGGCGTCTCTCTCTTCTCCACTCTTCCCGATCTAGCACAGTCAATGAGCAAACTCCCAAACGTCAAAACAGACACTGAAAATGGAGGAACGCAGATTGCATTTGACCCCAGGGCTTTCAAAAGTAATTATGAGGTAAGTACTTTTTTCGAAAAAATAAAACGTCTTGCAATGAAACCTCATTGATTATTTACTGAGCTTCAATTTTACTATTTTCGCGGTAGTGTGAAATCCACCAAAATTAGTCTACTTGAAGAGGTATCATTGCACTGAAAAAACAGTGAGAACAATGACCAAACAACATACTTAACTGTAGATCATTGAACAAAAGTCACATAATGACAAAATATTTGAAATTTTGACATGAAATGAACAAATCTGAGAATCCAAGGTACTTGCATATCAAATTTGACTTGCGGTTTCGAAGAAGAAGTTAAAATTGTAAAGTTGACAACGATGGACAATCTGTAATATGAGCAGCTCCGCTGTGTCGACTTTGTCTAAAGGTGATATCATGTGTAGGAACCAATTACTCAAAACAGGTCAAAAAGTCGTTTTGTGAAAAAAAAAATAGTTTGGTGACCATATATTTTTATTTCAGAATTTTTGAACATTCCATTAACCCAACCCCTCTTGCTGGATGTTAGTTATGTACGTATATATTATTGAATGACAATATACATCTATGTCATTCTCTTACCCACTTCAAATGTTGCTGCAATCAAAGTCACGTGTATCTCTGGCGATTTGTTCGATCATATGTTTATTTCACTGTCAATCTCGCCACTGATGCTGTTATTTTTATTATCAATGTTGATTCCGATAGCGAAATTGACATATAATCAACCCGACTTTCGCTTTAAATCGAACAATAGAATGATATTCCAGGCAGTTTCATGCGTTCCAACGTCCACTCCAAGTGATATTGTTTCGTCCCAACCTATATGTTGATTATAGCATGGACAAACTGCGATCTTATTCAAGTTGGTGGAAACGGGCGAAAGAAGATAATGTCCCTTTAAAAACTAGTGAATGAACTGAGAAATATGCGCGTTTCCACATACTGTCACAACGTTTACATATCAACATAGTCTTGCTCATGATGAGCCAATGTTTCTCGAGTGTACATGTCATTTGAGACGAAATTGATATGTTACATATAAGATATATATATTTCTAAATCAGATGTCTATGTCGTTTCGATCCCATTATTTCTTCTAGTTCACTATTCCAACAAAAGTTGAGAAAATTTTGGAGAAAAATCCAGAAGAACGCACAGTTGAAGACGTCAATAGCATTGCCAACCTGATGAGGGGTCTGCACAGTTTCCGGAAATATACAAAAGCAATACAACTGTTATTATGTAAAGTAGTACGATTGGAAAGGTAAGCAGTTATTTCGATACTGACGCCGAACAATAGCTAACTTTATACACCCACTAGTATCCAGCCATTCCGAGGGCACTTTATTATTCGTAGATTTTTCAAATTCTTACAATCTTCTAGTCTACACACCCAGGACCTACTATTTATAGTATTTCCGTGATACACATTACTAAAACTGTTTGAATATCGGGGAGGGGGATAAAAACTGGGCATGCCTTTAATAGTGTAACCATATTGTTCATCGTCAGCTCACACAGTTTTGTATTCGTTTATTCCCCTCAATGTGTGAAGACAGTAAGCTGGAACAATATACTAGTACCTTGACAATTCAAGATGAAAATGTCAGAAATCTATTCAGATTTCTCCGTGATTGAAGTCAGCTTGTTTGTGTTATTATGCTGTCAGTAAATTTGTACCAGGAATGGATCTGTAGATATCGTACACACGTTTCCTACATAATCTCAAATATAATTGGACAAACATAACAGTAAATCTAATAATATTATCCGAGTAAAACCTTAATATTGTCACCGAAGCCCGGGATTCGATTTCGTAATTCATTATTAGAGAGAAATTCCTGTTAACTAATTTCACAGGCAAACATATACTAAATATAACACAGACACACTATACAGCCAAGGCATTTTAACAAGCAGATACACTATAAAACAAAATATTAATGCGCAGAAAACTCACTAAATTTAAAAATGTAACCAATAATTATGTGACTTCTTCAGCACATGTCACCGAGCAGAATTTGAAGATACGAAGAATACATGTTTTGGCATCTTCTCAGACATTCCAAACTCTCCAAAAATTCACGGCGTTGATTTTATTATTTCATCTTGAATTACAGACGACACTAAACACAGTCGCCGTTTTGAACAATATTCAAAGTTACTTTCTTCCACCTACGTGATTTTGACGTCTTAGAAGTGTGTCATGAATTAGTTTTCGCGTATCTGTTGACCGACTTAATTAGTTGATTATTAGCTGAATTGTTGTGTTATGTCTGTCATCGTTTAGGCCTATTTGAAGTTTTGGACGGAACTTGGCTCAGTGATTTGGAACTAATTACGAGATAACCGTCGCTATTCAGACTACTCATTCTGACAGTTAGTATTCGTAGTTATTAATGTAGTGAACGATTAATCAAAAGATATGACGTATTCAGTACTTAGTGTGATTGGCTTTATGATTGAAGGTTACGCCCTAGAGTCTTTTTACTGTTTTGTAATTGGTTAGAGTTTTGAAAATGAATAAAGAGAGTTTGAGTTGGTCTTGGCGAATACTCCACGAGAGACGCAGTCGAGTCCAGTCCTGGAGAGCCTTGGGGCGAGTGTTGACGCAGTCTAAAAGAGTCTTGGGTTAGCCTTGCGATAGTCTTGGGGATTTTTCCCCAGGGCGCTGTGTCTTATAGAGTGCTCGATTGACCGACTAAGACGAGAGCTGAAACGTATTTCGTTGTGTGTGTCTTATTTGACTGTAAAGTATAAGTGACTTTCCCGATCCCGCACCTCGAGGGGACGCGATATAGAGACGAGACGGGATTCCCCCCTGACACGTGTGGAGAACCCAGAGAGAAGAATTCACCCCTGATAAGAGCATTTAAAACACTGTATTGTACTTATATGTTTTTTTATATCTTACAGATACGGTCGGCGGCGAGTTGTAGTTCGTAAAGGGCATCGAGGCCGTGGATTTTATTTTATATTTTCAGGCACCGCATGTGTGACACTAGACGAAGACGACGAGAGTGTGTTCGTTAAGAAAGAAGTTTCGGTTTTGAAGAAAGGAGCTTCATTTGGGGTAAGAAGTTTTCTCTACTGACGGAGGTCTAATTGTATGCGTATTCTGATGAACCTATTTCAACAACTTGCCAAATACTAGTATCACACATTTTCGGTTGGAAACAGTGCGTTGTTTCTCTACTCCAATGAAGCACAGTCAGCTCACGCACAAGTTACAATAAATAAATGATAACCGATATTTACTATATGGGACAGCCATCTTGAATACGGCTCGAAACTAAATAGTTAATTGACTGTGAGACCTAGAGTTATTGGGGAACCAGAATTGTAAATTACAGACTATAAATGGGAGTGTGTACAAATCTTTTGCTATCTGAGCAGTCGTTGTCTTGGCGTGGCTTGTTAGCTGTGTGTATATCTGGTAGCATCGAATACAAACACAACGTTCAATACCATCAATGAGGTCTGTTTGACAAACCTCGTTGACGGTGGTGAACGTCACTTACATAAAACCACGGTAAATTGCAATTGACCTCACTGTGATGACGCATGGGTTGTGGAATACGGGAAAAGAGACCGGAGCTCCTCTATAGAAACACCGTTAGTACCTTCCATGATAGAAACGAAACAACTTTGACCTAATTGAAATTCAAAACGGAGTGTCTCGTGCCACGCCTGTGGCAGGAGACAATATGGCTATTGCCACGTCCCGGAAATAAACGTACCGACGTTCTATGTGTATTTTCGGCCGTCATATACAGATTTTTCACTTGTTTTAACATTGGCAGGAATAATTTCAATTCGCGCATTTTATACGAAAATGCGAAGTCCAACCATTGACGGAACCTTTGTACGCCCTCCGGTGTTGGGAACTTGGAACACTACGTTTACCTAAAGCCAACCTCGGCGTTTATCAATCTAATAAAACTCGCGAATCACCGTCGGCGTTTTGATAAAATACTGTTACAATGGTTTCATTGTCGTGTACGGTAGAAATAATTTTAGTTCGCGCATTTTATACCAGCCATTGTCGGAACCTCTGTACGGCCTCCGGTGTTGGGAACTTGGAACACTACGTTTACCTGAAGCCAACCTTGGCGTTTATCAATCTAATAAAACTCGCAAATCACGGCGTCGTTATATAACGAAAATACACTATTAAAATTATTAAAATAATTTTCTTCAGGAAATTCGTTACTTGGTTTCTCTGAAAATCATTACATAGCCTTGTAATTTAACATGCACTAGTTCAATTTTCCCATTTAGGCGGGGACATTGATATCCTTATCTGATCATCTTGGGTCAGTATTATTAGAATGCTTTTAATTATTATCACAATATAACAACTACTTTGCTGTACAACACATTCACCATTCTATGAATATTCTTATGTTGTCATCATCATTGAATGTTTATGCATTGCTATGTTCAAACAGCTTCACATTTGGTTATTACACATGTACAGTAAATTTGAAAATCTACAGAACCATAATGAATTTCAAATAATAAACTAACCTATATTTTGTATAAATAAACTATATTTTATTTTCTCTTCCATAACAGGAATCCATGTGCATAGTTGTGGCTATACATACACATATAAACTATAAGGTTGCTGGATTTTTTTTAAAGTCGCTAGTGTAATAATTGCATCGATTAATGGTTGACTAAATAGGGGAACATGTAAAAATTGTTAATGTACTATGCTAAGTTTCGGGCATATTTCAAAGTAATCATGGTGTAATTGCGTCGATTAACGACTTGTATAACAGCGAAATAGTGTGAACGTACCACACAGTCAGTTGTAAAAGTGGAAATACTGTTTACTATGCTAAGTTGCAAGGTTTTTTTCTAAAAGAAACCCAGGTCGCAATGACAATGAATGTACTAGTAATATTCGTCGTGCCACAAGCGTGTTCATGGTCTCTGTTATAAGCTCACTTTCAATTATAAAACCTGTTTTATTATTCAGATAAAATAACTTTTCATTCGTACAGTCGATGGCCTCGTCGTCATAATTCAAAGTACCACCTGTTGCATATTATTGAATATTGGTAATTCCTAGTTACATTTAACATTAACCATTTCTCTGACTGTAAAAAAGAGGAAATAATATATTATTGGTACTATATTAATTTTATTTAAAACTTTAACAATACGGTAACGACGCCGTGATTTGCGAGTTTTATTAGATTGATAAACGCCGAGGTTGGCTTTAGGTAAACGTAGTGTCCAAGTTCCCAACACCGGAGGGCGTGCAAAGGTTCCGTCAATGGTTGGACTTCGCATCTTCGTAAAAAATGCGCGGATTGAAATTATTCTGCCAGCGACACCACTGTGAAAGTATTTTATTGAAACACCGATGGTAAAACAAGTGAAAAACCTGTATATGACGACCGAAACTACACATAGAACGTCGGTACGTTTACTTCCGGGACGTGGCAATAGCCACATTGTCTCCGGCCACGCCCGTGGCAATAGCCATATTGTGTCCTGCCACGGGCGTGGCACGAGACTCGGCCAATTCCAAAATACCAGCTCGTCGATATTTATATAATAATGGGCCTACTGATCACCCGATTCAAGTTCCGAGTAGCGTTGTTCCACGGAATCCGACAATCCAGGGCCGTCCGAAGTGACAGCCGAAGGAATGAATTTTGACATGACATCATGTTCAATATCAGCATAACAGAATGGAACGGAAATGCCAATATTTTGGTCACGATTTGTTTTGCAGGAAATAGCGCTAATGAAAGACATACCTCGAACAGCTACTATCGTCTGTATGGAGGACACGGAGTTCTTAGTCATCGACAAAGACGACTTCTTTGCCAATGATTTACATTTACATATCCAGAAAGAATTTGAGTTTCGACATACTTTTCTAAGGTGAGTTCATTTCATTTCAGTTAAAACTCGGACAAGTTGTCTGAGGTTAAGACAATGTTAACGCAGTTGTTGGGTTGGCAGAAACCAGTAGTTCGAACCGAAAGGGTAAGAGCTAAAAAAGGGGTAGGGTTTCGCCACTACGTAACCAGTTGGTTTTCATGACGGCACCTTTTACAACTGTAATTTGTTTTCCCTCATGCATGTCGTCTTTTACTTTCAATGTATTTAGCAATATATAGATGTAATGACAGCACCAAGGCTCGCTGCCTTTTTCTTTCCGGTCTCCTCGTGTTTCGAGCCGACCGTGCAGTGGTTATATTCAGAATTTACCAGCATAGAACCCGCATCCGAGATATTTTGTCGTAGCTACGTGCGGGTTTTGGGGTTTTTGCGTGAAAGCGTGTTTTTTTCACTGGAGTTCTGAGGCCTGAGATTTTCTTTCATAGCCATCAAAATCACTGAGACTGACCGCGTCACAGCAAGGTCGCGCGTCCAGTAAACAAATCGGTTAAAGTGAGTTGCGTGTTTTGCATGAGTGGAAATAGCCCTGAGTACAGTCCTGTAGGTTGGCCTCCTTCCGCTGATCAGTCGGCCCCCACAGTCCTGAGAAGTCGCATAGAGCAAGGATTCGACACTATTGTGAAGGAATGTATTGGGCGATTTAAGAGGCATTCAGCTTTGCAGTTAAAAAATAAGCAGGTCGTCACGTCTAACTATTCTGAATGCCTTAACTGGAAGTGAAATTACATAAGATTTCCCACTCTAGTCGATCAAATCGACATTTTCCAACGTCAACCGAAAGTATACGCCGCCATCTTGTCCTTGACGTATTTATAAACAAAACGTTGTTTCGTTGCGTAAAACTAGTTTTTGCCAACGTTCCAGTGCTGTAGGTTCGTTTTTCGGCCACAAAAAGGGTATTTGTGATCGCTGGATTTGATCGATAGATGTTTTAGCTGGTTACAATCATGTAAACTGCAGAACGGTTCTCCGCCATAAATTTGTAGGCGGGTGTCGAATCCCCGGTCTATGCGACTTCTCAGGACTGTGGGAGCCGAATGATCAGCGGAAGGAGGCCAACCTACAGGACTGTACTCAGAATGATCAGCGGAAGGCACAGTCACTTGGGGGCTGAAAATCAATAAATACTAATTTTCAAAAAAAAAAAAATCTTTCGCTATACGTATATAAATAAATATATATTTATAAATATATATGGTATTTTTATTTAAATACGTATAGCAGATGATTTTTATTGAAAATTAGTATTTATTGATTTTCAGCCCCCAAGTGACTGTGGCGGAAGGAGGCCAACCTACAGGACTGTACTCAGGGCTAGAGTGGAAAGTCCTCACGCTCGGCTACCGGTACTTCACGTACCGGAACGTTGAGTAAGAGGCCCGACGGCAGAGGTACCGATATTTCCGGCCTAATTCGTCGTTTTTGTGTGGAAAAATCCCTTGCATACGAACACCTAATTACGCGAAGAACATAGAACACTTTCCTGGGGGTATTTAAAACTAAAAATTGGCATTCCAGCTTAGCAGCCAATCAGCGACGGCCTAACGCTTAGATGACAATTTCGGTTTCAAATACCCCGGCTGAGTGTTCTAGGTTCTTCGCGTAATTAGGTGTTCGTATGCAAGGGATTTTTCCACACAAAAACGACGAATTAGGCCGAATTTTGTTATCAGTTGGCTTAATATAACCCCAACGGACCGTATTTTTGTGAAAGATTGGTATTTTTGTCCTGATTTGTAGGAATCTGAAAAACGCGTTTCACAACTTGTCTCTTATTTAGTTTTATGCGTCATTCAAGATGGCGGCCCCCATATAGTAAATATCGTATTTATTTTATTATCACGTTTGCGCCAGCTGACTGTGGGCTCTCCCACTATTTTGGGGGGTAGCCGAGGCTCAGGCTAATTGCACCGGTCCTTCTCTGGATCCTCGGGCACTGAATGCCAACGGGATGCTGGCAGCCAAGTCTCCGATCTCGGGGCAGGGCTTTCAGGGCAGATTACACGTTGACCCCCCCTACTTTCAGCCAGCTAGGGTTCGTCACGCGGTAACGGTACAACGGTAACGAATTTTTCCTTGTGTCCAGCCCCCGCTGTGGGTTTTGACTCCTTTCTTACTGACCCACGGGCGCGGAGGATGTAATGCTTAAGGCCCCCGGGTGGGGATAACATTAGGCAACACTTCCCACTGGACCAAACGCTACCCGGTCGGTGTGGTTTCGGGATCAGACCCCATAGCGTGGGATGAGACCAAAACGCCCCCAACCGGATTCCAAGGCTCCTTCCCCAGACCCCGGAACCACGAATTTGGCAAACCGGGCAAAGGGGGATAGCCGCGTTCCATGGGTGTCTTTGCCAATTGAAGACGACCCATCCAGCCCTGAGAACATTATTATGCGTGACCAGCACTCTGGAGACCTTGGAGGCAGAACACACCAGCCTCCTAGACCAGGCGACATTTTTACTGGTGGGCCACTGCACATCTACATGCGACACCCCCTAGTGTCGCCTGGCTCTCTTGGCCTGGGCCACTACCGTGCTACGAGACGCGGCCTTAGACGCACATGTTTTCGCCGACAAGCTGAGCCGGGGTACGTCCTCACCTCAGTGACGCAGACTGGACATCCTCCACCATCTTTGTTCAGGGAATGGTGGGTACAGTCTCGGAGTTTCGTAGTGCAATGAACCAGAGGGTTCAGATTGAATCCGCTAGCCAGTTGGTCCTGCCATGGGCAAACGGAGGGCACCCAAAGCACAGAAAACACAACGCCCTAGGGCGTCGTCCGCTAGCCAGAGTCAGCCAGGAGGCAAGCGCTTATACCCTTCCATGGGAGGGGAGGGTAGTGGCGTGCCCCCAGGGAGGTAAGAGCCAGGTGCTGGCTCATCACCCTCCCTGGGCGGACGTCTACCCGGCAGCAGGGGAGGCATGTTTGACGCTCGCCTCTGCAACGGGGGGGGAGGGGGGGGGCAGGCACGTGTTTGGTGAATGGCCAGGTCACAACTTAGTGACTACTTCAGGCCTTGGGGAACTCACCTCATGGGGGAAGGGAGCACCCCCCCCTCGCAACGGCCCAACACATGGCCACATATCCCTGTCGTACACAGATTGCACCGGTGTAGTCCGGTTTGGAGACGGCGGGTGACCGATCCCTGGACCTTTCCAGGTGGTGACATCCGTTTACGGGATACCACTGAAATCTCCATTTCCCCCCGTCAGTGTCTCCCAGAATTGCCCAGCTGGGCCAAGTATTCAAATTTCGGGTGCCCCACGTTCGGGTTAGGCACAGCGCCCTATTTGTTCACCAGAGTAATGAAACAGGTAGTGCTGCTGCTTCACCAGATGTCGGTACACCTTAATCCGTACCCAGACTTCTGGTTACCAACAACCCGGGCAAGGGGTATTAGCCAAACGCGTCAGGCTAACACGGGATTTACTTCACCAGTTGGGCTCATTAGTAAATCGACAAGTCCCACCTCGACCCAACGTGCAGTTGGTGTCCCTGGGCATGGAGTTTTGACACAGAGGTAAGCTTGCCTTAGCTATTTCAAGTGTATTGCTTAGCGCTAAGCAGCCTAGCCGAATACCTAGTCAGCGTTCCCTCAGTGTCCCTCCGTGAACTAATACGGAACATCGAAATGATGACCTCAGTTCGAAAGGCTGTTCCCCAGGCCACACTACGCAGCCGCCCGGTATAACGCTTGTTATAACGCCGAGCTCTCCTATGGGAACTAGATAGGCGGGTTTCGATCTCGGACCAAGTGAAGGAAGCCCTGCCCTGGTGGTCGCCACTGGCCAACCACAGACAGGGGAGCCCCTTGGGCCCGCTCGCTGCAGGTATGACTCTGGTAACAGATACCTCCCCCTCGGGTTGGGGAGCGCATCTATTGGGCCAACAAACCCAAGGATATGGCCCCCTCATTAGTTTCGGGACTACCATATCAACCGGCTCGAACTGAGAGCAGTGTACATAGCACTACCACGCTTTCTACCCGTAGTTCGAGACCACAGAGTCCTGCTCCGCACAGGCCATGCAGCGGTGGTCTCCTTCAAGAAGGAGGGGGGACGCATTCCCCATCGTTATCAGTCCTAGCGGAGCAAAATCCTCCTTTGGTGCCTGGAATACAATGTGGAGCTAACCGCACACCACCTTCCAGGGGTGAGGAACAGTCTGGCGACGCCCTTTCAGGGCGGCTCCATCTCCAGAACACGAAGTAGCTGATACCCCAGTGGGTAGCCTCTAGGCTGTTTCGGCCGTGGGACGGTCCAAGGTTAGACCGTTTTGCCGCACCCCAGAACGCCAAGCTCCCGACGTATGTAACACTTCTGCTGACTCCAGGAGCCTGGTCCAGGGTCGCTTTGCAAGCCCCATGGACTCACTTAGTTGTGTACGCCTTTCCTTCCTTTCCGCTAAAAACTTTGACAGGTGCACACCCGCATATTATCATGGATTGCACCCAATTGGCCAAGCAAGGCCTAGTTTCCACTTCTGTTGAAAATGCTAGTCGAAGCGCCAGCAGTGCTTCCGGACTTACCGGACCTGCCGTCCCAACCAGACAACGCACTACCAACGAGCCCAGCAGGTATCACTTACACGCATAGAGGCTCTCAGTAGACCCGCACATACGAAAGCCTTATCTGAGCGGGCTGCCAACAGGGATTCCACCTACGCGGCCTACATTTCTAGGCTGCAAGCATACACTGATTGGTGTAGCAGAAGGGAGATTGATCCATACCATCCCTCTATTGGCCAGGTAGCAGGCTCCTTCGTCCACCTGTTTGACGAAGTGGGTTTGTTCTACGCAGCGAGCGTTGGCTACAGGTCGGTCTTGTCCCCCACCACTCAGAACGTACGGGAACAAGACTAGCCGATTGTCCTATTATTAGGAGACTACTGTAGAATACTTTATTTTCGCTTGGAATTTATTTTCGCTATTTTTGCTGAAGGGATGATTCCGTGAAAATAAAATCCAGCGAGTATACTTTTTTCTCTATATTAAACTCATGAAAAATCAGTGAAAATAAATTCCAAGCAAAACACCGAAAAAGCCTTTTCAGCGAAAATTAATTCCAGTGAAAATAAAGTATTCCACAGTATTTACTGCTTTCCAGACGCCAAGACCCCATACAAGGGAGCCGCCCAACTGGGACTCGTCAGCTGTGTTGTCTGCTCTAAGCAGACCGCCCTTTGAGCCTCTCCAATTAGCACCACTCAAATTTTTGATGTGGAAAATAGTCTTCTTACTGGCCCTCGCCTCAGGTAGGCGCTGATCAGAGCTAGGCGCGCACTGTCCTTCACGGACGGTTGTACCGCTTTTATGGACGATCAAGTTGTACTAAAGACACGAATCGGGTTTCTCGCCAAGAACCAAATCCCAGGACACGATCCTCAACCAATCGTCATCCCCCGGCTGGCAAATATTGTCAGTTTGGAGGATCAGGAGGAATTGCTTCTCTACCCGGTCCGAGCGCTGAGTTGCTACGAGAACCGTACCAGGTTTTCTAGACGGGGACCAAAACCAAACGCGTGTTTTTGTGTTAACGCCCTAGCAAACAAAATAAGTCGGCTTCCCCGACTTCCATCTCCAGGTGGATTACTGCGACTGTACTGGAGGTCTATAATACACTATCCTCCTCAACACAGACCTTGCAGAGACACCAAGTACGAGAACATGAGGTCCGTGCGATTGTGTTAGCGTCAGGTGCCCCCCTCAAACACATTCTGAGGGCAGGCTTCTGGAGAACACAGAACGTCTTCATCAACTACTACCTAAGAGACACCCAATCTATTGAGCAGGGTCTCGTCAGGTTAGGCCCCGTCATAGCGGGTCAGGCCTAATTTGCTGACCCAGCCCGAACGACTGCAGGGGCCTCTGCGCATAGGCGATAAGTCAGTCTCGGCATTTTTGCGGGCAGATTGTCTGTTCCACTAGCACTTCCTGGAAGCTCCCAGGTTTCGCTTCTGTCGACCTACGCCCTCATGCGAACTGTTTCGGTCCTACTTCAAGCTTATCACCCCCGAATTCGGCTTGGGTCTAGCTTTCTCTGGCACACCAAACCCTGTCACCACAGCAGCATTGGCTTCTTGCTTCGGGGACAGCACAGGCAAAGTAAGACACCACCCTTCTTGGGTCTTAACTTAGGTTTTTGGGTTTGTTTTCATCCCGGACTGGGGGAAAATCTTTCATCATTCTCCTTTTTTTTTTTTTTTTTTCTGTTTGCTCGGAAAAACCTGCCACCTATCGGTGTCTGACTCTGCCTACAGTTCAAAATAGTCATTTTGACTGACCGGAGTCTATGGTGGGTAATTGAACATAGTGAATTTAGGCGAGGGTTCTCCGAACCCGCCTATTCACATAGTTCATACCCACCATAGACTCCGGGCCCCCCCAACCTCCCCACTCTTTCCGGCGCGTTGGTCTTTGAGGCGGAGAGAAAGGAACCGGAGTGATGGACGGCTACCTGTGGCGCTGCCAGGTGGCCTCGGTCATGTGGGTTCGTGACGTAAGGGGTAAAAGAATCTTGAGGTCATGGGGCTTCCCCTGACCTGGATTCTATCTCTCCGTCACCGGCAGAATCGCTGATTAATGCCTACAGTTCAAAATAGTCATTTTGACTGACCGGAGTCTATGGTGGGTATGAACTATGTGAATAGGCGGGTTCGGAGAACCCTCGCCTAATTTTCTTGATATATTGTATCAATTACTGTATTAGCAAAGGTCAGTTTTTGTCTTTGTGGCACATGATTCTCCTATTTATAAAAAGGTCCCAAAGACAAACCAGAAAATTATAGACTAATAAGTGTAATTATCGAAAGACATGTTCACAACCATTACACAAAATTTATAGAAACAAAAAATTGTGTTTCTATAATCAATCTGGATTTAGTGCTAAGCATTCTTGTGTGGGTACACTTGTTGGTATGATAGATGCTTGGCTTAAGGAAATTGACAAATTGTTGTTAGTTCTGTATTCCTGGACCTCATCATTTGATCTAGTTTATCATGCAATATTACTTTTGAAATTTCAGATATATGGTTGTACCAACTAATCATTGTCATTTTGCAAGTCATATATATGCATAAACAATTTATCAAGTTCAAGGAAAACATCTTGGATGTGACTGATGTTGTTGTTGGTGTTTTCTGAGGGCCACTACTTTTTATTAACTATGCAAACGACTTCATTACATCTTGTCAATTCTCCATGTGTATCATTCGCAGATGACACAACCTTGTATGTGTCCAACAAATCCTTAGACAATATATCAACTCATTTTAATCAAGATTTAAAAACTGTAGATAAGAGATGTTTTGATAACAAATTGTGTATAAACTCTACTAAAACTAAATCTATGCTTGTTACTTAACCTTCATGAAAAAGATATTTTTACGTTTATTATGTTTAAATAAAGATTAAATCAAGATAAAATCAAATAAAATCATAACACTTTCATTAAAAGTTCACTACCATTAACTTGTGTGCATCTGTTGGATGAATTTACTGTTTGTGTTTTATTTCCTCCAATTCATGTCATTTATTCAAATTCCAGCAAATTGGACATATTTGCTACTTGGTCAGAGAGCAGTCTTCAAGAAATTAGTGACATGGGTCGCTTGGAAGAATACAATCATGACTCCCTGATTGTTAAAGATGCACGACAATATGAATGGCTTCTCTTTGTTACCAAGGTAACACTTATGATGAATATTTATGAATATGTATTGGGCTCTGATTAACCTTTGGGGGAAATAGGTGTATTGCAAGATGTGACAAGACAGCGGTCATTTCAACATATAGGTACATGTATTGAAAAAAAAACACTGATGAAGGGTTCACATCTCAAGACCTCACAGAAAAGAACATAATCGCCTAAGCAAATACCATTGCGACTTTCTCTTCCCTATTCTCATCTGTATGACAACAACGTTATGCAGCCGTCATGCAAGCTATTTTATCTTACTGTCATCCCACAATACATTTTTTTTCTATATAAAATCTTCCACATTTTACTATTTCAAAACTCCATAGGGAAGATGTGATGTCCTGAAACTTGTCGATCTGTCCAAGATACCGTCATTCCAGCAAGCTTTAGAACAAGAATACGGCGAGGCTGACAGCTTAAATGGTAGAAAGTTACCAGCTTTACAGAGTTTATTGGAAGATTACATAGCTGTACCAAAAGGGCATTATCCCCCACAAACGGGGACTAACTTAGGAGTACCTGTCCAAAACACAAATATACAGAAAAACTCACCAAGACCAAGAACGACAGGCAAGTAGTAAAATATTAGTAGGCCAAACAAAAATAATAATAATACCACAACAGCTGGATGCATAGTGAAGTGCACAAAGTTGGGACTTTGCTTATAAAGTTATTTATTAAAATTCGTAAATGCTGATCATCTGCTTTTATTCAAATTTAAATATTTAATAATTAATGACTGGCTAAACATTGTCTATGCCCATATTGCGTGCATGCATCTGTCTTAGCAACTGCACACACATTCAAAATGAGCTTCTTGTTGATTGGATAAAGGTAAAATATCGCATTAATATTAATTAGAACTAACGATGATGTCACAATACCATTTTGATTTATATCTTTGTATATTTATAAAACAATTATAATGACCACAGCTGTATGCCCTTCACTGTATGTTGAAGATTCAACAAGTATTAAAGCGGGATAGTCGTCACCTGAAATCACGGCAGACAGCCAAAGCGTATTGTTGTTTACAAACAAGCACCTACCCATGGGCCTTTGGGTTTTTAGCGTGTATTGTTTTCATCATTCGGTATTCAATTCCTGCGCATACACAGATGTCTCCCCTTCGCTTAACGTAATGCAAAACCTATTTTTCAGTTTGGCCTAAGGTGTCGTCAAAATATCACATCATGATAAGCTATTTATTTTACGTCATCAGTTTTCGTAGAAATATACAATAAAAAAAACATGGTTTGTGTAATTGTTTTCACCACAGGGCGAATGCTGCCGAAACATGGAGAAGGCGATGAGGGTAGATCTCGCAGTAAAAGTGCTGCTATGAAGTTGACATATGGCACTAGCAGTAAGAATAAAATAGATCTAGAGAGAAAAGAATCAGGAAGTAACCCATACCTCGTACTCAGGTAATGAGTACTGTCGAACATTTGAAGAGTGTTAGCTTTGGTTTAGTCTAAATATTAGTCACACTAATGATATGATGCAGGTTCAATAAAGATGAAAACACAAACATTTGAACCAAAGCATTTGATTAGAAACTCTGAGTGGAAGAGAATGCCAACAAATTGTGCAAATTATTTTTTTGTTAACTTAGTTTGAGCTAGATTTGTTTTTTCAAAATGTTTAAAAAATGTTAACCGCTTTCCTCTATCAAACATGCAAGTATTTTCCATAATTGTCCCATAGAATATTAATTTCAAAATCTACAATTGCCAAATTAAGAACATTTTTAAAGGCAACAAATTATTGTTTTATAGTTTTTTCAGCGATTCTGTGTATCCACATGCACTACCTTGGAAAACCCAGATCTAAAAATCATGAAAATCTGTTTCCCAATGATGCCTTTTGCAATTTCCAGATATAAATTCTACCTTATCATACTTCCAATTTTGGCCTTGCATCTGGATGAACTTTAAGTTTCTGCCCCTGATACGATTGTTTGCAGACAGTGCATGCTAAAATATAGCCAGACTTGCACATTACTTTGCCCTTGTCCATAGGCAAGTCCATCTACCAAGGGTGCAGTCTTGCACACAGACTAGCTAAGTTATCACAGTAACCAATACCTAACTTTTCCCCTTACTTTTCTTTTCCCAGCAATGACTTCAATTCGTCAGATGATGGTAGTATTCATGAAAATTCATTTTTCAGCACAAAAAGTATCTTATCCCAAGGAACACCTACAAATGCAAATCAGATCGGTTATGGTGTTTTCGTCAAAGTGGACTCTGTTAGAGCAGGACAGTGCTTTGTAAGTAATATGAGTAGTACATAATAAGTGACATACAGCGTGTTTGAATTCTGAGTGAACAATGTAATGAAACATTGGATTCATTATCCCACTATAGATTACTGGTAGATAGTATTGTATTATAAATTTGACTAAGCTTATCAATAATAAATCCAATGTTTCACAGATTATTTAAATATGTTCAACCATAAATATACTGTAAAACAATTTGAAATAGCCACATACCATTTTAGTGAATTCGACTCAATGCATGAAATAACTGAATCTAAAGTGCCAATAATCTTACTGTGAGAATATACTATATTCTAATTACCAACATCTTAATTTAGCGAAATTGTGAATTAGCTAAATTATATGCGAGCTAAAAAGACACGTTTTACAGTAGTCATTGTATGACATAAAACTATCTTTTAAGTTTTATAATTTGACATACATTGCATGGGAACCTTATCGAACACAATCACTGCATGGAAAGAAATTGAACACTATTTCAGGTACTGTTTATTATTGATTCATTTTACTAAATGCAGTTGAATATTCCGTACACCAGTTTTGCATGGAAATTGCTAATTTATGTCATGACCTCACTTTGTATACTACCATATAATGACCAAACTTATTTACTGCATGTTATATAGAAGCAAGAATTTATTTTGTCATGTGCATATTATGCATACTATATTACATACGATGGGACCCATGTCATCACAACATCACATCAACATTACTAGTCACTGGTAGCATAGTGGTTGTCGCATCAGACTCGTGATCGGTAGACCCAAGTTCAAAACCTACCTTAGGCTGAACATCAAAAGGGTCGACCCCTACCCTGGGTGAGTGTGCCACAGACTCAATGGGAACGCCAAGTCCACTGGTCGAGATTCATTCACTAATGAATGTGACTTTGGGGGAACCTTGGTTAAGGTCCGCAGGTGCTTGTGTTTGACCGAGCCTGGTTGACGCCAGGAAAGCGCATTAAAATTGCCATTTGATATGGAGATGGCCACACAGCCCTGTCATGTAGTCCCAAACATGAATATGACTTCCGTGGCAAAATGCACTATGTGTCAGCACTAGCACTTGCAATTTGCACTTACAAAAAAAAAAAAGTCGGGAGAGACAACAGTGACAATCAATGTCCGGATCTGTCGCCTGGTACAAAATCATTTTAAAAAACAAAACAAAAAAACAACATCACATGACATGACCACCATCACCATAAGTCTAACTAACTTTCAGTGTTCATTCATAGAATATCGCTCATATCCATACACACTGAATTTACATTGAAATAAGCGTAGATATACGAAGTGACTTGATGGCATTTGATATATTGCATTGATACAAGCTTACAGAAATAACCACACATTTTAGTTATCCGCAGGTTCACATGTGTTAGTTACTGTGATTAGGAGATTAGTATATTGCAACATCAGATCATGTAATTTGCATCACACTTCCAAATACCGTTATTTATGGTGTTTTTTTCGAACTTAAACCCCTATTCTGACTACATAATGTACCTGGAACAAAGGCGATCATTAATTTACTTTAATCAGTATATCATTAACCTTTTCACAACAAGTTTCCCCTTTTTTATCATAAATTCACAAAATAGTTTGCTGTTATAGTTTGCACTTTCCTTCAGAAAAATAGCCACATTTTTTGAGCAAAAACTGAAAATGTACTCCAATTTTGTCTGTTGGCTCCAAAATTAGGGTTCTTTTCCAAAAATATTAAAGAATATAAAGAAAAAAGTGCAGGAAAATTCGAGCGAGAAAGTCTGGTGGTGAAATTAAAAAAACTTGCAAACTTCACTGTTACCGGGTAGATTGAAAATCCAGGCTTTTTTTTGTTATTTATAAATATGGTACTAGTACCCCTGATGGATGGTAAATTTATAAAAATTAAAGATCACCTTGCCAATCACCTTTACATAAATACAAAGTTAGGTATAACATCCAGGTATGAATTGTGAGTTTAAACATTTTTTAACAGGGTCTACAAGGAATAATTGGAAAAATGCCTCACATATCCCTCGTCAGCGGAGGATGTGAAGTCATCAGAGTGTCAATGTCCAGATTCCGAGAAGATGCAGACGCCGCAACTTTGAGAGAAGTGGAAAAACAGATCCCTGTGTTTCCATCTGATGCTGAACTCTGTGCAAAGTTCTTAAAACAGAGTAAATGGAAAAATTTTAAAAGTGATATTGTGCAAGGAATCATTGCAGATGCGCAGTTCAAGAAACAACAGACCGATGTAAGAGGCCAACGATCAGGACGGAAATTATCTGATAATATGATATCAAATACAGCCTTATTTACATCACATGCAATGCCAAAGATTCAGTTCAGTGCGGAGGCCTGGGTCTCAAATGCTGTACCCAAACATAGAGGTAAGTAAGCTCTTCACAGCTGATTGGGAATATTTGTGGTGGACAAAAACTAAATTAATGTCAAAGAACCCCTCCCCACTGACCATATTTAGCTCAAAGGACACCACTTTCAGGAATCACTTGGTGCAAGTGGTCATGTCGCAAATACAACAAGAATTTTTCAGTTAGTCAAGATAGTAACAGACCAATAAAAAATTTAAAAAAAAGGGTTTGGGAATGTACCGTATTTCTCTTAAGATTATTTTTTTTTTCTTTCTCTAAGATAATGCAGCACTGCACAGACCACGGCCACGGACGCATGCAAGACGATTACAGATCAGCCACAAGCCATGTCATAGATTTATTTCTCCATACAACAGCGACATAACAACATCACGACCAGATTCATCAATATCACAATGCAGCAGTCAGGTCGCACCACAACATAGTTTTGTTGCACAAGGAAGTCAACGAAGACTTGTTGTCATAGAACGAGTATCCAAACCAACGTATACAGGAAGTTGTTCATGGAGAAACTATTATCAGCACTAGTGATACAGTAATCCAACACATTACGACTGCCCAAGATGTTTTGAGTTTTAAAAGCCCAGAATACCCAGTTTCAATGTTTAAAGGAAAAGTCAAGGCTAACAACATAATACTCCCAGATGAAAGAGCTCAGCAAATGTACAAAATAATAATAATATTTTATTAGCCTTTGGAGCGGCAAACAAAGAAAAGAAAACAACCAAATCATACATATTTGAAAAAGGAAAGAAGAAAAATCACATTAAATTCAAACTTTCTTTTCTATACTTATACAATTGAGTAATAAATACTCTAACTTCCTTGGATACAATTTTCCCCAAATTATTGTTGACTTTCCACAATATGTCGCTAAAAAGTACATTAAACTTAAAATTAATTCCTCCAGAAAGAAAGTTATTAATAAGTGTTGGGTCTACTTCAAGGTTTTGAACTTTGTACATGAAATCTCCATAAAATTTGTGTCTTAAATGATAAGTTGCTTTGCATAGTTGAACTCTGGTGACCTTGCCCTTTGTTATATAATATAATTCCCTTTATCATAGTTTGTTTCATAATTAATTTTGAATACAAACAAGTTTTGGGGTTGAACCAACAGTGGGGAATCAGTCTACCGAATGTTCTTAAAAGATGTAAATATCTTACAAAAACATTGGTGCCTTATTTGTTTAATTATTTTAAGGAACATAATTTCCAGCTTTATTGAAAGTAATTGAGATATTTTAGAATAAAAACAAATGTTTCATTGCAAAAAAAAGTGCTGCATTTAGATGCGAATAGATTCATAAAACATGCAAGATAACAGAAAAATTTAGCTGGCTTTAGTCCAAGTACTTTGTACAGGTGTCTGTCAAAAAAGGAATGATTCACTGAGACAAATATGAACTGCCTCATTGTGTGACTACTGTATTATATGAAAAGTAAAAAAAAAAACACCCTTTATGAATAGCTATCATGTTGCAAGCTCTGCTTTGTATGCAAATCAACTTAAATAGTTGGTGTCCAGTGGAGGGAGAAGTCAACAGTACTGTTGCCTCCTGAGAAACTACATCTTCAAACACTGCAATCTCTGAAGTGTGTTTTTAAACTAGTATTATAAAAACTATCATTCTGTTCTAATAGCTGAAACAAATTCCTGTGAGTTTTCATTTGTCGAATGAACTGTTTGTCAAATACAGAATACATATATTATAGAATAATTTTCTTTTTAAAATGTGGATGAAATGTTTTGCTTTTAATGTATTTTTTATGTATTGTTTTTGATTTGATAACTTTGAACTAAACAGATTTTCTATTAGCTTCAGATCTTGATCAAAGTTAGACACCCAGTTCATAGGAGTGCTTATATTGATTTTCTGACATCTTGTTTTCTGTAAAGATTTTATTGGTAGGTTTGCAAATGTGTATCAGACTGTGCAATCTCTCCATGAGTTGGTTTTGAAACCCAGTATGGGATTCTGAGATACATTACCAAGGATATTATTACAAGATAAATCATTTGCTTCATTGAACACATACAACAATGCATATTTCCACTGAGATAAGTGACCTTTGATGTGTATCACCAGTGATCAGTCAAGTAGAAACAGTCAAAATATTTTATCAGATTTTCTCAATTTTTGCATGATATTTTCATACAGGACATCTGTTGTTCAAACTCAGGGAAGATTTTATACTGATGAATAAGGTGACCAAGTTTGATAAAGTTTGGAATAGAATTAGTAAAGTTATTATGCACACTAACAATTATTAACGACGACGACAACAACAACAACGACAACACTGGACAAAATTTTACCTACGGGCAAAGTAAAAATGCAATTTACAGTTTTTTATACATTTTTGTATCACTTTTCATTTTTCAGAAATTCAACCTTTCGTCAGTTTATGTTGTCCATCTTTATTCTTCAGCAAAGGATTGCGAGTAAAGTTTGACATGTCCACTGTTGTAAGAAAATGACTTCAAAATTTACAACATGGTAGCATACTTGTAAAATAGTTGTCATGGCAACAGAACTGAAAATATTCGTGTTTTTCTGCCAAATGCTCAATTTTTTGTATATTTTACACAATTTATCAATGAGAGTAGGTTATACAGGTGATATATATAACCTGTTGACCACAAAATAAGTGTCATTTTTATGCATTTTCATCAATATAATTATATGCACACCATAAATTCGAACTAATTCGCATCAGTATTTCTCACAACAGTGGATATGATGTCACACTATACCTATAATCCTTTGCTGGAGAATCACGATAGCGGACTACACAATACGATATAAAAAAACTGTAAATAGAATTCTACATTCTACAAAATTCCAAAGACATTCATGAAAGTGTATTGAGCAACCTTAATGGTTTGAAACCATAACAGATGATATAATCAGAGAAATAACAATCCATGTTGAGTATCACATCCTGCATGACAGATACGGTACTTCGAGTTAAACTTTGCAACGAAGGGTCAGAATTAGGGGCTCTAGCTTTATTTGTAACTGACTAATAAATAAGAACACAAATACCACAGTGTCTATTTTTGTGAGAATGTACTTTTTATTGTAAATATGTACA
This sequence comes from Saccoglossus kowalevskii, assembly GCF_978046115.1. NCBI lineage: Eukaryota > Metazoa > Hemichordata > Enteropneusta > Harrimaniidae > Saccoglossus > Saccoglossus kowalevskii. The sequence goes on along the minus strand of NC_140661.1, from coordinate 27,177,544 downwards.
AATAAAAGTAAAAGTTATCTTTTCACAAGAATAAATACATATCAATGCATCCGACTTCTTTGAGTTATACTACTGTAAAAACTGTATTAGAAACCGCGGCTTCTATTAAAATGTTACAAAGGGGGATGCAGCTCTTATGAGAATTTTTGGTTCTCAATTATTCAAAAAGAATGGATGCAGCTCTAATACAGATTTTACAAAAAATACAAGTAACAAATAAAGATGATATCTGACAACCAGACATGTGCAGAGAATGGGAGTCATTGTGGCTGCTCAAATAGTTTGACATTTTGTCTAAACACATTTCACCCATATTAGTATGGGACCAATATCTTATGTGGCTGCGACGACCACTGCCCTTTAAAAAACAAGTCCATGAATTTGCACACCATGACCTTGCATATTATGTTCAGAGTAACAGCAAGGTGACACTTGTTGAATGGTAAAAACAGCTTTCATGCGCCTTCGGTTTTAATTTCCCCCTCACATGGGAGATGATTATTTACACCTTTGGAATTCAAGAATTATTTTTAGTCCTCATCTGAGTCCAGTGATTGCTGATTGGCTGCGGCACTGACATTGACTACTGTCACTAAATCTTCCTTGCCAGATGCTAACCTCTCTCCTGAAAGTAGAATATAGTCACTTTAAAGTTTCACTCTTAGGTACATATTTTTTTTGTACATTGTACGCCAAGAATATTAGCAAATACTGTACTGTAAAATCATTAATTTTTGCTGAAAGAATGATTCAGTGAAAATAAAATCCAGCTAAAATAAAGTATTTTACAGTATTTGGTGTATTAGAAGCACAACTCCAAAGAAAGTGCAAATAACCCTAAAAATTGCATTTGGTGTTCACTAAATCATTAAAAACAGAACAAGTATTTCTGCAACAATTTTACTAGTCTACTGGGGGCTGGAAAATAACTATCAAGTATTTTGTTTCCAGTGGCATGCCTTGCCAATCGTTCTGTGCATGTATATTGCTGCCAAATACCGGGTATTCACATGTGCATAGTAAGTTGCACTCACGAGTGTTTACAGTCCCGAAAATCGGAGTCTAACCTTTTTTGTTGAGTAATGAAGCGATGATGCGTTGAAAGAAAAATAGAGGCTTGAACCAAAAGAAACAAATAATTTATACCCGTCTTCTCTCTTGTCCTTCTACCTTCCATGGTTGCACTTACATTTTTAGCAACTAGAAAACCAAAACATCATAACTTACTTATCAGCTCAGCTATAGCCCTCTGTGTCCGCCTTTCTAATTTTTCTAACTTTTTGGAAACATCTCTTTTTAAATCCCTAGAAAACGGAAAAATACAAGTAAGTGGCAGTAACTGAAGTGTCAAATAAGACAGGAATTATAGAACTCAACCATGAGGGTAAGTTTGCCCTCTAACAGAACTAAATTTGTTGGGAATGCTCAATGAAATATTTGAAAAGATGAGACGTGAATCTGTCAAATGTCAACAAAGGGAGAAACCAATCAAAGTGTATATGTATATGAGTAATGGTTAAAAACACATGAAACTAAAACCAACATGGCCGCCAGCAGGCCATCTTGAATCAAACCACAACACCAAATAATGTGCATCAGTGACCCACCATGTTTGATGTTCATACTTTGACAAGACGCGTGTTTGAACATTTTTGTTTTATTTATATTTTTAAAAAGAAAATGGCTTTTAGTCAATCAAAACATGACCAAACTAAAAGTAATTGACACACATATGTACACATTACATCAGATGCTTGTATTAACATTGAATAAAATCGGAGAATATCTGAAAAACGGCAAGAAACATTATGAATCAAATTGAAAAATTAATGATGTGAATCAAGTAACCCACCATGAGTTATGTCAATACTAAGTTTGAATGAAATGGATCCTGGCATCCCTGAGAAACAGTTGATGACATGTTCAAATGAGTTTGTTTTTTTTGGCACAAAAATGGCCATCAGCCAGTCAAAGGTGACCAGAACAAAAAAAAACAAAACAATTGACATAAATAAGTCTCCTACTATGACTTGTTTTTCTAAAAGATTTAAACAAAATAAGGTCCAGAAATGTCCAAAAAATTACAATGGTTACACATAACCACATAAAGAGACAGACTCTAGTAAACCACCTTACCAATCTGGTTTCCTTGGAGCTAAATTCATCAGATCAACTTCTTCCACCACTGGTTCTGGTTTAGCAGCTTCCAACTGGTCTTTAATGTGCTCTTCAACTGAGGGTAAAGACAGTGATTTTATATTAAGGATTGAAGGTGCCGAGCTAGTAAAAATGGCCGAAATTTAAAAGTAATAACAATTCTTGAAATTTTTCTGAGTGAAAAGTTCCAACAAGTGAGACGAAGAGCAAATTAAAAAGTGGGCATACCTAAACTAGTTGCCATAGGAAACAATGAGTAAGTTTTGGAGGCTATTTTGAATTAAAAATTCATCAAAATACATAAAATTGAGATTCATAAATCCAAAACTATCAAATAGCCACTGTCAGAAATGTGCAACATGTGTACATAAAGAATGATACTTTAAAATCAGTACAAAAAGCCACGGGGTAACCCAAATTTTTGGCCCCCGGCCAAATTAAATGATCCCTGGCCAATAAGACATTAATTTACATGTTTTTCTCACATATTTTTATATATTTAACGCTCCTGGCCAATGTACGTAAAATGCGTAAGTGAATTGACCGACAAGTTACCATGACTCAACAGTACTATAGAGATATTTCGCGATGGGAGTCCTTCGTGGTCGGTAATATTTACGAAAATTGTTGCCACTTTTCCAACAAATCCAAAATCACTCGATAATTTTGTTTACTTTACATTTGTACTATGATTACATTTGAAGTTTTGATAATTTTCATGCATACTTGTACACCCACAAAAATACCCCCAGGATAAGAGAATTTAGTATATAGCCTTGACAAAAAAGCATTATTTTTATTATTATTATTTTTCGATCTGCGTAATTTTATGTGGAAATCCTAATAAGATTTAATGTACAGTTCACAACTAACGATTTTGCAATATTAGAGGTTGTGAACTTGTCCATGGAGGCTGCAAATTGCAATTTTTTTATAAAGATTGTGTTCACTGACATTTATTTTGTATTTTTTTTTTACTGGTGTGACTACAGTGACTGTGTAGTGTACTCGGCAGTTTTTTTTGTCTTTTATTGTCAGTTGTTAAATAGGTATGTTATTTCCATATTGCAGTATATCGTAGACGATACTTGTATAATTTGTTTTCCCAGCATAAATATCGGATTGTTCAGAAGCATGAGATTGTAATGTACATTTCGTTCATTAATGTTGTTTGATGACGCTTTCTCCATGGCCTTCAGAGTCCCATGTTGACTATGTCCAGGCCCATTTACTTACTTGTTGTCAGTGTCTGACTGGTATATACAAAATACGACAAAGTAAACGTCAGAATATTAAAAAAATACCCCTAAAAATCAGTTGCCTATGCCAGGAGAGCCGCAGAACCAAAACAATCTGTCAGCCGTCGCCGTCCACAGCAGTGATATGATATTACACATCGAAATCGAGAATCGCAAGTGTAGACATATAGCATAGAAATGAACATTAAATACATCTATCCCGGCCAGCAATCCAATCATCAATCGTCATGAGTGATGTAACTGGTATTTCCATCTATTTGCTTCTATTCCCCCACCATACTAAAATGCTCAAGTGAATGTTGTCAAATTCGCGAGTGTGCGTATTTTCGTACAGTGGCGTGAACATTGCTACAATCCAAGACGTGCTGAACAAGATGTCCATTCTGGGCTAGTACTATTGACAAATCCAGTATAACATTGTTATGTCTCTAGACTCGCAACAAATTCGAAACAAAAGAAACATTCCGATCCAAACAACCTGCATCCCGTTGTGTCGTCATAGGAAGCGCTGTCCCAGCATGGTGAAGAAGACGTCGACCTGCAGCGTCAATGACCTGCGTCCTTGAAAATCCAGTCTAAACGCCATTGAGTTTCCAAGCGATTTTCACCAAATCTTCTATGATTTTTGAATAATATCATTAATTCAGTTCAGCGGTTAGATGGCTTATTTATAAGAGACGCTCGAGAAACAAAATTGACAATGTAAATCACTCTGGCGACAAAAAATCAGCGATAATAGCCAAAGGGGTGAGGAACTGAATTTTAAAAACATATTTTAGATGTATGCCATTCAATTTGGCCGAGGGCCATTGGCGGGGCGCCAGAGATTCAGGTTACCCGAAGCCACGGGTGGGGTGGGGTGGTCGGTTTAGTGGGCCTTTTTAAATATGGTACAATGCAACAGAGAAGATGGAGCTTCTATTAAAATGGTACAATGTAACGCAAGGGATGGGGCTTCTATTAAAGCATCTACACACATAAGAAATGTTGAATTTTTGGTTCTCAGCAGTCAGTGCCATGGTCGTCACACTGCATCAAGTTCGATATGGAAGCCATAGCGATGTATACATTATTTGTTTATGCAGAATTTGAACACTCGCTGTGCGATAGGTTTTCAAACCAGTAGTGACAATCGGACCTCTGTGAAAAATGTAACATGTACAATGTAGAAGAATAATCTAGAGCAAATAACTCCCATTCTTCATTCGCAGCCGATCACTGTAAAAAAATGCTTTGATCATTCTGATAGAAAACAATCAAATCAAACAATCAGGAAAAGCACTTGTCTAGAAAAAGAGTTTAACTTCTGGAAATTGTTAAAATAATAATATTTTGCGACATGAGCAAGACTATTTGAGAGATAACAGCAAACTAAAACTACACATACCTTTTTCTGGCTGTGCTCTTTCAGCAACAGCATCCTTTAGACTCTCATTTTCGGGTTTGTAATTTTTAAATATTGGTTGCCTAGAACAAGATTACAGCTGCAGGTAGTCAGTAGGAACACATTTCACACATGTACAGTTTTACAGACTCAACAAGAACACAGATTTATGGATTGTTCTTAAAATGTAAATAAAGAATAAATATTTCTAAAATTAAATAAAAAAATTCAAGGGGGGGGGGAAGCTGTGATGCTAATTTAATGCAATGATAATTGGGTTCTTTTGTCTCCATGTTCGATCGCATACAAAGTTTATGTAAACATACTCCTCACTAAACAATGCTTAAATATATATAATAATTGAACAGGACTCTAAAACATGTACCCAAGTGAAATAAGAATTGATGTAGCTTATGGCAATGGAAATAGCAGAATGTCAAATTGCCAAAAAGGTTGCACTTTCTTTAATACACACTCACTGAACAGTATTTGCCATGGTACAGTGGTGAGGCAATTGTCAAATTAAAAGACCTTGGAAAGCAAGGAAATAGTTGAGGGCCACTACCGTAAAATGGTCAAGGAAGAACCATTCAATTGAAAGTACCTTATTTCTTTATTGCCTTCCTCTGCCTCTCCAGCAATCTTCTTCTCTGGGGGTTCAGAATCACCTGTTTCCTGTAATTAAAAGGAAAACGTATCATCTACCTATAAGCACTACATGGACATACCATAGTACTTTGTTCAATAATGATTTTAATAGCAGGTATATACTGAACACATACACGTACTAAAACATCCATTGCATTGAAGTTAAATACAGTACACTTGTACATCCTATATGTAAGTTAGTAGTCTCTGCTGTGATTCAAATTTAAAACCAAGTTGCATGCCAGGATTTCAGGTTGTCCAGATGATAAAATTATCAACCAGATTCAGATTCACAGTGAAAGAATGACCTCGATCTGCTCCATAGGTTTCACATCATATTAGATTAATTGGTAACATCTTTGTCGAACTGTATTTCAGTAGGTTGATTATCCATTTTGGCAGATGATGGTTCCACATTTTTTATTGCCAAAGCTGCATTCTGTCTGACTGATCAGCCATTTTGGCAGTTGGCATCAAGCATAATCTTGACCAAACAAAATCAATAGTAGGGTCACTAATGAGCTGATGATGAGAAACAATCAAATTTTGGTTTTATACATACTATGTTGCATGATGATTATGTGGATAAAATAAAAAATTGAAAAAGAAGTGTATACTGTATATATTACTATATCATTGTTTGTATCACACCTATTGTCTCACAAGTTTATTCGTCCACATACATTTTTGTTGTACCAACTCACCAAAACTTGCTAGGTATTAACCAGCAACAAGATCCGAGCAATAAACTGTATATACCATACTCGTTTCACTCAACACCCAGGCTACTCAACTTAAACAATCACTCGAAAAACTTTTGGAAGAAAAATTGTAAAATGAGTTGCATCGTCATTGATTTCCAAATTACAATGCCGAAACAGAAATGATCACAGAAAATACTTGCATTTCATTACAATATCATTTGGATAGAATCAGAATCAAAAGTCAAGAGATCCATCTTTATCTGTGTTGTGGAATATTTTTGATTGAATGCAAACAACTTGATGCAAAGGAATTTCCGCCATGTTTTTATTGCAGAATTTGACCTCAACATCACACCTGACACACTTTCACACTCAAACAAAATGGACAACATCTTGCACATCCACCACGACATTTTCCTGCACAATACCATAATGCTGACCAAAGGCAATGGGATAAATGTGAATTGGAACGAATTGACTGTGAATCACCTCGTCACGCCTCAGAATTGGTTGTGTTCTGGAGTGTGCCAATGACAAAACAGCAGAACTTATTATAATACAGGTATATTTGTAAATTGTATGTTGTTTTACATGGTAAACTACTGGAATGTATATCATATCACTACTTCTAGGATAATTCAGAATGTTTGCTGACGATGAACTAGGTGGAAGAGTACAGACACAGCATAAATACCTTCAAATAAGAACATTTGGAAAAACTTTCCAATGTACCCCTCACCCCTTGGTTTAACTCTAACAGTATCCGGAGAAGTGGGCCAGTTACGGGGTGAGCCAGCAAATTCGTCGGTGAAGTGGGACAGTAGGAAAAGTGGGCCAGTTATTTGATTACCCCCCTAATACGATAGACACGGCGAATATCAACCAATATTTAGTTGTACTATGTCAAAAACAACTTGTACAGACGCAACCAACACCTACCGATTTTTAGTCAAGTCTTTTTAATCAACGTCACCATGAAATGCACATTTGTTTGGCATTCACCTGCGTGTACCAGCCTGAGCGGTACGTAGATACTTATAGTTGCTCAACAACAATGTCTTCATCATATCATCCGATTGCTTTTTGTATGCATCACAAATGTGGATGCATACAGCATACGCAATTTAGCGTAAATACTACCAAGTCTACTACATTCTAAAAATATGGCTTTTTTTGGTATAAATACATAATTCATTGTTGCAAATAATTTGTAATCACTCACAATATCTGTTAATATTATTTTAATATTTTTATTGTGACATTTGAGTTCCAGATTTCGCCCATGCTTGTACCGTATGTACTCTAATTTAGGCGTCCCTCTAATTTAGGCGTCCCCCAAAGGTCAAACCTAACAAAAGAATTCTAATTTAGGCGTCACCCAAAGGTCAAACCTAACAAAAGAATTCCAATTTAGGCGTCACCCAAAGGTCAAACCTAACAAAAGAATTTTAATTTAGGCGTCACCCAAAGGTCAAACCTAACAAAAGAATTCTAATTTAGGCGTCACCCAAAGGTCAAACCTAACAAAAGAATTCTAATTTAGGCGTCACCCAATATCTGTTAATATTATTTTAATATTTTTATTGTGACATTTGAGTTCCAGATTTCGCCCATGCTTGTACCGTATGTACTCTAATTTAGGCGTCCCTCTAATTTAGGCGTCCCCCAAAGGTCAAACCTAACAAAAGAATTCTAATTTAGGAGTCACCCAAAGGTCAAACCTAACAAAAGAATTCCAATTTAGGCGTCACCCAAAGGTCAAACCTAACAAAAGAATTTTAATTTAGGCGTCACCCAAAGGTCAAACCTAACAAAAGAATTCTAATTTAGGCGTCACCCAAAGGTCAAACCTAACAAAAGAATTCTAATTTAGGCGTCACCCAAAGGTCAAACCTAACAAAAGAATTCTAATTTAGGCGTCCCCCAACGGTCAAACCTAACAAAAGAATTCTAATTTAGGCGTCCCCCAACGGTCAAACCTAACAAAAGAATTCTAATTTAGGCGTCACCCAAAGGTCAAACCTAACAAAAGAATTCTAATTTAGGCGTCACCCAAAGGTCAAACCTAACAAAAGAATTCTAATTTAGGCGTCACCCAAAGGTCAAACCTAACAAAAGAATTCTAATTTAGGCGTCACCCAAAGGTCAAACCTAACAAAAGAATTCTAATTTAGGCGTCACCCAAAGGTCAAACCTAACAAAAGAATTCTAATTTAGGCGTCCCCCAAAGGTTAAACCTAACAAAAGAATTCTAATTTAGGCGTTACCCAAAGGTCAAACCTAACAAAAGAATTCCAATTTAGGCGTCACCCAAAGGTCAAACCCAACAAAAGAATTCTAATTTAGGCGTCACCCAAAGGTCAAACCTAACAAAAGAATTCCAATTTAGGCGTCACCCAAAGGTCAAACCTAACAAAAGAATTCTAATTTAGGAGTCACCCAAAGGTCAAACCTAACAAAAGAATTCTAATTTAGGCGTCACCCAAAGGTTAAACCTAACAAAAGAATTCTAATTTAGGAGTCACCCAAAGGTCAAACCTAACAAAAGAATTCTAATTTAGGAGTCACCCAAAGGTCAAACCTAACAAAAGAATTTTAATTTAGGCGTCCCCAAAGGTCAAACCTAACAAAAGAATTCTAATTTATGCGTCACCCAAAGGTCAAACCTAACAAAAGAATTCTAATTTAGGCGTCCCCCAAAGGTCAAACCTAACAAAAGAATTTTAATTTAGGCGTCACCCAAAGGTCAAACCTAACAAAAGAATTCCAATTTAGGCATCACCCAAAGGTCAAACCCAACAAAAGAATTCTAATTTAGGCGTCACCCAAAGGTCAAACCTAACAAAAGAATTCCAATTTAGGCGTCCCCCAAAGGTCAAACCTAACAAAAGAATTCCAATTTAGGCGTCCCCAAAGGTCAAACCTAACAAAAGAATTCTAATTTAGGCGTCACCCAAAGGTCAAACCTAACAAAAGAATTCCAATTTAGGCGTCACCCAAAGGTCAAACCTAACAAAAGAATTCCAATTTAGGCATCCCCCAAAGGTCAAACCTAACAAAAGAATTCTAATTTAGGAGTCACCCAAAGGTCAAACCTAACAAAAGAATTCTAATTTAGGCGTCACCCAAAGGTAAAACCTAACAAAAGAATTCTAATTTAGGCGTCACCCAAAGGTCAAACCTAACAAAAGAATTCTAATTTAGGCGTCACCCAAAAGTCAAACCTAACAAAAGAATTCTAATTTAGGCGTCACCCAAAGGTCAAACCTAACAAAAGAATTCTTATGTAGGAGTCACCCAAACCTGAAATTGTACACAATGTATCGAAGTTGTAAAGTGGACTAAGCTAAGAACATGTGTTAAATTTCCCGGTCAAATCCAGACAGCTTGACTTCCTGTTAGAAAGGCACTTTCTTTGTTTCAGACCTAGTACATCAAGTGTGAATTACCAATCCATGCAAACGAAAAACAACTTCACAATTTTGGTTGAGCGATGATCACATGGGCACAGCAGTGTTCTCCCCAAAGCGTTTTAGCGTAGCGGGGCCGCTACTCCATTATTTATGTCGCTACTCTGAGAGATTGCCCGCTACTCTGTGGCATTTCCTGTTACTCTTTGTTTTAGCTTGTTAATACACGTGCGAATCTGTTAGTCAGCGTCATCAGCGTCCGGTACTGTGAGCCAAATCAGGTGTGAATGGAAACATGTCAGTGATTACGCAAAGACAATGGACTAATACAGCTTCGTACTTCGACAATAAACACTTTCGCCCTATTTAATTGGGGTAATAGCGAGTATTTTCTCAGTAGCATATTTGGCTGGAAGAAGCAACGATGTCAAACAGCAGAAATATTACGTTGTGGTTCCGCGTAGAACGCCCTGCTGGGCCCCTGGTTGCGAGCGATAAACCCACCAGCAACGCGGTCACCGGTACCCCTGTCGGCAGTGGTACTAAACGTGTCCAAGATGATGTTACAACGAAAAGTGCAAAAAAATAAACTCTAGATTTGATGCACAATGGACAACAAAATATACGTGGCTGAGAGAAACATCCGATGGCAAAGGTAAAAAAAGTATTTATTTGTAGCGTTTTACTTGGAAGCGAGTTTTGACCTAGTTTAGTAAATTTTTGTATGGCTTCATTTTTTGCCGATCGTCGAAACATTTTTTTGGAAACGACCTTCTTTCTGGAAGTTCAAAAATTGTTGGCTACGATTTATCAAAGTAACTAATACTAGTATTGTGTTTTGAAATAGTTGGGTAAAGTTTATCGTGGCAATTTTTAAGTTTAGCGACTTTTCAAAATGGCGGCAATTTGTTTATTTTCGTGTTCATCGTGACGATATTTTTTAAATACAAGTATTGATTCGCTCCTATTTCTTATCTTTTAGGAATGCTGTGACACATATGTGGAAAATTCAACTTAAAAACATCCAGAAATAGTTCTTTGGTATGGAATTCTATGCCATGTATAACTATTACGAAATATGCTATCGATAAACACGCACACTCGGAGATGCGCAAGAAGGCCATGTCATTTAATAGAAGTGGGAAGCAAAGAAAATCACGGCGTTCTCAAAAGCTGCAGATCACTGGGCTTCCATGAAAGTCCGAAAAATCAACATTACATAGAAATCACACAGCAGCAGATTCATTTAATCTTCTACATAAATTTGTTAAAAAATAAAGACACATTTTCATCCATGCAAGCCTGTCATTATTGTTTTCTTTATCTTCAGACAAATGCTAATGATATGTAAATTATATGCAAATTAGCCGCCACTCTGATACATTTTTCTGGGGAGAACACTGCACAGTCATATACCGGTATCGTATTTTGTTCGATCTCCGATGTACATGTACTGCCATAGTTGGTATGATGCAAAGCGACTTATCTAAAAGTCTGATAGCTTCTAACTAAACGACGTCATGGCTAATTAAAACAAGAAAATTTAGTGAACGCAGTACACCAAAGGAGCTTATGGCGTCTGGATGCAAAAGAAAAACGCACGAGACAAAACAATGCCATTTCAATGAAGTACCAATCAAAGGAATTTACATTTATCATTTCTTGTTAATATTCATTCCCAGTTTTATGTTCGTATTATATTTCTTCCAAGTGTTACACAGCAATGATTTTTGTACCTACAAAGCATCAAAGGCATACCGCGTCTGGTGTTTTGATTAACTGTCGCGTGAGCGAGTATGTAATTTTAGTGCGTCTGCAGCGGTCACTGGAGTGTCTAGGAAAGTGTCTGGGGATGTTGCTAAGTCCCTCGGTAATTACCTACCGGGTGCGGAAGTTAGGTGTATGTAAATATTTTGCGCATGCTGTAAATTCTTTCTAAATGTAATGTTGTTGACATTAAATGTGGAAAACAGATAGTTCTCATTCTAAAAAACGATTACAGACCACTATATATTTTTGCTTTTTTTTACCTCTCAGTCTCACGAATTCATCGCGTGAGAAAGGACCGCCTTAATGTGTTAGTTTGTGCATCGTTTGACAGGAGGTCACATTAACATCCAATCAAAACGCCGCTTTCACGCACTTCTATTGCAACATATTGCGGAGTGTTTGAGCACAATTTTTGGTACAGTTGGCAAAACAAATCTCGGTTGTACGATTAAAAACAAGATTGTTTAAAATACATTTATCCCGGATTAATCGTAACTCTCGACTGAACGATGAGGCCAGTTACTTTCAAATAATTGAGTATGAATTATCTCTCGCCTCTCGTGCTAGGCATACAGTCCCGAAAGCTGGCCATCGGATACTCGTTTACCAAGTCTGACACTGATAACCGCTGCCGGGGTGGTTTCTTGACATCGTTTCTCGAGTCTGGCACGTACCTGTGATAAACACTTTTGTTTTTATGGTATAAATATAGGACCAATATAGTTGATGAATCACTCTTTCTCGCATCGTGATGCACAACGCCACTCGACAATGAATTCTATTACAAATTATTTTGCCAAACGTCCTACAGAAGATAATCCAGGCACTCCACCGCCTAATGTGGACGATGTTTGAACTCCGGGAATTTTTCTTAATTATTTTACCGTGATATCATGCACACTATTTTGTTTTAATTTTTCATAAAATTTTGATAATATACTTTTTTTTTTAAATCACTAACCTGACAGTTGTATTGAAAACTGTAATAATAAATTTTCATGTCAAGTACAAAAAAATGTGTTGATCACTGCTTGTTTATTTTGTATATAAAGTTTACATTTACATGAATAAATCACCTGGTTCTTCATCAGTATATGTCTTGTTCCATTTTGTTGACAATCCTTCTAAAAGAATTCCTGTTCCAATTAACACTCAACCAGAAGGTATATATTCTTGATGCCCCACATTCCACAAACCAAAAAGGTGCAAATAAAAAAAATCATACTTGTTTGACCCTATGACCCTTGAATAGGCGCCACTTGCAACAAATTGTGCTAAATGTATTCTAATTTTGGCGGCCATGGAGAATTGAAATGTTGCAAAAAGGACGCCTAAAGTAGGGTATCTATGGTACTTTATAATACGTCTTTTAATAAACGCTTGTAACACCAATTATGTGATAAATTGGATTGTGAATAATAGAAAAAATATATTATTACGTGGAATATAGTGGCATGTTAGACTACTAGTCTTTTATAATAAGCACTTGTAACACCAATTATGTGATAAATTGAATTGTGAATAATAGAAAAAATATATTATTACGTGGAATATAATGGCATGTTAGACTACTAGTCTTTTATAATAAGCACTTGTAACACCAATTACCGGTACATGATAAATACGAATTGTGAATAAAAGAAAAAATAGATTATTACATGGGATAAAATGGCATGTTGCAATTTTTTAATTTTATTTTGTTGTATTGCAACACAGTGAACTGTCGCTAAATTACGGCTCTCTGAATCAAAACAAAAATCGTGACTTATTGGGGTCTATGACTTACCGTGGGGCCATGTGAAGGGGGGGGGGGTTATATGTTGAAAACAGATAAAAATTACATATTTGTAGATCAAACTCAGTGAACAAATTTGTGCATAGGCCTACCCGTAAACCACTTCTTGAAATAAAACTCATCAAACAAAACACGTTGGTTTGATTTATGGTAAACATGTGTTTCGAATTGTATGGAAATAGCGGGGTAAATAGCAACGCAAACCCTCGGAATTAACGCTCGACAAATCAAGTCACGTAGATGCCGTCGCATCGATCCCTCAAAACATTGGCAAAACTACTATTTCCGAATAATACTATTTACAACTCATACCAAAGGATACATTCAAAGTTATTAGAAAGTGTGTAGAGTGGTTTCAATGCTTATTAAGAAAGTAAAATGTAGTAGACTTTCATTGGGCAAAACTTGGGTTTTCACTCGACTCGTCATACTTTGTTTCGTAGAGGGACAGTGTTTGGTAGTAAAACAGGGTTCTCCTCACAATGGATGGGGCCGTCCGGCACTCAGAATTAGCGACCGGCACACATGGCTGCCGTCTGGCACTATTGTTTTTGTCCATGACACAACGAAAGCGCTGGAAGACAAAAGAATGTTTGAGAGGGGCGGATAATCAAAGCTTGAGTTGTGTCACTAATTAAAAAAACAATAGGCGTGAAACTCAACTCAACGAGTTGGCGACGTAAGAGGCCCAGTGGCAATCGACATTATTAAGCGTGAAACCATAGCACGACGGTAACGCATTGAAGTTGCCCGGTCTGAGTGGAGGCCCGATGTCAAGTTTACAAGAAAACAAGTGTCCCCGCTTTCAATGACATGATAAACGATCTTTTTATTTTATCCGTGAAGCCGATAAAATGACATACTTGCAACAATTGAATTTTCCTGTCAATCAAGTCAAATCTATTGAAAATGAGTGGATAAAAACACAGCAATCGTGGTGAACTGCATCATTTTATGATTGTCCAGCCAGAGAGAATATGCTCCAATATGCTCAAGTTCATTACATTCAGCAAACGTAAGAAACCCAGCAAAGAAAATGAAGATCAAAGAAAGCTTAGAAAGAACTCCCATGTGCTGAGAGTATTGGAGACACATTAAATATAATTCGAAATTACTTAGCTGAAAACTAATTATGCAAATCAGAAAATTAATATGACCAGATTTGAGTGTAAAACTAATGAGGTCTGCGCAATGTAACAGAAAATCTATGTCTACAAGTTTAATTGAAATGTGATTAGAACCAAAAAATTATGAATTATTATGCTTATTAGGGAATTAATATGAACAGATTTTTACCCCAAACTAATTAGGTTTGTACATTGTCCTAGAGCATCTTTGTACTAAGTTTCATTGAAATGGAATAATTAGTACCGTGAAAACTCCAACATTTCGACCCCTCTAAAAATTCGACCGCCTATTTATTTGCCGGGTTTTCGGTGTTTTATTTACCTCCAAATTTTCGACTCTACTAAAAATTGCCGACTCATTCTTATTCGAAAATTGCGACCAGTTTTAGTTTTCCCCAAAACGAAAAAAAAAAAACGATGTGAGCGTTCAAACGGGACCTTCCTCGAAGGCATGAATCCGGGTTTCTGATTGACTGAGAGATTTTTATTTTATTGGTAACGAAAATATATTCTAAATAAACGAAGTTTCAAATAAAAACGAACACAAAAATCTCGGGATGCTGCGTTTCTGAATTGTTGATTATTACTGTACTCAGTATTGATTATAATAATGTACACAAAATAAATTTGTTGAATGGTTATGAAATACAAATAAAAGTCAACTTAGTTTCATCGTAAGCGAATGATTCCGGTCTCGTATAAACGTTTGATGCTGTAGGATATCCGCCATGTTTTCTTAGGTCAAATAGGTCAAATCGCTAATTAACCAATCAAAAAGCTGGATGATGCAAACGTGTTCAAATTACCATAGCTTATTTAAATATGTTAATGTTATTGAACGCAATGCGGAAGAGATTGATGTTGTAGTACGATATTTTGGCTTGGATTTTGATGCGAAAACGGCATGATTTTTTTTAAATAAAAAAATTAGTTGTTTTTAAAAAATAAACTGGTCATCTGAAGAATAATTTAACATTGTTCACAGTGATAACAGCTCATTCTCGAAAGGAAGCTTACCCGCTCACGCTAGTCACGATAAAAATCATACACGTGTACTCTTGAATAGACAAACGTCAATGACTACGGTAAAACTTAGACTCTATTTTAGCCGACAGGATTGATTGAAATGTCCGAAAAATGATGCCAAAATACACCTTAAAAGTCCCATTTTATTTTCTTAAATCCCATTTTATTTTTTAATCCAAGGGCGAATTTACGGCAGAATTTGGTCCCTCAAATAAGGGACACGTGAGCTTTGATTCTAACCGGATACATTGCACTGGGTCGGGGAGATAGTTTGCTAAACTTCCATGCATCTTTTGTCCAATGGGTACCTGTACTTCGAACATTCGCAAGTTTTTCTAGGTAGTGCGAGACAGCTTTGTCTTTTGACCTATTAGTTTTGTGCTGACCTCTTCTCCGCGTCTTGATGTTTTGTTTTGCTTGTCATAATACTCACTGATTGATGACTTTGTTTAGATTTTGAGTTACAACTCGGCCACGACCTTTGCTTTTACCGTGAAACATGAGGAAGTTTACGTCAATTGACGGACATTGCATTTTTTAAAAACTAATGAAGCACACTGTCTATCATCCCCATTTTTTCATTTGCTGATTTCTATTCTGAAAAATTCGACCGTCCAAAAATGCACCTTAATTTTGACTCTAAAAACACGTCACATATCTAACACCAATTATTTAAAACCGGTCGAGCACGAGGGCACGAGCCGTGGCTTTACTGTCGTTATGGTGGTGAAGGGATGCCAATTGTGTCAAAAATTCAACATGCACCCATTTGATCGTGATACATGGAATGTAACTGCATGTAAATGAATTCGTCTGAGTAGCATAAAGGACCTCCAGCAGGCATCAGCCCACAAAACGCCGTGAAACGTGAGATGACATCCGCTACCAGCCAAAACAACGGCGAAGTTATTCAAACCAAAGTGAAAGAAGATGCCATCACCTCTGCGTTTAAAGTTATGTATTATCTTGCCAAGCGTCGTATACCGCATTCAACAAACTTTGAACCAGTGCTGAATTTATTATCTCAACTTGGAATGTCCGTGAAAGCAGATTTACACACAGGAATCTCACCACACTGGTCGGGCCTGACCGGCACTCAAAGTTAGTGACCACCATGAAAATGGTTCCGACCAGGACTATTGTTCGATTGTTATTATAATTATGTACCGATCGACACGCATCCTGCCAGTCATGGATTATAATTTGTAAACAATAGACCTCGTCGACAATACGTAGCGGCTAGTCAATTTTGTGAAATTAGCACCTATTTGTTTGAAAGTAAATACTTTCTGCGATAGACATAGTCTGTAGATTGAAAGCTACAATTCTTTTAAAATCAATTTCATCTCGATATAACATGGTCAAAGCAGAGTTCACGATCTGACAGTTTATGCTACTCAAGAAAAAAATCAATGTGTTTATTGCGTGATTTGGTAAAATACATTTGAACAGTTATCATCCGGATTCATGTAAAAACTCTTCTTTCAAGACCTATTTTACCTTTTAAAAATTGCTAATCACTTCTTTCGAAAATCATCATGTAGTTTTTAACTGAAATCGATGTTAACACATCGTGCTACAACATCACTTCACTTCCGCAATGTAATTTTTATGATCACTACCATTCGGAAAACTTTACCATGCGGTACTCTGATTAGTTAATGGAATTATTAACCCATCGGGTCAAAAGACACATGTCGGTCAACTAATACATCACAAACATCATGACGGGCTGTGTTTTTTACCGAAGCGATCAAGCGATCAAAAAATAACCACTCCCGATAAAACTAAGTCAAAGTTTACTTTTACTTCATATCAAAAAACGAAGTAAAATTTTTTTTGCTTGGCATCATGACTGAGTAAGAGGTGTATAACATCGTGAAGTAAGTTCGATTTTTTGAAAGAGAATGTGGAGTAAATAAGATCGTGATATTCCTGGCTGAAACGTTTCAAATGCGTTTTATTTAACTTTTTTACAATAGACATTAATATTGCAACAATAATTTATTTGTTTCTGTTTTTTAGTCTGCAGCATTCGCATTTCGAATATATTTAATTTTTAAATTCAAACGCTTCTAAATTGTGAAACATAATGTCTTAATTGCGATCGAACTCATTAATATTCATTGATAGTTAATATTCATATAGGTCATTAATATTTATGACCGACCTGCACTCACGTTGGGCTAGCGAGATCCCTGTTTACTCGTCAGTAAGAGTGTCGCATATTGCAGCGAGAGATCCATGCACGAAATGATAATTATTTTATCATCAATGCTAAAAGACAAAACAATCAACGAGCTGAAGCAGTCAGAGTTTTATTCAATTATGCTGACGAGATCACCGATGTGAGTGTCGGCAAACAATTAACATTAAACTGTAGGTACTCAACTGGACATTTATGTGTAAAATTTTTGAAGATGGTCGAGCCACTGAAACCAGACGCTGACGACATTAATACTGTAACATTTAACGCAGAAAACATCACCAGGCACGTGACAACGTATTTCCGGAAAAATGAGCTCGATTTCGAGAAATTGGTTGGCGTGGGAACAGACGGCGCTGCTGTTATGACCAGCAAGCAATCTGGTGTTGTAAAACCATTGCAGAAAATAGCTACTACTGCAATCGGAATTCACAGTTGTGTGCACCGTTTGCAACTAGCATCATCACAAGCCGCAAATACAGTACCGTACGTAAAGAAATTCGTGTTGATTTTACGTCAATTATATGACTATTTTGACACCAGTGCTGTTCGATCTGCGGGACTCAGTGCTATTCAGACTACGCTACAAGAGCAAGAACTAAAATTATTTCAACCATCATCTACACGCTGGCTCAGTGACGATCTGTCAGTAACCAGATTGAAGAATATTTTTGCTTCCGTGTTGATGAGTCTTGACTGTGAAGGAGAGGAATGCAGTGATGCAAAAGAAGTTGAACTCTAAAATCTTATGTTGTCCTGGCGCTTCATTGCTACAATGTTGCTAATGTGCGACCTCTTGCCACACGTGCGCAGGCTTTCTAAGGCATTTCAAGCCAGCAAGTTTGAATATAGTAGTATGAAACCATTGTTCCGTTCTACAATTACTATAATATCCAACATGAAGCACAACGCCAGCAAAAACCTGCAGCAGTTACCCGACTTGATCAACAGATTGCAACAATCTGATATCACAGTGAAAACACGTGCCAATGATGCAATTTTTCAAGAACAGTGTCCGAAGGAAGTACATTGATCGCAAACATCGAACAACGATTCCTAGACAAAGATAGCGGTATCCTCTGACATTTTAGTATATTCAACCCCGATAGTTTACACCAAGATAGCTAGACTACATATGGCAACGCCGATGTGAGAGAACTGTCTCGTCATTTTCTCCAACGCGAGGAGCAGCCTGACATTACAGCAGACGCGTGAATGAAGTTATTTAAAGGACACCATTTTACACCTACCAGATCTGAAACCTAGCGCCGTCGTCGATGTCTTATGTACAACACCATCGCTGTAATTCGGATTTCCAAAGATCGTCTTGCCAAGATATATCGCATTCTGCTATGCCATACCGCCAGCTCTGAGAGAACTTTTTCCCAATTAAAATTGGTAAAAACAATTCCACAAAATCGCCTGGGTCACGACAGTCTTGACAGTTTAATTAGAATTGGTGTTGACGGTTCATCTGTGAACACGGTCCATCTGTGGACACATACAACTATTCAAGTGCCGTGAAGAGATGAGTGGAGATGAAAAATAGACGCATATCGTTGAAGTAGTAAGCGTGTAGATTTCAACAAACCAATTTGACTGCCTTTATTACAAAATATTACGAATTTTTTCACACTTTAATATTTTCGTTTGGCTACAACATTTTTTTTAAAACAAAAAATACAAACATTAAATTTCCAGTAGCTATTGATTTTTCTCAAAACAAAAATACAGAAACTAAGTTATAGATGTACTTTTTTTGAAACAATATTTTATTTTGGCTGAATTCATAAAACAACATTAATTTAAAAAAATATTTCATATTGTAACTGTAGTAATTATTTTGTGCCTTCAATTTGTTATGCATCATGTCTTCAAAGATGATTTGTTTGTGTATTATTTATCCTGTGTTGTGTTGTAATCTTCCATACTGTATAATAAATATCATTACATATGACTTGTCTTCTCGCTAGTATTTTGACTCCTGTTGAAAGAAATACTCATTCCCTGTGGCCATTTTAAATATTAACGAGTTCATGCATATTAATGAGCTCATGAATATTCATATCGTCCAACACTCTCTGTCTGCTGGGGAGAACCCTGGTAAAAAATATGCTTTCTGCTATTCAGAAACTTTCAGGTTTCCCGTGCCATTTTTCAAAATAAAATTGGTCAATACAAAATAAATGAACAGTAATATATAGTAGAGAGAAGCGATGCAATGCGATGAGTGAGTGAATCCGGTCATTTGACATGCGTTATTTATTTGCGGGATTAAGCTACAAACGTTATTGTTTTGGCTCAGAGGGGCTTAGCCGAAGTGCACATTCCCGGGATTTTCGTTACTTGTAAATTATTTTTTAAAAAGCTGTTTCTTCTTGAAATAAAAATGTGATTTAATAAAAAAAAACAAGGTCGTATAGGTATACACATGTAAGTCACCGTTTAATAAAAGAAAAAAACATAGTTGAACTCTGGTGACCTTGCCCTTTGTTATATAATATAATTCCCTTTATCATAGTTTGTTTCAATATAAATATGCATTGTCATTATTAATTTTGAATACAAACAAGTTTTGAGGTTGAACCAACAGTGGGGAATCAGTCTACCGAATGTCCTTTAAAGATGTAAATATCTTACAAAAACATTGGTGCCTTATTTGTTTAATTATTTTAAGGGACATAATTTCTAGCTTTATTCAAAGTAATTCAGATATTTTATTATTAAAACAAATGCCTCATCGCAAAAAAAAGTGCTGCATTTAGACGTGAATAGATTGATAAAACATGCAAGATAACAGAAAATCTTAGCTGGCTTTTGTCCAAGTATTTTGTACAGGTGTCTGTCAAAAATTAATGATTCACTGAGACAAATATGAACTGCCTCATTGTGTGACTACTGTATTATATGAAAAGTAAAAAAAAACACCCTTTATGAATAGCTATCATGTTACAAGCTCTGCTTTGTATGCAAATCAACTTAAATAGTTAGTTGGTGTCCAGTGGAGGGAGAAGTCAACAGTACTGTTGCCTCCTGAGAATCTACATCTTCAAACTCTGCAATCTTTGAAGTGCATTTTTAAACCAGTATTATAAAAACACTATCATTCTGTTTTAATAGCTGAAACATATTCCTGTGTGTTTTCATTTGTCGAATGAACTGTTTGTCAAATACAGAATACATATATTTTAGAACAACTTTCTTTTTAAAATGTGGATGAAATGTTTTGCTTTTTTATGTATTTTTTATGTATTGTTTTTGATTTGATAACTTCGAACTAAACAGATTTTCTATTAGCTTCAGATCTTGATTAAAGTTTGGCACCCAGTTCATAGGAGTGCTTATATTGATTTTCTTGTTTTCTGTAAAGATTTTATTGGAAGGTTTGCAAATGTGTATCAGACTGTGCAATCTCTCCATGAGTTGGATTTGAAACCCAGTATGCGATTCTGAGATACATTACTAAGGATATTATTACAAGATAAATTATTTGCTTCATTGAACACATACAACAATGCACATTTCCACTGAGATCAGTGACCTTTGATGTGTATCACCAGTGATCAGTCAAGTAGAAACAGTCAAAATATTTTATCAGATTTTCTCAATTTTTGCATGATATTTTGATACAGGACATCTGTTGTTCAAACTCAGGGAAGACTTTATACTGATGAATAAGGTGATCAAGTTTGATAAAGTTTGGAATAGAATTAGTAAAGTTATTATGCACACAATAACAATTATTAACGACGGCGACGACGACGACAACAACAACAACGACAACAACACCGGACAAAATGTTTCCCTTAATATACCTTTCCCTTCCATCTTTGATGGTACGGGCAAGGTAAAAATGAAAAAAAAATCACCACGAAAGTCTACCACATCCTTAAAATAGTAACTGGACCACTTTGTAACTGGCCACTTTTCCAGCTGGCCCAATTCGTAACTGGCAACCTATCTTGTATTCACTCTCACCCTCCCGCCCCTCCCCCCTTATTCAGTTGTATATGCCCCTCTTAGATAACTGCGAGTGTTCTCAAGAGGGACATGTACAATTAATTTGAGGGGGCAATAGAGGGTGACGGTCGGGTTAAAATTAGGATCAGAAGTGGGGGACATGAGAAAGTCTTACCGAACATTTTTCTGCCAGGCGAGAGCACAGGGAGCCCACGAACTATAATCAACTGTAATACGCAGTCTCTATGAGCGGGGGGGGGGGGTTATCGGCTGGTATCTAGTGTAAGAAATAGACATTGGCGAAATTTGAAGAAGCAACTAATATTCTTCAACCTGGTATTTTTTTTATATTTTATTTTTCATTCTTTTCGTCTGTTTTTTCGAGTTTAAAAAATGTGAGCTGGCTGGAGCCTTCATCCCTTGTCTATTTCTTACACTAGATACCAGCCGATGCCCCCCGCCCCCGTTCATAGAGACTGCGTATTACAGTTGATTATAGTTCCTGGGCTCCCTGTGGCGAGAGTCTCTCAACAACAGACTGGCCAGGCAATGTTGGATACATACTATTTTAATAACAAAAACAACACAACTACAATGGTTGCGAGGAAGTACAAGGAAATAGAATCAACCAGGACGTGGTAGATGCAGTAGTTTATGTGACGTACCTCTATTTCCCCTTGGTGTTTCCTCCGTAAAGCCTTCAAACGCTCTTTTCTCTTCAATGCTTCCTCTTGTAAAGAACCCACTCCGGCCATTTTGTTTTACCTACAGCACTGCATCTCGGGTAATTCTGTTTGTCAATGGGGAGGGACAGGGCCAGATTAAAAAAAATGATATATAGAAACAAATACAACCCCGGCTTTCTTTAATAAAGCATTTCTTAATTATAGCAAAAAACAACCTCCCCAAACTAACACCACCATTTCGTCATTTCGTACGACAGAAATATATCAAAATTCACCTTCAACCTTTGAGCTTTGGATTATCCCATTCTTTCATCGGAAAAACATTGCACGCTTCTTTAGTTTTTGTTTGGTTAAGTTGTTCTATAATTCTCGCTGTGTATCTTAAGCGTATATTATAACAATTAAAATTATAATTATCATAAAAAGGTTTGAATATTTAAATTTTATATCGATGAATGGTTGTGAAAACTTTCTCACAAATTCCCTCCTATTCTATACCTATTCAACGGAGTGAACTGGTCCATTAGTTTTGTCCAATCAAGCTACGTGGGCGTAAGAATGGCGCCAAAAATAAACCAATCAGATGTAGACAAACTATCCCACGTGAGAAAGGGGATTCCCGCGAAAAGTTTTGACGACCCTCAACTTGTTTTACTGCTTGACCCCGGCTTATTTTAGATATCATTTTAGTCAACTACATATATTTTAGAAGCTAGAAAATGGAAAATTTCCAGAAAATTGAGAAGATTGGCGAGGGAACCTATGGTGTAGTTTACAAAGCCCGTGATAAATTGACCGGTAAAATGGTGGCGTTAAAGAAAATCCGTTTGGACACGTAAGTCATAATCGGGATTCAACTGCTGATTCCTGCCAATGTCGTTGCGAATGGCATTTTGTTTCCCACACATTCTCATTGCACATGTACTGGTTCTACAGTGTCCCCCGATAAGTCAAATGAACATAGTGGAATTGTTATATAATAACTTATTCATTGAATTCTCAATATTTCAGTTGGGGCATTTCGTTGTGGAATCAGGTAAAAATTGTAAACAAACACTTTTGCCTTTGTTGTGGTCGCGGCCAACCGATTGAACGAAAAAGGAATGTTCGTCCCGTAAATATGATTTTAATTGCAGATCATTTTGGAGCTATTTCATTTGGGTTAATTTCTTTCTGGTGGTTTTAATACTTGCAAGGGGTAATTTTGTGAGAAGGGACTATAAACTGACTATATTGGAATAATTGGAGTTAACCGACGCGATGCTTAGGGCTCTGTTGTTGCGTAATGGGTCAGCTGTAAAAAAAAACGTCATGGCGTGATCTGAATACCGCGCGAAAATCCTTTGCCTTCTTTTCCGATTGAATATAATTTGTAACAATAATTTCGTATTATCACATTTTGTTTTTTATTTCCTTATGGGTTTAGTGTCGTTTTGTGGGACTTCTAGTTCTCGAATATGGACATGCATTTAGACATTTTGGTCAATATGGTTTGACACATAGGTTAACACTAGATTTGCGTTTTTAATGTTTTGGAGTACATTATACATAAACTAATAATATCAGGTGATGTTGAACAAAAATAAATTGTAATTTCATTGCAGTCTCAAACACATTGTCAGCAACTTATAAAAACAAGTACTTGTCTATGTTCTCCCATCCTACTAATACTGTGAAGTATTTGATTAATGTGCAAATTTTATGTTCAAAGATGGTCGCTGTGAGCAAAAACTTCCATGTTAAGTATTTCAGTGGTGCTACGCCTCTAAATCAGAGAGTTGTATATTGTATATTTGTGGCAATAATGTGATAAAGTCAAGTCTCAGTGTAACGTGTGCTGTGAAGATCTATTTTGATTTGCTGTACAACGCCAATTTGCAGTTTTTACTACTCAATCGCTGGTAACACAAAATTATCCAATACAGAAAACAAAATTAAAAATGATTTCACATTTAAATGGAAAAAAGCAATGAAATCTATGCACCAAAACAAATTTTAAAAAATGTTGACATTTTCTTGCACAAAAATAAAATCTCGCATTCCTCATAGGTTATAAATAAATTCCTGGGAATGGCAATGTATTTTACAGTGGCTTATTGAAAGTCACTCGTTATCTCCCCATTTCCTGTTTCGGTCTATCTAAATGAGATGAGATGCACCTTTTGTATATGTTGCAGCATGTGACTTGTATCAAACAGTTTGATGACTAAATAACTGTTTGTTAAAGTCAACTTTCGTTACCTTTCACACACAAAAAACCCTTTATAAATTTTTACTTCTTATGTTGTTTTAGTTGAAAATCAAGAAAGAAATTATAAAAAAATAAAAATCGCAGTGCAGAATATATTATTTCTTTGATTTATGTGACTTGACACAAATACTCAAGTGCTGTCGGTACTTAGAACTTTCTCTCAGCTTCCATGACCTACATGAATGCCAGTTTGCCCTTGATGTGGCAGAGTTTGTTGCATCCAACATAATTTATGTTTATACTGTTGCATACCTAACTATTTCCATCTGGATTTCCTGTGTAGCTTTAGTGAAATCACATATCCACATAACTCGCCATCAAGTCTGGTAAAATACTATTTAAATTGGACAGAAAAATCTATATGCACATTTAAATTGTGACCTGCACATACTTGAAAACTTATAAGTTTTCATATTTTAATGTTACATGTGAACCATTGGCCTATGCTTCCCAGATGGTACACATATCATATTACCCCGGGCATGCGCCCAGGGGCCTGAACATACAAAATCGAGAAAAATTTGGGGTGGGCGCTTACCCGAGGACCACCCCAAAAAAGATTTTAAAAAGTTGTTTTTGTGATCGTATGATAAGGTAGAATAAAGGAATGCTTTCGTACACTTTGTACACGTACTTATTTCTTGATTTACTTACTGTGGGAACACTAAGACACATGGCCGAATTTCAAGAATAAAACTTGTTTTATGTCAGCGAATTTAGTAACCGTGATCAGTGCAAGTCAAAACGGCCGGGAAAAACTACCGCTTGTAATCCAAGATGGCGATGACCTCATTAGCATAATTTTGTTCACGCACTCACGTATTGATACATCGCATTGTAATTACTGAAGAATAGCAGACAGGTTTATGAAACAAATAAACCTTTTATTACTGATGTGAAATGTTTACAAACTATTGTGAATACATAAACATATCCAAATGGCGATACATAAAAAACAGACTGAAAATGAACTCTGGTTGACCTCATTAACATAACTTATTCACGCAAACACACACATGACAAAACGACAAAAATAACGATGATGCAACAAGTTTCCATCGTCGGCATACCTAATTATGGTTATCGTAATGAACTTGAGGTTGGCAAAATGTTTTTTCTTCAATGACAGAAAAATAATCCACATGACCGTAATGCCATAGCTGTGATGAAGGATGGAAAGAAAGTAGCAAGTTTACGACGTGATGTCTCAAAAGTTCTAGCTCCCGTTATGGATTCACGGTCAGTGAAATGCTACGTTTTGAAACCAAAGCCAAGTGCTTCAAACCACTCACCAAGGTATGGATTGTTGCAATATTGGATTCATCGTGAATGAAGAGAAAGCAGAACGTGTGCGCCACATGCTGCGTGGTTCATCTTAAGTCGTTAAGTTCCAATGAGTTTTTACGTAAAAACATAAACAAAATGGCCCTTTTCAGGGCCACCACACACTCCAAAAAAGAAAACGACGCAACAAACACATATATACAATGTAAATAAATCAAACGTGTTCGTTTTTGACAAATAAAACTTTATTGTTGACCCTGTTCTTGGCTAAAAATCACCCTGGGCGTTTAACCGAGGATGTCCCCAACATGTAACTTTTGTGAAAACAGGGGGTGGGTGCTTGCCCAGGGAGGGGGCGCGTTCCCGGGGTAATACGGTAAATAAAAAGTGCTGTGGTAGGTTTACCCAGTAAATTATTAAAATTACCAAGCGTGACTTCATATCATAATTTTGGGTGGCCCTGAACATAAAGTACCATAAACACTGTTTTCACGCTTCTTTTCATGGCACCCTCAAATGTGAGTAATTTCCACCACCCCACCCCCCTATTAATGGTAAACAGAGGTTCTGTCCCATACTTTTATGTTCTGATTTGAAACAGTTTTTTATGTTTCGTATGTTTATTTGCTTTTAATTTCGTTTTGGTGGTTGTACTGCCATTTTGATCCAAATTTAGCTAACGCCAAGAAAATTAAAAAAGCGTTTTATGGCAAAAAAAGTTATTAGCATAACAATGTTTTTGACCTTTGCCGCCATTTTTAATTATCCTTGACTTTTCCACGCCAGAGTGAATTGCATCGCGAAAAATTGACCCCCCAGGAGTCTATTAAAAGTGAATCCATGTCCTTCATAAAAATTCACAACAGTTTTTGGTCACCGCATTTTCTGGAATCTTGCCAATATTGATTGGGTCGCAATTACCGTAGCTATCGTTGAGGTAAATAGTCTCCCTCTATAGAGGGACTAATTTTTCTTCGCTGGAGTGATTCACGTCCCAAATCTTAGTTCCCCTGGTACATCTAATATATAACCCATCCTGTTTTTGGCCTCAACCTTTTTGCTCGGAAAAGCAAAGGCGATAAGACTCGATTTTCAAGGACATAGGTCATTTGGATCAGACTTTTTTCTTTGTTTTGAGTTTCTAGTATGGCAAGAAACATGGCAATGTTGCTTTTTTGGTGAATATAGAACATGTTCTGTTCCAATAATAGATTTAATTTGGATATGCATAATAAGTCCTTACTTGAACTTCTTCTGTACTCTCTAAAATTTAACTGCTGGCCGAGATTGCTGTATTTAGCATTCATTTGTATGCAATGTAAAATCATATTGCTACTGTGAATGGTGGTGGCTGACGGATTGTTTTGGTTCTGCTGCTCTCCTGGCAAGGGCAACTGACTTTTAGCATTTCTTTACTATTCTGACATGTTCGGTAGTTGTGCAGTTTATCATGTACAGTGACCCCTCACTAAGTCTAGCCCCAGTGAGTCGCGATTTCGGCTAAGTCATGGGTTATTGGATGGCTCCCAACATTTCTATTGTGTTTTGACGACAGTTTTGTACAAAGTACAAAGACTAATGTTTCATTGCATCGTGTATTTAACTATCCGTTAAAGAAACAACTTATTTTTAACACCTTCTGTCAGTCTATTACTGACTCAAGATAAACTGGGTGACGGCAGCCGTCAATAGGGTGTCTAGTAGCGATCGTACATACTTCTCAGTTAGTCCCCCTTTGATCTACCTCTATAAAACTTGCTACGATGAGTTTGAATTCATCATTCTGATCTCTATTTCCCAACTGAGCAGCATGTCTAAGCGAAAGCTATCCAGTCTGTCTGTCTGTACTACATACATTCGCAGCGATCGACTGTCAAGAAAACCAAGTCAAGGGTTGCATGTGATCTAGCAATCGGTGTGTCCACTATTCGTGGCTGGGAAAAAAATGAAGAAAAGAAATTTGTTTTCGAAGTTGACCAAGAGGTGGGACTGAACAGAAAACGTGCAAAATTGTCCATTACTTTTTCAAGAACAGTCTGCGGGAACTCCACTCTCTGGTCCCATCACCCAGTGCAAAGCACACATCCTCGCCAAGCAACTCAGATGTGGCGATTTTGAATTTGAGGCCAGTTCGGGTTGGTTCTGGTCATGGCAAAGAAGACACGCTATACACAAAGTCTCAATTCAAAGCGAAGCTCGATCTGCGGACATGGACACTGTCAGAACTTTTCCCGAAAAACTGAGAGAAATTATCTATGAAGGTGGTTATTCCGACGAACAAGTTTATAATTGCGATAAAACTGGTTTATTTTGGAAGATGTTACCGTCTAAGTGGCAAGCAACAGCAAACAACCCACATAATATCGGACACAAACAAAAGAAACAAGGCATCACTACAATGTTTCCTGGCAACCAACAATTTGAACTTGGTCGTCAATAGCCACTAGGAAATAACATTGAGGGTTGTAGCATGCTAACATTCTGGAACGTGAATCACTGTAATGCCCATTCAATTGAAATGAAGGTGTTTTATTGATGAATTTCATATTTATTTTACTTACTTTATTTCTTTTCTCACTAGGGAATCTGAAGGAGTTCCCAGTACAGCAATCAGAGAAATTTCATTATTAAAAGAACTGAATCATCCTAACATTGTCAGGTAAGACAGGCTTACTTTCTTAATAACGTGTAGTATTCAATACTCAGCGTACTGGTACTTGTTTATGAATTGAGTTTATGAATATGAATACAGAAAATTAATATTAGGCTAACAATTAAATTAGTACTCATCCTCTTGGCCAATTTACTGAAATGCACAAAAGCAAATATTTAATGCAGACAGATGGCGTATTCATGATATCAAATGATTTTTTCGCTCACCGGGCTATTACCACAAAAGCTGAGGGAAGGTTTGTCCAATTGATAAAGTGATGGGTACACAAAAACAAGCATGGGTAATATGCTGTGTTTATTAAATTTATTCTATCATTCCAAGTGGCTTTTCTGAACTGTTTCATTTGTAACATGTAAGTGTAAAATAAAAGTAGATGGGAACACTAAAAAGGTGTTATGTAATGCATGTACACCTTCAGCAACCATGATTGGGTTAAAAAATGATATAGCTAAATGAATTCTATTGCTTCTCTTCCAGGTTATTAGATGTAGTACACAGTGAGAAAAAGTTATATTTAGTATTTGAGTATTTAAACCAAGATTTAAAGAAATATATGGACAGTAGTCCACCTTCAGGACTTCCACTTCCATTAGTCAAGGTATAAATATCCTATATTGTCAAATTTTATTTTTGATGATTTATTTTCGCTTACTTTGTTGAAGGCAAAGATAACCATACATGTATGTACTGTTTCCTTCACAAACCAGTGAATTTAAAACCTAGTGAACATCCTTACAAATTAAACAGAATATCTCTTTTTACAGTATTCATTCAGGTATTGCATTTGCTCTATAAAAGCCAATATTTTTTTTTTCAGAGTTATCTTTTCCAGTTGCTTCAAGGAGTTGCATATTGTCATTCACACAGAGTCTTACACAGAGATCTGAAACCACAGAACTTACTGATAGATTCAGAAGGTGCAATTAAATTAGCTGATTTTGGTTTAGCACGGGCATTTGGAGTTCCTGTAAGGACGTATACACACGAGGTAAGAAAAAGACACGTTTTAAATATTTTATATATTTTTGAATATTTGTTGCTACTGCAAAGTTGTCTCCTAATGTATCCTTCCTATGGGCCGCACCTTCTCATGGCAGAATGCTTCAGTGTTGTAAATGTATAATGAGTCACAGCATTGATATTGTTTTAATCTGTGCTTACACCCAATTTCAGTTGTCATGTCAGTTGTTGTCATGGTGACTAAATTTAAAGAATGGCGATCTAGTTCATCAAATTAAACTAATTCTGGCTGGTGGCAAGACTTTGTAAAATAAGATTGTACACCTTGTCAGCTCTTGGTGGAGAACTTCTAACCAAAATTCAACAGTTTGTATATGTGCATTTCAGTGTCGGCAATATGAAACTATGTACTACGATCAATAAATAAATAAGGCAGGCTGTTTGCAGCAAAATGTTGTGTGACTGAAGTGAACTTCACCCTGCAGGCTTTTGTGTGTTTAGTTTATTACAACAGGCAACCAACAATTTTGGACTTAGCTACTGAATTTTCCAGTTGGCCACCAACAATTTCAGGGTTCTCCACGGTTTGAAAATTAAACAGGGTGCGCCAATGTGAAGTGGGCGCGGCACATTTGTAATGTGCATCATTGGCAAGGATGTTGAAAAATGGAAACCAAAAAATCTATTAATCTACATATTATTACATATGCATAATATATATTTATTATTACAAAATGAATATGAATTTTTAAGAGCTATTATTAAGTAAACGTCAGCACGTACAATCAGCTGATTTTAGCTGCACGATTCCTCAAGCGGTGACATCAGTTGTTTACAAGTAATGATCGTGTCCAGAAAAAAACGTAACAAGTTTGTTAATTTATTTTCCCAAATAGATACATACATACATGCTTTATTTAATTATTAGCAAAAATTTATATTTATGATTTATATTTATTTGGACGAAGCAAAATAAAATATGTCGCACAAACGTTCGTAATTGGTTCATTAAAAAACTTGCATGAATGGCACCAACAACCAAGGTGATCAAACGAAATAAAATGTACACAATAGAAGATTTTCGATCTGCAGTTAACAGTTACTATCAAAAATAATAGAATTAGGTATAAAAAAACAAAATACATATTTAAAAGAATATTATAATTTTCATTTGAATCGAAAGTTTGTTGATGTCTGCTTCGTTGAAAACAGCTATGACCCGGAAACAGTTCATTTTACTGTGTGCACCCTGATACTATGTAACGATGCTTTTGATTGGCCAAAGCCACGCATTGACGCGAAAAACAACCAATCAGAATATTTGTTCCAAAAGAACACAAGTAAATTTATTTCTTCCACTTATGATGCGAGTTGAAAGCATGGCCGTTTTACCGGGGTTTTTAAATCGTGATTTAAAGAAAATTCAACTTTAAATAGTGACATTTAAATATAAACATTTACGTGTTCAAGCAAGCATTCATGTGGACTTCTTGGTGATCAGCAATGTCTGTGATGGTACGTCGGCTGCGCTGGTCGTTTACCGATCATGCAAGTGCATAGCTGCCCGGTTGCTGCCTTTGTTCCACTCGGCGGTGACGATGTTGCCGCTACCTAGTCACGGCGTGAACTTGGTTTTAACCATAGACCTTATGTTTAACGAATGGCTTTACCGATAACGATTTTATATATTTGACGTCACCCTGGCAGTAAAAATATGGGTACGGTAATGCACTTTTCTGGGCCACATGTTCATTTTTAATCGTGTTGAAAAAACTTGTAACTTTTTGTTTGGTAGTGTTATCACCTCGCGGTGACCTGCTACGATAACAAACCGGAATTTTCACAGTTGCACCTTTAAACAATGAACCAGTTACCCTGAGCACGATGAATCATCTTCGGAAGACAATGAGTGTTGGCCTGTTTTGTAAACAATTCTTTGTATGGGATCATGCAGGGCGCACAGGAAATATAACAGGGTGCTGACAATTTAAACAGGGCGTCAATTTCAGATAACAGGGCGCAGCGCCCTGTAAAAACCCCTCGTGGAGAACCGTGAATTTGGATTACTAGCAAAAACACTTTGAGTGCTGATCTATGTTATTAACCTTCTTTTATGACAACATTGAACTATAAAGCACAGTAGAGCTTATCTGCTGTGTTGGAGGGAAAAACAGTTCGTTACCGGATTAAAAACTTAACCACTGCTGGTGGTGGGATTCCAACTCGCACACCTTCTGACACAAAGTTTCGGGAGGTTCTACTCCATAACACAAGTTCACTGAAGCTTCAGGTACGCAAGGAATATCAACATGGAGAGTATATAATGACTTGGTTATTGACTCCCATGTGCGAAGCACAAAATGGGAGTCTTTGCAGTTAGTGTGTCTGTATGTGTGTATGTGTGTATGTGTGTGTGTATGTGTGTCCGACTGTTCCACTGCTATCTCAAGAACCATACATCGGTTTTTGATGAAACTTGGTGCATAGATGCTCTGGGCCAATGCGCAGATTTGATTAGGTTTTGGTAAAAATCCATGCTCGTTAATTACCTAATTTGCATGATAATTAGCTAATTTTTAGCTGTTCTATGACTGTTCCACTGATATCTAAAGAACCACTCATTGGATTTTGATGAAACTTGGTACATAGATGCTCTGAACATATGCGCAGATTTGATTAATTTTTGGTAAAAATCCGTGCATATTAATTACCTAATTTACATGATAATTAGCTATTTTTTAGTGGTTCCATGACTGTTCCACTGATATCTAAACAACCACTCATTGGATTTTGATGAAACTTGGTACATAGATGCTCTGAACTAATGCTAGGTTTTGATTAGTTTTTGGTAATAATCCGTGGATACTAATTACCTAATTTGCATAATGATTAGTCAATTTTCGGTTTTTCCACTGATATCTCAAGTACTAATCATCACATTTCAAATGAAACTTGGTACATAGATGTCATACGACACTGCACAGACCTGATAGTTTTTATGGTAATATCAGTACATATTAATTACCTAATTTGCATAATTAATTAATTTTCAGCATTTGATATAAGTAGTTAGCATTACATTTCAATGAAACTTGGTACTTACATACTCAAGGACTATGCAGAGATTGATTGTTTTCGATAAATATTTGTGCATATTAATCACCTAATTTGCATAATTAGTTAATTTTCAGCTTTTCCATGGGTATCTCAAGTACTAATCATCGCATTTCAATGAAACTTGGTACATAGATCCTTTAGGACTATGCAGAGACCTGATTAGTTTTAGGGTAAATAATTGTGCATATTAATTACCTAATTTGCATAGTTAATTTTCAGCTTTTCTACTGATATCTAAAGTACTAATCATTTACATTTCAATGAATCTAGAATTATGCAGACCCAATTAGTTTCCGGTAAATATTTGTGCATATTAATCACCTAATTTGCATAATTAACCAACTTTCACACTGATATCTCAGGTACTATACATCACATATCAATGAATGTACATGGATGCTGTAGGACAATAGACAGACCTGAATAATTGTGGGTTACAATCTGTACATATTAATTACCTAATTTGCATAATTAACCAATTTTAAGCTTTCACACTGATATCTAAAGTACCGTAAAAACTCCAAAATTTCGACCGGTTTTAAATAATTGGCGTTAGAAATGTGACATGTTTTTAGAGTCGTGGCCGAGTTGTAACTCAAAATCTAAACAAAGTCATCAATCAGTGAGTATTATGACAAGCAAAACAAAACATCAAGACGCGCAGAAGAGGTCAGCACAAAACTAATAGGTCAAAAGACAAAGCTGTCTCGCACTACCTAGGAAAACTTGCGAATGTTCGAAGTACAGGTACCCATTGGACAAAAGATACATGGAAGTTTAGCAAACTATCTCCCCGACCCAGTGCAATGTATCCGGTTAGAATCAAAGCTCACGTGTCCCTTATTTGAGGGACCAAATTCTGCCGTAAATTCGCCCTTGGATTAAAAAATAAAATGGGATTTAAGAAAATAAAATGGGACTTTTAAGGTGTATTTTGGCGTCATTTTTCGGACATTTCAATCAATCCTGCCGGCTAAAATAGAGTCTAAGTTTTACCGTAGTCATTGACGTCTGTCTATTCAAGAGTACACGTGTATGATTTTTATCGTGACTAGCGTGAGCGGGTAAGCTTCCTTTCGAGAATGAGCTGTTATCACTGTGAACAATGTTAAATTATTCTTCAGATGACCAGTTTATTTTTTAAAAACAACTAATTTTTTTATTTAAAAAAAAATCATGCCGTTTTCGCATCAAAATCCAAGCCAAAATATCGTACTACAACATCAATCTCTTCGCATTGCGTTCAATAACATTAACATATTTAAATAAGCTATGGTAATTTGAACACGTTGGCATCATCCAGCTTTTTGATTGGTTAATTAGCGATTTGACCTATTTGACCTAAGAGAACATGGCGGATATCCTACAGCATCAAACGTTTATACGAGACCGGAATCATTCGCTTACGATGAAACTTAGTTGACTTTTATTTGTATTTCATAACCATTCAACAAATTTATTTTGTGTACCGTAAAATCCCGCAAATAAGCGCCACCCTCAATTAAGAGCCACTCAGTGAAAATTTGTTACATTTGACCCTCCATTAAGAGCCACCAAGAGTTGAGTGGTTTTGTCAATAAGAACCCTGAAA
Organism: Saccoglossus kowalevskii; assembly: GCF_978046115.1. NCBI lineage: Eukaryota > Metazoa > Hemichordata > Enteropneusta > Harrimaniidae > Saccoglossus > Saccoglossus kowalevskii. Next base: position 27,143,535 of record NC_140661.1, on the reverse strand, counting down.
TAAGCGCCAGCCGCCTGGTTGTTTACAATCAGGCAGACACCGAGCTTGTCGTGCCTCACTTCCACCTGCATTGTTTATTGCCCCACAGAAGGTGTGAGACAAATAAAGATTATCCCCATAACTTGCCTGATGTCCTGTGTAATTGAGAACGGAAGAATGATAGACGAAAGAAATGCATTGAGAGCGTGAATGTGACTGTCAACTTGTCCATTTTACATTTCTGACACACAATCGACTAATTCACAAACTATTCAGTAGTAACTACTAGTATGTTTTTTGCCGAAACACCGAAGGACACGTTGAGATATTCATTGTCAATGTTGTCTTTATAACCAAGTAAAGAACGTCATGATTTTAGAACGCCTTTATCGGAAAATCTGAGGTATCGAAAATACATTCTCACAGACGGACCGGAACAGGAAGTCAGCAGAAAACAAAAGATTTTTTCCTTAGTGTGGGGGGAATTTGGTTAGCGTGGGGGAAAACGGAGGTGTTAATCCGGTCATGGCAACGTTTGAGGGATCGTGACGTAGCTCCGACTGTGAGAATGTAATGATTACGCAGCCCACTCTCGCTGATCGTGATTTTGGGTTATTTTTTGCATTTTATTTGAGACGTTCGTTTTTGGGTGATTCGAGACAAAATGTTCAGGGAAGTAACAAAATAACTGGCATTAGTTTGGAGAGGACTCTCTTGCCGAAAAATAATCAAAATTGAAGTCGAATGGATTAGTTCCACAAACTTGTGCGATCAACTTGTCTTACAGCAAAGTGAAGTCTACGTGACCCGCCTGACCCAAATATTTAAATTAGCTATTTGTGAGAATTGAAAATAATCTGAACTTGTACCAATCAGAAAATGCCTTGTAACAGGCCTGGGCTCTCGTGAATGATTTCGTCTCTCCGATTGGTCACAGGAAATTATTTTTAATACATGTAATTGTTACTTTCTCGGTATTGTTTCGTATTTGGTCATATAGGGGTGGGGCTATAGTTTGACCCTGTTTGCGTGGACTGTGAAGTACGTGAATATCATTAACATATCATTATAAGCTGGCTTGATTATGAAACAGGAAATATAAACCAAAGCTGTACTGTCAAACGTCTAGCGCAATTAAAACAATGCCCAAGTACCCAAGCTGTACAAATCTATAGAAAAACGTGTTTTTATTTATTGTTTTGCCATAAATACAAGTGATTGGGCATCATGGTTCCATGCTTCCTTTGCAAGTATGTCCTCTCCTGTCGCTGCTGGTCAGATCAATTCTATCCGAAACTATTTTATATTGTCACCAAATCAACCACTACGCCAGCCACAGCCACGCAAGTTATTCCCAGTTTTCAAGAGTAAAGTTTGCCGTACCAAACTTGGTAAACAATTGTACAAGTGATTCGAGTGTTGGGTCAGACACTGAGAGTGCTACCAAATCCGACTTCAGGCATCGCTACGCATTGTCAGTGAAACGTGACTTCAGGCATTGCTACACATTGTCGATGAAACGTCGAATCGTCGTATTTATTTGACATTTGTTATTCCCATAACAGTATTTTTACAGAATAAATTAATTGCAATGATACATCATTAATAATTACTTGTCTGTTTTGGTTGTGTGTGTGTTTGCCTATCCCCTTCCCTATTTCACAATGAAAAAGTTTGATGACCCTGGTTTAAGAGCCACTGGCTACAGGGTTGTCAACATGTTACCTCAAATAAGCACCACCCAGAAATGAAAGTGTTACAAAGTGGCTCTTATTTGAGGGTTTTTACGGTACATTATTATAATCACTACTGAGTACAATAATAATCAACAATTCAGAAACGCAGCATGCCGAGATTTTTGTGTTCGTTTTTATTTCAAACTTCGTTTATTTAGAATATATTTTCGTTACCAATAAAATAAAAATCTCTCAGTCAATCAGAAACCCGGATTCATGCCTTCGAGGAAGGTCCCGTTTGAACGCTCACATCGTTTTTTTTTTTCGTTTGGGGGAAAACTAAAACTGGTCGCAATTTTCGAATAAGAATGAGTCGGCAATTTTTAGTGGAGTCGAAAATTTGGAGGTAAATAAAACACCGAAACCCGGCAAATAAATAGCGAATCGAATTTTTAGAGGGGTCGAAATTTTGGAGTTTTCACGGTACTAATTATTCCATTTCAATGAAACTTAGTACAAAGATGCTCTAGGACAATGTACAAACCTAATTAGTTTGGGGTAAAAATCTGTTCATATTAATTCCCTAATAAGCATAATAATTCATAATTTTTTGGTTCTAATCACATTTCAATTAAACTTGGAGACATAGATTTTCTGTTACATTGCGCAGACCTCATTAGTTTTACACTCAAATCTGGTCATATTAATTTTCTGATTTGCATAATTAGTTTTCAGCTAAGTAATTTCGAATTATATTTAATGTGTCTCCAATACTCTCGGCACATGGGAGTTCTTTCTAAGCTTTCTTTGATCTTTATTTGATGATAGGTAGTCACATTATGGTACAGAGCACCAGAGATTCTCTTGGGTACAAGATTTTATTCCACAGCTGTAGATGTATGGAGTATTGGCTGTATATTTGCAGAAATGGTCAGTATAACACCAAAATATCTTGTCTTGTTTGGTATTGTAATTACAAATTCATTCCGTTGAGTGCAGGAAAATACTTTTTATGTTATTGTCAGTTCTGTCATATCTTCTTTTCTAATTTCATGTTTGTTTTTATTGAAAACCTCCTAGAAATTGCTTAATAATTTGTGTATCATGATTAGTCGTAGCAGATAAATATAACAAGCTTCTTTGGGCTTACTAAAAAAAATTGCCATGTAACAGAACTGTTAAGAGTAAGATATAAAAATAGTAAAAGAAAAACAATCAATGTCAATGGCAGCCTCTTCAAACTGAGAGGTAATAAGATGTTATGCTTGTGTTTGTACTGTAGTCTTTGGCACACCAACATAAACTTGTTATGTCTGCATCAGGCTGTATCCAACAATCCTCTTATTTATTTTCTTTCCAGATTACAAGGAGAGCATTGTTCCCAGGTGATTCAGAAATTGATCAGTTATTTCGCATCTTCAGAACGATGGGCACCCCAGATGAGCAGACCTGGCCTGGAGTAAATAAATTACCTGATTTTAAAAGTTCATTTCCAAAATGGCCACAGCAAGATCTGAGTAAAGTTGTTGGGTCGTTAGATATGGATGGACTAGATTTACTGAGAGTAAGTATTATAACCAATATAAAGAGGATTCTATTTCTAAGAGGCCACTATTAACAGCATCCTGATTACAAACTTCCCTCCTAGTTCTCACTAACCATGTTTATGACAATTGAAAAACAGCAAATGTCTTGATTACAAACTCCATCGGTAGTTCTAATGTTTTCACTGTGAAATCCATTCATTTAACCTGTTTTATTGTATTGTAATCTGTCAAAAATCTATCAGTTTATCTGGCTGGAAGCGAAATGCCAAAATGGTTCCATGCATCAGAAAGATGTTTCTTTTAGAGAATGTCTGATTCACAGTCATTTAATTTAATAGGCAATATGATATGCAAGTTTCGCATCATGACAGTACCTGTGGTATTGTATAACGGTAAAAGAAAGTACCAAGATTTGTGACTTTTTGGGGCTATGAGTTGTAATATAAGATTATTACGAGACTACTGCAAAATCGTATCTACCATAACCAACATGTAGCAGAAGGTGATGTGTTACCGTACTGCCTTGGTGAATACTTTGCGATGATAACCTTATTATTGTACATCTTTTATCTGCTTGAAGTAATAATTTTATGAGTCTTATTCGTGTACAAAATGCAGCAGCCCGCCTTATCACTCGTGCTCGAAAATATGACCACATTACAGACATTTTTATTAAACTTCATTGGTTACCAGTTGTACAAAGAATCAATTTCAAATTACTTTTACTAGTGTATAAATCTTTGTATGGTTTTGCCCCAAATTATCTATGTGAATTAATCGAATTTTATGTACCGAGTCGTAGTTTAAGATCTGAATCGAAGTTTCTTATTAAAACTCGTCAGATGAGTAGTAAAAAGTCCAAGGTGTTATACAAAGACCATGCTTTTGAAAATTTAGGTCCTAAACTTTTTAATGAATTACCTCTGTCTGTTCGTTCTAGTCCTTCAGTAGACATTTTTAAATCTAGACTGAAAACGTACTTATTTAAATGTGCTTTTAATATTTGACTGATTGTTTATTGTATCAGCGCCTTTGATCTTCATATGTTGGAATTGTTGCGCTTAATTAAATAAAGTTATTATTTATTATTATTATTATTAAATAACAGCCTGAAATGGCAAAGTACATTCATGCTGAGTGCACAGTAACAGGATTCTATTACCATCACATGCTGACAGTGTTTCTGCATCTCAAGTAAACACCTAAGTGTTTGGGTGTGACGTAATAGGTGATGCATAATTTCAAATTAGAAAGACATGTTCATAACACTTTCGAGTTTGTTTTACCGTCTGTTAAATTGTTTTCGGTGTCAGATAATAATGTATTTTGTTTTGCTTACAGCAAATGTTGACGTATGAACCAAACAAACGAATGTCTGCCAAGACTGCACTGAGCCACAGATACTTCAGGGACGTCCAAGTTCAAATACCAGAACATTTACCAAAGTAGATTGAACATTACGCTTCAGTTGCTGTTTACATACTAAATTGTAGTTGTGAATTCAGCTGCAGTGTTTAAAGTGAACAAAATAAGAAACGAAATTGTGTTATATATGGTGCGGTGCCTAAACACATTAAAGAAGTGCCATACAAAATATCCAATTATGCCATTTCATTGTAGTAATGGCTGCCTAACCTGCCATGTGTTTATCAGTGGGGAGTCAGCAGATTTATACATAAACTGACATGCTCATTAGAGCAAAAAAAAAAATGCTTGTCATCAATGAAGAGAGATATTTTGAACCAAACATCAGAAAAAAACATTTTGCCTACTTACTGTAAACTAACTTTATTTTTATTGATGAAAAAACTTAGGGCATTTTATATAGAACTTTTATTTTCACAAAATCATCCTTTCAGCGAAAATAAAGTATTTGACAGCTAGTAAGTCTTTCAAGACAGTTTGAGCCAAATTACAATTTATAATACTAAGCATGTAAACTGCGCATGTTGGCAATGCATTATCAGAGATAGGCTCCTATTGTATATGATGAAAAACTATTATCACCTTGGAAACTCACTATTCAATTGTGTACATTTTTAGAAATGTTTTCCCAAAATGTAGATTCATAAATATAATATTGTACAACTTTTACATCCCTCATCAACAATTTTTAGATATGAAGAAATAATCTCATCATAGAAACAAGTGTAAAATGCCAGTTTCAAAAAAAAAATTTGGATTCTAATATTAAATTGTCTGACCCCAATTGCTTTTTCTTTCATTTTCCATATCCTGATGGCATAAACTCGTAATAATGAAAGAACACGCCTTTTTCAATTTGGCTTGAACCTTTTAAACACAAGTGCTAAGTAGCATTAGTTGTATTTGTCTGAGAAAAACATTGATAATAGCTACCATGGCTAAAACTATTTTTTCCCTTTGTGAAAGCCAACATTGCTTTAAAAAAAGCATCCAGTTCTTTGACATCAATCAGGTCATGTACAAAAAGATGAACCAGTAACATGTTATTATATATATCAGATGTCTTTAATAGGCAAACAGTTTTAAAGGCGATTTACACCTCAAATAATGGTGTCTTTCATAAGACTGCTGATGGGAAGAACTTGTGTATTGGTGTTTCAATTTTAAAAGCAATTAACAACCTCTTTTCTGAAAGTGGCATTTATTACTAACCCACAAATGTACTCACTAGCACGCTGCAATAATAATGTAGTCATGTCAAGTGGGTATCCCTGATATGGGTTCTTTGATTTGCAATTTGATTAACAATAAGTAACTAGCTGGGTGGAAATATTCAGATGGAATGTTGGAGCCACTATTTCTACATTGCTGAATAATTTCACTACTGAGTCCCAGCTACGCGTACCATTATGTAATTTGTGCTTTCGTCTGATTATGTCCAACTTCCAGCTGGAATTGTTGATGTCAACATTTGAGAAGAAAGTGAAGGATTAACAAAGCAAAGTTGATGCAATTCCTGCATTTAGCGGCCTTGGAAACAGAGTTGAAGGTTGATGCAATTCCTGCATTTACAAGTAGTGGCCTGGGAAGCAGAGTTGGAAGTTGATGCAAACCTTTCATTTAGTTTTGTGCAGTAATGCATGTACATTCATTTAGTTATTTTTTGTTTAGTTACAGTACTAGTATTCTTGTTCATAGATTAGGTTTGTTGGAAGGGAATGCGTCTATTGGTTTTTTAAGTGCAAAGTATTTATAAAAACCTTGCTTTTTTAGAACATAATCTTGTAATATATTTTATAACTGTTAAATTCTATGTGTGTGTAAGTTTTAGATCAGAGTGACTATTGTATGTTAAAGACGTACTGGTACAGTATGCATGTTGAACAAAATTTATTAAACGTTTTCATGATCTTAATATTGTTGCACTGGAAGAATGGTTGGTACATGTGAAATGCAAGGAAATCTGTTTTTTGTGATATTTACTGATCTCGGCCTTTGTCTTGTGCTTTAAATTGGTATGGTTAAAGAGCTTGTACAAACTACATTCTCGGAAAGATTTAAACAAGATACAGTCTGAAATAACTATTGAACATCTTCAGTATGGTAATTCTTGTACATAAAAACTATTCATATCTGCTTGAAGACTTGCTCACTCTTATCTCTTCATAAATGAGATAAAAATGACTAAATTACGAACTAGTGCAATAAGGTGCACACACAATTGAACGAGAGTCTGAGTCCCATGGCAGATAAATGATAAGTTGGCCCAGGACTGTAAATGGGGGAAAAATAAAGTGGATAGATGATAATTTCCTTGTTTCTGATTGGCTAATCTGGTTATTCCAGCCTCTGCTTCTGAGGGTGCATGAAAATGGTTCTTTCCCGAGTTTCAGAAAAAAAAGCAGCCCCTTGGCTGAGTTAGCGCCGCTGTAACCAAAAATGACAAATGCAGTTTACCGGTATATTTATCAAAATTAAAGATTTGAAGATATTACGAAATAAACAAATCTGAGAGATGTCTACCTGTAGTACCTATGTGTATAATATCAAAGCAATCAGACTTGCGATTTTCAACAAGGACTCGAAAATATCTCTTTACCAAAAATTAGAGAAATCATCACGAAATGAACAAATCTGAGAGAGGTCTGCCCAAGGTACATATACACCAAGAATCAAAGCAATAAGAATTGTAGTTCTCAAGAAGTCGAAATAGTAAAAAGTGACACTGACATCATATGATATGACAAGCTCTGTTTGAGAAAGTCAACAACAAAGCTAAAGGTCAATAAGATTAGCCATGCAAAGAAGCTAATTTTGGCCATCATCTATCATATATTTCATTCCTTAGGTAAAATTTGTTGTAAAGATATGTTTAGGGCAGTCCACTATTCTACTACAGTGTTCATTGCATGGAGCAGTGACAACATAATTTTTTTAACATGATTTTGATTTATAGCCCAACATTCACAACTATTTCAATGTTCTGTGTACAGATCTTTTGTAAACCACGATGGTCTTTTCCTTGGTACTTCCACAATGTGTTTGTCTTTATCTTGCTCACTCACTTTTTCTCCTTCATAGAGTACGATAGTTTCCGTTTGTGGGGTGTTCCAACTCCACTCTTTGCCCAATTTTTCACGAACAGCTTCGGTTTCAGCTTTCACCTTTTCCAAACAGTTTCTGTGAATTAGAAAGAGAACGAAAATATCAAACATAATTATTTGGACATGCGTAACTATAAATCGTCACTATACTGCTTGTACAAATGTGGAAACCAGATGGGGTAGCCATCTCGCAATTTTTCACTGTTTTGAGAAATTTCACTGGGTTTAAGTTCACAAACTTGACAGGGACAATTATTATACTATGTGTTCGTTCATTTGAATCTAAATCACCAAGTTCGAAAAATTAAAAACGAATGCATTTACAGTACAGTAAGTGGTAATGAATGATTAACTGATGATTTTAGCTGACACAAAATTATGTAACTTCAACTTTGCAAGGGCATATAGAAAGGGACATTCCATTTCTGAGTTAGGTTGATATATAATTGCTTGATAGACTAAATGCTGTCTATGAAAATCTATGAATAATAGACAGGTGAATCAGTCTGGAGGAATGTAGGCGAGCCAATCAGTGATTATGCAGAATTCTGTGCTGTGCAAAGTAAGCGATTATAAAATCAAGCAAATAATTAAGCCACATACAGTAAATATTGTTTCAATCAGTCTACTAATAATCACTGGTAAGTGGTAAAAGTCGTATGTTCACTGAAAGTAACTGGGGTATTCTGGTATAATTAGATGTGTAAATTCTGCTTGGATCTGACAACTACAGGAATTCCATGAGGTTTAACACTTGTCACAAACTAAAACAATGTTCTCACCCGCACAAGTGATATAGTAGTTTGGGTTGTCCACAAACTTCACAGGCAACAATATCTGGTTTTGACTTCAATCGCTTCTCAGTAGCTCTTCTCCTCGTGCGTCTTCTTTCCAGAGATCTTCTGGATTTCGGTGCAGCCCATAAGAACCCATCAAATATACTTTTTATATCAAAACTGGAGCTATCTGATCCAACATCTATAGAGGGTTGGTGGAAAGCCAGGGCAGGAGCTGAATCAATAAGTTTAACCTTTAAATGTTAGCCATTGATTAACCTAGCTAGTTGTAGCTCTATGCGAACTATGTGTACAGTACATTCTGTCATTATTTTCCTATCTTTCACATTTGTATTTCAGCCACAGCAGTACCTGTCTAAACTTACTATGAGAAAACACAAATAACTTTTATTATGATCGTCCTTTAATGAAATGATCTAATAGTTTATTCAATACCCAGTGTGCAGTTTAAAAGGCAAGATGACAGTGTGTGATGCAAGCACAACAAATGGGAAAGCAAAAGTGACAAATGAGAGAATGTGCCTGACAGCTCCAGGGTTGCAGAGATCAAAAATAGAAAAATAAGGTAGTGCTGAATGGATCAGTACTTTTATTTTTGACTCCCATGTGTGAAGCACAAAATGGGAGTCTTTGCAGTTAGTGTGTCTGTATGTGTGTGTGTATGTGTGTATGTGTGTATGTGGGTATGTGTGTATGTGTGTGTGTGTGTATGTGTGTCCGACTGTTCCACTGCTATCTCAAGAACCATACATCGGTTTTTGATGAAACTTGGTGCATAGATGCTCTGGGCCAATGCGCAGATTTGATTAGGTTTTGGTAAAAATCCATGCTCGTTAATTACCTAATTTGCATGATAATTAGCTAATTTTTAGCTGTTCTATGACTGTTCCACTGATATCTAAAGAACCACTCATTGGATTTTGATGAAACTTGGTACATAGATGCTCTGAACATATGCGCAGATTTGATTAATTTTTGGTAAAAATCCGTGCATATTAATTACCTAATTTGCATGATAATTAGCTATTTTTTAGTGGTTCCATGACTGTTCCACTGATATCTAAACAACCACTCATTGGATTTTGATGAAACTTGGTACATAGATGCTCTGAACTAATGCTAGGTTTTGATTAGTTTTTGGTAATAATCCGTGGACACTAATTACCTAATTTGCATAATGATTAGTCAATTTTCGGTTTTTCCACTGATATCTCAAGTACTAATCATCACATTTCAATGAAACTTGGTACATAGATGTCATACGACACTGCACAGACCTGATAGTTTTTATGGTAATATCAGTACATATTAATTAATTAATTTTCAGCATTTGATATAAGTAGTTAGCATTACATTTCAATGAAACTTGGTACTTCCATACTCAAGGACTATGCAGAGATTGATTGTTTTCGATAAATATTTGTGCATATTAATCACCTAATTTGCATAATTAGTTAATTTTCAGCTTTTCCACGGGTATCTCAAGTACTAATCATCGCATTTCAATGAAACTTGGTACATAGATCCTTTAGGACTATGCAGAGACCTGATTAGTTTTAGGGTAAATAATTGTGCATATTAATTACCTAATTTGCATAATTAATTTTCAGCTTTTCTACTGATGTCTAAAGTACTAATCATCACATTTCAATGAATCTAGAATTATGCAGACCCAATTAGTTTCCGGTAAATATTTGTGCATATTAATCACCTAATTTGCATAATTAACCAACTTTCACACTGATATCTCAGGTACTATACATCACATATCAATGAATGTACATGGATGCTGTAGGACAATAGACAGACCTGAATAATTGCGGGTTAAAATCTGTACATATTAATTACCTAATTTGCATAATTAACCAATTTTAAGCTTTCACACTGATATCTAAAGTACCGTAAAAATTCCAAAATTTCGACCGGTTTTAAATAATTGGTGTTAGATATGTGACGTGTTTTTAGAGTCAAAATTAAGGTGCATTTTCGGACGGTCGAATTTTTCAGAATAGAAATCAGCAAATGAAAAAATGGGGATGATAGACAGTGTGCTTCATTAGTTTTTAAAAAATGCAATGTCCGTCAATTGACGTAAACTTCCTCATGTTTCACGGTAAAAGCAAAGGTCGTGGCCGAGTTGTAACTCAAAATCTAAACAAAGTCATCAATCAGTGAGTATTATGACAAGCAAAACAAAACATCAAGACGCGGAGAAGAGGTCAGCACAAAACTAATAGGTCAAAAGACAAAGCTGTCTCGCACTACCTAGAAAAACTTGCGAATGTTCGAAGTACAGGTACCCATTGGACAAAAGATACATGGAAGTTTAGCAAACGATCTCCCCGACCCAGTGCAATGTATCCGGTTAGAATCAAAGCTCACGTGTCCCTTATTTGAGGGACCAAATTCTGCCGTAAATTCGCCCTTGGATTAAAAAATAAAATGGGATTTAAGAAAATAAAATGGGACTTTTAAGGTGTATTTTGGCGTCATTTTTCGGACATTTCAATCAATCCTGCCGGCTAAAATAGAGTCTAAGTTTTACCGTAGTCATTGACGTTTATCTATTCAAGAGTACACGTGTATGATTTTTATCGTGACTAGCGTGAGCGGGTAAGCTTCCTTTCGAGAATGAGCTGTTATCACTGTGAACAATGTTAAATTATTCTTCAGATGACCAGTTTATTTTTTAAAAACAACTAATTTTTTTATTTAAAAAAAATCATGCCGTTTTCGCATCAAAATCCAAGCCAAAACATCGTACTACAACACCAATCTCTTCCGCATTGCGTTCAATAACATTAACATATTTAAATAAGCTATGGTAATTTGAACACGTTGGCATCATCCAGCTTTTTGATTGGTTAATTAGCGATTTGACCTACTATTTGACCTAAGAGAACATGGCGGATATCCTACAGCATCAAACGTTTATACGAGACCGGAATCATTCGCTTACGATGAAACTAAGTTGACTTTTATTTGTATTTCATAACCATTCAACAAATTTATTTTGTGTACATTATTATAATCACTACTGAGTACAGTAATAATCAACAATTCAGAAACGCAGCATGCCGAGATTTTTGTGTTCGTTTTTATTTCAAACTTCGTTTATTTAGAATATATTTTCGTTACCAATAAAATAAAAATCTCTCAGTCAATCAGAAACCCGGATTCATGCCTTCGAGGAAGGTCCCGTTTGAACGCTCACATCGTTTTTTTTTTCGTTTGTGGGAAAACTAAAACTGGTCGCAATTTTCGAATAAGAATGAGTCGGCAATTTTTAGTGGAGTCGAAAATTTGGAGGTAAATAAAACACCGAAACCCGGCAAATAAATAGGCGGTCGAATTTTTAGAGGGGTCGAAATTTTGGAGTTTTCACGGTACTAATTATTCCATTTCAATGAAACTTAGTATAAAGATGCTCTAGGACAATGTACAAACCTAATTAGTTTGGGGTAAAAATCTGTTCATATTAATTCCCTAATAAGCATAATAATTCATAATTTTTTGGTTCTAATCACATTTCATTTAAACTTGGAGACATAGATTTTCTGTTACATTGCGCAGACCTCATTAGTTTTACACTCAAATCTGGTCATATTAATTTTCTGATTTGCATAATTAGTTTTCAGCTAAGTAATTTCGAATTATATTTAATGTGTCTCCAATACTCTCAGCACATGGGAGTTCTTTCTAAGCTTTCTTTGATTCCTCTTGTTAGGGCTTGCAACATATTACTACATAAACAGCTGGCAATGTGTTCACAAGAAGCACATCTAAGTTATGGATTTCTGCAATTATGTGTCTTCTGAGCAAAACTAACCAGTGATGTGTTCAAGGTTTGAATGGGAATAAGATGCTCAAATTATTAGAGATTTCCAGAATGGCCAAAATAAATATGATACCAAATTGGAAAATTGAATTTAGCATGTAAAATAAACAAAATCTGATAGAGTTGCACTTGAAGTTTGTACATCATGAGGTTAAGTACCAAAGCCATATGGCTGGAATTTTTAAAATATGGTGAAAATAACCTTTTTTTACTTCAAGTGACGAAAATAGTAATAGCTGGTACAGGTTAAAACTAGTATCTTTAAACAAGTTATGTACATTTTACACCTTGCCCATGTCGATGAATTTATGTTTTTTATTTATTTAAATTACATGTACATTATTAAGAGAATGAAAACAATTGATTACAGCTTACGAAAATACCCCTTGCCGACGCTACCTAACTCTCATGTGATTAAATCTCAACACTCGTGACTTACTAAATCTATAAATTACATGTTCCATATTACATTTGTATCAATACCTGCTTGATATTCTTCGACAAGTGGAAAATTTTAGTTATTTGTCATTTGATAAATTTAATTATCATGTCAAGTTTGATAATTTAATGTGCAATAAAGGGGGGTAGCCCTGATTGCAGTCCTGTAGGTTGGCCTCCTTCCGCTGATCATTCAGCCCCACAGTCCTGAGAAGTCGCATAGACCAAGGATTCGACACCCACCTACAAATTGATGGTGGAGAACAGTTCTGCAGTTTTCATGATTGTAACCAAAACATCTATCGACCAATTTTTTTGTGGCAGAAAAATGAACCTACAGTACTGGAATGTTGGCGAAAGCTAGTTTTACGCAACGAAACAACGTTTTGTTAATAAATACATCAAGAAAAATATGGCGGCATATATTTTCGGTTGACATTGGAAAATGACGATTTGATCAACCCTAGTGGGAGATCTTATGTAATTTTGCTTCCAGTGAAGGTATTTAGAATAGTTAGACGTATCGACCTGCTTATTTTTTAACTGCAAAGCTGAATGCCTCTTAAATCGCCCGATACATTCCTTCACAATAGTGTCGAATTCCCGGTCTATGTGACTTCTCAAGACTTTGGTAGCAGCCGAATGATCAGCGGAAGAAGGCCAAACTTCAGGACTGTACTCAGGGCTATAAAGGGGGGGGGGGGGGGTGACGAGTTGACGTGATTTTTATTTTCATACTCTTTTCAAATTAAAAACGTTGCCAAAGAGGGCGTTATTCTCACTGAACTTCGGCATGAGTATTCAAACTATCGTCAAGACATACAAATATAGGTACAGCGAATCGCTGAACAATCGATGAATTTAGCATCGTTCACCAATCAAGTTCCACTAAATAAAAACTGGTGGTAAGTATTTAAAAGCAAAACCTCGTTCTCACTCGATCCACGACCGGTGGTACTTGGTGAACGAAACAATTAAATCTAAAACGGATATACAATGTGGATAAGTATATGTGATCTTGGCACATAATTACTTACCTACTGGTGGGGGGAAATTGAAAATTTCCTGTATTCTCGCCTCGATATTCTGGACTGCCAATCTAAGGCGCATTGCTAACATGCGCGCCGCCATCTTGAATGTAGGCGATTCCATTGTAAATTCGACATTTGATGGACAATGTTAAATTTAAATCATACTGTCATGCATACTGTTATTTTTGCGTATATGCAAATTTTAAAATAAATTACAACTTCGAAATTGAATCCAAAGACTACATTTAGAAACTTTCTGTACTCGAGACTGTTGAAATTTAACCTACCTATTCTATTTGGTTTGTACCATTACTTTCCCAGCATGCTCTTTTCAAGATGTCGGAACGGTACAGTTTCTCGCTGACAACTTTCAGGTGAAATATCAGTATATCTTAATTTTCACAGATTGTTTATATTGTTACATATCGGAAGCATGTCGCTATTTAAGGCAGTGTACGCGAGAGTGGTTTACCGATGATTCTACTTTGCTATCTTGCTAGAAACCGCTTGGTGAGGAAGCCCACGAGTGTTTTGCAAACTCATTGACAGAGCCACCAATGCATTTTTATTATTGATCAGAAATATAGTACATGTACATGTAATAGCATATACATGAAAAAGGACTGATTTCAACATATTTCAATCTTCATGTCAACGTTTGTTTGGTGGGATTATCATTTTTGTGCTTGCTCTAACATATATATCAATAATAATATCAATGTTGTTGAAGTTGTTCTAATAACCTGTCCGAATAAAATGAATACTCTCAGGGCAACAAAGGCATTACCTCTATATTTATGAGTTTTGCAATTAAAATTGAAACGAGAGGCTTCTATTGGCTGATTGAACCATATTGGAATTTTTTCAAATGACGCTGCTCACTGTGCTTTGTTGGTAGACTGGTTGGATTCAACTGCTATTGAAATGTATAGATATTTATAAGAATGAGTTGAATGCTGAGTGTTCAACTTATATTTATTACAAATCAGTCTTTCTTGGCCTGTGGTATTACAATTATTGATTATTGATGTGTTAGAGAAGAGGTGAATGACACTTGAAAATGAGCTTTTGAATTAACCACTACAAGCCTAGTGAGAAGGAAATGTATGCGGATTATATATTACCAAGGAATTATAAGAATTGTCACCTAATCACAAGTGGAACCTACATTTCTGTTTTGTGTTTTTAATACAGTGATAATCTTGCTTGTTTTTGTTTATGTAATTGAAAATTTCAACTCAAGCACTGCTTTCTGTGACAGTCAGAACTACATTTGATTGATGTGTAAGGAATAGTACTATCACTTTAAAATGTTCACAAATCGTACGAGTTAACTTCACTTGAGATCTTCATATCATATCACTGTATAATGGTCGTGTAAATTGCATGTCCTAATCTTACAAATCCTTGATTTCTTGGAGAATGTTTTTGAAGATGTTCTATCATGAACCATACATCTAAGTTGTGAAACAAACAAAAGGGTGACACCTACTGACTGGAAGTGCACCATTTTCATTGAATGCACCTCACACTGAATATTATTTTCACCTTTCAGTCCATCTGGAAAACTAGTGCAAATTGAATATGCCCTGAATGCTGTTGCTGCTGGTGCTCCCAGTGTTGGAATCAAGGCATCAAATGGTGTGGTGGTAGCAACTGAGAAGAAACAAAAATCTGTTTTGTATGATGAACAGAGTGTACATAAAGTGGAAAGTATGACAAAGAATATTGGTATGATATATAGTGGTATGGGACCTGACTATAGGTGAGTAGTCATGCAGTCAAGGATTTGTTCATTTGGCAATTATCAAACGTGTATTTAAAGGCACCCTCTCTGGCAATACAATATAAATTATCAAAATTAGCTAACTTAGCTAAAACAACATGGTAGTTAAAAAGACATGTTTTACAGTTATTAGTCCACATGAGAAATATAATTTATTCCTGAGGAAGTCAAGGACTTCTATAGATTCATATGACCCCTCCCCTGTCTTACAGTTTGTACCTCAATGCATGAATTAACAGAATCCTAATTGAGTGCCAACAATCTCATTTCAACAATATACTTTATTTTAAATTAGTAACATCTTGAATTAAAGAAATTACAGATTAGCTAAAATATACAGGCAATTGTGATTCTCTTTTCCTGGTGAAGTAATAAATTTTCATGTTTGTTTAGTTTAGTTTTTAGCTGTCAAATATACATTTGATTGACTGTATATGTTTCTTGTTCTCAGGGTTCTAGTACGGAAAGCAAGAAAGATAGCACAGCAATATTATCTAATATATCAAGAACAAATTCCAACATCACAGCTAGTACAACGAGTAGCAACAGTTATGCAAGAATACACACAGTCTGGGTAAGTAGATGTATACAGTATATGAATCACATCAAGCACTTGCATATTCAAGGAGGAATTAATATATTGGTCAGCAATATATTAGTATAGACTATAGGATTTATGGATTTGTAAAAAAATATACGTAAATGTGTTTGAGTCACCTTTTATATTTGTAAAATTTGTGTTGCTTTTATTTTTGGTTTACATTGAATGCAGAAACAATTTAGCATGCATCAGAAGTAGAATCTTGTAACTAAATGGAAATCAATCAATCATGCAGGCAATCAATCTTGCACATTATTTACTAATGTTTGTTTATGTTAGTAATTTATGACTGCACTTGTGCAGTAGACGTTGATCTATATAATCACAATACTGCCTTCATTCATACTTTCAAGTCTTAAACTTTAGATTTGGGAGGGCATAAAGTTTCATGACGATGATAAATAGAGTTAGCATATTGGGATTCTATCTGTGTTTCTGAAGTGCACTTAATGCAAAGTTGGGCATCAAGGCAATTTCCATCAATCCCCCCCCCCTCCCAATAAATTTGTTTGCAGTATTACAATTTATTATATTATGCAGATTCTAATTTGATGCACGATTTTTTTTTTTCAGAGGTGTCAGACCATTTGGGGTATCATTGCTAGTAGCAGGATGGGATGAAGATGAGAAAAAACCATATTTATTCCAGTGCGATCCATCCGGAGCATACTTTGCTTGGAAAGCCACCGCCATGGGAAAGAATTTTGTGAATGGCAAAACCTTCTTGGAGAAACGATATAATGAAGATTTAGAGTTGGAAGACGCTGTACATACAGCTATACTCACATTGAAGGTAATAACAACATAGCATGTGCAATGTCATTCTCCCTTTTAGTTGATGATGAACTTTGAACTCATTGCTTGCTGAAAACCCCTCCACAAAGGAATGGGGGAAAATATGACATGATTGAGATTAGTATATCATGTCACTGAGCACAGAACCTAATGCATATACTTACAAAATCAGATTTACTCGTGTGAACAGAGATCGAGCAAAGTATGTTGATATATATTCTCTTCTTGATACTTGATTTTCAATTTAATTTTATTTTATACTCTCAACTTGTGTTTATTTACAGGAAAGTTTTGAAGGCCAAATGACAGAAGACAATATAGAAATAGGAATTTGTAACGAAAATGGTTTTCGACGACTTACACCAGCAGAAGTAAAAGATTATCTAGCATCAATAGCATAACTTTGAAAAATCTATTCATTATGATGACAGGGAACTGGGCAGCTTTGAGGTTTCAAAATAAGCTGATATCTAGACTGTGCTTTGCTTCAAATTTTACTAGATTCAGGATTGTAAATTGAGAATTATACATTGTATTTTGTTGTCTCATATTATTCATCAAATTCAAAATTTTGAGTTAATATTTCACTCAAGACACAATTCAAATCACAATAAACCATATCATGTCTGATGGTTATTGATGATGTACAACACCTGAATTGGTTAAGTGGTTTATTTTTTTTTCTTGTTCAGCTTATCAAAGTAAAACCCTTGCTATATTGTGTACAGTTTAAACCATATGTGACGTTTATTTATACATTAAATCATCAAGTTTTCTTGTGTACTCTCTGCTTGGGATCTTAGGGACTTGAAACCTCAAAGCTTTCAATTCCACAGGAACTGAAATTATGAAAGTATTGCTGTATCAATACTTACTTGAATTGGCTTCTGTCAAGATGGTTTTAGGAAACTGTGTAATCATTTTCATTATATTGTCCTATTTTGTGAATTCACAGTAAAAGTTTTGTCTTATACAACTACTAGTAGTGACTCGTGTATTGATCAGTGATTAGTGTATTTCATAATGTAATCACCCCATTCAGTTAAAATGAGTTATATTTGAAGCTGAAGTATGCATTCAACAAGTATTCTACTTTACAGTGTAGTTTACCTTATGAGCATCTTTTTGACTCCTGTGTGCGAAGCACAAAAAGGGAGTCTTTGCAGTCAGTGTGTCTTGTGTGTGTGTCTGTTCCACTGCTATCTCAAGAACCATACATCGTTTTTTGATGAAACTTGATGCATAGATGCTCTGGGCCAATGCGCAGATTTGATTAGGTTTTGGTAAAAATATATGCATATTAATTACCTAATTTGCATGATAATTAGCTGATTTTTAGCTGTTCCATTACTATCTAAAGAAATACTCATTGGATTTTGATGAAACTTGGCACATAGATGCTTTGAACTAATGTGCAGATTTGATTAGTTTTGGGTGAAAATCTGCAATATTAATTACCTAATTTGCATCTCATTTGAATAAAAATTTAGTACATAAATGCTTTAGAACAATAGACAGGCCTGATTAATTTTGGGTTGAAATTTGTTTATATTAATTCTCTAATTAGCATAATTCATATTTTTTTTGTTCTAATCACATTTCAATGAAACTTGGTACATAGATATTACATTACGCAGGCCTTATTAGTTTTACACTAAAATCTGTTCATATCAGTTACCTGATTTACATAATTAGTTTTCAGCTATTCCATCAATATCTCAAGTACAAGTAATTTTGAATTAATTTTTAATGTGTCTTCAATACTCTCAGCACACAGGAGTTCTTTCTAAGCTTTCTTTGATTCTTGGATGTCGTCCTATGTGTGTGTGTGTGTGTGCTTGCAAACCCGCAAGGGAGGTTATGAGTTTGGTGTACCTAAGCAAAATCTCAAATACTTGCCTTTCATTTCCTACCTTAGGGTAATGTGCAGACATGATTAATTTTAGGGTCATGTTCATGCATATTAAGTAGCTAATTTGCATATTAATGGCATACTGTCATGAACGCAATTGTGTGATATGGGCTATCATTAAGATTTTTTAAAACACATTAGTCTTTTATGTTGCCGCATGTCAGTCGGCCTTGTTTCTACTGTTGGTTAGTAATTTTCTGTTAAATTTATCATGCTAATTTGTATGTATTTAGGCTGTTATACATTTGACTACTATGTAGCACAATTTTATTTATATCACTCCTGGTCATGTGCCTTCATCTTGAATTTTCAAGGTGAATGTTCCGGCGAAGCACTCCACTAGAGGGAGGAATGTCCGAACGGAGCAACACCGTGCAGGCGGACGATGTGTGCCTTGGCTAGGCTATACTTTTATTCAGGTGACGAATTCAAATAATTTAGCTGTGATAATAATGCAATGATCATTATGCTAATTATTCCAAAGTTTGAAAATGAAATAATTATTATGCATTTCCATATATGTACTTGTACATATTAAAAGTACCAGAAACTATTCGTGCAGAAATGCTGCATTAAAAATATTACCAAGTAACAGAAAGTTATAAATTTGGTCGTTCATGATTACCTAAAAGTTTAGTTTATGCTGTTATTACCAAACGCTTCAGCGTGGTATTAAGAGTTTGTTTTCAGGGGTGGGTGATACCAAGGTGGGAAATGGATGCACATATGGGGTTAATTCCTTGAATTGCAATATAGAGGGTTCAAGCTGAAATACAATATATAGTGTTTTCATGTTTCGTCTGATATTTCTGTGGTATTCTGCTGCTGTAAGTAATGCACGATTTGTTCCGAAATCCAGTATATTGTGTGTATTCCAGGGTTATTCGTTTTTTGCTAAAAACACCCCTATTTTTTTAGTGGCAGAGTCGAATAGTCTCACTCCCACTGGGAAATCTGCATTGTTGCTTGAATGTGAGTTAATTAAACACCTTTTCCAGACCGGCGAAAGAGTATACAACAGCCAATTTTAACAGCCTGTCACGTGATTTTAGTCTGAATGTCAACATGAAGAGGCTAGTCCATTTTACGCAGGAGTAATTGGGAGTAGAAAATGTGAGGGATAGTATCAACAGAGATGTGTATAGTGAAAAGTAATATCTATCCTTCATTTGCATCTCTGAGCATTTCTGTTTTAGTATATTGGTTTGAAAATGTTGAACTTGCATGATTTGCAATGTGTTTTTTTAATTGGGACTCCCCTATTGATCGAATCCCGGGTTTGAACGAGAACTGCACACCACGTGATTCGTTTGAATACAATGCTGATGGCAAACATGCCGTGTTACTGCAGTACTGCACTGACGGGATGACTTACTGGTACTGCATGCTACAACTTCGCGTGTGATGTTGCTTGTTAGCCATGGATTACATGAATCTTGATTACCAGTCAAATGTTGCTCATTTGACGTTGGTAATCTTTATTTGGAACTGAGTAACTTCCTGGTACTTCGTACTATGATAAAAATCAGTCAACATACATCAAGTTCTCTCAATCGTAGTATTCCATGTGATGTACACCTAATATGCCAAAAATGTTGCTGAACGATTTGAACTGAATAAAAATAGCAGACGAAAATTTGTTTACAAAATAAAAATACTTCGGTTGCCAATGAAAACCGGTAAAAATACAAGCAATATGTTTTCGGCTGTTATCATGGAAGGGACATGAACGTGAAGCTAACGTCTGTTTATAACTAAAACCGGGCACCTTATACGAGGTTCGCAAAATAACATGGCAGTCATTAGAAGTCACTTTATTTTATTGTTAGGACGTATTCAGCCGTTAAATGTATTATTTCCAACCGTTTTGCGATAGTATTTTCTAGATTGGAGGCAGCATTTACATTTTATTCAAAGTTCAAAGCTGCGTTGGGATTCCGTTGACAGTGGTAACAATGTCGGCGCCGGTGATCTCTTACCAGTGCGCAACGTAGCCAAAATAAAAGGCATGATCATTTGGGCACTGCTATTACAAGACTTTGGCTGTTGCCATGATAGCGGTGGGTCAGGATTGTTTTTCCAATTAGTGATGGTACGACCTGCCTGTCAAGTATGAACCGTGACAAAATCAGCCAAGCCAAAAAAATCACAGAAGAGTTAAAAAGCCATTCCTGCTGAACAGTTACTCTAACTTCGGGGTCAACTTTCTCATTAATGAAAACAGATATCAAAAATTCAAATAGTAACTTTTTGCCCACACTCAAGCCGAGTACAATGAGCTATGAGTTGGACAAACTTATGTATTTTAATAAATTATTGAATAATAAAATGTTATATAACTTTTCTTTTACCCCCCTCCCCTTCCTGGTATCTATTTCAAGTATTTTTGTCAGGTTCAAATCGTTCACCAGCATTTTTGGCATGTTAGATGTACATCACATAGAATACTAGGATTGGGAGAACTTAATGTTTGTTGACCACCTGGAATCTGAGTTTTATAAATCTTGAAGGGCTCTCGGAAGATCCACCCGCTGCCTGGACCCGCAGTGAAATCTCCGATTAATATGGAGCCGCAACCATCAACATCGATATACCATGAGGTTTCTGTTGGCGACGTTGCGGCGTTACTCGGTTCCAAATAAAGATTACCAACGCCAAATTAGCAAAATTTAACCGGTAACCAAGACTCAGTCCATCCACGACAAGCAAGCAACATCACAAACGAGGTTGTAGTGTGCAGCTCACGAGTCAGCGACGACCGATTTCAACGAAAGTCATTCCGTCAGTGGAGTACTGCAGTTGCACGGCATGTTTGCCAATGCACAGATCTGTGGAGGAACTTTTAACTTCAACATCAACCGTGTATCGTAGTCGCCCAGTTTAAGTTCTGGTTCTGTCGTGGTCCCAACTAAAGGGCGACAGTCGTCGTGTCGCGTCCTGTTCAATATGGGACTCATAGCGACGTATACAACGCGTGTAAAATACACTGTTTATTTACATGAAATTCGAACACGCGCTGCGCTACGACCACCGCGCTTAAACATCCACGAGTTATTTATTCGGACAATGACTTAAATTAGACGTCTGATTATTTTATTTTCACACGTACAGCGACACGCGTTCTACACTGACAAGCGTTGCTAGGTCGCAGCACTGTCTTGGAGCATATTAATGGGCAATTGGGTTCCCCGATCTAAATTTCTATCCCGGTTTGTTGCACGTTCTTTTTTTAATATGAAATAATCAAATATGGGACATGTGTATAATAACAGAACCCCACACCCTCCCCGTGGCTTCGCTCGTGAAAGTACGGCAGCAGGATACACCGCATCACTCGTGAAAATAACTTCCATACGCAATGAAAGCCACGGGGAGGGTATCTGTCATAATACTTCATTATCACTGAAAACATTTTTCCCCTGAAATAAATTCCAGTGAATATGCCATTTCCCTCATACTCTATTGAGACACAGCGCAGTGAAAATTGGATTCACATGTAATGCTTGAAAACATGTCAGAAAAAATAAATTAAGTGAAATTCTACGTGACTTCATAATAGTTGGAAATGAACACATTACACCCGACCCTACCACTCTATATACAATGTAAACTACACCCCAAAACATCCTTTCACCCACAGTTACTACCGTGTTTCACCAGTGTATTCTATTTGACGTCAGGAGAAATTGAAATAAACAAATTAATTATAATTTCAGCCTCTAGTTGACCACTGATTAAATAAACTACCTCGTCTTTATGTCAACTTGCAGTTATTCGTTGCCTACACTAGTGACTTCAAAATATATGTTTCAATCCCAGGAATTTCACTCGCTGTTAATTGCATGGGAGTGGCAGTCTTTAATGAATTTCTATTGTCATGTCAATTTCTTGCGATTACTCGAACATTAAGCTGTAACCACATACCGCCTAGGTGCTGTAATTAAATCCTGGTGTAAGCACCATATGAACTATGAACAATGTATGTGAAGCCAGCTGTGGGGTATATTCAATCCTATAGATTTCTCATTGTTTGGTAACTATTTGCTGCAAATGCAACAAAAATCAATATAAAAAATATTACCCACACAGTATTCTACAGGTTACTTGTTTCAACATTAGTGTTCCGCAGCCATTTGAAAACAGCACCCAACATATTGACATTGAGGGCGCTTTCTTGGGAGGTCACAAAGAACGGCTTGACCATGGAAATTGAAGTCAAAACAGTGGCGTATACCCGTCTTTATGTCTTATTAAAAACCCAAGCAATATCTTAACCATCTATCAGTGATTGTGGAAATACTGCGATGTTGTCCATCATAGTATGAGAAAAGAAAGAACTTCTGTCAAACTTCCAGATTACTCCTAAATGTTTCAGTTAACTCTGTGAAAAGTACTATACTAATCCACAGGGTGATACAGATGATTTCATCAGATATAATATATCGAGTTTTCCTTGAACATTTTTAAACGGAAGGCGTACAAGAGCTAAATTACTTAACATAACACTGAGTCAGGTGTACCGTAGACGTCCGACCATCAACATCACATAATTCACGTACGTGTACTTTATCTCAAATATGTATTTAAGTAAACGTTGAAATTTAGACATTCAATCCAATAATAGATGAGTTTATTTTGTAATATAATCATGATCGCAAAACTTGATTTAACATATGACAAAATCTTTCCATTACATCTATTCTAAAATAATTCATACATTAGATACAACACAGTAAAACATAAAATGATAAATAAATTGAAAGACGAATTTTCGATCAAAGGAAGGCTAGCGATGTTTTTATAAAAGCAAGGATTATTATGCATTACGATATCTGTATCACTGCACCATTGTATATACCGGTAGTCTGAACTACGGCATAAAATCACCTGACACATCGCTGAGTTACACGTGACGTAAACGTGAACATCTTATTAATCACACGGTGATAAACCTCCTATTTTACGTGATGGCAAAACAAAGAAGATTTATTCGTAAAAGATTCATTAACATTATTCTGAAATTCGAAATTCAGCACGAGTTGGCAATCTATGACGATGCAACTAGAATGAATTCGTATTATCCAAACGTTTCACCTCGGGAGGCAGCACTCATTTCAATACAAAATGTAATTTATAGAGCCATTTTGCAGTTGGGTAGATGCATATATACAAGGATGTGTTATATCGAAAACAAAACTGTCTACAACCAAGCTGCTCTCTGATTGGTCTAACTGCTAGGTGTTAGATTTTGGCAGCCAATCGGGTACAATATTGTAAGTAGTTTCGAATTAACTTCTATTTTTGGCTTCTGGGACTGAAACGGCATTGTTAGATACTTGTAATCAACATCAGGTGAAAATAATCGGAATTAAAGTTTCATGACGCCTTAATTATTTGATTTCTGATTGGTAAATTTTTCATTCCTGGTAGTTCACTTGTACAATCTGTCGTTTTACCAACACCGTCTCTATCAGCCATCACAAACTGGGACCAATGCGACGCACAGGATGCGATGAAAATTTCTGCTCCTGTGAAAACAAAGGTGAGCTGTATTTAACTATAAAACATAATGCATATACTCTGACAAATAACTCGTCAATTTCTTGGTGTACTTATATAAATAAAAAAACAAAGTAAATGGCAGTAGCAGAGAATATTGTTGGCCACACAAACCGTGGCGATTAGTTGTATGTTGGTTATAAGCCCTGGTGAGAGGGGTACTCTGGTAATATTGTTGGGGAGAAGCGTCAGTACCCCAGTCGATATCCATTCCGAAACAGCGAAATCGGCGAAAAAATTACCCCTCTTTGCCCACCAGATCACTAACGTTTTTGTTGATTTTATCTACCACCAAGAGTAGCGATTCTTTTGCATGGAGAACATTTCAAACACTATCTTCAGCTCCAAATATGGACGCCTTTTCAGACTGAAGCCTGAAAAGTATACCTCCTTTGAACCTAACTGTCGCATGCGACTTGTTTACCACTTCCGTGTCACTGAGAATGTTCTAGAACCATACTGTGTCTGGGTGGAATTTTTAGAAGTTGGTTGTATAGGTAATAGGACACTGTAGAAAGCAATAGAAGGTGATGGAACATTCTAGAAATTTGTAGTAAGTTCCAGACTCATTATGTATGCTGATGTAATGGTCTATTTATAGACAGCGTGGGTATATATAGGGGAGTTGTTCAGCACTGAGATCAGATCGGAGATCTCGTTGAATTGTATTGGAGTTTAAGTATCTAGTTATTGGAGTAGTGGAGTTTTACCGCGTTATTGTACTTGATGTTTGCAGAGTATAATAATACCAGTACCAGTTGAAACCTCATATGTTGGCTCCGTGTTCGTATTTTATCATCGCCGCCAGGGAAGTCTTTTTGTTACTGTTGCCATTTTGGTATTTGAACCATCACACCTGTACTATACCAATTACGGTAATATTACGTTGCGTGTGACACTAACAAACGGACGAAATTGGCAGCACCCACCAAAAAAGTATTTTGCTACAATACTAATGAGTTGTGGACTCCTAGAAACATACAACACACTATATACACTGTTTCTTAATAGCTATCAGATGAACTTAAATGTTTCCCTTCTGCCTAATAAGTTTCCCCAATACTTCTTTTGGAAATATTAATAGAATGAACTATAATATTATTTGAACCGTCCCAAAGATAAACATTATGCAAATATCCACGAAACACCACTGAGTTGTAGTTTATTACTAGTTATTTGTGTTAGCAATTTGAGCAGAGACTTTTCGAAATTCCGATCTTTTGAAAAACTGAGATGATGTATCAAGGTCTAAAGTAACCGTTTTATAAATTTTTGAAAAGTGAAGAAAAAAAATGAAAATTTCCCTTTGCTTAAGACCTAACACCACTTAGCATCAAAGCCAATTTTCTTGGTGCCCTTCGATGTTCTTCACGTTATTCATATAATGCCAATTTGAATATGAGTGCCCTCACAACGTGTTCACAGATTACTTAGAAAGTGTTACGCCATGTTCAAAAGTACCCAAAGGCTTACATAATCCATAGGCTTAAATGGCGGTGGTCGTCGCGCTGCGCATGTGCGACATTTGTGATGATAAACATTGATTTTCCCACAATCTAATGTGCTCTTCTAATGGAAATCACAAGTATGAGGTTTGATCTGGGCTCGACTTGCACTTATTATTGCCGGTGACTCCTCCGATACCTTCTAATCACCTAAAAATACCTAATTAAAGCTTGGTAACTTCCCAGTTTGTACTCGTTGATCTGCGCAACAGTCGAAGTCGCCATCTTTGGTTATATGAGACCCATACCGCCCAAACGCCAGGCTTAACGATTAACTCAATACTCACGGAAACATATTTCCTGTTCAACCAGCGACATTGTATATAGATCGTCTCTTAGTACAGATAAATCGTCACCAGCAGTGATGTTATCAGATATGTATATTTTATTACGTGGTATCCGTTTTGCAAGATGTTCGACAATCGTCTAGTAAGAAAGAAGCAAACAAGATTAAATTAGACAGTTGTCGATGCGACACACACACCACGGTCATCAAGCAATGCATTCGAATTTCGTGTGAACTATATACATGTACCCCGGTATAGCAATACACAATCTATTTAAAACGTATTAGAATAATTATATGGACGTGTATTGATCTTACCTGAGACCACGTGAGTGTTGCCACGTACACACATTCTATTTTCTTTTTTTGCATGATATCAGCAATATTCTCCGCCACTTTGTCAGCCATAAGGAGCACTTCACTTTTCTTTGCCTCACATGAAAATGAGACCGATTCATTTGGTTTCAATCCTTTCCTCATCTGGAATATGCACCTATAAGTGGCGAAGCCCTGTGGGTTTATTTATCATATATGTACAATCGAGCGACTCCGCCATTTTTAATACTCCCAACGACAAAGATGTAGTTCAATCACTCTAAGATGCATTAGTAAATATATCAGCCACGCAATCTGCCAATCGTACGAATACTAGTAAAAGGTCGAATTATATAAACAAGGTATATCTATGCTCCCTTTGTCGGCAGTAAATATAATAAAGCTTGTAAATTTCTTGTTTTTTGTTCTCACTTACCAAATTGTCAAACACTCAAACAATTCAGTGATTGCCCGGCGTATGGTTTTTGTTTTTCTCAGTAAAAACAGCGTTTTTTTTATTGTCGTTTACATCACAGTCCGTCTATCTCTATCCTCTATAGAGGGACTGTGTTTGCATAGAACCACTAGTAGGCTAAGTGTAAACATAAAACTGCGTAATCCTACGTTATCACGGATTGATCAACACGTCACTAAATATGACTGTATTCACTGCAACACATGTCACATGTAATCATAACAATACTATTATTACTCACGGGTACTCAGTTGTTTTGTTTCTCCAATGAAACGCCAAATATGGTTTCCCGTCGCACATTTTCTGAATTATAACATCCGTTACATTTTTCACAAAATCCGTCCTCACAAGATGGGAATGAACTATCTGTCTCTGTTTCTCATATTCATGTTCTGTAAGGTTGAAATCATGGGGACGATACAGTGCCACGCAGGGTTCGTCTCCAAGTATACGGGATAGTTCATCGCTGTTACGCTCACCGTCTAAAACATGAACCGCAGCATGTCTGGGTAGTCGAATTGCAAGTAATTTTCGAAACAGTTCCCGCCTTGTCAACTTGTACGCGTCCTCGTCTCCATCCCAGGTGATCACGTTGATACGCCTGTTTTCGCAGTCGTTTTGAAAATCTTTTATCTCACTCACCGGCATTAG
Source organism: Saccoglossus kowalevskii (assembly GCF_978046115.1). NCBI lineage: Eukaryota > Metazoa > Hemichordata > Enteropneusta > Harrimaniidae > Saccoglossus > Saccoglossus kowalevskii. The sequence continues at coordinate 27,115,815 of NC_140661.1, read as the reverse complement.
CTGTGCAAGTTTAGCAACATTAAATGTCTTGTTGAAATCTCGCAGAGTTTCTCTTGTGAATCCACGAACATGACCGCCATTCAAGAAAAATGGCGTCAGCGCGATTGTCCTATTAGTGACGAGCGACAATATCGCGGCATTTTCGAAATGTTTGAACTGGCTGTTTGTTCCTCCTCCACCGTACCTCAGTACAGGTAGCAAATATCTGCGACGTGTGTTTGCTTGTCCCATCTGAACAGCAGTAGTACCATATTCTAGTATCTGATCTTCTTCGCTAAATAGATTGAATTTCGAGACGTTTTCCTGACAGTGAATGAAAAAAAAATAATCGTTCGCACAAGTACATGAATCTCTAGAAAATAGATGATAGTAGTATGACGGGGGCACTAAATATCAGCCTCGATATCAGAACGTACCCTGGGCCACATACTACTAAACTGAGGCAACTTTAGATGTACTCGACAGCCCCCCCCCCCCTCCCACATTAAGACAAAAATAAAACCTCAATAATAATAGTGAAAAACAATATAAGTATGGAGGTAGTTTTATGCATTTCAAACACCTCCGACATCTTACTTTGATAGTATGTCTATGCTATTCCTGTCAGTTGGCGTACATGGGGCACACAATCAGTATTTGTTTCAAGATATTTCATATCCTCGGGGCGGACATCCGGGCATTTTCTACCGCCTGGCAACCCTCGCGGTGAAAACAAAGACCAAAAACTCGCAGAAAACGGTACTTTGCGATGGTTGTTGAGAGTCCCCTGAACAGTGTAACAAGATTAGCCCTACGTGTGTAACATATATGAATTTGGATGTTCAGGATTACTTCAAAGTTGAGTTTGTGTTGTTTTCTCGAATTTTCACCGGCTCCACCGGCGTTTCACAGCAGCGCGCACAAAGCCCCCTGGAAATACGTGGTACAGTGATGCGCGTCTTAGCAACGTAGAACGTATGTGACGTAGTTCCGCCCCCGAGGATAGGTGTCGTCGGCATCAATAATATTAACGAGTCACTTTTACATGATCCAATCAGCAAGTGCTTCGTTTCACTATCAAATAATTGAATTTGAATGAAAGCTCATGATCAGTATCAACAGATATTTATAAATATGTTTATTTCCGCCTTTCACTTTATAACATTGGCCTTTAATGGTGTTATTATGGCAGCCTAAAATGTTCAAAAGAAATCCTAATAATTTTATACGTGTTCTAATTACTTTATCATCGATTTATTTATTCGTATTCAGACCTTGAAGGCAATATACCAATAATAATAATAATAATAATAATAATAACTTTATTGCATCCTTAGAAATACAATGTTTCTATCAGTTAATAGCGATAAAGATTAGTTGTGATAACTACTACTACAAAAAGAAAGTTAGTTGTTAATGAACAAACGAACCATGACATTTCGGATGGTATCGAGTAGTTTTTGAGACACATGATAATACCTCCATTAGTTACGATTACACTTTTGTCGAAGTTTTTTTTTTTTAATTATATTGGCTACAACATACGATGACATGTAAACACGTTACTTACAACAGCACAATTAAATTGTAATAATATATATATATATAAAACAACAAAAACACACCTTCGCCATAGCTGTACAAGCAACACATGATTATTACACACATAGTATGTGGGACTCACTCATATCAAAGGCAAGCGGACATAGCGACCATTGACCCTTATAGATAATAGCGGCGTTTATAAAAGGAAAATGTTTAATCCGTTTGAGACAACCGTCCATCATGTATATTCCAATTAATACATCCGTAGGCTTAGTCGTCGCTTTTTGCCAAAACGCAAACGAATCAACACTTGTGGACACACGTATATGTATATTAATAAGCGATATATGCATTCATGGGTAAAGCCAACGATGTGATCAAATAAGGGGTACTCACCGCTGCAACACTTATATCACTATCATACACATCGTTCTCCCTCGGTGATGCTCGGTAGGCCGAGTGCCTCACAGATATGAGGGACTTCACTTGCCAATGTAGAAGTAGGTTAATCGATACAGACATGAAAGCGACAAGTACAATAACCATGTACCATTTCATAGTGGCTATGGTGTTGTCTGATCCGTCATCGTTGCCTTTCCCAGTCGCAACGATGCATCATATACGTCCCGGATATACGTGGACTTATATTTATAAAATATGTTTAATGCATCGCACACACACTCACTAAAATAGGTACGCAGCTGGCGTACAATGTGCATAAAGCAATAAATGGTCACAAAGGGAGGACTGGAGAAATATAATAAAAAAATAAATATTCTATTCAATTGCCAGCAATATAGCGAACAATTTGGCTCATCGAACTTCGTATAATGGTGCCGAAAATAAAAAAAAAATATCGGTGTTCGTATCAAACGAGCTGCATCTTTCGTGACCCATAGTTCGCATCTCGGTCATTATCTAGATCCAAACTATAATTTAATCACAGTCAGCTACCTAAAGAATTATTTACAGTCACCACAGCTGTTGATCGAATGTCGGGCATTACAAACGGATGTTGTTAGCAACAGAGCTTTCAGAAGTCGTCGACACTAGGTGGCGCCACTCTGAAAAGTTTTCTAATCCATGATCGTTAGCACATCAAGTGTTTAGTGTGATATAGTAGTATGCTAATAACTATCAAATCATGATTACATTATGGCATTGAATATACTGTTTAAATATACAAATAGATAGAAAACAACAGTTGTTATAATCTATGTACGGAATTTCGTTATATAACACACTATATTTGGTTTCCATTAAAATTAGAAAGTATGACAGGCAGAGGCTTTCAACAGACTGCAGAATATCTGGAACTCATCAGTCCTGAAAACCAGCACCAATTTGAAAATCTGCAAATCAAATATCCACAGAAACCTGGAGAACCAACAAGAAGATTGAGAGCAGGCTCAGAGGCTTTGGAAGCCGGTATCTCCGCCGAATTCTGTAAGTACACTGGTCACAACATATTACAAACAAAGAAATCAGTAGACGCACAGGTATCACAAATATCATTCATGAAGCAAAACAAAGACTCTGGCGATGGCTGCGACTTGTAATGAGAATGACCGGACACCCACACACTGCACTCAGATGGGCACAACCAGGAAAGAGGAGATGAGGCACACCATTGGGCACGTGGCGGAGGACAGTGGAAGCGGAAATTGGTAGAAATTGGGAAAGTGTGCATTCGACGAGTACTTTTTGTCGCTGAGGGAAGTATGCAACATCGGGATGGAAGGGGTTATTGGGAGGGCAATATACTACAAAGCGGGCAGACCTGAATATCTTCAGAATTCAAATTAATGTTGGTAGAATGGGAACCGCTCCGTGTTCCAATATTTCACCACATATTAATATAGATCATTGACTGTATTCTAGTACTTCCCTTGTGTGTGTCTGTTGAACACATAACTGTATCATTTCTCAGTTAGCTAAATTTCCCAACATCGTTGTCGAACTAGCCGTTTATCTAAATTACTGGCATTCCAACTGTCCAAAATCCCGGGCCGTCCGTAGTAGGCGGTATTTTAAATGTAAACGCCCCCTAGCAGTGAAGACGTGTATGGTTGCCTAATCGCATAGCTCTCTGGCTATAATAACTTGTCAACTATACCGTTCACAATTGTCCAACAATTCAACGTTCTCTAATTTTACTAAATAGTGTGGAGTTTAGAAAACGAGACGAACCTTGAACACAAAAGGAAAGCATACTGTTATTTCAAAACAGTGTATTATAATCTCTGACATCTGTTACGTTAATTAGTAGTATGTATGCTATATATATTGTAAGCTATCAATTATGCAGCTGATGCTACCCTCCAACAACGTCACGTGACTACGATTGTGTATGTTGATGTTCACAGAACATAATAAACTAGGCTCCATGTCATTTCAAATAAATTCCGATGCTCACCTGAAATTGTGCTTAGCTGTACATGGCTTTGACCGATATAGCAACACATAAATTCAACATTTCACAATACATGTATTCGCTTCATCGGGTTCATCCGGTATATACACGCATCGTGTCAAAAATGCAAAACACGTTTATTCCACTGCACCCACCTCACAACACTACACCAACTCATCACACTGGTTGTATATTTGATAGAACGTTGCTATGCGAATAAATTCTTCTTCTTGGTTACATCGACAATGGTTTCACGATGACCTACTCATTCTTGAACGAGATATATACTCATGAAAATAATTCAAAATTATAATAAATAATTCTTCAAATTTGGAAATTTGGTGACGTCATTGCTCAATACTATTGACAGACGATATCATATTCACCAATAATAGGCAATATCATACTCTGTGAAGGGTGCCACACGTGACGATTACAACGAGTGTAAATACTTTTATTGCCTGTGTACATAATATTCGAACACGTGTTGCACGACGACCGCGGCTTTGTAGTTTGCGAAATATATATATTACACCGATCGTAAATAATGATGCGTATAACATTCCAAATATTTGTAATCCATATTTTTATATTACAAACATCTCATATTATAATAATACTAAAATAAAATGTTTAACGTCAAAAAATATTCAACAAGTCATTGTTTTGTTAGTCTCATTCAGCTTTTCAAATCATTGTTGCAATATATTGAAAATCGAGAACTGATAATTAAAGTTCCATTCGAATGTAATAACGACATAGATGTTACGAATTCGTCGTTAATATATGCTAATATATGCTAATACGATTTTGATGAACTAAAGCATGAAGAGTCGACACTCCAGAACCATTTTACTGATAATAAGTTTCTCTTACATATTGCTAGGCTACCCAATACAATTTTTAAATTATGAGTTCAATAAACAATAAGTTCGTTTTTTTTCTGTTCAAATGTACGACTAACGCTGTATTTAGATACCATGTCATGTAGAAAGCACAAACTCGATTTAAGCAAGGACATAAGCGTAGGTATAAACCATTGTTTCATTTTAATTGTGTTTTGCTCTATGTAATATAATAATACTTTATATAAACAATTGTATGTTTATATGTTTATTTTGTATTTCATAGATAACCTTTTTCAAAATATGTCATCCATCCTAAAATATCCACTGTTTTTGACTAAACACACATATCACGCGTATCTTTATTAGCTATCTCACACATCTGGACTAATTGGACGAGACGAGACGAGACGACTATTCACATAAATACTGAATGAAAATGTAGGAAACACAACCGCAGCAGCTTGCCTACGATATGCGGTACGGTTTGAATATTATAACTATTTACGCTACAGTACAACTTACAGCAGATGGCACGGGAGTGTATTGGCTAGTGACCCGCTGCTAATAATTTTTTTTCGCATGTAACATATTTTGCTCGACATGAAATCATTGCCCATTGTTTTAGTGCTCCTCCTTATTTTCTCTCTAAACGCCCTCACATACTGGAATGACACGGCGTTATTACCCACATCGTTGATGCAGTTTTCAGAATGGAAGTCATGGAAACGGCCTGGGTCGATTACGGTAAGTGTCATATTTGATTACCTTAACAGAATTGCATGTAGGTAATTTATTCTGACATACAATCAATTAAACACACCAAATACACATATACAGTCATATATCACATTAATATATATTGTATTTCTATATTAATGTGATCGCAAATGTTTAAGGAGGTCTGGAGTTCAGTGGTTGTTGTTTTTAACGACCAACAACAAGACAAAGGCATGTTAAGCACATAGTGATCACTTCCATGTGAGTTTTTATTATGTATGTGTCCATTTCACTGATATGTACATGTTTTACGTCATTCTAAAGATAATGCTGTTTGTATTTGTGCCATACATATGGGCAGTTCCGGAAAACAAAACAGTGAAATCACATTTGATATCCATATACTGGGTAACAAATATCTCTGTACAGTAAATCGATTGGTCCAAGTAAGCAGATTGAACGTTTGACACCATGGCTGTCAATCCCAAATTACATTGAGTTATTTTACAATATTTCCTCCGAGGAAGTGTTATGAGATATAGTAATTCGAAAAATCTTGCTAGTTTAAGGAATCTAACTCAACCCACAGATAGTAATCAACTACCAACGAATTCTCGAAACCATAGGCATATTTATTGCTCGATTTCTAATGGCATGTGGTATATTGAGATTCATGAACCGTGGTTACTCATGCAAATGGACAACACGTTCTAAACATGCACTCACAAAGTGCAGAACAACTGGAAATTCCATTCGTTTAATAAATCTGAACGCGTAGGGTAAATTATGGGATATATTTTTTTCCGGAGTTAAAGCACAACGATGCCATATATAGCAAGTCACATGTGAGGCACAATTAATGTTTCTTCATGGTTCTCATAAAATAGTCATCAGTTTAGATGTATGTGATTATTTAAATTACGTGTAATATAATAAATCTATGACTTCATTTTTCTTCAATTCATGCATGTTAATGTGTCTATTAGTGTCAATTGTGGCGCCGACAATTAACAAATGACAAAACAAAATAATCTGTGTAGATATATATGTACTCAACGTGTATCTTTACATTCATCATATTTCTTGAGTAATAAAGTACATACATATGTACATTGTTGTTTATATGTTATATATTTATTTACTTTAGCCAGTTAATATCAGTATGAAAAGCGAAACCCCACATCGAAAACAACAACAAGTAGCAGTTATTAGTAGTACCACATCTGCACCCCAGACATACATTGAGAGGACAACGAACCAGACTCTGCCAATCAAACAAACATTTTTGTTTCCACTCCAAAGGTATGGTTGTGGAGGACATAACACCCAATACAGTAATTTTCTAAATGCAATTATGATGGCATACCTGACAAACAGAACAATAGTTCTGGCACCTTTCTTCACACTTGGATCGTCAATGCGCCCAGCGCTGAGAGGTCGTCCGAAACTCTTCAACGCGGTATTCGATGGAACTCGTTTAGGTGAACTTCTTCCTGTGGCTTCGGTTGAACAATTCAAGGAGCGCTGTGACGGTAATATCACGGTGATTGCTTGGACCCAGGCAGGATACCAAGAGACATTGGTGAAAGTTAATCGTGCATATCACATCGCATTTCCGAAGGCAAATAATATTATATCTTTGGAGAATATACGTGATGTTATGCAACTTGAAAACATGATTGGACAAAATCCATGCTTAGTGTACTACAGACCCCATGAGTATCGATTTGAAGGATTTCCTGTGAATATGCATAGATTTCTTATAAGATCCGAGGTAATTCGCAACACTACAACTAATATAATACAGAACTTGTTCCAAGGAAAACCATATCTGGGTCTCCACTGGAGGAACAAGACAACGGAATACAAGTGAGTCACACCCGATAATGCAATCAAAATTTCTAAGATATGTTTAGATGGTATAGGTAACAATGCTATTTTAACAAAACACAAGATAAAAATGACAAAAGATTGATATCATGAGCTCCAAAAAATAATTATGTGACACTTCCGGAACCAAGCTTTTTAGAAAAAAAGGCTATGGAATATCCGCACCACCACCTTGTGCTAGATTGAAAAACACAGATAAGAATGATAACTTTAACTTGAAGTTGAGATTTATTTGGAGAAAAGACATATAATCAGATTTCACATAGATTACATGAGTTAATCAGATACGGAAACTCAGATGTCACAGAGATTACATGAGTTGATAAGATAGGGAAACACAAATATCAAAGAGCTTACATGAGTTGATCAGTTAGGGAACTCAGATGTCACAGAGATTACATGAGATGATCAGATAGGCACACTCAGATGTCACAGAGATTACATGAGATGATCAGTTAGGGAACTCAGATGTCACAGAGATTACATGAGTTGATCAGTTAGGGAACTCAGATGTCACAGAGATTACATGAGATGATCAGAGAGGGAACTCAGATGTCACAGAGATTACATGAGATGATCAGATAGGGAACTCAGATGTCACAGAGATTACATGAGATGATCAGATAGGGACACTCAGATGTCACAGAGATTACATGAGATGATCAGTTAGGGAACTCAGATGTCACAGAGATTACATGAGATGATCAGTTAGGGAACTCGGATGTCACAGAGATTACATGAGTTGATCAGTTAGGGAACTCAGATGTCACAGAGATTATATGAGATGATCAGACAGGGAACTCAGATGTCACAGAGATTACATACGTTGATCAGATAGGGTAACTCAGATGTCAAAGAGACTACATGAGTTGATCAGATAGGGAAACTCAGATGTCACAGAGATTACATGCGTTGATCAGATTGGGAACTCAGATGTCAAAGAGATTACATGAGATGATCAGGTAGGGAAACTCAGATGTCACAGAGATTACATAAGTTGATAAGATAGGGAACTCAGATGTCACAGAGATTACATGAGATGATCAGATAGGGAACTGAGATGTCAAAGAGATTACATGTGTTGACCAGATAGGGAACTCAGATGTCACAGAGATTACATGCGTTGATCAGATAGGGAACTCAGATGTCAAAGAGATTACATGAGATGATCAGATAGGGAAACTCAGATGTCACAGAGATTACATGAGTTGACCAGATAGGGAAACTCAGATGTCACAGAGATTACATGAGTTGATCAGATAGGGAAACTCAGATGTCAAAGAGATTACATGTGATGATCAGATAGGGAAACTCAGATGTCAAAGAGATTACATGAGTTGACCAGATAGGGAACTCAGATGTCACAGAGATTACATGAGATGATCCGATAGGGAAACTCAGATGTCACAGAGATTACATGAGATGATCAGATAGGGAAACTCAGATGTCACGGAGATTACATAAGTTGATCAGATAGGGAAACTCAGATGTCACAGATATTACATGAGATGATCCGATAGGGAAACTCAGATGTCACAGAGATTACATGAGATGATCAGATTGGGAAACTCAGATGTCACAGAGATTACATGAGATGATCAGATAGGGAACTCAGATGTCGCAGAGATTACATGCGTTGATCAGATAGCGAACTCAGATGTCAAAGAGACTACATGAGTTGATCAGATAGGGAAACTCAGATGTCACAGAGATTACATGCGTTGATCAGATTGGGAACTCAGATGTCAAAGAGATTACATGAGATGATCAGATAGGGAACTCAGATGTCACAGAGATTACATGCGTTGATCAGATAGGGAACTCAGATGTCAAAGAGATTACATGAGATGATCAGATAGGGAAACTCAGATGTCACAGAGATTACATAAGTTGATCAGATAGGGAACTCAGATGTCACAGAGATTACATGCGATGATCAGATAGGGAAACTCAGATGTCAAAGAGATTACATGAGTTGACCAGATAGGGAACTCAGATGTCAAAGAGATTACATAAGTTGATCAGATAAGGAACTCAGATGTCACAGAGATTACATGAGATGATCAGATAGGGAAACTCAGATGTCAAAGAGATTACATAAGTTGATCAGATAGGGAACTCAGATGTCACAGAGATTACATGAGTTGATAAGATAAGGAAACTCAGATGTCACAGAGATTACATGAGTTGACCAGATAGGGAACTCAGATGTCAAAGAGATTACATAAGTTGATCAGATAGGGAACTCAGATGTCACAGAGATTACATGAGATGATCAGATAGGGAGACTCAGATGTCAAAGAGATTACATGAGATGATCAGATAGGGAAACTCAGATGTCACAGAGATTACATGAGTTGATCAGATAGGGAAACTCAGATGTCAAAGAGATTACATGTGATGATCAGATAGGGAAACTCAGATGTCAAAGAGATTACATGAGTTGACCAGATAGGGAACTCAGATGTCACAGAGATTACATGAGATGATCCGATAGGGAAACTCAGATGTCACAGAGATTACATGAGATGATCAGATAGAGAAACTCAGATGTCACGGAGATTACATAAGTTGATCAGATAGGGAAACTTAGATGTCACAGATATTACATGAGATGATCCGATAGGGAAACTCAGATGTCACAGAGATTACATGAGTTGATAAGATAGGGAACTCAGATGTCACAGAGATTACATGAGATGATCAGATTGGGAAACTCAGATGTCACAGAGATTACATGAGATGATCAGATAGGGAAACTCAGATGTCACAGATATTACATGAGATGATCCGATAGGGAAACTCAGATGTCACAGAGATTACATGTGATGATCAGATAGGGAAACTCAGATGTCACAGAGATTACATGAGATGATCAGATAGGGAAACTCAGATGTCACAGAGATTACATGAGATGATCAGATAGGGAAACTCAGATGTCACAGAGATTACATGAGTTGACCAGATAGGGAAATTCAGATGTCAAAGAGATTACATAAGTTGATCAAATAGGGAACTCAGATGTCACAGAGATTACATGAGATGATCAGATAGGGAGACTCAGATGTTAAAGAGATTACATGAGATGATCAGATAGGGAAACTCAGATGTCACAGAGATTACATGAGTTGATCAGATAGGGAAACTCAGATGTCAAAGAGATTACATGTGATGATCAGATAGGGAAACTCAGATGTCAAAGAGATTACATGAGTTGACCAGATAGGGAACTCAGATGTCACAGAGATTACATGAGATGATCCGATAGGGAAACTCAGATGTCACAGAGATTACATGAGATGATCAGATAGGGAAACTCAGATGTCACAGAGATTACATAAGTTGATCAGAGAGGGAAACTCAGATGTCACAGAGATTACATGAGATGATCCGATAGGGAAACTCAGATGTCACAGAGATTACATGTGGTGATCAGATAGGGAAACTCAGATGTCACAGAGATTACATGAGTTGATCAGATTGGGAAACTCAGATGTCAAAGAGATTACATGAGATGATCAGATAGGGAAACTCAGATGTCACAGAGATTACATACGTTGATCAGATAGGGAAACTCAGATGTCACAGAGATTACATGAGATGATCCGATAGGGAAACTCAGATGTCACAGAGATTACATGAGATGATCAGATTGGGAAACTCAGATGTCACAGAGATTACATGAGATGATCAGATAAGGAAACTCAGATGTCACAGAGATTACATGAGTTGATCAGATAGGGAAACTCAGATGTCACAGAGATTACATGTGATGATCAGATAGGGAAACTCAGATGTCACAGAGATTACATGAGTTGATCAGATTGGGAAACTCAGATGTCAAAGAGATTACATGAGATGATCAGATAGGGAAACTCAGATGTCACAGAGATTACATAAGTTGATCATATAGAGAACTCAGATGTCACAGAGATTACATGACATGGTCAGATAGGGAACTCAGATGTCAAAGAGATTACATGAGTTGACCAGATAGGGAACTCAGATGTCACATAGATTACACGAGTTGATCAGATAGGGAACTCAGATGTCAAAGAGATTGCATGAGTTGATCAGATAGGCCACTCAGATGTCACAGAGATTACATGAGATGATCATATAGGGAACTCAGATGTCACAGAGATTACATGAGATGATCAGATAGGGAAACTCAGATGTCAAAGAGATTACATGAGTTGACCAGATAGGGAACTCAGATGTCAAAGAGATTACATAAGTTGATCAGATAGGGAACTCAGATGTCACAGAGATTACATGAGATGATCAGATAGGGAAAGTCAGATGTCAAAGAGATTACATAAGTTGATCAGATAGGGAACTCAGATGTCACAGAGATTACATGAGTTGATAAGATAAAGAAACTCAGATGTCACAGAGATTACATGAGTTGACCAGATAGGGAACTCAGATGTCAAAGAGATTACATAAGTTGATCAGATGGGGAACTCAGATGTCACAGAGATTACATGAGATGATCAGATAGGGAAACTCAGATGTCACAGAGATTACATGAGTTGACCAGATAGGGAAACTCAGATGTCACAGAGATTAAATGAGATGATCAGATAGGGAAACTCAGATGTCACAGAGATTATATGAGATGATCAGATAGGGAAACTCAGATGTCAAAGAGATTACATGAGTTGTCCAGATAGGGAACTCAGATGTCACAGAGATTACATGAGATGACCAGATAGGGACAATCAGATGTCACAGAGATTACATGTGATGATCAGATAGGGAAAGTCAGATATCAAAGAGATTACATGTGATGATCAGATAGGGAACTCAGATGTCACAGAGATTGCATGTGATGATCAGACAGGGAAACTCAGATGTCAAAGAGATTACATGAGATGATCAGATAGGAAAACTCAGATGTCACAGAGATTACATGAGTTGATCAGATAGGGAAATTCAGATGCCACAGAGATTACATGAGATGATCAGATAGGGAAACTCAGATGTCAAAGAGATTACATGAGTTGACCAGATAGGGACAATCAGATGTCACAGAGATTACATGTGATGATCAGATAGGGAAACTCAGATGTCAAAGAGATTACATGTGATGATCAGATAGGGAAACTCAGATGTCATAGAGATTACATGAGTTGATCAGATAGGGACACTCAGATGTCACAGAGATTACATGAGATGATCAGATAGGGAAACTCACATGTCACAGAGATTACATGTGATGATCAGATAGGGAAACTCAGATGTCACAGAGATTACATGTGATGATCAGATAGGGAAACTCAGATGTCACAGAGATTACATGAGTTGATCAGATAGGGAAACTCAGATGTCAAATAGATTACATGTGGTGATCAGATAGGGAAACTCAGATGTCAAAGAGATTACATGAGATGATCAGATAGGGAAACTCAGATGTCACAGAGATTGCATGAGTTGATCAGATAGGGAAACTCAGATGTCACAGAGATTACATGAGATGATCAGATAGGGAAACTCAGATGTCAAAGAGATTACATGAGTTGACCAGATAGGGAACTCAGATGTCACAGAGATTACATGAGATGACCAGATAGGGACAATCAGATGTCACAGAGATTACATGTGATGATCAGATAGGGAAACTCAGATATCAATGAGATTACATGTGATGATCAGATAGGGAACTCAGATGTCACAGAGATTACATGTGATGATCAGACAGGGAAACTCAGATGTCAAAGAGATTACATGAGATGATCAGATAGGGAAACTCAGATGTCACAGAGATTACATGCGTTGATCAGATAGGGAAACTCAGATGTCAAAGAGATTACATGTGATGATCAGATAGGGAAACTCAGATGTCACAGAGATTACATGTGATGATCAGATAGGGAAACTCAGATGTCAAAGAGATTACATGTGGTGATCCGATAGGGAAACTCAGATGTCACAGAGATTACATGTGATGATCAGATAGGGAAACTCAGATGTCACAGAGATTACATGTGATGATCAGATAGGGAAACTCAGATGTCACAGAGATTACATGAGATGATCAGATAGGGAAACTCAGATGTCACAGAGATTGCATGATTTGACCAGATAGGGAACTCAGATGTCAAAGAGATTACATGAGTTGATCAGATAGGGATCTCAGATGTCACAGAGATTACATGAGATGATCAGATAGGGAAACTCAGATGTCACGGAGATTACATGAGTTGACCAGATAGGGAAACTCAGATGTCACAGAGATTACATGTGATGATCAGATTGGGAAACTCAGATGTGACATAGATTACATGAGTTGACCAGATAGGGAACTCAGATGTCAAATAGATTACATGAGTTGATCAGATAGGGAACTCAGATGTCACAGAGATTACATGAGATGATCAGATAGGGAAACTCAGATGTCACAGAGATTACATGAGTTGACCAGATAGGGAACTCAGATGTCACAGAGATTACATGAGTTGATAAGATAAGGAAACTCAGATGTCACAGAGATTACATGAGTTGACCAGATAGGGAACTCAGATGTCAAAGAGATTACATGAGTTGATCAGATAGGGAACTCAGATGTCACAGAGATTACCTGAGATGATCAGATAGGGAAACTCAGATGTCACAGAGATTACATGAGTTGACCAGATAGGGAACTCAGATGTCACAGAAATTACATGAGTTGACCAGATAGGGACAATCAGATGTCACAGAGATTACATGAGTGCATTTATCTATGTATGTCAATTGATCCCCACGAGCAACTGTTTTGTGTTGAATATTTTCCCATAGCGCTTTATGTTACAGCTAGAATAAGTAACCATGGTGACAGTGAATATATGCAGTAACAGAATGATACATTATTCATTGAATGTCGCCCTCAGCGTTAAACATACTTGATACTGAGCGAACATCGGTGATGCAACTGTTATTTGATACTTTGTATGTTGTATCAATACTAGGTGCGCCTATAATTTACCGAACCACAGAGGCGAACGTAGCCTATTCTACAATAGTTCGTGCAAAGACAAAATCGATCAGATTGCGTTGATGGCAGATAAAGCTAGCGAAGACATAGAAGATATGATGAAGACGCTAAAAGTTGACCGAATATATGTGTCTTGTCCAAGTTGGTCGAGAGTAAGTAACATAGAGACAATAGCGAGGCTATTATGAATAACATTTAAAATAAGATCATGTGTTTAATTAGCGTAAATGTAATTGTAAAAAGCAAATACATAGCGTCTCTTCTTTGTTAATGATGTGTTTGGACACCCGGACCAGATTATACCACAGTCAGCTGGCGCACACGTGATAATAAAATAAATACGATATTTAAGATATGGGGGCCGCCATCTTGAATGACGCATACAACTAAATAAGAGACAAGTTGTGAAACGCGTTTTTCAGATTCCTACAAATCATGACAAAAATACCAATCTTTCACAAAAATACGGTCCGTTGGGGTTATATTAAGTCAACCGATAACAAAATTCGGCCTAATTCGTCGTTTTTGTGTGGAAAAATCCTTTGCATAGGAACACCTAATTACGCGAAGAACCTAGAACACTAAGCCGGGGTATTTGAAACCGAAATTGTCATCTAAGCGTTAGGCCGTCGCTGATTGGCTGCTGAGCTGGAATGCAAATTTTTAGTTTTAAATACCCCAGGAAAGTGTTCTAGGTTCTAATAAAATATGACATTTTACCCAAAAATACGAAACTCGTAATGTGAATATGTTGTTATTTGAATATTAAAATACTTCACGAGTTGTTACGGGTGTTATCACATTTACAGTTATTTTACAGATGTTTTTTTTTATTCCAGCAAATTATAAATCATTTAGCAAAAAGAATACCACGTGATCATATATTGACATCTGCTGATATACCAACCAAAAAGGAAGGTTATCAAATGGACCCATATGAGTTATCATTGGTTGAACAAGAAATATGCTTTCGTGAGTTTCAGGGATTCACATATGGGTTTCGTTTTTTTTTTTTTTTACAGTCTCTATGTATAGTATAACTCATATGATATGATATGAGATAATATTTTCTATTGAGCTATCTTGAATGTTATATGATTTGTAAACCATTCTATTTTCCTCCTTTTAAAAAAAATATTTTACAATATACATGTGTAGATAAATATATACATTCAAATGAATCTCGTAGCCCAGTGATGTCCATGTTATTGTATTATCGTGGTTTGCCTTATCTGTTCAATGCAAAAAACAGCCCGATTATACAATACACTTGTCACACGCAACGTAATATTACCGTAATTGGTATAGTACAGGTGTGATGGTTCAAATACCAAAACGGCAACAGTAACAAAAAGACTTCCCTGGCGGCGATGATAAAATACGAACACGGAGCCAACAGATGAGGTTTCAACTGGTACTGGTATTATTATACTCTGCAAACATCAAGTACAATAACGCGGTAAAACTCCACTACTCCAATAACTAGATACTTAAACTCCAATACAATTCAACGAGATCTCCGATCTGATCTCAGTGCTGAACAACTCCCCTATATATACCCACACTGTCTATAAATAGACCATTACATCAGCATACATAATGAGTCTGGAACTTACTACAAATTTCTAGAATGTTCCATTACCTTCTATTGCCTTATACAGTGTCCCATTACCTATTCAACCAACTTCTAAAAATTCCACCCAGACACAGTACGGTTCTAGAACATTCTCAGTCACACGGAAGTGGTAAACAAGTCGTATGCGACAACACTATGGACACGATGTCTCGAACGTAAGGATGATGACAGCCTTCCCAGCAAATGATGTGTTATAACGCAGTTTTTTTGTGAGATTACAACAGTGCCAAAAGTAACGTACGACGATGTATGTTGGCATTAATAAATGTAGTACAATAACTTGCAAGTATACATTCTACTCTGAATATTGATTTAAAATCGATCTTATTTTTTCAGGGTCCGATCATTTTATAGCTTCATGTAAATCGCACTGGTCGAAATTGTTGATGGCGGAAAGGAGTGCAGTGAACTTGAACTGGACTTGCACGAGTGACCTGCCAGGATTAAGTTCTCTTGGTATTGAAGATTATATAATAAAACTGACGAGAAAGAAAAAATAGTTGAAATATCTATTATGTTTACATTTGGATTACATTTACATCGAGTTTCGAATGGATATACATATTCGAATGTAAGCCAGTTAAAGAGTAAGAAGTGAATGTGCCGTGACGTTTCATAATTTTGCTGATGCATGAAAACGCTAATTCTTACTGTCGTGCAATTATGCTTTGCCAAATGTTCCTTTGACAATCATTTTATAGGTCCACATGAACTTTAGATTAGGCAAATATACCTCGATATCACGTATAATAGTAAGTATAAATCTGGTTAATATAAACATTCAGTACAAAATATATAAAGCGTGGTTTCCAATACACATGGCAAAACATGTGCATTCAATCATATCAAATATTAAGTGTTTGTGCGTTTTTAATATTTACAAACAATCTTATTCCAAAGACTATATATAGGGCTTAGTTACCAATCCACTGTAACACGCTTGCGAAATTCAATCGCATCAAATAATCATAGTCATCCACAATTTAAAAATATTTAATGTTATAATTTGTCTCCATTTTATATTACCTCGTATTTCTTTTTTTATATTTTGTAGTTTAGTGAATTATATCTTTTTATTCGGTCCTCGTAGATAATTCCTGCTACTTAAGGGGAAATAAATAAATATCAAAAACAAACAAAATGAACTAAACTAATAAAGCGTTTTGCCCAGTAGTTTCTCTGTGGGTACGTCACCAATAGAAGAGTTGGTAGTTTTGCAGCACAATCGATATCGAAACATTCCACGTTAGTCTTCATGTAAAATTAATAGTTACAAAGCATGCAGACCAAGTCCTTCCCATCGACGCTCTTACCTCGTTGTTGTTGGTTTGTTGTTAGTCGCGAGTCATGGATCTACGGATAGTGATAAACAGCTAATTCGTAAGGTCTAGGGGCGACTTTGCTTCTTCAAAAAAGGTGGTAGAAATGCGAAATGAACGAGATGCATATTTTGGCAATATTGTTTATTAATACCACGTTTTGGTGACAACATTGGATTATGATTTATCGTAAATTCAATATGTTACTTTTGCAAGACATGTATTTTATTCGTTTGTTGACATACGAATGTAAAAATAAATCATTGTTTTATTTTGCTGACTATAATCATCAGTTTTCATAAAGCGAATATATGTACTTAGAATAGCATTGGTAGGCCATAATGAACCATAAACAAATTAAATATTAAATATTAAAAACAACATATTCTACTTTATATTGTATGTGTAAAATTGCTGTATTCAATTTGAATAGATTATCTTATGTCTCACTGTCGTTTAATTGAACGGTATTTTTTCTTTCTCATTCAAAAATGTATAATATTGTGTTCTGTCATAACGATCTAATAAACTAAATGACGTATTGATTCGATGTTGTTTTTAATTTTATTTTGCAGAGTGGTTTTTATTTTTTCACACAGTGGTTCAATTTTGCCAGTATCTCTCTTTGACACTATTCTGCATGTGCGCCCTCACGAGGCGATAACAAGTGTTTCTCTTTGGTGCCAAAGTTTTGAGAATGTCGAATAATCTTCGATTCGGTGGCGTTCATATGAATTTAAAACTTCTAGGGTCGGCTGTTGTGTTGCTCTACAATTTCGAATTTTACGAAGATGACAGAATCGCCATTTTTGATTATTCGATTCGTTGAAATTTAGAAAAGTTATATCCTTTATATTGGCGGAAAATTAATATTTGCATACTATATGTTGTTTTACGAGTATGCACAATGATATATCTGTAACGACAAATAACGACAAGTAAATAGTTTTGTTCCTGTATGAACAGCATTAAAACATTAAAGCGCGGTAGTCGTCGCGCTGCGCAAGTGCGACATTTGTGTTGATAAACATTGATATTCCCACAATCCAATGCGCTCATCGAATGGAAATCACAAGTATGAGGTTTGACCTGGGCGCGACTTGCACTGATTACTGACGGTGACTCCTTCGATACCTTCCAATAACAGGAAAATTACTTAATTAAAGCTTGGAAACGTCTCAGTTCGTACTCGTTGATCTGCGCAACAGTCAAAGTCGCCATCTTTGTTTAGATGAGACCCATATATCTCGCACATGCGCAGCGCGACGACTACCGCGCTTTAATGCCTATTTCTCAGAGCTATACGAAAACACGAATTCACAAGCACTGTAATGTGGTGATACGACAGTGTGTAAGCGGAGAGAAATAATATGATTTTATAGGTGAATTTAAATATAACGAAGGAGTAAATTAGAAAATGGAAATGTAATTTATTTTGAATTAATTCTCGAAACAATATTTGGGTGTGAATAGTCATTGTGAAAGAATACAGGTATGCCAATGCTCAATCTGTGAAACAGAATAAAAACTTCCAGAAGTCACTTACTTTCATATTCAAGATACAAAGCGTGGATACGAATTGTTTTACGACTACAGTGCGCCCTCTATATGCCTCCTCTTTTTCAAAAAACAATGATAAGCTAAAACTAAAACATAAAATTGGACTGAAACAGAGCAACTTTGCTAGCTTCGAGATAAAAGCGATGGATAAAGTTGAAGTCAAAATAAAACGGCAGCTTAGATGAAATGTTTATAAAGATGTAATATGTACATATCTTTTCTAATACTGTTATTCGAAACCATACCGCAGTAGACCAAATCCAATTAAGATTCAACACAATTACGCATGTGCAGTTGTCATTGTACGTGTCAACTTAACCACTATACTTGCAGCGTATAATTTAATTGTGTCAATGAATGAATACAGTTTATCATAATTAATTGTCTAATGAAAGTATTTACCAATATACAGTATACAAAATACATGTTATTTATTTATTTATTTATTTAGAAACAAACGTGGAAACACATGATGTATAAGTTGTTGGAGAATATAGATAAAGCGTGTACTGAATATGATTAAATGGCAAATTTTAAATTTGTAAGGCAAACAACATCGGATTAGCGCTTTCCACTCTATTAACATTTACTACATATAACTAAAATCGCCACAGAATTAACATATTCTGACCTCATACAATGCAACGCATATATGAATATTCAATTATTAGACTGTGGTAGTTGCCAATCAATCATAACAAAACAAAATACAGCACGTGATACTCCTTAGGCAATTAGTGATGAGTCACTGTAACTCCAAATAATTTCATGGTATGAATCCACTTAGTACTCCATCTAATAAACCCGAAAACCAATTGTCATCCGTTGAGTCAGTAATTCATCATCTGTTCTTTGTTCATAGTCCTAGACGGCCCTCCCTAATAAACAAGAAAATACAAAATAGTGTACGTAGTGTAATTGAAATAAAATACAATGGTAATAAATTGTATATCTGATCTCTAGTCAAAAATTAATTTAAAATCTCGAAAAAACCTTAGCAAGGCCAATCACGTGATAAACAAAGTAAGCTGTATGCGTAGAATATGAACTAATTTCAAGTGATCGACAAAGTAGTGTAAGAAGTGTACTTGAAATAATATGAGCAAATCTTGAGGAAAGCTAAACATAATGTAATGTAATTATGTAACATAATGTAATATTATTATTGAATAAATCTAGTGACCTCATAATATCTTACCTTTTCCTGAGTACTCCGGTGGAAGCTGGGGAGAAAAATCATTTTCCCCCTCACATGTGTGTGGGGAAGAAGGTGATACAGTGTCATGGCTGAACTCTGACTGGAATGAATCCAGTTGCGCTAGCGAAGGGGGAAGAGGAAGTTCGGCTGTAAACAATCATTGAAATCATAAGAATCTACAAAATCCAACAAAGATAATGCTGGTGTAACCCACGTCATAACTTAACTGTCGTTTTCAACATGGTGAGACAAGATTTGAATGATCGCACTAGTATATTTCAAGATTTCTTATTTTAGCATGCCAAGTTTCACAGTTCGTTTTGGTTCGTTCTAAATGTAAGAAACTATAATTTCATATCGTATTATCATGTCCGGATGTAACTAAATTTTATATCTGATCTCTAGCAAAAAGTGAATGTCAAACCACGGAAAACCTTAGCAAGGTCAATCACGTGATAAGTACTAAGTTGTATTTGTAGAATATGAACTAATTTCAAGCGATCGACAAACTCGCAATTCTTAATAACTCTATGATAGAATTATTAACTCCTCGATCAATAAATTTATACTTACGTTCTAAAAATGGAGTCGTTCCATGTCTTGTAGAGATTAGACCCGGCATTGCTGTGGGCAAGTTCGGGATATGCTTGTACAATGATCCTTCTTCTATATCATTTCCAACAATGTCACCCGACTCTATTGCATTCACCGAGATAACCGCTTGTTGTGAATATACTAATTCTCTTTGCTTATTCGAGTCAATCATACTGGTAATATAGCTTCCTTCAGGTCCTGGATCTGACTGTCCCTGTGTTCGTGAGGGTTGGGATGAATTGATATTCATCATTGGTTGCTTAGACGGAGACATGTTTTTTACATCAGTGGTAGCGAATATCGATATAGCTTGCTCTGGAAGTGGGAATGGTGGTTTTGGTAGTGGCATGTCAAAATCGCTATAGTGCATCTCATCACGATACTCATCATCACCCGTTAGCAGCGCTGTTAAATCAGTTGGCGATGGCGGAGGTGGAAATGGTATATTTGAATCATAAGAATCAACATGACGGTTTGGCAAACTCGGTGGCTCCAGGTTTGGGTGTGATGGATTGGTGGGTGCATGCGGCGTTGCGTTGTCTTTCAAGTTAACCGTAACTGTACTCGAGTTGGTGTCACACGATATTTTTAAGGCATGACCAATATTATCCAGTCTAGAAAAGTTAATTGGTTGCCTTACATGTTCTAAAGGTTTTTCTAGTTCATATGGGGGAATTGCTCCATCTGGTTCTGTGCACATGACAATGCCACTATCAGTTGCCATTGCACTAATCACCTCTCTCGCTAACTTCTCTTTATGTATGTCGACAACCTGCAATCAACAATTGTTAATTGTTCACAAAGATGACACGGAGTTTATAAAAGTCACGTATAATGACATTTTTGAACGTTACTTAACATTTGTACAGTACAGCACAAGTACAAATATGGGAGGAAGCCGCAAAAAGAAGACAGTACACACTTTAAGGTATCCTCGTAATAACCTTATCCTTATCGCATTTTGGATTCAAACGCCCACAAACGTTATGAATTCAATTTGACAGAGTGGTCCCAACTAGTGGAATTTGTTCGCCACGAACTTCCGTTTTAGGAAACACTTCTGCCTACTTTGAAATAACGCATCATGGTTCCATACGCACTCATAATGTAATTCAATAATAATTTCAAGATGTCGCATCCACTTTATATCTGATGTTATTGTATTTTCTCGAGCAGAAATGTCAATTTATTCGGGTCTAATTGTCCTGTGTATTTTGTTATATGCGCGGGCAATAAATACAACGAAACCCATCAATGGTCATCAACTCACCTGAGCCAAGTAGTTGCCGTCAGATTCCAATTGTGACACTTGTGTTGCTTGTAAATCCAGCATTTGTATCATATTTGTGGCTAACGCATTGATTTGGCGAGCGACGCTTGTTAAGGATTTTGTAGCGTATGTCTTAGTTACCTTCAAGGCAGCCTCCTTGTCCTTCGACTGAAATAAATAACACAGTTAGTTCACAGCATTTGTGTAGCAGACACTTGAATTCTGTCCCCTGACATTACGATTAAATATATATCTATTATTATTGGTGTAAAAACATTATGGACGGTATAATTAAGAGTTTGGTTGAAAAATTCAAGTTTCAATAACTCATGTAATGCATAGAGAATACTTGTTGCTGGATGTTTCGCCACATATTAAACCATCGACACATCCCATACTACAATCAATTACGGTGAAACATTTTCTAAAGCTAATACGTGGAAATATCTCGAAACGTTGCTTCGCATAATTAAATTGGCGCTAGGACACGCGTTAAATTTGTGTCACCTTTCACAAACTGAAACCTACTAAATTGCATTTTTACAAAATATAACCATTTACAATGAATTATATTAATAACAATATCTCAAATGAACGTGAATACAATGTATTTCGGGGTATTTATGATAAAAATGTTTATAGATGACGAAATTTACCAAACTGATATTGAGAAGCGCTCACCGAGAAGGAGGACAAAATACAACAAGGGAACAGAAAATACAACAAAACAAAGCAATAGCATTATTACGTTTTGTAGAATATCCAGCAAAATGTTTGGGAAAGGCAGTAATATTCATAAAGACTGTTTAAAAAAGATATACACAATATACGCAACTCGCACTCTTATAAGTGTCTTTTGTTCAAAATAGAATCGATAATCATTTTGTTCATTTAAGTTTATAAAAAAAACGTCGGATTTGTTTAGCTATGTTCTAATGGTAATGCAGTAGCGTTCGTTGTGTATTGTTATAGATTGTTCGACAACAAACTGAGTAGTAAATGTGACCATTTTTCATTGATTGAAGGAAAAACTTGAATTTGGTTTACAAGTACTTTTATGGTGCTCTTAATTTAGTTCGCAGCATTTTTTTTCAAATTGTGGAAGTTAGATGATTGATAAAAGTAAACCAGGAAGTTACTGTGTGAACATTGCACTACATCCAACGTGTTATTAGGAGGAATTAAGCTACGTACCTCAAGGTAGTTTTGTTCACAGTAATCGGCAACTCTTTCTAAATTTGTGTTATTGTCTCGCAAAGCTTGGCGCCAAACAGGAATTTCACTGTCGAAGAGATTATCCAGCGTTGACATGTTCGTTGAGTGTCGTAAGCAAACGTTACTTAATAAACCACGGGTTTCAGAGAAGGAATAGTTCAGAACTATAATGCGATCACGTGACAAATAATGCACGCTAATATGAGGGCGAATACATTCAGGGATGTCGGTGTCACGTGGCATGTCTGTCCGACTACGTCATCAACATATGTTTGTCATCCTCGTTCAATGGCCGAATAAACACAGCCCACACGAACTATCAATTGCATTTTTTTTTTCAATTTTCAACTTGGGAAATTTTGTACGAAATTTTTATTGAACTATTCACTGAAACTTTCAGGAAACGTTTTCTATAATTGCAAAGTACGAACGTCCAAATACAAACATTCCCATACTGATTGATTGGTTTCATTGATGTAACCTCTAGCCAATGACCAATCACAGAACGTAGTAGATACCGGGAAGCATTCGATGGGTAAATGAGATATGTTATCACCGCTATATATTCAAAACGCACGTAATACACGTTTTACAAATCAGTGAGAGTGTGCATTTTGTACTTATCCTACATCACTTCAAATTTGGATCTCCATTGCCTTGGTAATATGGTTTATGTGTTTAAACGTCTGAAGGTGGAGAAAACAAATAATCTTGTCTTTAAAATAGCTTTGTTAAAAAATAAATATAATTTTTAAAATTGTTTGTAGAACAATCGAAGCGATGTTTACTATCAGATGTCCTGCCGTATTTAATAGATTTACAAAACATGTGAAATTACACTTGTTGGTTTTGTGTATTTATTTATTGTGTAAATTTCACTTAGTTTGAATCTTTACAATTGTATTGTTGAACTAAATTGGATTTAACTATTCTATAAATAGATGCAAAAGTGTTATACTCGGACCTAACGAATATCTGTTGTACAATATTTCCAGGACGAGATCGATGATTTTAACATACATCTGAGCATTTATATAATGTCATACTGGTCATTGGGTCCTTGATTAAACGGCCAATCAATTTCCTAGTGAATATTCAAGTGCGAGTACTCGCGATACTTCCATTAGTTTCATTTAAAAACAATGTGTATAAAGTTTCACAAGCTAGTAAGAGTCTTTCGTAAAAGTTGCTGTATATTAAATAATATATCAATTTGCAAATGTATTCTATGTGCAGTTATGCAAACAAAACACCATAATGCCACGACAACGGCCAAACGCGTTATTTAATTTTTACGTTTTTTTGGTAAAACTTAATTATACTTAATGATGATCCAGAATACAATAAATAATGACATTTTATCTGCCCTATATGTATATGCTTTGACTCAACTGTGAAATGTACACATTCAGTGGCTATCAACTCTTCGAGGTGACTCATTTTGATTTAAAATAAACGGTGTTATCATATAAATTGATTTCCGAGTTTCATGCTCAGAGCCAAATTAGAGGGAAGATTTGACACCTATTCATCATGGTTAAATTCATTAGATCTGCAAATATATCACATAATATGCATAACGATTGATCATTATTATTATTTGATTTTATTATTAGAATCAATTAGATGGGAATAATCTGGCATTGATCGATCAGCAGGTGATTGTTGAGACATTAAATAATCTCCACATAATTTCGTGGTATGAACCCACTGACACCATCTAGGAAACCTGATAACCAATTTGCATCGGTAGTATCGATTACAGAGATAATATCTCCCTCTTTAAAAGACAACTCGTCGTCTTCTCTTTTTTCATAATCGTAGGTAGCCTTTACTGCAACCAAGAATATCAAATTATGTTGTGAAACCGATAAAGCAATGCCTAATCGAATGCACTGAGAATCCCCCCAAAATAGTTCAGTAATTGATAAACCATATCATCTTACCTTTTTCCATATGAATTGATGACAGCCGCGGGAACCAATTGGTATCTACAGGAGGAGCAGGCAAGGGTGCCGCATCATATTCCCCTGGCTGGGATGAATAACGTTGCTGCGGCGAAGGTGGAAGAGGCAGTTCCACTGTAAACCAAAATATGATTTATTTATTCGCGATATGTTTGTCATCATAAACGTTGGTATTACAATGTAACAGTATACCTGAGGTTGTTTCGACTTAAGACCCTAACAAACGTCGCGTGTGAAATGTAATAATTAGATGATATTTAATTGATCAAATTTCAGATTGAGATGTTACAATGGCAATATATAGCAAAGTTATACTCACCTTCTGCCAATGAAGAAGTGCTTTGTCTTACAGAGAAGAGGTCGGGCATTGGCGGGGGTAAAGTTTCTAAGTCTGAGAGCGTATACTCTGATGACGGTTCTTTTATCTCTGCTCCAGAAATTCTCCGTGTGTCTGAAATGACCGCCTTTGGAGGCACTGCTCGGTGGGAAGATCGTTGTTCTTTTCGTTTTGATAAATCAGCCATACTTGGGGCATACTGACTCTCTTCTGTTCCCGAATCTGACAATCGTTGTGATTGTGGTGTTGATGGTGAAGGTATGGGTTGTTGTGGTTGTGACTGCCCTGGTAGTGGTGGTGGTGGGGGAGGCGGGGGAGGCGGTATTGGTGCATTGGAAGGGTTGCTTCCCACCACACCAGGAGAAGATGCATGGGTCGTTGATATTGTTGTGGGTGTTGGTGGTGGCGGCGGTGGCGGTGGCGGCGGTATATCAACAGAAGGAAAACCACTGTTCCTAGTTGACGTCAGTGGTTTTGGCGCTGGGCGTGATTCTTTGTCGGATGCACCAGTAGTTGAGCTTTCTTTCACGTTGTCGGTAACTGTGTTGCTCGTGGTCTCACATGATACTTTCACACCATGACCAATATCGTCTAGTCGCGATTGGTCAATTGGTTTCCGAGAATATTTAATAGATGCTTCTCGAACAGATGGGAAAACAATTCTCTGTGTACGTGTGATACTACTCTTCGTTGCCATGGTTTTAATTGCTCGATTTGCTACCTCTTCTTTATGTATATTGACAGCCTGTAAGAATTGAATACGATTTGTCATGGAAAATGATCGACAAAACTCCATGTACTTTACGGGCTCAATCATTTTCAAAGAGAATATCTATAATTTTTTTTCAAAATTAGTTTAACATAATTTGGCAAATATTGAAGTATACTATTGTGTTTTAGCGAATAAGTTATTTTGGAGAACTAAATTTTGGTTAAATTTTAATAAAAAGGTGATATTTTTTTCGCTGCCTGAAACATTCATATCGAAGCGATACTAAGATTGTTTCCAAAAAGTCGTCAACAATCATAATATCGAAGAATTTAACAACCGAGTAAAACTGAGATAATTTAATCTTCAAGTTGTGAACTCGACAATGCCCACTTAGTCACACTGTGTCTTTTTGACGCCACCTGTAACTTGAAATGACTGCAGGGTTTACCTCCCACAGCTTATCCTGCTACCACTCACATGAGCTAAGATGTTACCGTCAGATTCAAGATGTGCCATTTGTGTTGCTTGTAAATCCAGCATTTGTAACATATTGGTTGCTAACGTATTGATTTGGTACGCTACACTGGCTAAGGACTGGGTTGTGTAACTTTTGGTTTCTTCCAAGGCAGCCATCTTGTCATTTGACTGAAATAAAGCACACATATGTAAAACAAATATTTTATGGATGTATGTCTTAAATTAATACACTGTAGATATGTGTGAAAGTAATATAATATGCGTTAAACACAATACCGTATGGATGTATGTGAAACAATTATTGTATGAATGTATGTAAAACCAATACCGTATGAATGTGTGCAAAACAAATACCGTATAGATGTGTGTGAAGCAAATACCGTATGGATGTGTGTACCCCAATACCGGATGGATGTGTGTAAGCCAATACCGTATGGATGTGTGTAAAACAAATACTCTATGGATGTGTGTAAAACAAATACCGTGTGGATGTATGTAAAACAAATACCGTATGGATGTGTGTAAAACAAATACCGTATGGATGTGTGTAAAACAAATACCGTATGGATGTGTGTAAAACAAATACCGTGTTGATGTGTGTAAACCAATACCGTATGGATGTGTGTGAAACCAATACCGTATGGATGTGTGTAAAACAAATACCGTATTGATGTGTAAAACCAACATCGTATGGATGTGTGTAAACAAATACCGTATGGATGTGTGTACAAAAATACCGTATGGATGTGTGTAAAACCAATACCGTATGGATGTGTGTAAAAATACACCGTATGGATGTGTGTGAAACCAATACCGTATGGATGTGTGTAAACAAATACCGTATAGATGTGTGTAAAACAAATACCGTATGGATGTGTATGAAACCAATACCGTATGGATATGTGTAAACAAATACCGTATGAATATGTGTAAAACAAATACCGTATGATTGTGTGTGAAACCAATACCGTATGGATGTGTGTAAAAATACACCGTATGGATGTGTGTGAAACCAATACCGTATGGGTGTGTGTAAACAAATACCGTATGGATGTGTGTAAAACCAATACCGTATGGATGTGTGTAAAAATACACCGTATGGATGTGTGTAAAAATACACCGTATGGATGTATGTAAAACAAATACCGCATGGATGTGTGTAAAAAAATACTGTATGGATGTTTATGAAAAGAATATTGTATTGTATAGATGTGTGTAAAGCAATACCGTATGGATGTGTGTAAGACAACACTGTATGGATGTGTGTAAAACAAATACCGTATGGATGTTTATGAAAAGTATATTGTATTGTATAGATGTGTGTAAAGCAATACCGTATGGATGTGTGTAAGCCAACACTGTATGGATGTGTGTAAAACAAATACCGTGTGGATGTGTGTAAAACAAGTACCGTATAGATGTGTGTGAAACCATTACCATATGGATGTATGCGAAACAAATATTCTATGAATGTATGTAAAACCAAAACCGGATGGATGTGTGTAAAATAAATATAGTATGGATGTTTGTGAAAAGAATATTGTATTGTATAGATGTGTGTAAACCAATACCGTATGGATGTGTGTAAACCAATACCATATTGATGTGTGTAAGCCAATACCGTATGGATGTTTGTGAAAAGAATATTGTACTGTATGAATGTGTGTAAAACCAATACCGTATGGATGTGTGTAAACCAATACCGTATGGATGTATGTAAAACAAATACAGTATAGATGTGTGTGAAATAAATATTGTATGAATGTGTGTATAACCAATACCGTATGGATGTGTGTAAAACCAATACCGTATAGATGTATGTGAAAGAAGCAGTGTATGAATGTGTGTAAACCAATACCGTATGGATGTGTGTAAAACAAATACCGTATATATGTATGTGAAACAAACATTGTATGAGTGTGTGTGTAAAACAAATACCGTATGGATGTTTGTGAAAAGAATATTGTGTTGTAAGGATGTGTGTAAACCAATACCGTATGGTTGTGTGTAAGCCAATACCGTATGAATGTTTGTGAAAAGAATATTGTACTGTATGAATGTGTGTAAAACAAATATTAAATGAATGTGTGTAAAACCAATACCGTATGAATGTTTGTGAAAAGAATATTGTACTGTATGAATGTGTGTAAAACCAATACCGTATGGATGTGTGTAAACCAATACCGTATCGATGTTTGTGAAAAGAATATTGTACTGTATGAATGTGTGTAAAACCAATACCGTATGAATGTGTGTAAAACCAATACCGTATGGATGTGTGTAAACCAATACCGTATGGATGTGTCTTAAACAACTACCATATATATGTATGTGAAACAAACATTGTATGAATTTGTGTAAAGCCAATACCGTATGGATGTGTGTAAAACAAATACCGTGTTGATGTGTGTAAAACCAATATCGTATGGATGTGTGAGAAATCAATACCGTATGGATGTGTGTAAACAAACATTGTATGAATGTGTGTAAAACCAATACCGTATGGATGTGTGTAAAACAAATACCGTGTTGATGTATGTAAAACCAATATCGTATGGATGTGCATCAAACCAATACCGGATGGATGTGTGTAAGCCAATACCGTATGGATGTGTGTAAAACAAATACCGTATGAATGTGTGTAAAACAAAAACCGTATGAATGTGTGTAAAACGAAAAACCGTGTTGATGTGTAAAACCAACATCGTATGGATGTGTGTAAACAAAAACCGTATGGATGTCTGTAAAACAAATACCGTATGGATATGTGTAAACAAATACCGTATGGATGTGTGTAAAACAAATACCGTATGAATGTGTGTAAAACAAAAACCGTGTTGATGTGTGTAAACCAATACCGTATGGATGTGTGTGAAACCAATACCGTATGGATGTGTGTAAAACAAATACCGTATTGATGTGTAAAACCAACATCGTATGGATGTGTGTAAACAAATACCGTATGGATGTGTGTACAAAAATACCGTATGGATGTGTGTAAAACCAATACCGTATGGATGTGTGTAAAATACACCGTATGGATGTGTGTAAACAAATACCGTATAGATGTGTGTAAAACAAATACCGTATGGATGTGTATGAAACCAATACCGTATGGATATGTGTAAACAAATACCGTATGAATATGTGTAAAATAAATACCGTATGATTGTGTGTGAAACCAATACCGTATGGATGTGTGTAAAAATACACCGTATGGATGTGTGTGAAACCAACACCGTATGGGTGTGTGTAAACAAATACCGTATGGATGTGTGTAAAAATACACCGTGTGGATGTGTGTAAAACAAATACCGTATGGATGTGTGTAAAACAATTACTGTATGGATGTATGTAAAACAAATACCGTGTGGATGTAGGTAAAACAAATACTGTATGGATGTGTGTAAAACAAATACCGCATGGATGTGTGTAAAACAAATACCGTATGGATGTATGTAAAACAAATATCATATGGATGTATGTAAAAAATACTGTATGGATGTGTGTAAAACCAATATCGTATGAATTTGTGTAAACAAATACCGTGTTGATGTGTGTAAAACCAAAATCGTATGGATATGTGTGAAACCAATACCGTATGGATATGTGTAAACAAATACCGTATGAATGTGTGTAAAACAAATACCGTGTGGATTTTGTGAATATTGCCGGTACAATCGATCCACAAATCATCGTCGTCACAACATCCTTATGTTCACCGCAAAAAAAACACGTGAAATATGATACCCATACATTTCAGTATTCAGTAGCTTACAAATGCACCAATCAGTGTACCTCACTTCAATTACAGTGACCCAAACGATCTAATTTTACGTGTTCTGTCCTTCTAAAACACGGGCTGTTGAACTTTCATGTCGTTTAATAATGAATATTAAAATTATAGTTTCTAAATAAGGTATTGTCGGTATGTGTTGCCACAGTGTATTCGCAGTGTCGCAAACATAATCTGGTGGACGACGATAGTGCTGACCTTCTTTAATGACCTTTGTTCAACATTGTTATTGCGCAGGTACAGTGGTAGTGTTTCCGATAACATATCCCGAAAGTATCCGAAACTAAATGGTTCGGGGTTAAACATGTTCGTTAGAGACTTTCTAAGAAGTTATCTGTGCAGTTTATTTTGAAACGTATAAACATCGGCCTGATGACGTAATGATTGTTTCAGAAATATTATTTTATATATATAAATACTTTTGTTCTTCAAAATTGTAAACACAAATTATATGAAGCTTTTTTGACAACAAAGATATCTGAACAGAGAAGGCTGCTCAATAACGTATTATACAACATGTACACGAGTTTTATGGAACACTGAAAAAACTCTCTACACCAGTTTTGGAAAACTGAGATTCCGCGTAACAAGTGGTCGTTCAGTGTAACAATATCAGTTTTGTATAATTTAAAAGTCAATATTATGTCCGATATAATTGTACAATTTCCGGGCCCAGTTTACTCACTAAACTAGAAAGCGGAAGTTAGACGAGGAAGTAAAGACGGAAACTCGCTCGGTGATATACAATTTATCATAGGGGCGAAGTCTGCAACGTACCTCAACATAGTTTTGTTCGCAGTAATCAGCAATTCTTTCCAAATTTGCGTGACTGTCCCGCAACGCCTGACGTCCGGTAGGGATATCACTGTGAACTAATGTATACAGCGTCGACATTTCGACGTTGAGCCGCACGACAGCCTGTACTGTATATGCGAGTAACTTAAAGGTAGTGAATAAGCCAGGGGAGGACAATACAATCACGTGATCCTAGCTTTCGTCTGGATGAAAGCGAACTTTGCCTGAAGTCATGCAAGACTTATTTTTATGAATGGTCGATGGAGGGCGCTATGGTTGTGCTAAAGTGGCATACGTGCAGTGAATTGAAAACAAACATTTCGATCCATATCAATTGCTCTTCTTGGTGGCATAAAGTGTTTATGAGATCCAGAAAAATTTCGCTACAGCGAGGCTACTCATTTTGACACATTTCATTGCCCTCCATGTCACACCTATGATGTCCACGGTACGCTTACTTCTGTGGTAAAACACCTTGGAATATTTTGTACGTCACTTGAGAATCGGTGATTTCCCGTTCCCTGTGTGATCTCGCGTATTGCGTGGAAAAATCAAAAGATTTAATTTAGATTTATTTTATAGCTCAATGTCGAAATGTTGATCTTTGAGAGAAAAATATTTTGCGCTGAGGTCAAAATTGATCATCATCAAATATGTATAGTATATTATTAAGCATGGAAATGTCCCCCAAAACACTTTCGCGTTTGTCGAATCCCACGTGATGTTTGACGCCACTACGACGCAATGACCTTTGTTTGTTCTGTTTTTTTGTTCGATTTCGCGCAAAACGTGGGATCTCGCAGTGAAAATGGCCTATTGGTAGAAATTTCCGACTATTTTCTGCAGCGGCATGATAATGATTATTATCTTTTAGCTTTGCGCTCTGGTTAGCAAACGTAATTGATGCACGACAAATAGATCAAACAAACAGTTCCGGGGAAGGTCACATTGCTAATTGTGCGCATGCGCAAGTTTATATCCATTTTACGTTGCCATTCTGAATATGTTTCAAGTTGCATGCGACATACAGGGCCGTATATCGTTACGGGGGTAATATTATTTTTGAGCGCTCGTCCATCTTGAATAACATAATTTCGTGAACATGACACTAACAGCACAGAAAATAAAATGCATTATTTTAAATTGCCTGTTGGAACATGCGTAAGGCATACAGAGTTGTGAAATGTAAAACCCCTCAGTTTTGAATAAAAATTAATTCTTAGATCCTATCATGGTATTCAAACGGCGATATGAACGAGCAGAGTGAAAGGACGAATTACACATATTGAGAAATGAACTATCTACTGACGTGTTATATCGGAAGTTCAATGACTATAGATGACAAATGGAACAAGAGTTGGCAGAGCCATCTCGATACTGGGAAAATAAAGAATATTTAAAGGTGTTTTTTGGAGCAATGGGTTGGCGAACAGACAGAAAGGCAATTTCAAAGACTTTGTTTTAATGAAAACTTGAAGTATACATGAGGGTACGTGTTATTATTTATTTATTTTGGAAACTCAATTTTTAACTGAAGGAATTAAACTAAATTAAATAATCATGTTTGTTTATTTAGAGAAAGTTAAGAATACAGAGCAGACAGTTCTTATTACTCAATGTACGTCTTATGTAGTCTATACTCACAATGTTTTTATGGCATTAAACCTAGTCTGTTAGACCATGCGCAAACGTGTGACATTGCTAAAACAACTAACTTTAATTGGAATAACTACTGGAAAGCATTGAGATGTTGAATGTTTGATATCGATAGTGGGCATAATTCCATGTCGGCAAGAACTGGATCTTCTCACCAATGCAGATTATGTGATTAGATACTTTTTTTGAAAACTGACTGAACAAAAAAAGATTTTTGTTGTGAATGAATGATAAAGAATGAAACAGTATTGTCCAAGACAAACATTTTTATACTAAAATGTATTTATATAAGTGTTAATGGGGCACGTGTTTTATTACGATAATACATTAAAGCGCGGTGGTCGTCGCGCAGCGCGTGTTCGAATTTCATGTAAATAAACAATGTATTTTACACGTGTTGTATACGTCGGTATGAGTCCCATATCGAACAGGACTTGGTGCGTCGACTACCGCCCTTTAGCTTGGAGGAATTGAACTGCAGATATGCTAATTTAGACAACCTTCGAGCTGTATTAACCAATAATTTGACGTGACCAATGTTAAATTTGAAAAGTAGCATGAGTTTTTTCAATACATGTATCCCAAAATCGGTAAATAATTATTTTTGTAGAGATGAGGTATTTAAGAATGAATTTTCAGTAATCGCAAGTCATAATGTTTTCATATTAGTATTCTAAAGTATGGATAAATATAAATACAATTTTTGGCCATTGTTGATTTTCTTTGCTTTTGTCTGGGTGGAATGATAGCCACATTACCTAATACTGTATTACGTCATTTGAGAAGTTAGTTAGAAAATTAATCATCAATAAATACTTTAAATATTATTTAACCCTCGGACTAATGAACCCTCGGAACATCGACCTGTGACCCCTGAAGGAAGTCAAACAGCTGATGGAGAAGGTAGCTACTCTGAAGTTGAAAAATGTTAATAAAGATAAAAAAATGTCTGCACTTGAAATTAAAATATATGAAATGGAGCAATACAGTAAGACGGATAACATTGTGATTTCTGATATGAATATAAAGCTATGCAGGGGTAGCAGCTGCCAGAGCTGAAAGAATTACAGGCAACCACGGACTGGATAGACATGGTGATGTGACGAATGAATTTCCCGAGTCTCAATTCAAGTTATTGATTTCTTTTCACAAAAAATTAAATGTTAAGGTAAAAGAGGTTGACTTAATCACATTTTCTAGCTAGAAGAAATCGATTAGGAAAACAAGATCTATATATCTAGTCGTATAAAATCTACTATAATGAAAAACAAAAAAACATCTTAAAGGAGGATCGGTGTACATAAATGAACATCTAAGGAGAAGGTCAGCTCTATTATTCAAATTGGCAAGGGCATTACGTGCTGTAAAGAAGATAGCATCAACATGGACAAGAAATTGCAAGGTTTTTGTAAGAACAGTAGGAGAAGACGAACGGACTTTCATTATATCCCCACATAATGATTTCCAATGACTGACTTGAGTTTAGGCTAAAAGTGTATTCAGTGCCTGGTGTTAGTATCCTGTCAGGGTAGGTGATTAATTAACTATGACATTCCTATGTAGTATAAGAAACAATAATGTTGGAGTAAACTCTATATAATGTGGTGTCTGTAATTCTATGGTACACCGTGAATGTGCAAATTTAACACATACAGAGCAGCAGGATTATGATTTAAATGACTGGTTATGGTTTTGCCAGAAATCCAGATTAGAAATTTTCAATTTCAGTGGAATAGTTAATGAGGATTTTGATATGTTGTTCGGTATTGACATACCTGATAATTTGTACAACATATACATTAAATGCACTGATTTGATTTTTTTTTAAATTAAATACACAGAATATAATGTTAATAATTATGCTATTGATATACCAAGATAATAACTTTCAATAATTTTAATATCGACTTTCAATATTATATGGATAACCAGTTTATAATGTTAATTACTGGTGTGAATAATGGATAATGGTTTGTCATTTATACATTTTAATTGTAGAAGTATATATGCCAATTTTAAGAATGTTATCAATTATTTGCAAGAACTAAATCATGATTTTGACATTATAGAATTATCTGAAACATAGTTAAAAAAACAATGAAACAGCATTCAATATTCAAAATTATAATTGTTATACTGCTACAAGAAACTATAAGTCTGGGGCAGGGTTGCATTATTTATTATGAATACTTTGGATTGCGGAAAGATTTTGGATAAATCATTTTATATAAATAATATAATGGAATGTGTAATTGTTGAGCCTTTGATAAATAATAATAAGGTATGCATACCATGTATTTATCGTATTACGGGAATAGATATTAATGAATTTAACACTCAGTTGAACAATTGTGTTGATTCACTAAAAAGCGAAGAAGGTGTATATATGTGGAGATTTTAATATAGATTTGTTGAAGTGCGAAAATAGCATGGGTTCTAAATATTTTATAGATTTGATGTATAGTAATGGAATGTTTCCTCTGATTACTAAACCCACTAGAATTACTGATTATAGTGGTACTTTAATAGATAATATATTCACCTCCGAAATAAAGCAGAACATTAAATGCTGTATATTAATTAATGATATTACAGATCATTTTCCAGTGTTTGGTATGGTTTGCCTTGATTTACAAAGGGATGATAAAGTATATAGAGGAACTGTATACAAATGAATATATTAAAATTATCAAAATGTTTGAGGAAAAGCTTGACAAAGTTGATCGGAATGTTATTTTATGTTTAGATAATCCTGATACAGCATATGAGTTATTTATTGAGATTATTACTGAAATATATGATAAATATTGTTATGTAAGACACATTAGAGTAAAAACAAATTAATAAACAAGTAAACAATGGATGACAAGTAGTTTACAAAATGCATGTAATAAGACAACATGCTGTACAGGGCTTTTCCTAAGTATAGAACTGAAGCCGCAAATATATATAAAAGGTATAAAAATAGATTAGTTAAGGTATTGAGAAACGCAGAGAAGCTTTACTATAGCCAAACATGATTTACAAATGTTAATGATATGAAAAGAACATAGAAAGTTTTGAATAGTATTATAAATAAAAAAATGAGTTATTCAGGTGTACCAAATAGGTTTGAAAGTGATGGTGATGTAATTGATAATAAGTCTCATATTGCTACGGGATTTAATAATTATTTTGTAAATGTGGGGTCTGATTTGGCTAGTTAAATTGCTTCTATAAATGTAGATTTTTGTAAGTATATGAGTATGCCTATATTTACACACGGTGTAACACCTGAAGAAATTGGGACGTCAACATTTAAAAGCAAAAATCCCAGGGGATATGATGGAATAAATATGCAAATTGTGAAATCTGTCATATATTCAATGGCAACACCTTTCGCACACAAATTTTATAGATCATTACTGCAGGAATATTTCCCAACTGTATGAAAATTGCTAAAGTGGTGCAAATTTTTAAAGCTGGTGAAAAATTATAGCTCAGTATCACTACTGCCTTTTTAATAATAGGCTATTCAATTTTATTGACCATAAGGACAGTTTGGATTCAGGAGAAAAAAATTCAACAACTTTAGCTTTATTTAATTTGATGGAAGAATTTACAAATGCAAGGGATGATTCTACAAATTTGGTTGGGGTCTTTATAGACCTGAAGAAGGACTTTGATACGATATATCACACATTACTTGTTATGAAACCAAATGGTATGGGATAAGGAGCATTGCGTCAGATTGGAATTGTAATTACTTAGGATATAGAAAACATTTGGTATTAATGCTTAAAAGAAATTTTTTATGGCCTGTCCCAGGGTTCAATCCTGATGTTCTGTAAAGCCCTAAGACGTAAACATACATCTTAAGAGCCTGAACATGTGCAGACATGGTTTGAAGTAAATAAGTTTTGTTTACATTTGTTAAAACAAATTACATCATATGTTATTGAGTGGTGGAAATAGCAGATACAAATAGCCATACAAAACCTATTTTTTATAAGTTTAAAACCTTAAATAAATATTTATTGAATTAAGGACAGGTATTAGTTTTTTTTTGATCCAGACATTCTAATAACACATTGGTTCGAAATGCGTCTAGATCATTAGTTTTTGGCAGAGAGCTTATAATAATTCGTTCCATCAAACTATTTTCTGAATAAGGTGACGTCATGGCCACACAATTATGCATTGAATTATGCCACCTTCGACGGTCAATGACATATATACCATAACATTCACCCACAAGTCTCTAGTTGGAGTCTCTGACTTAGTTTAATTTCTTTTCACTCAAGTTTGCAAGTACTACTGGTATAATGTCGGTTGATTTAATTCGGAAATGGCCTACCTATAAGCACTTTTCTGATACATTTATGTCCCCGTAAAACAGAGCTAAGTGCACAAAAGAATCATTTGGATGTCACATAACTATAGAAGAGTCATGTGTACATCACAACATTTTCATTTGAATTATTTTATTTTATTTCATTAAAATTATACCAATTAATTATTATTATTAATTAAAACTTATGTATGTCACATAAATAATTACAAACTTATAAATTTATATTACATATGAAATTATATTAAAAAAATTGGAATATAAATTGTAATGATCGCCACGGTCGCCACATTGTACATATGTATTGTTTGAATCCATCAACGGGAATAACCTGGTGACATACTATTGCCAAATAATGCAATAGTTCAACTAAATTAGTATAAGGAATTAATAATAATCGCAGATATAGAAGGCTGGGTAGAAAAAAGAAAAGGGTTTGCCTTTGCACACCACCCTAAACCTACCCTTACTCTCCAGCAGTCTCAAATTTAATAGTATATAATCCTCCTAAGGACACATATAGTTATCTAAACGACACACACAACCTTTACCCAGATTTCGGCCTATGGATCACTAGCTACAATTAAACACGACAATGCAAACACTTGATAAGCAGAGCTATTTTATTTTACACACATAAATTACGGAGTCAAGTACCTGCAATCAAAATATATAATCAAGATATATGGGTCTCATATAAACAAAGATGGCGACTTTGACTGTTGGACAGATCAACAAGTACTAACTGAGACGTTACTAAGCCTTAAGGTATTTTTTAGGTGATTGGTAGGTATCGAAGTCGCGCCCAGGTCAAACCTCATACTTGTGATTTTCATTAGAAGAGCGCATTGGATTGTGGAAACATCACTGTTTATCAACACAAATGTCGCACATGCGCAGCGCGACGACTGCCACCATTTAAATAACAAAGAGCATTATCACATATTATAACAGTTCGAAAAATGAAACTAAATTTAACTAAAACTTACTGGTATTGACAATGTTAGGAAAGTTGACCCAGCTAACTACTCATCCTAATTACATCTCTGCCCTTTCTTGCCAAGGCTTACTTGTCTTGATGTCAAAAAAATAAAAGTAGAGAAGATTACTCTATTTGAGACGACACATCTAAGGGAGACACGAGAAACGTATTCTTATACAACATGAGCTAGTTCTTGTTTAATTCGCGCAGCGGCTTTTTTCGGTACAGTATGTCCATGTATCTAGAAATTGTCTTTGATGATGATTTTGTTGTTGTAAACCACAATATTTTTTAAACATTTCAAAAACACGTTTCGTTTAATATTACCCACAATTCGTTGGAGCATATGTATACAACTGGAATTGATCTCAAACACGGTTATACCTAGTTTATTGAACATCTGCGAAAACGCTACATATGTGATACAAATTAAAATATAATGTTGATGATGTAGTTTGAATTCATTTATAATGGTTTTAATTTGATCCGCTTACATCAGTTCACTATTGTATAATACACACATTGATGTACAAACACTGCTTCTGCATATTATAAAACCATCTACCAATGACAAGACCACAATCAGTCACGTGATAAATGTATGGTACGAGGCATATGTATAACAAGAAGGCGGAAACTTACTTCAAGTCTGCACCGTACATATCTGGTAAGTCACACAGTCTCACAGAGAGATACAATAATATGAGCTTGTATGACACGTCTTTAATTAATTGGCTTTGATTCTGTCCGTCTTTCATCTTCTGTTAAATCAACTGGTGTTAAGTTGAAACCACCTTACGCCTTGTGTAAAACGCCTTGTCCTGTTATTAAAACACAGCGGTACCGCGTGACTGTATCAGCTGCAGACTGGCGTCTAACGGAGTTGAGTTCAGCGACCTATGAATGTAGCCTTGTTTTGAAAGCTGTCCTTTTATTGAATAGCACTTGGATTCGTCTTAACATGTAGTAACCGACTCTCGCGAAAACAACACATCGCTTTATGCGGCCTATGGGGCTAAGAATCTAATGCTTTGTGTGTAGTAACCATTGATGGTGTATTATTTTTGGCTGGCTCCGTTTCAATCTCACGGGAGGTTAAGGGACGAAATGTATAAATAACCGTCTGTCGGTGACGCTTCAATTACATTGATTTTGAAAGTAAAATATAAAATCTGGGTCGATCGGGGTGATGATCCGCATTGTAATGTAAACAATTAATAGGTGTCTTTCAATAGGTAAAATATGATAAAATTGATGCAATACAATTTCAAATCGTACAGCCCGGATTATTATCCAACATATTTTGTTTTTAACCCCTGATGCGGATAGTAGTTTTGAACGGATGGATAAATCATGTATGATAATATGACATTCATTTTAACTCGCATATACAGATTATATTGATACATAGTTCAATTCAAAGATGCACTGTTATGGGACACGTATACATACAAAAGACTTGTGCTCAAAATCAAAATGATCATTAAAAAGGGTTGCCAATTAATACAAAATATGTTACATATAATATACATCTTTACCTCTGCAATTTAATAAAAGTTATTCACTTTTTATTCCACTTTAATTTTATTCAATGTTTTCTTTTTTAGCCTGGAACTATTAGTTTTTTTAAATCGACAGAGGAGAGTAAGATTTGTTTTTGTGATGAATCAGATAGCAGTTCAAAAGTACAACCACTTTCATATCCAAAACCAATTACCTTATTTGCACTATTAGAGTTGAATCTCCAATGCAAGCGTACATTAAACCATAAAAACTGCATGTATTCTATAGTAGATCTTTAAAATATTACTTGAAATTCAAAATTGCTGCAACTTTATCATAAAAAGGACTGACCAATGACCACTGTAATACTATCATCCCCCACTCACCAAACAGTTTTGAATGGTCACAAGATCAGATTCACCGATGTAATAATGTGCCAGTTTACACAATGAGGCCATATAATCAATATAATTTTATCAATTAAAACTTTTGGCCAATACTTGAATTTAACTCTAGAGGAGCACATCACAAAAAATAGCTGCAACCTCAGTAGGTAATTCAAAGCGCTCCCAAAAGCAGATGGCCTGGAAGAAGGTTGGGGGTAAGGTGAGTAAAGATTCAATTTGTAAAATGACAGATAATAACCCACAGTGAATCTGATAAGTTTTACTACATTATACCATAATTACCTTGCACCTAAATGTGACAAGTTTATCTATTGAAACTAGTAGGATGATAATCAACAAAACTGAACCAACAAAATTTCTCGTAGAAAGAGGTGCGCAGTCTAAACCCTACACAACTTTTAAAACGGGTAGAGAAGACAAAACTAAATGATGTTTGATACTGACTTCAAATTAGATGATACTACTGTTGAGAGGTTTCAAAACTATTATGTGTGTTTCTTATTTACACTTATTTGTGTTTACACTTAGTAACTAAAAGAACTCGTCATGTAAGCAGGACAATACAATAATTGGAGCTTGTGTGATGCATATGTAATTAATTGGTTTTGATTATGCCCATCTTTCACCTTTTGTTAAGTCACCTGGTGTTAAGTTGAAACCACCTTACGTCTTGTGTTAAACCACATTGTGTTAAAGTGAAACCGTCATCCAGCATTGCCAATATGCGTGTATGTTGTTTCTGAGTTTTTATCCTGTACTGAAACAGCCCCGAATATCCCTAGAGGACAGACGATTTATTATTTAAATGTTATTCAGGTGTTCGTGTTATTAAAACACAGCGGTACCACGTGACTATATTAGCTGCAGACTGGCGTGTAACGGAGTGGGTTGGTTGAGTTCAGCGACCTTTGAATGTAGGCTTGTTTTGAAAGCTGTCCTTGTATTGAATACCACTTGGAGTCGTGGAATGTCTTAACGTGTAGCAACCGACTCTCGCGAAAACAACACATCGCTTTATGCGGCCTATGGGGCTAAGAATCTAAAGCATTGTGTGTGGTAACCATTCATGGTGTATTATTTTTGGCTGGCTCCGTTTCAATCACACGGGAGGTCAAGGGACGAAATGTATAAATAACCGTCTGTCGGTGACGCTTCAATTACATTGATTTTTAAAGTAAAATCTAAAATCTGGGTCGATCGAGGTGATGATCTCACAATGTAATGTAAACAATAGGTAACTTTCAATAGGTAAAATATGATAAAATTGACGCAATCCAATTTCTAATCGTACAGCCCGGATTACTATCCGCAACATATTTTGTTATTAACCCCTGATGCAGATAGTAGTTTTGAACGGATGGATAAATCATGTATGATATTATGACATTCATTTTAACTCGCATATACAGATTATATTAATACATAGTTCAATTCAAAGATGCACTATTATGGGACATGTATACATACAAATGACTGGTGATCAGAATCAAAATGATCATTGAAAAGGGTTGCCAATTATGACAAAATATGTTACATATAATATACATCTTTATCTCTGCAATTTAATAAAAGTTATTCACGCTTTATTCCACTTTAATTGTATTCAATGTTTTCTTTTATAGCCTGGAACTATTAGTTTTTTTTCAATCGACAGAGGAGGGTAAGATTTGTTTTTGTGATGAATCAGATAGCAGTTCAAAAGTAGAACCACTTTCATATCCAAAACCAATTACCTTATTTACACTATTAGAGTTGAATCTCCAATGCAAGCGTACATTAAACCATAAAACTGCATGTATTCTATAGTAGATCTTTAAAATATTACTTGAAATTCAAAATTGCTGCAACTTTATCATAAAAAGAACTGACCAATTTCCACAGTAATACTATCATCCCTCCAATCACATGTCAAGGGAGGTCAAGGGACGAAATGTATAAATAACCGTCTGTCGATGACGCGGCAATTACATTGATTTTGAATGTAAAATCTAGGTCGATTGAGGTGATGATCGCACAATAGGTAACTTTCAATAGGTAAAATATGATAAAATTGATGCAATCCAATTTCTAACCGTACAGTCCAGATTACTATCCGCAGCATATTTTGTTTTGTTTTTAACCCCTAATGCAGATAGTAGTATTGAACGAATTAATAAATCATATGACACATTCATTTTAACTTGCATATGAAGATTATATTGATACATAGTTCAATTAAAAGATGCACTGTCGTGGAAGACGAATACATACAAATGACTGGTGATCAAAATCAAAATGATCATTTAAAAGGGTTGCCAATTAATACAAATTATGTTACATATAATATACATCTTTATATAAATAAGTTATTCACTTTTTATTCCACTTTAATTTTATTCAATGTTTTCTTTTATAGCCTGGAACTATTAGTTTTTTTTCAATCGACAGAGGAGGGTAAGATTTGTTTTTGTAATGAATCAGATAGCAGTTCAAAAGTAGAACCACTTTCATATCCAAAACCAATTACCTTATTTACACTATTAGAGTTGAATCTCCAATGCAAGCGTACATTAAACCATAAAACTGCATTTATTGTATAGTAGATCTTTCAAATATTACTTGAAATTCAAAATTGCTGCAACTTTATCATGCAAGGACTGACCAATTTCCACAGTAATACTATCATCCCTCCACTCACCAAACTGTTTTAAATGGTGACAGGATCAGATTAACCGAGGTAATAAAGTGGCAGTTTACATAATGAGGCCATATAATCAATAAAAGCTTACCAATTAAAAGTTTTGGCCAATACTTGAATTTAACCCCAGAAGTACATCACAAAAATAAGCTGAAACCTCAGTAGGTAATTCGAAGCGCCCCCAAAAGCAGATGATCTGGAAGGCGATGGGATGAAGTAAAGTAGAGCTTCAATTGTTACATTATACAAAATTACCTTGCACCCAAATGTGACAAGTTTATGTTGCTAATTATCTGCTCTCTCTCACAGATCGTTCACATTACTGTCAAATAATAGCTAAATCTTAATACATTTGGTGTACATATGGAGAATCTCATCAATGGACACACCTGACTTGTGCCTTGACCTGGATCATATAAGGGTTTGGCAAGTCCTTCTCTGCATGTACTCTGTATGCTATGAAGATGCTGTGTTTCACCCAACAGCTAATCCTCTTTGTTGCATAGCAGACAAACATCTGTTTGGTATCACCACTGAACTTGTTTGTTCTATAGTAATAATGAAAGCAAAGCAGATGGTTACTCCCCGTGTTCTTCTCTACCCCAAAATCTGTGAGAGAGGGAATGCAAATTTAAGCTTGTGTTTAATCCTGCTTTTTTGATTTCCCGCCATGAAATCAGTATTCCAGAGCTGCTATTTCACTTCTCCACCCCCAGGTACAATGAAGAGCGTGGTAACACTTCTACAAATATAATGTTTAAGTGCCACTGAACACAGCAGCTGTATTATTTCACATATTATTTCTAGTACTAGATTGATATTCCAGTCAGTAAACCTCTTCAGTGGGCGTTTTTGCTGTTAAATGTTTATATAAAACTTGGATAAAAACACAACATGCGGATCTGTTCGTAGGTAAAAACAGCTACTAGGAATAAACAAATTACGCACATCCCAGTATG
This sequence comes from Saccoglossus kowalevskii, assembly GCF_978046115.1. Taxonomy (NCBI): domain Eukaryota; kingdom Metazoa; phylum Hemichordata; class Enteropneusta; family Harrimaniidae; genus Saccoglossus; species Saccoglossus kowalevskii. Next base: position 27,072,054 of record NC_140661.1, on the reverse strand, counting down.
CCCACAATAACAACTTTGAATCTTTCACCTGTGCATTGGGATGAATGTAATTTGTAGAGCTTGAAGCTGCTTACTGATGCGAACAGATCTATCAGTCGCTGCATCATATGGTGAACAGGATGTTCATTAGTTCCTGGAATATCTTTGTTTGAGCACATGTACAGGTAATTTGCACCAGAGCAACATCAACTTCATCAGCTGGCAGAGCACTGGATCTCGTCCTAACTTGGTTTGTGATGTAATGTGTTGAACTTCATGCCAGGGAACACCAACCTTGGTGTAGGGATCTGCAACAACCAGTGTGAGATCATAATTGCTCTGTGGATGTGTACATGGTAATGCCCAATAATACTAATACCTGTAAATTGTTTTGGTGGTGCATTGTAGTTTATCACTGAGCGTCATCCATGTCCACCCACTATATAAACACTTATGCTCTTGCTGGAAACCCGGACTTTGGTGTACATCTTATTCGCAGTTGTAAAGTGGTTGTTTGTCCTCCTGCTCTTGTGATGCTTGATATTCAATCCCTAAACTAGGTGGCCCCATTGTTCAAAGAAGTAATCTTCTCACTGTTCCAGTTAGTCAGGTGAATTAACTCACCATATGGCCACTTTTAAGTCATTATGTAAAGCATGTAATGAAGAAACTATATCTATTGAAACGAATAGTGTCTTAAAGGGAGAGTCGTGTACTTTCCTCCTGGTGCTGTTAAGTTAAGCACTCGTTCTTAAGGATTCATCAGCAGAGCACTGTCTAGAGGTCACGACAAGTTACTGCTTTATATGATAATGTCATTACACTTTAGTAGTGCTAGCAAACAAATCCATGATTGTTGATATGAAGCCCATATATGTCGGTCGCTGTGTGAGCACCACCCGGGGCAACAATCTGCCCAATATATTTTGGAAAAGATGGTGGTTTTGCAGCATTGTTGCATCCTGGTTAGCTAGAGAATATGCTTTTCTCACTATTGATAAGCCCGCAGAATATTTACCATTCATATCTTTTCTCACAATATTAGCCTAACTGTTGAATATGATTGAAACAGCAAATAATTCATTTTCATCCTCAGACCAATTCTCGGCTACTTGCGAGTGTGAAAACTTGTTGTTATTTTGCGTAGCATCATGATTCAACAACATGATTTAACTAAACAAGTAACATTGACACACGCTATCCTCTGAGCTACATCAGACTAATGACGACTTTGGAAATATAAATGCAATATACAGTGGGCGTCAATCTCTGTTATATATGTCAACACATATATGTCTATGACTGTAAATTAACAATGTCAATAACAATGTTATTAATTATATATATATATGTAACATAAGCCAGGTTGTTATTCAAACAAATTCAATATTGACTCATCTAACTTATTGCAAATTTGCACAATTTGGGTCCAGTTTGTTGTTCCAAGTTTTCCAAGATTCATTTATCATTATTTAGTAAACAAGACAATGAAACGATTTATTATTTCTGTAAAATACGTGCCAACCAACGACAGACTTCGAAACGTTCTAAGTTTCGAACAAACTCCCAGCACACCTTGCTCAATATGCTTCAGATCGGTGTAGAAGACGCCGACCTGCAGCGTCAAGGCTCTTTAAATTTCTTATTTGGTTCGAGCTGGCAACGTTGTGCTGTGCCGTCGAAGGAAGACTGTGGCCGTCGAGTGAAGATCGGAAGTGAATCGGGGATTCCGGGACGGAAGAAGTGCTGAAGAAAACACTGTTGTTGCGGTGCACCGATGGACTTCTAGTTCAACCAGTGTAGAGTTCGTCGTGACTGGTAAATTAACTGTGGTTAACGGAAAGGGGCCCGAAACGTTGTTGACTTCAATCGACGTTGTTGATTGCAATCGAACGTTGAATAATTATCACACGAATGTTATTGCATCAAACCTTTATGATTTGTATCGTATCTTTTTGTGGGGAAGCGAGAGCACTTTTTCAGTCATATGTAGCTTTCTTATGCGTGGCCGCCGAGATTGCGTCATTCCCCCCCCCCCTAGCACGCTTGGTGAATGTTTTCCTAATTTTTCCTGTGGGTTACTTGGGCCGTTCTGACCGCCGTTTGATGTCACTATTAAGGTATTCTTTTACTGTTCTCGTATTTCGTGTTAGGTTCTGCGTTGTTTTGGCTGTTTTGTGGTTAGATTCGTTTTGGTCGCTCATTTGAGAAACCACGGCGAATTTCCTCGTTCGGCGGCGTGTTTGGGCAGTGACGCACTCTCTTCGACAAGTCACGCTGTTTAGTTAGTCGTATTTTGGGGATGGCGCTGTGAGGTTATTTTATTGTGACGCTGTGCATTTGAATCATTGTATGTACCTCGCCCTTTTTGTGTGCATGTTTGAGTACATGCATATGTGTGTGTATACTGAGATAATGATTTAATATTAACTGTGTTGAAATTGTTAACCTTTCCCTGACTGTATCTACATGCCAACTCTCTACTCCGGACCCTCAAGTCTGACTTTGGTACACGAGACCGCCCCTGTGACTGTGAGGAGGGAGACAACTATTGGTATCCTGCGGAAATTATTTAGATTGATGAAGAAAAGTTTCATCATCTTCCTATGAACGCCGGGGTACAGGGTGGCATACGTGTGTTAATCATGTGACCATGATTTTTTCAAAATAGTACACTGGGATAACATTTGAGCTGTTCCACTCTTCTCGTATACTAGTTTTTGTACATAACTACGTTCGCCTCTTTTCATGCAGAATCAAATGTCTGACCCGTCTTATCCTTATAACGTTTTATTTAAATGTTATACACGTTCACTTTCCAGTGTCCGATGTATATTAATTATTTCCATTTTTTAGGACATGGAGTGCAATAACTACTAATATTTACTCACCTTACAATTATTCCATCATATACGTATACCTGATTCATTGTGTTTCTATCAAGTTACATCCCACTAATAAATATCGCATATTTACTTTACATTTCTATCATTTATATCTTCACAGTCAATTATAAGTACAAACAATGGATTCTATGTTGCAAAGGCTCATTAAAGAGATACGTACATCAATGGAGTATGTTCCAGATGACCATAAAGCTACAGTAAAAAACGCATTGGACTTACTGCAAGACACAGGAAATGTAAACAATTGTAACAGTCAGGGACAGACTGCTTTGCATTTGCTTTCACAGATGCCTAAATGGTCCATAGTTCGGGACGGATTGCTGTCATCATTTATAAATATGTTAGTAGAACACCTTGCAGAAAATATTGATAACATAAACAAGCCGGATGAAAATGGAAATACACCTTTAATGAACTCGCTTAATCACGTCAGACCAAACACTCACACAGTAGAAGCCATCTTGAAGAATAGGCCAGACTTCCATGTTGAAAATAATTGGAAAAGGTCTGCAATTGATTATCTTATTGAAAGGCCGAAAATCGCATATGTGGTCGATCTTATTCCCTACCTAGAACCTGCTGGACTGTCAGTAACTACACATGTATACGGCACACCAATTATATTCTTAATAACTGCTAGAATTATTGTTGACCATCCGAATTTATCAAAAAACCTTCTTGAATATTCAGGGGAGAAACTTCAATTAGGTCGTGATTCAAGTGGTCGCTCATGCTTCAGATTTCTCCTTGAAAAGGGTATTGGGAGTCCAAGCGATCTTGCTCAGTTACCTATCCCTGATGTTCATATACCAGATAGCCATCCTTTTGGTATATCAGATATGCATGCTTTGGTCCTAGCTGTGTGTAACTTTGCACTTTTTGGCGACTCACTGGAAGTGCAGAACAGAGTACTCGAGTATAAAGGTCTTGCTGTAAAGATGATTGACCTAGGTGCTAACGTATCATTCACCGATAACAATGGCATGACGCCTTTGCATGTGCTCTGGCATTATGGTAATATGTACTATCTTCCATTTCATGCAATTTTACCACTCTCTGAATTCCTCGAGTCAAAATCCAGCGAATCATCCAAACAACTGAAAGATAAATTTGGTAATACCTTCACAGTATACAAAGACCTGTGTAACAAAACATTCACAACTGTCTCTATGTTGTACCAAGAAATACCAAACTTTACACCAGAGATGAAATCATCGGATAATCCCTTTAAAGAAGTTCTCCTAGATCGATATGAAGATCACACTACGATTGATGTTCTTTTTGAAAGAGTGATGTATGGTAAAGTGATCGGGGAAGTGTTTCCACGACAATCGGAAGAAAATGAACAAATTAGGCAAACAATGGCTACATTTACAACAATACTGTCGGAGAAAGTAAAAGAGATAGATCCTGGCTTTAGCTGTACACCTCACCTGGCTGGAAGTTCAAGTACCGGTACCAAAACATCGAGACTAGATGAGTTTGATTACCAGTTTATAATTGACAGGTATGTATCATGTATGTGATCCAAAAAGTCTCCCTGCCCAACACTGATACTTCATTATATTGTTTACTTGTGACCTATCTACTTGTGTAATATCTGCCTACAGCAAAATAATAGTTTGGCATTTTAAAATTATTCTTCCCATGATAGCCATTGATGCAAGTTAGCCACAGACCTTAATGGTGTGGTTATGTTAGAGTGTGTGAGGTTTTTATTGAATACGAAGTGATATTTAATCGTCGGTAAATAACTTGCCACAGAATCATAATGATATGAGGTTCAATAACTTTTGATTAGTGATCGTGTCGTCCATGGGAAATAAAATTGTGGTCTTGTTGTGCCTCTCCAATTTATTTCTATGGCAGAGGCAACTAAACAATGTATCTTGTTTATATTACATCTTCTACATTCTTCAGATTGCAGAACGTCACAGTGGAACACATTGATAAAAAAGGGTGCATAGTTTATCCACAACAATTGCCCCCCACTCTCCATGTGTTTAGGCACACAGATGGATACGCATTACTAATGAATCTGTCGAAAAGATTTGGTGCAATTATCCTTACTGCACTGGCAGGTAAGATGTATATAATAGGCAAAGACAGAATGGGATGGGATAGCGTAGCGTAGTGTAGCGTAGAGTATCTGTCTCGGGCAAGACTGAGAAAACTTTGTAGTGTTCGCCAGACGTGAATGACATGACGCAGAATTATAATACAAATTTACATGATCACAGTGGTGAATATACACAGAAAAAATACACACAATATTTCTTGCAGAATTAACATTTTATTAGCTTAAAATTGCATGAATAATAATGACCTCATTACCAAAAAAGCTCCAAATCATGGAAAAGGACACATCCCCTCACATAACCCCAGCGCCAGCCGCCGCGGCCTGTGACCATGGCACGAGCAATTACAGCTTCAATACAAATCAGCACCTTCTACTTTTTTCATTTGACTTTTAACTCAAAAACAAATCTACATCACTGCATTTAGGTAATACATTTGTTTTTTTCCCTTGTAGATGATTCTGTTTGGGACGGCCTCCATCTTCGCTACAACTGTTCGCAAAAGTCAGGAAAGCCAGGGCTCATAAAGCTAAGTCTGACTTGGATGGGAGGGCCGAGCAGCTACATGGAAATCCACGTTGACCTTTTGCCTGTGATTATGATGGAAACCCCGGTTCCTCCTCGTATTCTAGGACATAATCAGAATCTTGTGAGAGCCTTCAACGAGCTTGGTTACATAATTAACCTATATGGAGAAGCACATGCTTCACTTTCGTTCTCTTGGCTGGAGTCACACATTATGTCTTGTTTACCAGACGAATACAAAGCTGCTTATGGCGTGGTCAAGGTTCTTTGTGATGGAACCTTTCTACCTCCCCACTGCCGGGGAGGTGCTAAATGGAAAAAGGTCAATTCATACACTCTAAAAACGTCCCTGTTCAACTGTATGGATCCAGATAAAGAATATCCACTGTCCTTGCTATGTCTGGATGCGAAGGGAAAACCGCCTGTTATTGGTATTGACGAAGGCAAGATCAATAAAACACGGGTCAAAGAAATCATGGTTCAAATGATGCAATACCATAAGGAAAAGTATCCAAGTGATGACATACGAGCAAACATGCCGGCATACTTTGACAATTATGATCCACTGTTACGAAAGTTAATTAATTATTCAAATCCAGATTTCATAACACATTAGCAGTTTTCAAAACGCAAAGAAACTTGGACAATACTAATCTATCTAAAATTTGCATTCCAGCTCAGCAGCCAATCAGCGACGGCCTAACGCTTAGATGACAATTTCGGTTTCAAATACCCCGGCTTAGTGTTCTAGGTTCTTCGCGTAATTAGGTGTTCGTATGCAAGGGATTTTTCCACACAAAAACTACGAATTAGGCCGAATTTTGTTATCGGTTGACTTAATATAACCCCAACGGACCATATTTTTGTGAAAGATTGGTATTTTTGTTCTGATTTGTAGGAATCTGAAAAACGCGTTTCACAACTTGTCTCTTATTTAGTTTTATGCGTCATTCAAGATGGCGGCCCCCATGTAGTAAATATCGTATTTATTTTATTATCACGTGTGCGCCAGCTGACTGTGGTCTTGGCTATCGTGAACCCATCGATCAAATCAATTCGAAGTACAGAACTGTTAAACAGTAAAACACACATAGATATAAATAAAACGAACTTGGTGCCAAACGACAGGTTCTACCACCCATAATGCCGACAAATCAAAACCGATGGTAATTAATCAATGTTTCCCACACTTAGTTATGTGACCATTGTTCCTGTAAAAGCAAACGTGTATCTGTCTATGTGCAAAAGTTGCTTTGGTTGTATTCATCAGACAGAGTGTAATCAGTTCAGTTGTATTAATACGCAGGATGTAACCACTACCGTTGTATTCATATGCAGCATGTAATCACTACCATTGTATCCATACGCAGAATGTAATCACTACTGTTGTATTCATACGCAGAATGTAATCACTACCGCTGTATCCATATGCAGAATGTAATCACTGCAGTTGTATCCATACGCAGAGTGTAATAACTACTGCTGTATTCGCACGCAGAATCTAATCACTATCGTTGTATTCATTCACAGAATGTAATCACTACAGTTGTATTCATACAGAGTGTAATCACTACTGATGTATTTTTATGCAGAATGTAATCACTGCAGTTGTATTTATACGCAGAATTTAATCACTATCGTTGTATTCATTCGCAGAATGTAATCACTACAGTTGTATTCATACAAAGTGTAATCACTACCGCTGTATTCATATGCAGAATATATTCACTACAGTTGTATTCATACGCAGAATGTAATCACTGCAGTTGTATTCATGAAACAGTGTAATCACTACCACTGTATTCATACGCAGAATGTATTCACTACTGTTGTATTCATGAAACAGTGTAATCACTACAGTTGTATTCATGAAAACAGTGTAATCACTACCGCTGTATTCATACGCAGAATGTATTCACTACTGTTGTATTCATACGCAGAATTTAATCACTATTATTGTATTCGCACGCAGAATGTAATCACCACCATTGTATTCATACGTAGAGTGTAATAACTATTGTATTCGCACGCAGAATGTAATCACTGCAGTTGTATTCATACGCAGAATGTAATCACTACCGCTGTATTCATATGCAGAATGTAATCACTACCGTTGTATTCATATGCAGAATGTATTCACTACCGTTGTATTCATGAAACAGTGTAATCACTACAGTTGTACTCATACACAGAATGTAATCACTGCAGTTGTATTCATACGCAGAATTTAATCACTATCGTTGTATTTACACGCAGAATGTAATCTCTACCGTTGTATTCATACGCAGAGTGTAATAACTATCGTATTCGCACGCAGAATGTAATGACTGCAGTTGTATTCATACGCAAAATGTAATCACTACAGTAGTATCCATGAAACAGTGTAATCACTGAAGTTGTATTCATACGCAGAATGTAAACACTACAGTTGTATTCATACAGAATTTAATCACTACTGATGTATTTGTACGCAGAATATAATCACTGTAGTTGTATTCATACGCAGAATGTAATCACTACTGTTGTATTCATGAAACAGTGTAATCACTGCAGTTGTATTCATACGCAGAATGTAAACACTACAGTTGTATTCATACAGAGTGTAATCACTACTCATGTATTTGTACGCAGAATGTAATCACTGTAGCTGTATTCATTCGCAGAATGTAATCACTACCGCTGTATTCATACACAGAATGTAATCACTACCGCTGTATTCATACACAGAATGTAATCACTACCGCTGTATTCATACACAGAATGTAATCACTACCGTTGTATTCATACGCAGAATGTAATCACTACCCTTGTATTCATAAAACAGTGTAATCACTACAGTTGTATTTATACGCAGAATGTAATCACTGCAGTTGTATTCACTCGCAGAGTATAATCACTACAGTTGAATTCATACGCAGAATGTAATCACTTCAGTTGTATTCATACGCAGAATTTAATCACTACCCTTGTATTCACTCGCAGAATATAATCACTACAGTTGTATTCATACAGAGAATGTAATCACAACAGTTGAATTCATACGCAGAATGTAATCACTACAGTTGAATTCATACGCAGAATGTAATCACTTCAGTTGTATTCATACGCAGAATTTAATCACTACCCTTGTATTCACTCTCGGAGTATAATCACTACAGTTGTATTCATACACAGAATATAATCACTGCAGTTGTATTCATACGCAGCGTGTAATTACTGGAGTTGTATTCATACACAGAATGTAATCACTACAATTGTATTCTCATGCAGAGTGTAATCACTACTGATGTATCCATACGCAGAATGTAACCACCAGCGTTGTATTAACTACAGTTGTATTTATACACAGAATGTAATTACTACCATTGTATTCGCAGAGTGTAATTGCTATTGTTGTATTCGTATCCAGTATGGAATTATGTAAGCATCTTTTATTCTATGTTTTTTTTATATTACCTCAAGCAAATAGAAGTGTACATGGAATCATGGGAAACAAAACGGTGTGCATTGCAGTGTAATAACTGTCATAAAGGTGATTGACAGGTCATACTTTACAACTCTGGAAGGACAATTGGAATCTACCGGGGTGCTTGGGATTTACATAAGAAAGGATGTTTATGATATACTGACTTGCGCGAGTGCATGCATGTCATCGCGAGACAGCTGCTAGCAAGACTACTTTCTGATTGGCTCCTGTGGAAACCCAAGTGGTGTATCTGAAACTGAGTCATTTATACTCTATAAATAGGCTAGATTGAGGACAGCTCTGGTTCACCATTTCAATTGAGTACTTGTTGCTGCTACAATATTTTGAGACAAGTGATACAGGCTTCAATCTCCATTCTGTGAGACTTGTATGAACTGCTCTGCGATCTCCTGCTTTCAGTGGTGCCCTCCAGAATAGCAACGTTCCTCTGCAAGGAAGACTCTTGTATCTCGTTGTTGTGTTACAGGAAGCCATTGACTGACATCAATTTCAACACCCTGGCCTGAGTTATCACCAACGCACACTTCCCTTGACAATCCCTATTTTAGGGAATTTATTGTATTATTCTGTGCTTTGTTTTTATCATTATTTTGGGAGGTATTAAAGCCAGACGCTTTAACTTGATATTTTGGTTTATGTGTATTTTATGTCAAGTACTATTATCTTGTCTTCCCTATTTTAGCAGTGAAGGACCCCTTAGACTTGCTTGCGGTCTGTTGCGATTCCGATGAAAAATTCTTGAAAAATAAATATAAATTGCGTAAACGAGGGGTGAACGCAAAAGTAATGTGAGCGCAAAATCCCAACAGACTTGCCATCAGTGTAGGCGCCCTTACATTACGAAATACTGATTTCATGATACAGTCATCGCGATCTAACTATTGCATTAAGAGTTAACGTATTACGACCAGGCAATGTTTTTGTGAGTCTATAATAAAGCTATGGCTTTCATGTCAGTAATTTTCGTATTTGTATTTATATATTTAGCCTTTCGACGCTATCCTTTACTTCCGTCTTATCCGTTTTCGAGCATCTGTGAGTAACAGTAACAGTTTTGTCTTCATGCTGTGACTGTGACCTATATGCATGAACAAGTAACGTGAATAATTTATTTGCTGAGTCAATTTTTTTGCACATTTCCCTTTTCTTTAAGGTGGGTAAGAAGAAGGCATTAACACATCTGTTATCCAAACATGCCTGTGAGAATCTTACTTGAATAACAAATTGATGGATACTAACAATACCTTGTGGATCTTTTCTTTGTGTGACCAAAGATATAACTAAGACTAAAAATAGATGGAATCAATTCTGATCACTTGTATGAAAAAAATATAGTACAGCATCTTGTCTCAGAAAATACCAATTAACATGTTAAATTCATCCATGTGCTGCATTAATCTCATAACATAAATTGTATGAAATTTGCATTACAACAGTTAGCGAAAAAAGTACACTGAGCTTGCATCCTCTCAGCTGAGATAGCTGTGCTGTTAGCAAAGCACATGAATAAATACAATATAGGTAATTAACATAAATATTATGTAAATTAGCTGATATATGCAATACTATAAATATACTATTAATATTGCTTTAATTCAAATCATAAGATTCATAGCAGAACAGAAGAGAACAAACAAATAAATGTAAAAGTTAGTACAGTTAATTTTTCCGGTGTTGGAAAAGTGCTGACTTCCACTGTATATCAGAGTTATACAGACTCAAAAGCAGACGATTTGACGACCTCTGCCCACGTTCATTAAATTTAAAAATGAGATTACGATAAATACACGGAAACGAATTAATGCGGTTTGTAACGAACATAGTACTAGCGCTACAGTCATTTGGATAACCAAAGAGTCTGCGGAATGCATTATTATAACATACTTTAAGAGCGTTCATGTTCGATTTACAGTAAGTTTTAAATACAATATATTTCACATGATAACTGCATTTGGCGAATTTACGTAACATAATGTTAGCTCTCATACTGAACGACCGTCTCTGGTTGTCAATATCCATATTGTCATTTAAATCCGTAGTCAATACGTGACCGAGGTAAGTAAAGTTCCCAACAAAGTTAATGTCAATACCATATATAGTAATTGCATTCAATATCATAATGGGTCGCATAGATTTCACAAACATGTACAAGTTTTCTCAAACCCCTGATAGAGGGCGCGATCACGCACATATCATCAGCATAACTAAGGTTATTAATTAATGTTTTACCAACTAGGCACCCGCTCATGGTATTATTGAGCTGGATGTTCAATTTATCCACATACACATTGAATAAGACTGGCGAGATAACACCCCCTTGTCGCACCCCATTAGATACAGAGAATAGTCGCCAGACAGAATGATTCCATCTGTGATAGAATAGTTTTGCGAGGAATACCAGTTCACAAGAAATCGTACGATGTAAGGTGAAACCTTACGGTCTACTAGTTTGCTAAACAGTGTCCAGTGGTTGACTTTGTCAAAAGCTTTTGACGCATCAAGAAAACAAACAAAGACATTACTACCGAGAGAGTTATAGTGACGAATAAGCTCTTTTAAATCGAAAACACATAAAACCGGAGAATGATTCTTTTTAAAACCAAATTGATTGCTGGTAGTCATGAGGTAGAGTTCACACCTCTCAAGAAGCAAGTGTTCCACTAGTTTTGATATTACTGTTGTTATTGCAATAGGATGGTAGTTGTTCTTGCTGGTCACATCTCCATTTTTGTTCTTCAATTGAAGAAGAAGAGTAACGTTTGACTTATCAGTAGGAATATATCCGTGGACAAACATAGATGAGATACACATAGACAAATGCACATTAACAGACGAGTTGGCATACATAAGATTCTCAGCGCTGAGACCACCAGAGTCACGCGACTTTTGAGTTGGTAGCTTACCGATAATATTCGCAATGTCCGCACTAGATACAAGAATATCGTTATTATCACAGTCAGATATATAGTTATGAACGTTTGCTTTATATTGATCATGCTTCACAGAATTTAAAATAGCTTCAAAATGATCGGCCCACATATCAGCAATTTCTGGTTCACCCGAGGTACCCCCAACCGTTGAGGGCGATGTACCACGTTTTTTTGTATGAACCTTCTTCCAGAAGAATGCACTGCACTCTTTATTTATAAATGATTTTGCAATAGAATCAGCTCTAGCCTGTGCTTCGTTCTTTCTGTAACTACGTAGTGCAAGCTTGAATTTTGATCTTGATGATTGTATCATATGGTGAATGAAACCTTGTCTGGGTTTGCCAGCATCTCGCCACACAAGAAAACATTCACGAGCCATATCATGGGCGTCTTTAACAAGATCATTCCAGTCCGGAACTGGAACAAAACTGACCATAGATTTAACTTTAAACGACAAATGTTCTGACTTGTTCAGTGCAGCCACAATTTCTTTGTAGAACCGATTAATGTCACTACAATGATTACTATCTTTACAACTAATATCTGAGCAGCAAATGGCTTCCTCTGTAATATCAATGGTTTCCAAATATAGCTCAGTGTGCTTTATATAATTTATCAAATTGTGTGGTTTGGCTTTCGTCCAATCAATGTGCATGTCACGTGGTTTAGCTTGATTGGAGGATTGGCAGTTGGTGTGGATCAACTTTTGGGACTCGCACACAATGGACATTGGCATATGATCAGATGCAACACAGTCACAAATAAAATGGATATCTATAATCGAGCGATGTGCACCAAGACGAAATACAATGGTCTAACCATGAGGTAGTGGAATGTGCCTCACCAAGATATGTAAGCACAGAGTTCGAAATTATAAGACCCATATTTTCACAGAACTCATGGACGTCTTTACCGAATAGCGATTTGGGGTCAGCATTCCAGTCCCCAAAAATACAAACGTTGGGTGTGTCACAATCTTCGACGACGTCAATAATTTTACCGAGGTAATTCATATATTCTTCTAAGTTTTAGGGAGGTACACACGCAGAAGAAACAACATGCTATTATCATTCCGAATTTCAGCCCCAATCAGTCTCGGATCATTATACGTTTTAACCTTAACCAAGTTCAAAAGAGACTTCCGCCAAAGGATGGCTACACCCCCATATGGTCGCCCAACAATTATATCAGTACTTGTGACAACAGCTGATATACCGAGAGAATAAAAGTCATACAGTTGTAGGTTACAAGTCTGAGACGATTTGCCATGGGGACTGAGTTAGTTACGACGATTATAGAATCTACGCACGAGCGCCCCCTCCGGCCACGATTCGGGGTTCATAAGTTTAGAAAAGTCGACAACTGAAGATGAGGAACAGAATGAGGAGTATGTGTCATATTTAGTAACAAATTTATCACATTTAACATAGACTACATTCATGTTTGCCTGGATATATGCTTCAATCATGTCCGCTGTAGTATCAGGACCAAATCTATAGATGAAAATGCTTGCACGCTTATGAATAATAGAGATATTCCCAGGAAGTTTGCAGGTGCCATAAACAACATAATGAGGTCTCTTGCGATAATGAAGACGACGGTTGCTGTCCGCATTATGGTCACGTTGAGGATCAACTGAGTGTAATTTCTATTGTTTGGATGACGTCAGCACATTTAGTGATTCATTAATTAGCGCCTCGGCGTAACTACGATGTCTTCGTCTTTGTCGACGGCTGTGTTGTGTCACATAATTGGCTGAAATCACAATATTTTCGTTATGAGCTTCAATGGCAGGTGTTATTGAATTAACTGTCAAACGATTCTGTTTACTATCCATTTTATCTGATCCGGTATTGACAGTAGCAGTTACCTCAGTATTAGATGATATATCCAGCTTTTTCTTGATAGCACGAATATCATTAAATATATCTTCATGATATTTAGAAATTGCATCCACATAATTTTTTAGAATTGCAATGTCACGTTTTGTGTAAACTGTGTTTTTCAATAGCAAGGAAAGATCAACACGATCAAGGTTGATATGTGGTAGCTTACTCAGGTTTCTAGCAACAAAACACGGAATATGATCAGGTTTTATTTCATGTAGTAGTCCCATGATGTCATTGATGTTATTGACAGACTTTTTTAGTCCCTGCCTTTTGATATTTCGTCGAGTGGTTTGCTCACAACACAACTCATATAACATACATTTAGCTTCATCAATCTCCGAGTCACTATACGTGTCAGTACATAACTTCATAAGCACATCAATGGCAATAATATTCATTTTGTCAACAAGAAAACATAACATTTAATTGATAATAATGCTTGTACCTTGATAGGTTGCATGCGCACTTGAAGATGCTCCATTAATCCAACTATTCACGTCTTCGTCTTTGTCCTCGACATTTCTACTTGGTGGAACCGTTTAGAGTTACAAGTCGTGCATAAATCCAGATTGCCTTTACACTAAGAAACACCACACGAAGCACCACAGTCATTACAGCGTATTCCATTCATCATGAGCAAAAAAATGAGTCTCAAGGAGAAATCAAGGAGATAAGAAACATTTTTAGCAGAGGCGAACGAGAGACGATGGTCACACGATGACGCCCTCTATGCATATACTATCGACACGCGAATAGTTTGTTTCTAAAACTGAATTCACAAAAAACGCATTCATCTGCCCTGGTGGATAGTTGTTTCCGGGGTGTCACGTTCATCCTGAAAACAAACACATGAATTGATAGCGTTGTTGGCCCCGATCGTAAACATGCGTGTTGACGGTGACCAATCTGTCAACCGGGAGCAGTAGAAAAAAACATCCATACTTCATGAATTCTTAGTTTAGAAACGGTCGACTAAAGGAATTTTCAAGTAAAGATCGTGATTGGGATAAAACGACTTTGTTGATACCGGATCACTGACGCCAATCCGGAGGCAAAAAAACAACATTACTGGAAAATGTATTTCATTTGCCACCAAACAGAAATGAAATACAATCAAGGCCAAACTGGTTAATGTATGCTGTTATTTTTGACAACGATCCATCATCAAAAAAAACTGCGTTGTCAATAATTTGTACGAGGTCCAACTCACGCAAAAGTAGCTGCCGTACGCCGTACCATGTTTTGAGCCTTCTCAGGCTCGTTTGTAACCCGTGATCTGATTGGCTGGTCCCTAAACGAGATTTGTATACGCATTGAGTCAGATGTAGTTAGAGGCGACTGGGACACGTTTTTCTAAGAACTGATTAACGGCAAGAAAAAACAATAAATTGACATATTCAAACTAAAATACAAACAAATAATATATAGAGGGTCATAAAAAAATTCGAGTCTCATACCTACATCGGATTTTAATCAGATTGCTCGTGAACGTTCTTCGCGTAACACGTTGACACGTACGCGTCGCCTTATCAAGCCTGTTAATATATGGATGCTAAAATGACGTCAATCTCGGGAAATATACTCTCCAAAATATTCGATCACATCACCTGCCAACTCATATGCATTTTTTTTATTTCATTCATTCAAAGTAACAACCAGCTGCTGAGGAATTTTTTAGTTATCTAAGAATAATATAATATGGTTATAAACTAAATTTGATTTACCGTTGACATTTGATGTGAATGTGAAATGTAAATGTGAAATTTACCAAACTTTTTTCAACCAATATGTTATACAGACCATATAGGATTATGAGTAACCACGTGCACTGCATCAGCGTTCAAGCTTTCAAATACCTAAAACCTTCTTCTCATAAACTTCAAGAGGGCGATACATAAAAGCTGCATTGCTAAGAAACCCAGTTAAAAATCGCGTACAAATCAGTAGAATACATGTTCGCATATCTAAGAATAAATGGCTGTGACAGTATTACGTGTGATGTTCAGAACATGCCATTTTCATTATTCTGCACTCCAGTTTTTAGCTCGTTCTGAAATGTCATGTACAGATACGTAAAATTACTTTTACATTTGAATAGGCGTTTACCCTGAGGCATTTTTCACATTTACAATTAAGACGTCGTAAACAAACACCAATTTCCAGACTACAGAAACGCTGTGCTATAGATGCGAGCAGGCATCGTCTCGAAATAACCTTCAAAAAATGCAGCCTTGACATAATAAATAATTACTTTCTTAGGCGACGTTTGTGCTCGGTAGTGATGACATTCAAGTTAATGTTCAGATTTGTTGTGATCTTCTACCAGCGATCCTCGTCGACTTCAAAGCTAAACACAAATTTCACGTTAATTTCTGTAAAACAAGTCGCATGCTAATAAAGCATACGACCGGACAAGGACTTACTGTTCAAGATCTACAAGTCGAGCTAATCTTACTATTTTTAACAAAACAATCATGACCCCTCATTTCACGGCTAAAAGGTCGCAAATCACAAACCTGGGTAATTTTCAACGTAAAACATCATACTTACTTGAAATTCTTCTCTTTTTTTAAGTTTGCTTGTATACAATATTACAACTACATTTTTAAACGATATATGAGAACGCCTTCTCTGACTACTAATTACGAAGCAATATATCGGTGTATATATAATATAACAAAGAAACATTATGGCTATATTGTAATAGATGATGAATTATTGCTCTTCACTTTGGTAACGTGGAAGATGATGAGTAAGTTCAAATGCACTTCTATCTTCTTTTTTTGGGGGGGGGGAATTATTTGTAAACAAAGTGGTTAGTGAAATTATAGTCACGATATCATCACATTATCATATATTTAATAAGTAATATCACTTATTTAAACCGATGCGCAATATCACGAATCTTACTTACTTGCTCATGAGTAATAATGAGTACAAGCTTCTTCCAATGAGTGTTCATTTTGTGCACAGGGTTGTTACACGAGTATGTTTCCAGCGCCCTCACATGGTCTAAATTATACACAGATCGCATAGCTTACATCCAAACCAAAGTTGTAGATGCAAGCCCAACAGTAAGTACTGCCAATTCTTGCAAGACCTTTGTCAGTATGTCCAAGAATTATTATTCCGGCAAAATGCAAGTTAAGAATAACTATAATTACGTAATTACACATTGTGGAATGACCAAACTGAGGGATGAGCCGCGTGGCGGTAGAACAAATTAACATATTCAACTTGCTGCATGTTTAAAAACACGACGTATATATTTACACGCAATTTACATACATGTTTCGAAAATTATTTAAATAATTTAAATTAAAAATCAATCTAATTGGTATGAATGCATGCTTCTTCGTACTTTGCTTTTACCGAAAACCGAAAAAAACACAATGAGTTTTATTGAATGGCTGTGATAATGTCTATCGGTCAATCCATCATTCATTAGTAGTTGATGGGTGTACGTAACATCAAGTAAGGTTTGGCTATTGAGGTTAGGGGCCACAGGTGTGGTGTTAATTACTACACTACACTACACTACACGACCATTGTACGCGTTGCATTGATGAAGTGTGATCACGGTGCCATGGCAACCAACGACTTTGGTTTGTAAATGTTTCATTCGAGTGTATTGGGCAATATGTTCACAATTTACTTGCACTCTCAAAAACCGCTAGAACAAAGCTCAATTCAACCCTTAAATCAAGCACATTCCATGTTGTACAACCGACTGGATATTGCCAGTATTACACTCCATACATTTCTGCATACATAGTTTATGGGAAACTCAAGGCTACGGGTTCTAGGCGAGATCAGGAAAGATGACTATACAGATTTGATCAAATGTCACACACACAAGATAAAACTTCATAGACATGTTGGCAAGCAACAGCAGTTCGATACCCAGTAGAAATAAAATGCCAGTTGCCCAATTCTAATTGCGCCCTCACTCGTTATATATTTCGTACACATTAAGTGGGGTAGGTACGACGACAAAGGACGTGCTCTTGGTCATGGCAGATATACGACTGATGAATTCATAGTGTGTCAGTAGTTGTTGATTTCTACGTCCTGAATATTGCCTCGCAGGTACAGATATCAACTGACCAGTAACTCCGATACAATATCAGGTAAGAATAATTATATATATTTAAATTTATGTAACAAAGGTCGTAGTTGAGTTCGTAATGATCAGAACTGTGCCAAACAATAGTAAAAAGAATTAATTAACAACTAGGCTGATTCTGGTCTCCTCATTTCACAAAGTTACGTACATTGTTGTTTCATGAACATGGGTGTGCTTGACAAGTACTATACAATATGATTGTTTCAAATGTTTTTATTTATATTCATTTGATTCACACAGAATATAAACAAAATCTAATTTTGACAGTATTGCATGTTTGTGTTATATTTCCATCGTACTTGGAAAGTACTTGTCCAATATTTTACAAGCTGTGAATAGTTAAAATTGGTGCGTGTGAGTTGACCTATTGTAGAACCGTTCATGCTTCGGTCACTAGGTACGTATAGTATGTATTTGGGACGTGTTAAAAGGATGTGGAGTTAATTACTAACTTACCTGACCAAAGTACATCTATTGTTAGCATTACACTACGTTGGTCTGTTAAATGTTATAAAAAAAAATGACAAGTTCACCAATATTCCCACAAAACCAACAAATTTAGACATTCTAATTCATCCCACGGACCATCCCTTCAATCATGCTTCGACGACGATTCCATTATATTGGATATCTCACATCATATCGGCAATTTGATTGATCGGACGTGTGTTAAAATTAGGCCACACCGACTTAATTTAATGGATGACATCCGCGCACGCATTAGTTTTCGCCTGTTCTAAAAAAAAAAAAAAATCCGAAGACGAGTCTCCACAGATTGGTTTTCTGTCCAGAACTTGCCGACTCATATTGTCGCAAAGCGCCTGCTTGTCGTAAAACTTGTTTTGGACTACCTCAAAACGTACCAATTTTGTCGTAAATGGTCTTCTGCACATTCGTATTGCGTTGCCGGGAATTCTAACATGGCGACCACGCCACCAAAATACGTGAGCATAAAAGTTCAGAGGAAAAACGGAGTGATTGTTGTAGACTGGTACGCAATTGACGTAGGCCAGAGAGATGTGACGTTTACACAGCTATACGAGAGATTGGTAGCGGCAAGCGAGTTTCGCCCAGACAAATTTAAGGACACATTGTCCAGAGTGGCTGTCCCACGTTTCTTCTGCAATGATGAGAGAGATGGGAGAGGAGTGGAGGTGTATGGTGGCCTAAAAGTCAGTCAGGCGACAAGTCAGTTCGGTTGCTTTGTTCGCATTGAAGCCGACAAAACTGCAACGAAAGCAGAGGAAGCTCCTCTGATTTGAATAATTTGCTTGCACACACAGTCAGTAATATTTTGATCATATGACAAATTTTCATTAAGATACATGTACATAATTTTCTGTATCAAAATTTTTGTTGGTGTTTTTTTTTTCAATATCGAGCCTCTTATAATTTGTTACATAGTTGAAATAGTACTAGAGCATTTGTGTCTACACTTAGTCTATCTGAAGTGTCACTTTAAAAGCTGTAGTCTGAATGTCAAAGAAGTTAATTTCCAGGTTGTTGTTGACAAACTTATTGTTCATTTTTAATTCATTTTTTTTCAATACAACACAGTAAGTTTTTCTTTATTTTATATTTATTTATTTCTTGTTGTTTTTATGATACACTGTGTTCTGTAGTTCAATTCGTAATTTTTATATCAGCTCCATAGTCCTGTGGTTTTAGCAGCATTTTTTTTTGGCAGTTTTTTTTTTCGCCCTCTCGCATTAGATTTGGGGTCTCCAGAGGATGTCATCCATAAAATTAAATCACTGTGGCCCAAATCAATATATAAGATTTATCAGCTATTGTATATAACGGAATATTTTTACAATCTTCTCTAATTATGCATGAACAAATATTCAACTATGATAAGCTGTTTTGCAACACAGCTTGCTGTCTACAAATTTTGATCACGTTTCAATTGGTGAAAATAACCCTAAAATTGCAAACATTGGCAGAAACTATATAGACGTACGTAGGTTCTACCGCAGTTGTAAAATCGCGTGTACACTTGGGCGACATTTAATAAAAACATTGTAACGTATGTGTGAAGTAAATAATACACATGTGACCAGTTATTGACTGATTCCATTGACATGCAATTGTTATTTTGATAACGTTGCTTTCACCACACTTAAGACACAGAAGCACGTAAAGATTCAACATTGAGCATATAAAGTTGCTTGAACACTTATGTATCTTTCGGAGAAGTAACCACTAACAGTAAACGACATACATTTTCCAGAACCCCAGCCATGTAATACAATTGAGAAACTACCAAACATATTATAAATTTCGCCAATTTCTAAATTCTAATAAGCAACAACAGTTTAGGTATTTCAGTAACGAAATTGGTTCTATAACTCGTCTTACCTGGCGAATATTCGTCCCTAGATAATGACCACGCAATACTATAGTCTAACTTGACAAGAGTGGTAACGACACACACACTCACCCACCCACACACACACGTATTCATCCCTACAATCATACGAGTTGATAAATAGCCTAGCGGTTGTGAATCTCTATTTTAAAAATGTCATCAATCTATCATCATCGACAACACAGTTATTACACGAGTCACATATATTATGCCCTCATTGAGTACGTTGTCCTTTGATTGGTACAGTGTGCCATATATACTTAAGATAAGAAGATTGACATCAATAGACTTATCATACAGGGTGTGCATTGCGATAAGAACTGTAGCATCGGTAAAACTATCTTACAGGGTGTGTACACTCAATCTCAAAATTGTCGCGCTCACAGGC
The DNA here is from genome assembly GCF_978046115.1 of Saccoglossus kowalevskii. Taxonomy (NCBI): domain Eukaryota; kingdom Metazoa; phylum Hemichordata; class Enteropneusta; family Harrimaniidae; genus Saccoglossus; species Saccoglossus kowalevskii. The sequence goes on along the minus strand of NC_140661.1, from coordinate 27,051,378 downwards.
AGACAGCAGCTGCTCACAGACATGTTCACAGGAACACAGCAGGTTTCTCATTTATTTTATAAATAAGAATTGTCTGGCTTATTTCCACATGTCACTGCATTATTGTATTAGGCGATGTATTTCCATGGCTGTTGATTCTGAACTTTTTTTACAAGATTATTAACTAGTTGGAGGTTCCGCCATATATATTTAGTTTTATCTTTTTCATTTTATTAAACAAATGATACGCACATTATTTATATTATACATACACCGATTATTACACAGTGTCACTATTATCTTTCACTCAATTAACCATTATCATGTTCTGATTTGTTGAATTCCAGTTAATTGGTATTAAGAATTTGTGAATACGCACAAAAACGTCATGTCTACTGCGGTTAAGGCAACAGTGGCGATAGATTTTGGGACGACCTTCAGTGGATTCGCCTATTCCAATAATTCTCACCAGAACAGAGGGGCCACAGAACACATATACATGAGCAAAAAGTGGGGGCACAATAGAGGCATCAGCACTTTAAGAACGCCAACGTGCATGCTTTTGAAACCAGACAAGGGGTTTGATGCCTTCGGATATGACGCTCAAGAAAAATTTGCTAGTCTGGAAGGAGGAGCAGACAAAGAGTACTATTATCTAGAGAGATTTAAAATGGAGTTACATAACAGAGAGGTAAAGTTACTATGTACAAATAATTAGAAATAACATGTCCAAACATGAATCTTTAAACAAAAGTCCTATAAGAAAAATTTACAAGCAACGTAGTATTCTGGATTTGGTTGATCTTGGCAATTTGTCGTATACATGAAACACTCTTCCGAAATTATATATTATCAAATATATATAAGTTACCTATGCAAATATATATTAGTACATGTTTCAGTCGGCTACGTGATTGCATTGGGCAAACAATGTCTGTGTACAGTTAATCCGACAGGTGTATGTGAAATTAGTCGTCCATCTTGGATTGCATGTTTGAGAATATGCCAGTACTTTCATTCTATATTTATATATATTCATTTATACGACAATGTATGTCTTTCAGAAAATTGATGTTAACACTGAACTCACTGCAAGTAATGGTAAGCGAGTCAATGCCCTGCTTGTATTCGCTGAAGCTATAAAATTCCTGGCAACTGAAGCAGTTGAAGTAATACGTCAGCGTTCTGGTTCTAAGTTGAGTAAAGATGACATTCAGTGGATATTGACTGTACCAGCAATTTGGAATCAAGTATCCAAACAATTTATGAGGGAGGCGTGTATCGAGGTGATTTTAACTTCTTAGCTTTTATTAGGTTAGTTATGAGGTATTGTGATCGGTCATAAAATAGGGCCCGTGTGACTCTTCAGAGGTGGGAAGAATGTTAAATTATGATTCAATGAAGCGGTTCTTACTAGCTGTCAAGATAACATATATTGCTGTGCTTTTCTTACGATGTTGTAGTCCTTTGAGAGGCAATAGGAAAATAATTTGTCTTGTTAATCCAGGTATTAAATTTAGCTGGTTGCAATAAATGTAGTCTAAACAGTATATATAGTGATATGCATCATGGTTATTTTTTTTTACCAAACTACAATTTAGATTGAATTAACTTTTTGATGCACTGTATTCTATTGCCATTAAAATATCCATCTCAGTTGGAATACGTCACTGTATTTCAGGCTTCTATCATTACAAGGGAAAATCCACGGCAACTCATGCTGGCACTGGAACCTGAAGCGGCTGGTCTAGACTGCAGGACACGGAGTATGGCGGAATTCGTAGATGGAAAATCAAAGGAAAAGTGTGGAGATGTTACTGCAAAGCCTGGGACAACGTACATGGTTATTGATAATGGCGGTAGATTTCGTTTTAAAAGTTTCGTTTTGTAATAGTCATATGTTTTTACAGATACGTGATGATGTTCCAACATGCGTATTCTATTTTAATGAATGTCGACCAAAACACAGTAAATGCGTTTGCATTCTTTCACATCTGATGGCTAGTACCAATTTTTAAATTCAAAGTGTGTCGTACCACTAAATCATTTGATGCTATATTTCCTTATTTCAGTCGTTGTTTATATGTTGGCTTTAACTTTATGGTTACATACAGTGGTTACCAAAAACATGTTAGTCCGTTTCTAGGCAGATAACCTCACCCTAAGAAATTGAAACTACATAATATATAATTTCTGTTATTATGCGTTATCTAACACATGTTAATACATTTTACACAGGTGGCACTGTTGATATCACTGTGCATCGAATCAACAAGGATCAGACAATTGATGAGCTACATCGACCAACTGGAGGAGCATGGGGAGGAATTTGTGTGGAGGAGGCATTTGAGAAACTGATGAGTGATCTCTTCGGCTCAAAATTCATTGCCGAATACAAATACAGCTATCCAGCACAATGGACCGAGCTTATGACCGATTTTGAAATGAAAAAGCAATCGCCTAAATTGTCGAATGAATACACTAGAATCCGATTCCCCTACGACTTATTCACTAAGGCAAAGATCACCACAAGAGCAAGGTGTCGTTTTGAAGCAGATGACGTGAAGCTGACAGGTGGTTATCTTAGACTTAGTCCCAGTGTGATGATGGGATTATTTGAGAAACCAGTAAACAACATCACCAATTTTGTTGCTGATTTGTTGAAAGATAGACAATTTGATAATGTTACTATTATGTTTCTTGTTGGTGGATTTTCCGATTCGCCATTTTTGAGAAAGAAATTTGATGACAAATTTGGATCAAAATATAAAATTTTGACACCAATCGATGCGAGTTTATGTGTTGTCAGAGGGGCTGTATTGTTTGGTCAAAAACCTGAAATAATTAGCACCAGAGTAAGTCCCTACACCTACGGTACCTACCTGACTGTCTTATTCGAAGAATCGGAACACGAGGAAAGGTACCGTTATACTTATATGGGCGATGAATTTTGTGATATTTTTCACAAACTGGTCACGACTGGTGAGAAAGTCAAACTCGGGGAGATCAGGTCGGTAACCACATACCCCGTGAATGAATCACAAAAGACTGTCGATATTGACTTTTATATTACAGCTAACAAGAAAGTGACGTATGTAAATGAACCGCATGTAAGAAAAGTTGCAAGCGTTACCCTTGAAAGCCTCAACACCAGCAAAGGTAATGACAGGCAGTTCAAATTGGACATTCAATTTGGAAATACAGAAATTCAAGCCACAACTAAAGACGAAGAAAGTGGCAACAGCAAGATTGTGTTTCTTGATTTCTTTTCCCATTCCACTGAACGTGGGTCGTGAAAAGAAATCGTGACACTGACACTGACGAATCTCGCACCTTTGTGTGATGAATATATCTATAATCATTAGGTGTATGATTGCATAATTACAGATTGTAATGTGTTCAGGGATATTTTATTTAAATTTAGTATATCTTACTCAATTTAGTATGAAATCGTGTATTTATTCCTTTTGAAAGAAGCAGTTACATTGTTATTCTTACAAAATATTTCAAACCAAGAAGTGAACTTCATGTACCTATTTTATATCTTAATGACGGTTCGATTGTGGCAAAGTAAACCACCGCTTTATATTATTCCTGTCAAAGTATGTATATATATGTATAAAGTTTGTATGTAAATATATATATGTATATTATATATAACAATACTTCTTATTATGCATATTTAGAGGACATTTGCGTTTAATACCGCAAACCACGTATGATATTGCCAGTTTATATTTGTAGAAACATGTACATTTTACATCGACAATACTCTCACATTTTATGGTGAATAGTAACTATTTGTGCACGGGGAACATGATACTCATTAATCAAAAGTGACACTGATGATTTTTTTGTTTGCTGTGCTCTGGGCTTCTGTGTACTGATTCAAGAACTACGGATCAACCAATATTGAACGTAACTTAAAATAGGTTTTGCATGGACACATTCGAATAAATACGTAACCCTATGTCGTTCTGCCTTATAAACATATTCATAAACAAGAGACGTTCACATTTCCCGAAACCCTGGTGAAAAATACGGCTAAAGTTTGATATTTGTTCTGAGCACTTCCTGTTAGCATAACATATACATTTATAGGCTGATAAACTGATAGACTGTCGCCATATACCTCATAACAGCGTATTTGTAAATAATTGAATTTGAGAAAAACATGGAACTCAACGAACTCATGTTGTACTTAATAAACCTTATTATTTAAAGCCAACTGTTTTCATTTGAAATCAATCTCATTCAACCTCCAACGATTGTATGGGTGAGTGTCTACTTCCATTGCACGAAGCCCTCAACTCAACCCCCAACGTTGACTGGTCGGGTGAGTATCTACTTCCATTGCACGAAGCCCTCAACTCAACCCCCAACGTTGACTGGTCGGGTGAGTGTCTACTTCCATTGCACGAAGCCCTCAACTTAACCCCAACGTTGACTGGTCGGGTGAGTGTCTACTTCCATTGCACGAAGCTCTCAACTCAACCCCAACGTTGACTGGTCGGGTGAGTATCGTCTTCCATTGCACGAAGCACTCAACTCAACCCCAACGTTGACTGGTCGGGTGAGTGTCTACTTCCATTGCACGAAGCTCTCAACTCAACCCCAACGTTGACTGGTCGGGTGAGTGTCGTCTTCCATTGCACGAAGCACTCAACTCAACCCCAACGTTGACTGGTCGGGTGAGTGTTTACTTCCATTGCACGAATCTCTCAACTCAACCCCAACGTTGACTGGTCGGGTGAGTGTCTACTTCCATTGCACAAAGCTCTCAACTCAACCCCAACGTTGACTGGTCGGGTGAGTGTCTACTTCCATTGCACGAAGCATTCAACTCAACCCCAACGTTGACTGGTCGGGTGAGTGTCTACTTCCATTGCACGAATCTTTCAACTCAACCCCAACTTTGACTGGTCGGGTGAGTGTCAACTTCCATTGCACGAAGCTCTCAACTCAACCCCAACGTTGACTGGTCGGGTTAGTGTCTACTTCCATTCCACGAAGTCCTCAACTCAACCCCAACGTTGACTGGTCAGGTGAGTGTCTACTTCCATTGCACGAAGCCCTCAACTCAACCCCCAACGTTGACTGGTCGGGTGAGTGTCAACTTCCATTGCACGAAACTCTCAACTCAACTCCAACGTTGACTGGTCGGGTGAGTGTCTACTTCCATTACACGAAGCTCTCAACTCAAGCCCAACTTTGACTGGTTGGGTGAGTATTTACTTCCATTGCATGAAGCTCTCAAGTCAACCCCAACGTTGACTGACAAAATACAGAAATTTCCGTAAACACACATTTGGAACTAATCAAATGACCGCAGCGCTAGGAACATTTCATAGAAAATATACGTGGAACGTAATAAAACTGTCGGCAAGAGTACAATTATTATGGAAAATCAACGGTAACTAAAAAGTAAAAAAGAAATAGTTTCACATTTCACAATCCTAACAGAATAGGCAAGAGTTCTTTAAGCCCCTTTCACAATTGGCGCCTCACTCGTGCGATAATTTTTTTTTTCGAAAATATTTTTTCCGTCCTGTTGTAGAAGTGTTGTCTTTGAGTCGCAAGCTATATATAAAATCGTACGAGAGGTGAACGACCACTGCACCAGGATACAACAGTCGTGAGACGTAATCGTGCGATTATTTTCATGTTTCCGGGTGGAACAGTCGTACAAAGGCTGCAACGGTTGAACGATGATGCGACCAAGTCGCACGACATATGCGTTTTGTAGCGCCACATGTCGCTCGACCTAGCGACCCGTTGTACGACTACTACAACCGATCGTACAAGGCTACGACCCATTGTGCGACACACCGCACCACCTGTCGCGCGAGGTGTTGGCCTATACGACATGCGATGCGACTTTCTTCATTACAACCGCTGATGCCTGACGAGACGCTGCTACAGTGAACAAGACACAACCAAAATACAAGCATCGGCATCAGATTATCATACTGTCCAAACAGCACACGTCTCTCAATCCAGGGTTTGACTCACCACCTTCTTCTTTGCCTTGCATGTCTTTGACGTCTACGGATGAGTAAGGCCATCAATATGACATGTCTGTCTTGAACGTTTTGGATTTGCCTTCTCAGACTTAGCAAATGCAAGAGCCTCCCAGAAGCTATTGGTCGAGCAGCAGCCATGTTTACAGTATGGATGGTCCAGACATTTGGGATGAAAGCTCAGGAGTTCTCGAGCTTATATTGGGGGTGAAAAAAATCGTACAACGTTGCAAAGGGGGCAAGACAGGTCTTCCAATAGTCTTAGGGTGGTACAACGGACTCGTACGACAGGACGCATCATCGTACGACATGAAAATACTCGTGCAACACTCGTTTGGGGTCTTACGAGTGCGTGCAAAGTCGCACAACACTCGTACTGCCTGTCGTGCAATTATTTTTCATCGCGTCAGTCGCTCAAAATATCGGAGCAGCACGGTTTTTTTTCCCGACCGAGATGCGACCATTTTGTCGCATCTGGATCGTACAATAAGTGGTACAACGGCTACAACGAGTCGTACAACGGGAAAAATTTCGAGTCGCAAGCCGTTGTAGTCTGTTTGGCAACAATTGTGAAAGGGGATTTAGATCCACCCTCGCCTATAATTATAACCCTGGTCTCCAGAATCCCTTCTCTATTTCAATGGTATATACCTCACTTTGGGTCACTTATAATTACTTGGAGGGGCATAATGATTTACATTGGGGGAAGGCTGGGGTGTTAGGGTTGAGATTCAGGAGAGAGGCCATAAGGAACTATTTCTACGAAATATTGCGGAAATAAAAAGTTTGTCATCATATCGAAATCCAGGTCAAAGTTCAACATTCGTGAATATAACAATGATAACAGCAAAAGACGCGCTAGTAATAAAGTGAAGTGAATTCTGAAGACTGAATGCTCTTTTCGAACTTTGTATACGAAGCCCCGTCCTTGTCCTACAATGGCAACCGACGCTTGTTTTGGTATTAAATTAAAACCAATATTCTCATGTTTTATTGTTAATATTTGTAATACAGTAAGACACAACGGAGGATTACAATAAAATATCTTATGTTTAATCGTAATGTCAAAAATAGAATGTGACACAACACTATATACTAGTTCAGCCACTTAATTTTAAATCAATCCAATGACACTAAGAAGCAGATACGTCTTTTTGTCTGACTAAATAAAGGTTGTAACAAAAAATCAATATAATATAATACAACAAATATTATCAAATCTACTCCTCCTTAATCGAATGTAGTATAGTCAATATCATATCTAATTGAAAATGTTTTGGCCTTGAAAGGAGACAATAAAATGGAGATTACACAATAATATAATGTAATATGACTGGTACACTCCTATCAGTGTACACGAGTGTTATAGATAACCAATATTGCAATTCAGTTGAATATTATTTCAAAAGTACAATCCCTTTCACACAGCAAACTAACTTCTTGTCCGATTGTGACTGAGACATAATTGGCCATAGGTATTTCTCTATTACGCCATCGTGTCCATTCTTTTTTGGACCTCTTGTATAATCTATATATACTTCGTGGCGTAGAGGGTTATGTTTTTTACCGATGCCACTTTTCAGGTCAATTTCTAATGGAGGAGTTAACACGACCATCTCCCAGGATAACCGACAACATTGACGAATATATTCGCTGAGACAACTGCGAACATCTTCGTGTTTTTTCTTGTTGATCTTTTTGTAAATCTTTTTCTGCTTCTTTTTGAACTCGTTCATGACTTCCTGGAGACACGTGTAAAGGAAGGAAAAAATAAGTAACGCAAGGCATCAAGATCAGTATTAGTCTATCTCAAAAAGTTTTCATGAGGCGTCACGGTGAGAACAGGTCCGCGCCATTCATAGAATGATCTATGTGGGAATGAAAGGGTATGTAGCCAAAGTAGATAAAATATCCGGCCCCATGCTCTGTATTGTCCTCAATTTACGCACAAAATATGACTAGCGGAGGACACTTTGAAGACTGATACATATTGACTCAATAAATGAAGTAACATAAATACACCACAGTCACATAAATATGAATAGTTTCATTGACATTGAATAATTTCAAGAAAATATATTAAACAAATCCGTACCTCCAATATGTCTTCAATGTTTTCGACGTGAGCTCTTCGCTCAATGAAATAATTCATTTCCGGTACTCTCACTGTGTTGGTTACAGCAACGTCTTTTTTCTAAAGACAATTATACAGAATGTGAATATAACTAAACAACACCTATAGTTGAGCTTTGTAATACCATAAGTATCCACACTGGAAGTGTGTGTGCCATTATTTAATATAAAGATACACAAATTATTACAAACCCATCGGATTTCTATTTTCTGACATAATAGTTGTTTCGGTGTACCTGTTTGAATGCTTACCCTCTTAGTTGATGCAAAGATTGAGCTTCTCCTAGATATACTTTTCGTCTTCCTTCTGACAGGGTTATCAATAACAATTGCCATCCGAGAATGATAATCCTCTAAAGCTTTATTTGCCAGATTATAAGCATCCTAAAACAAATGTAACACATTTTTATCTCCTTGCAATAAACACTGTTTGGAGTAACAATATTAAGGAGGGTTTTTGAACAAAGCAAATCCGAAAGAAAAACTTCCAGATTTTTGATGTGAAAGGATGGGGAAAATGTAATTCAAAAAATGTGATATAAAACTGCAAAAAATAATGAATTGCGTTACATTCTAACATTTTTTAACAGCTCTATAGTACTGATAATTTAAGTGCCCGAAAGAAACATTACCTGGAAAATTTCGACAGCTATGCAACATGCTTCAAGAGGTGAAACAACGTTCTCCAGTTGTTCAATAAACGTCATTCGCCCTCCATCTATAAAGTACTTATACTCATCAATTACTTTTCCTGGCCGATTTACGTTACTGATATCTTCAACATCAGCGTCATAAGCCCCGGTAGTTGCCATGGTTACATCAAACATCCTGTGAAAAATTTTAACATTCAGCAACAGAACAGTCTGGAAAGACAGTATCATGATTATGGACAGTTATACTCACCCATCACTTTATTCCATCACAACATCCCACCCACTCACTCGACGCACCTACTCACTCACTCAATATATTTTTCTTTGTCATGACGAAATCCTAAATCACAAAATTTATCTAATCATATTATAGTGGTCACATTAGTCATAGGTTACAGTGATTTAGATTTTCTTAGTGAAGAATGTGTTACTGTACATAACAGACTCAGCGATAAGGCCGCGTTGTCCGTACTGAAAAAAGCTCGAATTATTAGCGCGATGCGGGGACACGAGTACTCCGAGGTTCACTGTGTGTACAAAATGTGACACACATGTATTCATTGTGCGTGTAACCTAAATGAAAATAAATGAGATCTACAGTGCGGTATGTTATTTTCACTCTGTATCACATCCGATAAACAAAATAACTAGCATCCGTTATGTGAATACAACGCAATTCGCCCACACTCAGCGACTCGCGGATCGTATACTCAGATACTTGCTTTTTGTTAATTTGATGACTATGTCACAGTGTTAGGCCCGCTTATTGCTATTGAGAGGGGCCCCCACAGAACTCAAATTGGACAAGAGGTTCTTTCACTGCTAGAATGGGGTGGACAAGACTGGAGTTGGAATACACATACACCAAAATATCAAGTTAAAGCTCCTGTCTTTAATACCTCTCGAAATAATTATACAAGAAACAAAGCACAGAATAATACAATGAATAAATTCACTAAAAGAGGGGATTGCTTAGGAAAGTGTGCATTGTTGAAAACTCACAGTTACAGGATTTGGAAGGTGAAGACAGTCAATGGCTTCTGCAACACAACAACGAAGAGATACAGGAGTCTTGCTTGCTAAGGAACCCTGTTATTCTGGAGGGTACCGCAAATAACAGAAGATCGCAGAGCAGTTCATACAAGTCTCACAGAATGATAATTGAAGCCTGTATCACTTGTATGACGACAGAGTACTCTGCATAAATGCATAAATGGTCCAGTTAGGTACACCACCTGGGTTTTCTCAGAAGCCAATCAGAATGTGGTCTTGCTAGCAGGTGCCTCACGATGACATGCAGGCACTCATGTAGGCTATTCAGTAGATCGTAAACATCCTTTGTTATATAAATCACAAGCACACCTGGCAGATCCCACTGTCCTTCCAGAGTTGAAAACAAGTATGACCTGTCAATGACTTTTATGACAGTTATCCCACTGCAATACACATCGTTTCTCACATGATTCCATGCACTCTTACAGGGTTTCAGGTAATATAAATAACATAGGGTAAAGAAGCTACCAATGTAAGTTCATATGAACCAAAGCGGGCCTGGGATTATATCCACACCAACATCTTATATCACATTTGAAGGAGTCTAACAGGTGTCGTCAGTTCTTTCATTCCGTATACCCCTATGTTGGCCATAGACCTGTGTTAAGCCACTATTTTGGTATTTGCCACTATTTTGGTACCCGCGAAAATTAAAACCAACGTCCTCTTGCTCTTTGTTATTATTTTTCTTCACAAGTCAATAAATCTCATAATTCTGAATAATTCTGGACAGTTTGTGTATAATTTGGAGTAATTTGTTATGTTTAATTTAAGTTTTCTTTACTTGCGCATCTTTTCAGACCGAATTGTCATCTTTTTGACGCAGACACAGTGACGCTAACTTAGGGGGTATTACAATCGGCTGTCCTAACAGCCATATCGCGGAGCTCAATTCAACTGTCGTACTTTTAAAAATCAATTGCATAGCATATCCGTCGCCGATTGAAATGGTGTTAGTGCATCGAAACTGTTCGGCGAAGCTGCTAGGTAAGTATATGACGATTCAATACTAATATTGATATTTACTAGCTAGCTATCGCACTATGACTTGTTTAGTGTGCCTGCTCAGACTGCTGCGGCGTCTCGAGTCGTCCATTTGATTCTATCATCATCATCATGTTGTGTTCAATTCCAATTTCGAATGTGCATCGATTTCTCAAAACAGTAATTTATAGACATGTATATAGTTCATCTGATCCAGAAAGTGATAGTTTAAACTTCATGTACATGTCCAGCTTGAATTTAAATAATCTATATGCGGACGTTGAGCAGACGGACAACAACAGAGCCACCGAGCGATATGCTATTTTTCCGTTTTGTGTTTCTTCCATTTGAGATGCATTTCTGTAAAATATTCCGTATATGATGACAGAATTCGCTGGTGTTGTCAAGTTGTAGCATCCATTCTGGAAATTTTTATATTTTAGCAGCTATTTATTTTCTTGAAATTAAAATGTTTTAATACGCAAGATTTAAGTAATTAATGAGGTCTTGATATTAGTAATTTATACCCATAACCTGAATGATATTCTTGTATAAAACATGTCAGTCACTTTCTTATTTTATCATATTTTTTCTCTATAACATGACGAGATAGAACAATTTGTATAATATATTATACTCTTGCGTAAATGACAAAGGTGTGTCAATAGTCAATAAAACAGCTAGCTGCGGTTCCGTAGCTCTTTGGTGCGACCTACAATCGAATTTCGCCCTAACAATTTCATTTGGACGTCTTTTTTTTAATTTTGTAGTTGTACGTCGAACATAGAGCTACGGGATCTATCACAGTTTAATAACAGAAATCTGGCATACATAAATTAAATCGCTTTTGCTTTCGATTACTATGGTGTGACGTACCTTTATTGTGAATTGATTGCTGGATGAATAACATACAAACTTTTGTTTGCAATTTGTGTTTATAAATAAGCAATAATTTGTGATATTTTACAATTACCGTGGAAACCAAGCAAATTACGAGAAAACGGCAGCCATTAACATCCCACACTCCCTAGCACAGAATAAATGTAATCTCGTTTGGCGATCATGTGATACAGTGGTGGAAGAATAAAACTCACTCTTCCCGTTATTCTAATTGTTCCAAGAAAGCAATCACATACAGTATTTATAATTGTATGATTTTTGTTTAATAATAGAAACTAGTTGCATAAACGCAATTTATCTACTGATTTCGGTCACGTGGTACAAAATTATAGGTCTCGCGTAATTTGCTATAAACTCTGGAATACAAAATGGCGTCTTTCGTCTTGTTATTTTTCTGCGACTCGGTGTACAGTAAATAAAGTTAATTATTTATGACCACCGTCATGATTTCACAGCGCAAATAGGTTCTGGTCATTGTTTGGAAGTAAATAAACATAGTGAGTACTTTCGAAGGTCTTAAAATGTGATTTTCGCGACAACCAAATTTGGCATGTGGATTTTAACCGGGCCGGCCAGAGTCAGTCACGTAAATAATGCGGTCGGCAACATAGGGCTATGATTCACAGCTATAAAACAGCCTAGGCAATACTATAGTCATTTAGAAAAGACATACAATTTGTTATTAATCTCATTATACACTTGTTATTAATCTCACTAATAACAACCATTCATGGTTATTTCAATTTTTGTATTACATTTTAATTTGTTTAGTAAGTTTTACAATACAAAAACCATCTTTATTATTGCTGCATTGTGGATATAAATGTAGCTCCAGAATGTGAGTAACCACTTGGAATTCCTACTGAATTTTGGGACGCCATGAATTCACAGAAATGCTTTCTTAATTTCATTTCCAAATACTTGCTGTGATAGATGAATGTTTAAACAATCATTTATACATGTTCCATAAGTGAATAAATAATATTACTAAAAAAATCCTTTGAAAATCAAAAGTTTACCATTCAATCTATTTGTATCTAACAACGTTGTCCTGACTCACTGCACTAATGATCAATGGGATAATGGCTTCCTATAGAGAAGAAATGTGTTAACTCAATATTGGATTTTGCAAAGAATTGTGGAATTGAAAATTGAACTGAACAATATAACCATCAAATTTTTAAAAATAACTTGCACGTTGCTTGAAAACAGGAGAGGTAAAAAGCTTATTTTAACGGAGGGCTCTATGGAAAAGATGTGAGCCCCCCAAATGCCATCTACAGTTCAATTTTCTATCTCACAACTTTTTGCAAAATCAAATATGGAGTTAACACAGTTCTTCCCTATACATGTATATAACACATTTCTTCCCTATACATGTACATGTATAACTAAAACTGGATATTATGAATCACTGTCTTAACTATGAAACAAATAATAAGGTATAATTATTCCCTTAGAACCTAACCTGACTCACTGCACTAACAACCAATAAGACATTTGTTACTCATAATTAGGACTAGGTATTATTATTATTTTTAATAATTTTTTTGTGCCAGGCAACAGTTCCGGACATTAAATTTCACTGTTGACTCTCCTGACTTTTTTTATGTGCAAATTGCAAGTGCTGACACATAGTGCATTTTTGCCACAGAAGTCATATTCAAGTTTGGGACTACATGACAGGGCTGTGCGGCCATTTTCCTATCAAATGGCAATTTAATGCACTATCCGACCTTAATCAAAGTTCCCCCAAAGTCGCATTCGTTAGTGAATAAATCTTGGCCAGTGGAATTGGGCTTTCCGTGTTCAGCCTTAGTAGGATTTGAACTTGGGTCTACAAATCATGAGTCTGATGCGACAACCACTACGGTATACTACCAGTGACCGGTAGGACTAGGTATTATTACCTGGTAATCGAAGACGACCTGACCCGACTCGCTGCACTAACTATAAAACTAATAATAAGGTATTATTATTCCCCTAGAACCTAACCTGACTCACTGCACTAACAACAAATTGGACATTTTTACCTACATGTATAACAACAGTGTTCTCTCCACACCTCTAAAGCGTAATGGTACAGTGATGTGACCCTGTGAGATGTTCTTTCAAGGGTGTGGTCCCTCTAAATCCAAATCAAATACTAGAATATTAATAATTTGCCCATTGCACGTAACAGCAACAATGTGACAAAACAAGTCTCACAAATCACAAATACTGCACATGTCCGGAAAATATACTGATTTGGTACACTGCTATTATTTGCAGTTTGTACTTTAATTCAAAAAAAAAACAAGTGAAATTAGGTCCCATTGAAAATAAAACTGTACATAAATCGAAGCAAAAATTATTCAACTGCAGGCATCGCCAAAGAAAAAAAACTGACTGGCAACACTGTTGTTTGGAGGTGTCAATCTGCCCAACGATTGTGTGTCTCGGCTATGCTGGTGGCTCATGCTTTGCCAAATTTTGCCGAATGGCGAGTTGAGTTTTAAGTTGATTTGCCAAATAATATATTTTATAGCCAAAATTGACCATATTTTAGGAAAGTAATGATTATTTGAATGTATAAACCATCTTTATAGTAATGTTCTTGAATGTATAATAAAGAAAAATGAACGACTTTTACCATAATATTTTTTCTGATAGTTAGTCGATTTTTCTAGGATAGTTGACGTCGCCATGTCTACAACAGAGCTGGTATTATGTTACTGTATTTTGCCGATCATGTATTAAAAAACTCTTGAAAATATGATACATCAGGGCAAAATGTAAGATAAAATTGGAAACTTTGGTCTGACCTTTTGCATCACTTCCTGTTGAAACACCAACAAAGTCGTATGTTATCGCATGACTTTGTGGACATTTTTTTTTTATCATCCCCAGTTCTTTCTAAGATTAAAACATTAACTCGAGACACACGTTAGATCAAAAGAAATACCTGGATTGCCAGTCTGTTTATTAGTGGTTCTAAGATAATCGCCAATGAATCATTTTCAGGAATTTTTTTAAACAAGAAACAGGGGTGCATCGCCCTCATGCCATGGCCATGTGCCCCTTACCCTAGGGGGCAGATTTTCTGGCAACCACAAAATTCTGAATGACAAGGGATCACAAGTGGCTTCAGTCTTCAACTTTGACCTGTCTGACAGAAATTTTGGCCCAAAGGAAGCCAGAGAATGCTCCACACCCTGATAGGGAAAACCCCATCTCCCCTACTTGATGGTGCCGCTGAATTGCAGTGCTCCCTCTTGCAGTTTTTTTAGCTCCGCTGTCGACTTTGTCGAGCGGAGATTATCATATGAGTGATTGTCCGTCGTCGTCGTCGTTCGTGTCAATGTTTTACTTTTTCGACTTCTTCTTGAAAACTACAAGCCTGAATGCTTTGATACTTGGTGTATATGTACCTTGGGTAGACCTCTCTTAGGTTTGTTCATTTCATGTTGATATCTTCAATTCTCTAATTTTGGTGAATATTTTTGTCATTTTTGGTAAAAAGTGATATTTTCGACTTCTTGTTAAAAACCGCTATTCCGATTGCTTTGATATTACATATATAGGTACTATATGTGGATCTCTCTCAGATTTGTTCATTTCATAATGATATCTTAAATTCTCTAATTTTGGTGAATATTTTTGGTAAAAAGTGATATTTTTGACTTCTTGTTAAAAACCGCAAGTCCAATTGCTTTGATATTACATATATAGGTACTACACCTGGACCTCTCTCAGATTTGTTCATTTTGTGATGATATCTTTAATTCTCTAGTTTTGATGAATATTTTTGTAGTTTTTGGTAAAAAGTGATATTTTCGATTTCTTGTTGAAAACAGCAAGTCTGATTGCTTTGCTATTATATATATATAAGTACTACATATGGACCTCTCTCAGATTTGTTCATTTTGTGATGATATCTTTAATTTTCTGATTTTAGTCAATATTTTTGTAATTTTTGATAAAAGGTGATATTTTCGACTTCTTGTTAAAAACCGCAAGTCTGATTGCTTTGATACTATACATATATGTACCTCAGGTAAACCTCCCTCAGATTTGTTCATTTCATGATGATATCTTCAATTATCTAATTTTGATGAATATTTTTGTCATTTTTAGTAAAAAGTGATATTTTTGAATTCTTGTTGAAACAGAAAGTCCGATTGCTATACATACCATACATATTGTTCATTTTCTTATATGATATCCTCAGTTCTTTAATTGAAATGTGCCTTGCTAACAGCGGAGCTATCTCAGCCGATAGGCTGCTTGTTTTGCTGTTCTATTTCAAACTTTATTTGACTTGATAAATACATAAAAGACAATGGAGTAAAATGATATAAAATATCAGACTGTCTCGTCTTTAATTAATTGTAGATAGATTGTTAACTAATTTTATACTAACACAGTTATTGTATCACAATATTCAATGGGAAAATTATGCAAATTAGATACAGTGTTTGACTTGGGGTCTGGGGAGAACACTGAACTTCGACTGGATTTTTTTAATCCTGAGGCCCTGACCTGAATCACTGCACTAACAAGCAATGAGACATTTGTTATCTATAACTAGAACTGGGTTTTACATGTATTAATCCTGAGGCCATAGCCATAATCATTGCACTGATGACCAATGGGACACATAACTAGAACTGGGTATATTAGTTTCAGAGGACCTGACTTGACTCAGTGCACTAACTACCAATGGGTCATTTGTTATCTATAACCAGGACTGGGTATTATTAATCCCAGAGGACCTGACCTAACTCACTGTACTAACTAGCAATGGGACTTTTGTTACCTATATCTAGGACTAGGCATTATTATACACAGGGAACCTGACCTAACTCACTGCACTAACTAGCAATGGGACTTTTGTTACCTATATCTAGGACTAGGCATTATTATACCCAGGGAATCTGACCTAACTCACTGCATTAACTAGCATTGGGACTTTTGTTACCTATATCTAGGATCAGGCATTATTATACACAGGGAACCTGACCTAACTCACTGCACTAACTAGCAATGGGACTTTTGTTACCTATATCTAGGACTAGGCATTATTATACCCAGGGAATCTGACCTAACTCACTGCATTAACTAGCATTGGGACTTTTGTTACCTATATCTAGGATCAGGCATTATTATACACAGGGAACCTGACCTAACTCACTGCACTAACTAGCAATGGGACTTTTGTTACCTATATCTAGGACTAGGCATTATTATACCCAGGGAACCTGACCTAACTCACTGCATTAACTAGCAATGGGACTTTTGTTACCTATATCTAGGACTAGGCATTATTATACCCAGGGAACCTGACCTAACTCACTGCACTAACTAGCAATGGGACCTTTGTTACCTATATCTAGGACTGGACATTATTATACCCAGGGAACCTAACCTGACTCACTGCACTAACTTCATGTACAAATCAGACTTTTGTTACTTATACTAATACTGGGTATTATTAATCCCTGGGGCTCTGTTCTGGCATTTGTTAATGAGGACTGGGTTTTATTAATCCCAGAGAACCTGACCTAACTCACTGCACTAATGACCAATGAGTCATTTGTTACCTATAATTAGGACTGGGTACTACCGGTATTAATATTAATTCCCTGACCTGACTCACTACACTAACTACTAATGGAAGACTTGTTACCAATAACCCTTAGGCCCTGTACTGGGATAAATTAGCATAACATACAAGCTTTGTATTTTGATAGATATTTTAACAATTTTTTTTTTTATTATTGTAGGAAACTTGGAAATACTATACAGAGAAATGAAAGAATATGGTATCAATGGCTTCAGCACCTGTAACAATGATTTATGACTTTTTAGTAATTGTATTTGTATACCACTTTTTCAGTTTTCTGATTATTTCATGACTGTATGGTGTATTTTGTTATAACATGATGATAATAACAAAAATATTATAAAACTGTATTACAAAGGTACCATACAGTATAACAACAAGAATTAAAGTGTGATTATAAATTTATACTTAATTTAGAAATAACGTTTCTCTTCTGGACCCTTGTCAGTGTTGGTCACTTTGTAGTAAAGCATGTGATCATGTCAGCATTATGCATATTGTCAACAATTATAATATTTGAACTCTCAATATTTTCCAAATGAGTGAGATGATAAGTAAGATGGTGCATTGTTTATTTTCAAGCATGCTATATATTAAATTGCTCAGTACTATGGAAAATTCTATAATATTTGAAATTGCAGTGTTTATAGATTCTTTAATTGAGCAAATAATATAGTTTGTACACCTATGAGACAAAAATATATTATTTCTGCTTCTTGCAATACCACATTGTGTTGTGTTTATATTCTACAAAATGTTTGCTTTAAAAATTTAAACTTGATTGAAGCATAAAGCTTTGATCTCTATGATTTATGTCTAATAATTTAAAAACAACTGTTCATGTGTAGCACAAATTAGGGGCTTACAGTTTGACCTAGGTTCATGGTGTACACTAATTGTGGTTGGCATGGTCACACTAATTTCCCAGCAGTGTAAAGGCAGACCACAACAAACTTGATATGAGCATCATACATAGTGGGTTGTTATGTCACATTGTTTTGTTCAAAAATGGGAACTGATTGGGATTGATCTTTGTGTGTGTGTACAAGCGTACATCTCCAGCTGCATCGTTAACATGCCAGGACTGCTAACATTCTAACTGTACACATGCATCAAACATCTTGTGATATACCGGTATATATGAATATGTATATACCGATATATACATTGTCCTGAAACCAGATCTTGGTCGTGTGTATGGGATTCTTTCAAATTTGGTTTAAACATGGGATCATCCAATATGACAATAAAATTGATCATGTGTGGGGTCCAGTGCCCTTTAGTTTAGTTCTATATTTTCTGATGAGTCAAGTCTACTCAAAAAATGTAGCCCAAATAGAAAAATTCTTGGGATAGATAAGTATATGAGGTGACTGAGATGGTACAATAACCTCAGTGTAGATCCACTGTTATACCACTGCCACCTGCTGTTGATTCATTCGTCGAGCAGAGGGCAGGGATATTAGGTAGGGTTGCAAATTCCACACCACGCCAAAGCACCATTTGATTACAAGTGGGAACATCAGTACTGTATTTCTGGTGACAAACCAGATTGTAAAGGGGACCCTGTATCATATGATCCAGTACTGTTGGTGGGCCCAGATGAACCATTCTTTTGCAAGGATAAATGTCTAACCTTGGGCACCATGTTAAATAAATTTTAATTTCCACATAAGTTGCATTTTTCTGATTTACCAAGTGCTTGCTGCAGTCTCTGGCTTTAAGCTGGCACTCAATGGACAATACAAGAATTTGCTGATCGTAACGTGTCCCTTTTTTTACATGGCTAACATCACCCAGAATGTTGTATTTATGGTAAAAGGATATTCACTGAACAGGGGCCTGCAAAACTATTTTGATTCAATGGGACCAAATATAAGGAATTAGTTTAGCCCAGTTCTGCCTAGGTAGTTTGTCATTTTGAGGGCCTCAACAGAGGCAGCAGTCAAACATATTGCCAGAACCAATGATGCTAGGCATAGATGCACCAATATAATATGTGTTCTAAATATGATAAACTGAAGACAGATACACACGAACAATAATCTCATTCATAGGGTCAGAATGCCCAATAATGACAGTATGGTCGAGGGGAATACAGGAACAAACATATCAACCAAGGAAATGATCGTTGAGGTGGATGTTGTTGGGGTCAGGTGTTTTCAGTGGTATGAATTAAAGGATTCATTTTGTTTCCCAACCCTTATTTCCTGTGACGTTAAATTGTTCGGTTACCGTAGCAAACTACCACAATGACCCTGTAGGACCTTTCAGAAGTCAAGCACAGCTACAAGATCAAGTTGGCCAAAAAGCTTCAGTTGACTCCATCACCAGTGTCAATGGCTCTGCCACGAGTAATGGTAGGCATGATTTTCCAGGAAGTGAGAGAATTATTGGCAAATGGCAGCAGTGCAGTGCCTGTTATTCCCCCATATTTTTGGTGAACAATAAAGAACAATATAGACCCAAGCCAACTGAATCAGTATATTCTCTCAGAGCATTTTATGTGATGGTGACCCCAGCAGAGGTACACTGCTGTGTACATCAGGGGATTTCCTGATATCACTCAAACATTTGATTCAAGATATTAATTAGTTCAATGTTTGCCCATTGTAGCCTCACAGTTTTTTTTTTTCCCAAAATTAATGGCAGTGCCAGTTTTGTGGCTGCACAGCAGGCCAACAATGTGAATCCATTTTATCAATATCTGGTTGATACAAGAGCAGTAATTTTAGCACACATCCTTCAAACAATCATATCCCACATTTAGTATTTCCGGGAATGTATTCTTGGGAGTGTTTCAGGTTGAGAGACCCGGCAGCCACACTTTTTGCATGCACGCACAGCTCAGACAATTATTGAGCTTTTTGGAAATGGCTTCATCTATGAGAGGCCTTGTGCCTCAAACAGCTCTCAAAGGTATGCTCGTCCAGGTCCACACACTCCAGTTGTGTGGATCGCCACATGAGAAATATCATGGACCCCACAAAGCTTGACTGCCATCAAGTGAATGGACTTAACCAACATAAGACGGAGATAACAGATTGCTCCATCAACTGCGGCTATAACACTGGTCATGGACGCCTTGAAAATAGAATGGGGAGTGGCTCCCTTGCAAAGCACAGCTCCACATAAACATACCTAATATGTTGGGGGGCATTAGATTGCTTTCTAGATGAAGTATAGAATAAAACAGTTCCCATCCATTGCGACAACACAACTGTATTAGCATATATTACAAAACATGGGTGGACAAATCCCACAAACTAGCCAGCTAGTGGAGGAGATAAAGAGTGGGAAATAGAGCTGAAGCCCACCTGGCAGGGATTAGAAACAGTGTGGCCAACACAACACGCAATGCCGTGTTTCAAATTCCAATCTTCGTTTTTCAGTTTATATGTTCATATATGTGCCTGTAATTTTGAATAGATAATTATTTAGCTGCGCCCCTTTCCCCATTTTGGGATTTACTTGAGGGTCACTAATGGGCTTGAACTCCCGCAATTCAGCCACCACCAGGGTATACTTTGTACCCATTGAACATACATACAATACATTGGTTTTGGCAAGGTAGGTATGGCTTCACTGTGCAAAATTTCGAATAATTCCCCGGGAATCTGATAATACAAAGATCAGTACATTAACAAAGGGAATTAAAAATTGTTAGGGGTCATGTGACAACAAAAGAATGCACACTCCTATGTTGGAACCTTTCGTATATTGAAAGAGAATAATACATGCCACTATTTTCGTACCAATCGTATATTAAATAATAGCAGATCCCGACAACAGAATAATACATGCCACTATTTTTGTACCAATCATATATCGAATAATAACAGATCCCGACAACAGAATATTACATGCCACTATTTTTGTACCATTCCTATATCGAATAATAACAGTTCACGACAACAGAATAATACATGCCACTATTTTTGTACCATTCCTATATCGAATAATAACAGATCCCAACAACAGAATAATACATGCCACTATTTTGGTACCATCCCTATTGTGAAGTGTAGCAGTTCCCGACAACTAAATTATATGTGCCACTATTTTGGTACCATCCCTATATCGAATAATAACAGATCCCGACAACAGAATAATACATGCCACTATTTGTGTACCATTCCTATATCGAATAATAACAATTCACGACAACAGAATAATACATGCCACTATTTGTGTACCATTCCTATATCGAATAATAACAATTCACGACAACAGAATAATACATGCCACTATTTTTGTACCATTCCTATATCGAATAATAACAGATCCCGACAACAGAATATTACATGCCACTATTTTTGTACCAATCCTATATCGAATAATAACAGATCCCGACAACAGAATATTACATGTCACTATTTTTGTACCATTCCTATATCGAATAATAACAGATCCCGACAACAGAATATTACATGCCACTATTTTTGTACCAATCCTATATCGAATAATAACAGATCCCGACAACAGAATATTACATGTCACTATTTTTGTACCATTCCTATATCGAATAATAACAGATCCCGACAACAGAATAATACATGCCACTATTTTTGTACCATTCCTATATCGAATAATAACAGATCCCAACAACAGAATAATACATGCCACTACTTTGGTACCATCCCTATTGTGAAGTGTAGCAGTTCCCGACAACTAAATTATATGTGCTACTATTTTGGTACCATCCCTATAGTGAAGTGTAGCAGTTCCCGCCAACTAAATTATATGTGCTACTATTTTGGTACCATTTCTGTAGGGAAGTATAACAGTTCCCGACAACTAAATTATACGTGCCACTATTTTGGTACCATCCCTACAGTGAAGTATAGCAGTTCCCGCCAACTATATTATATGTGCTACTATTTTGGTACCATTTCTGTAGGGAAGTATAACAGTTCCCGACAACTAAATTATACGTGCCACTATTTTGGTACCATCCCTACAGTGAAGTATAGCAGTTCCCGCCAACTATATTATATGTGCTACTATTTTGGTACCGTTCCTATAGTGAAGTATAGCAGTTCCCGACAACTAAATTATACGTGCCACTATTTTGGTACCATCCCTATAGTGAAGTATAGCAGTTCCCGACAACTAAATTATACGTGCCACTATTTTGGTACCATCCCTATAGTGAAGTATAGCAGTTCCCGACAACTAAATTATATGTGCTACTATTTTGGTACCATCCCTATAGTGAAGTATAGCAGTTCCCGACAACTAAATTATATGTGCTACTATTTTGGTACCATCCCTATAGTAAAGTATAGCAGTTCCCGACAACTAAATTATATGTGCTACTATTTTGGTACCATTCCTATAGTGAAGTATAGCAGTTCCCGACAACTAAATTATATGTGCTACTATTTTGGTACCATCCCTATAGTAAAGTATAGCATTTCCCGCCAACTAAATTATACGTGCTACTATTTTGGTACCATCCCTATAGTGAAGTATAGCAGTTCCCGACAACTAAATTATATGTGCTACTATTTTGGTACCATCCCTATAGTAAAGTATAGCAGTTCCCGACAACTAAATTATATGTGCCACTATTTTGGTACCATCCCTATAGTAAAGTATAGCAGTTTCTGCCAACTAAATTATATGTGCCACTATTTTGGTACCATTCCTGTAGTGAAGTGTAGCAGTTCTTGCCAACTAAATTATATGTGCCACTATTTTGGTATCATTCCTATAGGGAAGTATAGCAGTTCTCGCCAACTATATTATATGTGCTACTATTTTGGTATCATTCCTATAGGGAAGTATAGCATTTCCCGACAACTAAATTATATGTGCCACTATTTTGGTACCATCCCTATAGGGAAGTATAGCAGTTCCCGACAACTAAATTTCATGAGCTACTATTTTGGTACCATCCCTATAGTGAAGTATAGCAGTTCCCGACAACTAAATTATATGTGCCACTATTTTGGTACCATCCCTATAGGGAAGTATAGCAGTTCCCGACAACTAAATTATATGAGCTACTATTTTGGTACCATTTCTGTAGGGAAGTATACAGTTCCCGACAACTAAATTATATGTGCCACTATTTTGGTACCATTCCTGTAGTGAAGTGTAGCAGTTCTTGCCAACTAAATTATACGTGCCACTATTTTGGTACCATCCCTACAGTGAAGTATAGCAGTTCCCGCCAACTATATTATATGTGCTACTATTTTGGTACCATTCCTATAGTGAAGTATAGCAGTTCCCGACAACTAAATTATATGTGCTACTATTTTGGTACCATCCCTATAGTAAAGTATAGCATTTCCCGCCAACTAAATTATACGTGCTACTATTTTGGTACCATCCCTATAGTGAAGTATAGCAGTTCCCGACAACTAAATTATATGTGCTACTATTTTGGTACCATCCCTATAGTGAAGTATAGCATTTCCCGACAACTAAATTATATGTGCTACTATTTTGGTACCATCCCTATAGTGAAGTATAGCAGTTCCCGCCAACTATATTATATGTGCTACTATTTTGGTACCATCCCTATAGTGAAGTATAGCATTTCCCGACAACTAAATTATATGTGCTACTATTTTGGTACCATCCCTATAGTGAAGTATAGCAGTTCCCGCCAACTATATTATATGTGATACTATTTTGGTACCATTCCTATAGTGAAGTATAGCAGTTCCCGACAACTAAATTATACGTGCCACTATTTTGGTACCATCCCTATAGTGAAGTATAGCAGTTCCTGACAACTAAATTATATATTGCTAGTATTTTGGTACCATCCCTATAGTAAAGTATAGCAGTTCCCGACAACTAAATTATATGTGCTACTATTTTGGTACCATTCCTATAGTGAAGTATAGCAGTTCCCGACAACTAAATTATATGTGCCACTATTTTGGTACCATCCCTATAGTGAAGTATAGCAGTTCCCGACAACTAAATTATATGTGCTACTATTTTGGTACCATCCCTATAGTAAAGTATAGCATTTCCCGCCAACTAAATTATACGTGCTACTATTTTGGTACCATCCCTATAGTGAAGTATAGCAGTTCCCGACAACTAAATTATATGTGCTACTATTTTGGTACCATCCCTATAGTAAAGTATAGCAGTTCCCGACAACTAAATTATATGTGCTACTATTTTGGTACCATCCCTATAGTGAAGTGTAGCAGTTCCCGCCAACTAAATTATATGTGCCACTATTTTGGTACCATCCCTATAGTAAAGTATAGCAGTTTCTGCCAACTAAATTATATGTGCCACTATTTTGGTACCATTCCTGTAGTGAAGTGTAGCAGTTCTTGCCAACTAATTTATATGTGCCACTATTTTGGTATCATTCCTATAGGGAAGTATAGCAGTTCTCGCCAACTATATTATATGTGCTACTATTTTGGTATCATTCCTATAGGGAAGTATAGCATTTCCCGACAACTAAATTATATGTGCTACTATTTTGGTACCATTCCTATAGGGAAGTATAACAGTTCCCGACATCTAAATTATATGTGCTGCTATTTTGGTACCATCCCTATAGTAAAGTATAGCAGTTCCCGCCAACTAAATTATACGTGCCACTATTTTGGTACCATCCCTACAGTGAAGTATAGCAGTTCCCGCCAACTATATTATATGTTCTACTATTTTGGTACCATTCCTATAGTGAAGTATAGCAGTTCCCGACAACTAAATTATATGTGCCACTATTTTGGTACCATCCCTATAGGGAAGTATAGCAGTTCCCGACAACTAAATTATATGTGCTACTATTTTGGTACCATCCCTATAGTGAAGTATAGCATTTCCCGACAACTAAATTATATGTGCTACTATTTTGGTACCATCCCTATAGTGAAGTATAGCAGTTCCCGCCAACTATATTATATGTGATACTATTTTGGTACCATTCCTATAGTGAAGTATAGCAGTTCCCGACAACTAAATTATACGTGCCACTATTTTGGTACCATCCATATAGTGAAGTATAGCAGTTCCTGACAACTAAATTATATATTGCTAGTATTTTGGTACCATCCCTATAGTAAAGTATAGCAGTTCCCGACAACTAAATTATATGTGCTACTATTTTGGTACCATTCCTATAGTGAAGTATAGCAGTTCCCGACAACTAAATTATATGTGCCACTATTTTGGTACCATCCCTATAGTGAAGTATAGCAGTTCCCGACAACTAAATTATATGTGCTACTATTTTGGTACCATTCCTATAGTGAAGTATAGCAGTTCCCGACAACTAAATTATATGTGCCACTATTTTGGTACCATCCCTATAGTGAAGTATAGCAGTTCCCGACAACTAAATTATATGTGCTACTATTTTGGTACCATCCCTATAGTAAAGTATAGCATTTCCCGCCAACTAAATTATACGTGCTAGTATTTTGGTACCATCCCTATAGTGAAGTATAGCAGTTCCCGACAACTAAATTATATGTGCTACTATTTTGGTACCATTCCTATAGTGAAGTATAGCAGTTCCCGACAACTAAATTATATGTGCCACTATTTTGGTACCATCCCTATAGTGAAGTATAGCAGTTCCCGACAACTAAATTATATGTGCTACTATTTTGGTACCATCCCTATAGTAAAGTATAGCATTTCCCGCCAACTAAATTATACGTGCTACTATTTTGGTACCATCCCTATAATGAAGTATAGCAGTTCCCGACAACTAAATTATATGTGCTACTATTTTGGTACCATCCCTATAGTAAAGTATAGCAGTTCCCGACAACTAAATTATATGTGCTACTATTTTGGTACCATCCCTATAGTGAAGTGTAGCAGTTCCCGCCAACTAAATTATATGTGCCACTATTTTGGTACCATCCCTATAGTAAAGTATAGCAGTTTCTGCCAACTAAATTATATGTGCCACTATTTTGGTACCATTCCTGTAGTGAAGTGTAGCAGTTCTTGCCAACTAATTTATATGTGCCACTATTTTGGTATCATTCCTATAGGGAAGTATAGCAGTTCTCGCCAACTATATTATATGTGCTACTATTTTGGTATCATTTGTATAGGGAAGTATAGCATTTCCCGACAACTAAATTATATGTGCTACTATTTTGGTACCATTCCTATAGGGAAGTATAACAGTTCCCGACATCTAAATTATATGTGCTGCTATTTTGGTACCATCCCTATAATAAAGTATAGCAGTTCCCGCCAACTTTATTATATGTGCTACTATTTTGGTACCATCCCTATAGTGAAGTATAACAGTTCCCGCCAACTAAATTATATGTGCCACTATGTTGGTACCATCCCTATAGTAAAGTATAGCAGTTCCCGACAACTAAATTAAATGTGCTACTATTTTGGTACCATCCATATTGTGAAGTGTAGCAGTTCCCGCCAATTAAATCATATGTGCTACTATTTTGGTACTATTCCTATAGTGAAGTATAATTTGTGTGCAATTTTACTGTTAAAGAATTTTTGTCATTAAATCCTTTTTCTAAGAAACATTTAATTTGGAACACACCTTCAGTTTATTTTATTTTCAGGCTAAACCTTGATACTTTTACAATCCACCAATGTCCAAAAAAGCTGCAAATATTTTGGTTACTAGTGGCGGTCTTTATTGTCGATATAGTTATTGTCCGCTTGCTCGTTAGTAGTATTCAATAGGCTTTACTGCCACCTCCTAGGCCGCTCATTATTGACACGGTACCAAAATAGTGGCAAATACCAAAATAGTGGCTTAACAGACCTGTCATTTAGCATATAATTTACAATGATCACCTCATTACTGAATAATTGTGTTTTACTGATTTGCCAAATATTTCGGCCAGAGGAACTCAATATCAACTGCTAAACAACGTACATATTTACTGTAGGACATTCATTTATTTATGACTTGAATGAGGCTGTGTCAGGCGGCGGTTAATCATCAGTAGTGTTGACTATTGTTTACACCCAACGTATTGCACGCACTGAATTAATGGCATGAACTCAAAGTTCAACGCATCGACATATATTAAAGCGTTTGTTTGTGTATCCATAGTAGCTACTATATTGTATGCATTGTGCGTATATAATTTTAATTCGAAACTTGGCATTTTTTCCTTGTTATGGCTTGAACAAATAGTTTTCAGTTTAGACAATTTAATCAGATGACGCTTTCGCACACTATTAAAATGTGAAACGAGGTCAATGCTAGATAAATCCGGTTCAAAAAGTAGGTGGTCACCACTCCCATATAACTAGAACAAACAATGTCATCCAGTTTGCCACGCTACACGTATGTCGATCATGTTATGATTATGTCACGGAATGGTAATCCGTCTAAAATAGACTGTTTTCTTCACGATCACAACACGGCCTAAATGCAGTAAATATATTTATACATATTTCAACATAATTTATTCTCTTATACGAGCTTACTCACCCCTTGCCAAATGTATCCAATCCAATGTTGTGATGAATTATATCGGAAACATGTAATATATTTATATAAATGAAGATGATGATAAACATACAATACCTTTTTATGAAGATGACGATGTTTGATATGAAATTCAATTACTGGAGGTATGACAACTACTACTCCACTGACAACAACCACTAGTCTCAATAAATATTACCATTTCTCATCTCTGCAAAAGGTGGCGCACTTCTCGACGACTCGACAGCCATGATCGTTTTTAGGACTTTTGCATCAAGTTTTCAACAAATGGCAAGGCAAACCCAATGTACAAGCTGGTTTTGGTTCACGAATCTTCACTGTATACATGTTCTGACAACACTGTGGAATTTTTATATCATGTTATTGAATCACGACATACGGTTTTTCTTACCATTTAAACAGTACACAGTCACCCGGATAGAGAACTTCATCCTGCTGGCTTTTATTTGATCTCCTCACCATGCATATTTGTAATATTCTTTCAAGTTTGTCACACAATCATTTATAGTATAATTTGTTTGAAATTTTCTAGCACATAGAGGGCGCTACATTACTATCTTCTGCAGGCATGTACATGCCAATACTGGTTATTTGCGTAAATATGTTAGGTTGTGTGATGTAAAACATACTTTCAATATTACCAACGATTGCTGATAACGGCACGTTAAGTTGTAAAATACTTGGTTAATGACAAAACAAACGTGTTAATATGACTCGAAGGCCCTCATTTCCCCCACAAAATCACACCCTTGTTTGAAACTAACAACCACGTAATTGTGTGCATATCCAACACGATGTAATGTGACGACCGTACTGCTGGTTTGTGTATCATCATAGCAATGTACACTGAAAGCATTGCGATGCAATGGGCATTCACTGCTTCTGTTGCTATCAACCGTGCTTGCCTTTTAAGTGTCAAAATACACAAACGTAAAATTCTTGGTTAATAAAAAATAAAAAAAAAAGTACCCTGGAAATTACAGCAAAATCGGCAACATTATTGAGCATCACTGATTAAATTTTGCGGGCCAAGGGGAAAGGCAAGTGTTCAAGCGTCAATGGATCTTTTTAATATCTATTTTCTCGTATTCAGATTTCGCAGTATATGCATATGAACATGTCAGGTGTGAAAAGTGAGCGCACACTACTTCACATATGATATTTACCGTCATTTTACGTCATACGTGGTTTCTGCATGCAACCTGATGTCGAATCAGACAAATATCATTGATACCATCTGTGATCATCAGTTTCATTGTATTTAATTACACCTGCCAAACAACTTTTAATTTTAAGGTCAGACGTTCTCTACAAAATGTTTGCTTTGAAGAAGAAAGTAATGTTTCTTTAAAAAATCCAGCTAATGTACCACATGTCTTGACATATCTAATGAGCTGGAAATATGTAGTTGAGAGTAGGATATTTCTGCAAAGATGTGATATATTGATAATAGTTTCATTGAAATCATCACTCTGGTCATATAGTCTAGTAAAAAGCTGGTACTTCTAGTACTAACGAACAGTTCTGAGTATTAATTAGAAGTGGTAGTGTCAAGATTAACTGGGTAATCAATGTATTTACGATTGTTGGCGGAAAGTAAATTATTAATATTTATATTAATGTGAAATTAAAAAATGACTTCTTTGTACTAATTTCTGTAAACATTCAAGTTTATGCAAATAAACAGCCAGCAAGAAAGTGTAACAACTATTTGGAGACGATGATTTAAGTTTTACGCATTCCAGGTTTGAAACGCTGGTAATAATTTATTTCTATTTCTTGGGTGAATTGCAGTACTTTGTGTTATTGTAGAAAAACTCTCAGCCGTGTGCGTTCATGGGTCACGTAATATGACCAGGGCAGCAACCCCGGGACCGGGTAGCGGGATAACCACACCCTACTAGGTCTGTCTATACTAACACAATTGTATCTTGCCCTGGCAGTCAACAAGGTACTGCCAAGAGGGCAAAGAATGGGAACATGTACCCTAAACTGGAATTAGGTGCTTCTATATCATAGCTCCCACTGAACTAGTCAAAACCAGTGAAAACAGAATATATGTCTATGAATGGGTAGCTACTGACTGAACTGTAGGCTTTCTATGGGCTTGCGGAAAGAGCCGTCCTACAGCCTTGTACGTTGCAACTAACAACACATGATGACTCTATGGTGTTCATAACTTCCTCCCTGCATTATGTCAATATGTATTTTTGTGATTATGATTACTCTTGTGTTGTGTAGAAGTGACCTTGATGTTGCCCGTGTTGTGTGGGTGTACAAACCCGGGGCCTTGTTTGAACATTTTGCTTAACTCTAAAGTTTTTAGAGCATAGAGCCTTCCGGTACCCGCTGAACAAACTAAGAATGCGAAATTTTTCTTTTCAAGTCTTCTATTAAGGGTTAAATATTGCGCTAGGTTACAAAATAGTTTGGATTATGGTGTGCTACTCTTCTTCCTTACCTTCTTGATGTGTATAGGTCTTCATATATTTAACCACCAGAATACCAAAATATGTACTTATAAATAAGGCACAGATATATCATATGCATATGATTTATATAATTAAGTTATGAATTACATTAAAAAAAGAAAAAGTTTCACATTTCACGATCCTAACTGAATTGCCAAGAGTTTTTTAGAACCACCCTCGCCATTAATTCTAAACCTGGTTTCCAGAATCCCTCCTCTATTTCAATGGTATAAACACTCTTTTTTGGGTTACTTATAATTACTTAGAGGGGGCATATTGATTTACATTAGGGGCCTGGGGTGTTTGGGTTAAAGTTCAGTGTCGGGGTGATGAATAAATCAAGGAAATACTCGCTGTTATTGGCTGAAAATGAGTATGCGCACTTGATTTACCCAGAACTCTGTGCGAATCACCCTTGATTCTGGCTGTTCACCATTTTCGTTCATGAAATCGTCTGATATCATCAGAAAACGCAGGATTTGTACAGTTTTGAATAAAATCAAGTTAGCGATTATGAACAATGGTTATTAACATAACACCCGATTCCTTTTAAACTTTTTGTTTCGAAATTTATAGTAAGAAATCGAAATTTGAAACCGACAAGGTGTCGATTTACTATGTGCCTTGTTTCACAACTTGTTTATTTATATTCGTATAGCGGATGATTGTTTTTTTTTAAATTAGTATTTATTAGTATTTTCAGCCCCCAAGTGACTGTGAAGTGACATCAGCCAAGCGAGACGAAGTTTCCTGATCCTCGAACACAACGCTAATGTTCATGACACGTGGTGGAGAACCCAGGTAGTATATACAAACTTGTATAGTATAAATATAAATATAAATAAAATTGGAATGCATTAGTATAACGTGTGTAATTCAACACGGGAACCAATCAGCGTGCGATTCATTTACCGAAATTTACTACATGGGGGATAAAACTAAACACTGAGCCAACTCCGAGTCGATTCAGTCAACATGAGTCTGACCCAGGCAATATGGTTCATGTCCATTGTCTGAAAATGCACAACCCAGAGTATATGACAGTGCACCATCATAGCAGAACACACACACTGTTACTCAGTGACCATCGAAGTGCTACAATAGTTTTACTAGTTATAGTAGCGCTATGAAATGACCCTACGATACATCCATGGATTTATATGGAGAGAGTGAACTTTATACCTGTTAATTTTAATTGGATTCAAGTAGCATATAATATTGCATTTACAATGTTATGTAACGTATACCACAATGTTAACACTAGTTGTAGTCAATATTCTGCAACATTGTATGTCGATGACTTCCATGTTAAGTTACGCAAGACGAGTTTTTCGCAATGAATTGTGCAAGGTACTAATTCTGTGCAAAAGAATTTGTTAGAAAGTGATGTTTATTTTGAATCATCTATGTGGAGTATGTGGTTGTATGTGCTTAGGTAACTGTAAGTTTGTTTGTTATTTATATGGGCTTGTCCTGAAATGAAGTTAATAATAATAATAGAAATTTTCTAAATTGCCTAGCGTCGATGAACATTTCGATTAAATAAAATAAATCATGTATGAACTTGAGCTGAATATCACATTTTAAACATGTAGGACTTATTTTATTGCAGTTACTACTTTCTCGCATCATCTTACCTGTCAATATCAAAAACATTATCAACATTAATTATTATATTAGTTCTGAGCTGTTAACAAATTGAACTTATATCATGGAACAATTAGGTTAGGCAGAGAGCAATTCTATGAAGGGTCAACACAATTCTGGATACCGGACGTCATTTTGATTTTATTTGACCAACTTGACAGTATTCTCCGACACCACTATAGCTCCAGTAAAGAAACAGATATTTTTCTGCTTTATTATTCACTTCAGGGCTGATGAATTATCATAGAACTACTTACCACGTGGTAACTAGGTAACACGCACATGATGTGTCAATAACTCTCTTCCTCACATAGAACGTCAATCAATCAAAAGTTCGTCAACCTTTTAAGTGGAGACACAATCACGCAAACCACATGACGTAATAACAAAAAATGACATCATCGATGACACGTGACCCAACTGAACGCAGTGTAAGTAAGATGGCGACTGGTCGCTGTTACCTGTGAGAAAATATGATGGAATAGGCTTGAATTCGACCCTTTCAGTCCCAATCCTTCCCTTGGTGAGTATTTGATGAACAAAGATGATATTGAACATACTTGCTTGTCTGATTCCAATGTCGGGTTTTAGTATATTTATGCAATGATTTCTTTGTGGCGTCGAAGTCACATAGACGGTTCTCATTTCCCTAGGTAGGTTGTTTGTGACATAATAAAACATAACACCAATATCTTATACATCATTATAAAATCTAATCGACATGATAGATAGTTATGAACCACATCTTCCAATTGTTTTTCGTTTTGTGACTATTATTTGTGCACATCTAAAAAGTGAATATTCTCATGAAGCACGAGATTCGTACTCACAACCCAGCAAATGCACCGCCACTGAAAGAAGGAGTGCCCCCGTTACGCCACGTAGGACTGACCCAAAATACAGCTTATGTTATAGCAGGGAATATGTCAATATGTGTACACTTGTTCACAGTAGTATTCAAGCTAAGTTGCTATTTCAGTTCCGTTTTCATGATATCACCTGGGCATCGATGCGTTGATATTTCCATTATGCATATATTTACTGTTAAAGATGGCTTGTTTCAAAGTGTGTAAACAAGACAAAATGTTATGTATTTTCCTTATTTGCATATTTTCAATTGTGCGAAGACGATGAGGTAATATGTCGCACGACGTCGCGCATAACAAATAGATTTAGGAATTATTATTATAATACCCCGTTATTCCGAACGAGTTGACGTCATCGCGGACGAGTGCACGTGACTCCCGCATATCAGCTGTATCATACGACGTCATACGATTGTAGAATATTGAGTTGAATTATTTATTTAATCATTATATTGATAAATCATGATATTTCGAAGGTTTTTTGAATGAGTGTTTTGGGTAAGCAGTGCGAACCTTTTTATCACATAACAAACTCCGTTCAACATACATGAGCTGGATATATTGCATGTTTTTTTTCTTCAAAACTGCACTTAGAAATCATATGCTAATTTTGCTAAGGAGCCGAGAATATAAAGTTTTGATGGTTTTCAGTTTTAGTGGTCGCAATAATTATTATTCTTTTATCAATATATATACAACAAATAAACTGTAAATGATATTACCGTTGTCATGTGATAATAATACACATATTATGAACAATATTCCGACGTAACCTTTTATCAAAGTTCTATAACGTGTTGTAAACACCTACCCGTACTCGATGCATATGTGCACACGGTTGCATTTATTATTATTTATATACCCACAGGTGGATATCATAGCGTGGTCGAGTCATGCCTCTCTCAGACAAATACCTGGCAGTAGTGGCGATCGATTTCGGTACCACTTTCAGTGGATTTGCGTTTTCATATAATCTGAATAGCTATACGAGTGGAATTCCTGGAATACACATAGGTAAACAATGGGGACATAGTAGAGGTGTAAGCACATCACAAACACCTACGTGTATTCTTTTAAATCCGGATGAATCATTTGACTCCTTTGGATATGACGCCCAAGAAAAGTATATTTCCTTGAATGATGGCGAGAACATGGAAGACGAGTATTATTATTTTGAGAGATTCAAAATGGAACTTCACCAAAGGGAGGTAAGATAAAATAAAGGAATATATGCATGTCTGAAAAGTGGGCACAATATCGATTATCATCACACATATCAAGTTGAATCAGCTCGTTGACTGCTAGGGATGTCGGTCTTCAAGAAAAAAAAAACACACACATAGATTTCTATGTGATTGTATGGGTAAGTTGAGATACAAATACAAAATGGTTATACTTATTTTGTTCATAAAATGTAAATTTCATTTTACCAAGTTATATAATTTATTAAAGATGTTTTAAAAAAATATTATATCGATGTTTGTGGTGGCACGTCATGTCGGTATAGATGGCAAACTGCTGATGATGAACAGTGTTCGAATGTGGCGTCAATAACCTTGATTGCGTCATTGCTGATACATTCTTTTTTGTATATCTTTCGGATATACATTTCCATGCTAGTTTCGTAATGTTTCTTTGTAAATCGTTTGAGATAACTGTCAAGTAATTTACATTATCGCCATTTTAAACAATATACTGCATAATGTATTTAATATGTATTTACTTATTCTATTTTAACTTACAAGATGCAAGCATTTTTCTTTTACATGCTAAGATTACTGACAAATATTTACCATTGTAATTACTTTTGATTATAGGCGGTTGACACCACCACTGAACTTGTTGCTAGTAATGGTAAGAAAGTCAATGCTCTGAAAATCTTCTCTGAATCGATAACGTATCTCGCAAAAGAGGCTCTGAAAGTAATTTCCACAACATCAGGTTACATATTTTACAATAGTGACATCCAATGGGTGTTAACTGTGCCAGCAATATGGAAACAAGTATCTAAACAGTTTATGAGGGAGGCATGTATTCAGGTAGGACACCAACCCTAATAATTAAAGGGGTGTGGTCATCGCGCCACGAATACACGGGATATGGGTCTCTTATAAACAAAGATGGCGATTTTGTCGCGCAGACCAGCCGTTACAAACTGAGAGGTTACAAAGTTTTGACGAGGTAATTTGTTAGATGACTAGAAAGGTATCGAATGATTCGAGGCAGTGATTAGTGTGCCCAGGTCAAAACTCGTACTCGCGATTTCATCAGAAAAGCCCAGTGAATTGTGGGAAAATCAATGTTCATCAACACAAATGTCGCACATATGCGGCGCGATGACCACCTGTGTTATTGTAATTATTACTTCAACAAGAACTAAAATGACAACTGTGTGGTTCCTGGTATAGTATGCATCTGATTCATACGAGATCATTTTGATGTAGTCGTAACCATGGTTTTGATGACGTGTTTGATATCATACACTGAACAAATAAAGACAAAATACGACGAAAGATGAATTGATAAGTATTCCTAACTAAGTAATTCAATCATCTCTTCATATTGAATTTAAGCGGTATTATTCACTGAGATATGATGTACAATAAACTGATATTTACACGAGAATAAAATCTATTCAACTCAACTAAGATTCTCAACAATTTGTTCAGATACTACCGGTTTTACTTGGAGTAATTTTACAATGTATTTGCTAACAGGCAAAAATAATCCGATCTGATGACCCCACACAGCTGATTCTAGCACTGGAACCAGAAGCTGCTTCGCTTGATTGTCGCCAAAGGGATCTATCAGAGTTTGTGGATGAAACATTAAATGGAACGCCTCCTGAAGTTATTGCGTGCAACGGGCCTACCTACATGATTATTGATAATGGGGGTAAGTATCGATTCAGAAGGTCATTTGTCAATCTATCCTACCACCCAAAGTAGCACTTGTTATTTTATTCTTAATTCCGTAAATACTAAATATTTTGAGAAATATGCATATGATATCGTAGATTACGAATTTTAATCTATTCAACTCACAGGTCTTAGTTCAACATAACACCACAATCGCAATTAATTGCGTGTGCAAACTTTAAGCTAGTTTAGCGGATTCCATATATATGTATTGCATACAGAAACACGTTTTTTGAAACGAAAATCTTACTATCAGTTTAAATAATAATTTATCCAAATTATTACATTTATAGCAACACTTTGGTGACCGTTTGCACAATTTTAAGGCAAATCCATCGGCAATCATCAAACATATTTTAATGGGAAAGAATAGAAGAAAATAATTTTGACGAGTGTCTCGTTTTATTGCGGAGACAGTCTGACAGTTACAAAATACAATATTATGATAAGATGTATTCTCTTGTCGTCAAGTGAGATATGTTTTGGTTAGTAGATGAGTCCGTGACACCCAACTCTCAACATTTCCAATAAAAGTTAGTGATATATAAAGCTATATTTCGTGAGAATTCGAAAATACATCATTAAGCGACATCGCAAAATAAAAGCATGCAATACCAACAATGTGCACAAAGAATACAATACAAAACATTGTCAAATCATTGAAGAGCGTTATACAAGGACCACAATACTGGATGCAACCAAGGTATGACGTTAGGCGATTTGAAAGATGTGAGCGAAAATACTGCGTCTTGCATTGGTCTGAGCGTGTATAAAATGGTGCATTGTTGAACAAAATTCAACCGACTAGTACAAACAGAGAAAATATAAGGTTATACAATACTCATGCGAAAAGGTTTTTCGACAAAAAATGTGAGCTCATTCATTCTAATATCTACACCAGACAAGTGACATTGATGTCGCTTGAAATTACATTACATTATTTGTAATACTTGTCCTGAATTACTGAATATATTTCTCCGTTTATTAGGTGGCACAGTTGACATTACTGTTCATACAATCAACAATCAAGCAGTGGACGAAGTGTATCAACCAACCGGTGGTGCCTGGGGAGGAATAAACGTTGAAACCGAATTTGAAAACCTTATTATTTTTCTATTTGGGGCCAAATTTATTTCGAATTTTAAGCAGAATTCTCCAGCCGAATGGTTAGAGATGATGGCAGACTTCGAAATGAAAAAGCGATCCCCCCAATTTGTATCCTCAAAAGCAAGTACTCGGATTCGTCTTCCTCATGCATTTTTCATGAACGGAAGCCTCATGGCGAGGGCTAAAGGTCAATACAAACCATGCGATGTAAAGCTACACAATGGTTACCTAATACTTAGTTATGAGGTCATGTCCAATTTATTCCTAGCCCCAGTCGAAAATATTATCAAACATGTAGAAACCCTTGTAAATGATGATAAACTTAAGAATCTTAGTATTATTTATCTTGTTGGTGGATTCCCAGAGTCCAGATTACTGACAAAAAGATTTGAAGAGAAATTTGGTTCCAAGTATCGAATAATGATACCACTGGACGCAAGTTTGTGTGTTGTTAAGGGTGCTGTTTTGTTTGGTCTGAACACAAAAGCAGTGCAGACCAGAATTTGTCCATACACATATGGTTCAGATGTTTCTGAAAGATGTGATAATGTCAAATGTAATAAGAAGTACGCGGTTACCCAAAGGGGGGTATGCTATTGCATGGTATTTAGAACCCTGGCCACCAAGGGTGAAAAAATAAAGGTGGGTGACACTAGGTCATTCAAATATTGTCCTTTATTCCCAGACCAGACGTCGGTTTGTTTTGGTTTTTACACGACAATAAAAGACTCGGTGAAGTACGTCCGGGAACCATATGTCAAGAAGATTGCGGAAATCATTCTCCCTAGTCCAGATACAACCAAGGGAAAGTCGAGGCTGCTTAAACTCGACATTGAATTTGGCAATACCGAGATAAAGGTAACTACTTTAGATAAGGAAAGTGGTAACGTTAAGCACTTATCCTTAGATTTTGTTAAAGGCTAATACGTAAATGCCAAAAGCGATTTGAATATACAATTCGTTGTACAAACGACATTGATAGTTATTATTTTTTATTTAAAATTATTTTTGATGTAAAGTTAAAATCCTTCTGTATACATGGTTACATTAAAATTCTGGCTATGAAAGTCATTAAGTGCTATTAACATTTCTATGACAAAGTTGTATCTTGATAAGGTATTATTGGCACACAGTGGCGGATCCAGAGGGGGGGGGCATGCCCCCCACCCCGCCAAACGCATGAAGATTCGTATCATCTGGATTACGCATAGCTTCACTGCGATTTACGGTCCGTATATCTTAAGCGTCGCTTGGACCGCCCCAATACATTTTGCTGGATCCGCCACTGTTTGCACAATATGAAGATTGAGAAGTACATATTATTGTATTCATTCATTGCGTTTATTTTCATGAAATTTGTCTTACTGAAAATGTACCATGATTATAACGACTAATATAATAATAAATATATTGTGGTGTTGCAATCAGTACATCAAAGACAGTCACAAAGAAATATAAAAGTTAAACTTGCACTATATTCGCTGTATGTGATGTGGGAGAGGGATTACATTACTCATAAAAAGTTAACTCGTAAAGTTAAATTATGTCAGTTATTTTTGTCTTGTGTTTTTCGTTGTTAGACATTCCGTTGAGGCATGCGGCTCAATCTGTTGTATTCTTAAAAAAACTCCTTGTAGATAATTAGTGTATTAAACTGTGTAACGATACAACGATATTATGTTCCGCCATAGATTGGGACATTTAAAATATGCAGGTCGATCTTGCTGTTACTGTACCCCAGTTTGATGGATTCAAATTCGCAAAAGGCACAACTTCGTCCAAAAACTTGTGTGTAAGCTCACTTCACACTACAGGGTCGGTGATTGTGGACGACGTGAACTTGATAAGTTTGCCCATGAGAGACAACGCAAATCTCGTATATGTAATAAACAGCATATCTTCACAGTTTGACATAATACAGGACAGATTAAAATTGCATATTACATAGTTTAATAACTTTTTCATTGTACACACTACCTTCAGGCTGTCAAAAGCTTCCAGCTTTATATACTGTCCAATAACCACGATTTATGGTAAAAATGGTTCAGGTTTGCAAGCTTGTGTTTGTATTTTCAGAATTATTTATTGAAATTAAAAAAAAAATAGCGAGTAGAAGTAAATATTGTGAACGAACAGAATCACCATACAAATTTGAATTTACTTCCACTCATACGTCAAGTTCAACACAGTTCCTTTTTTGAATACGAGGATTGTGGGAAGTATACATGTAATAATTATATTATCCCCATAATATTTTTCTTGCATTGATGTAAGTAAACACACACGACACAATTGATCACCGCCACAATCTCCTTAATCGCCTTAATCTTCCCTTACGGCTTGAATTCATATAAAATTTTGATCTTAATCACTAGTGTATATTGTTGTCAACCAAAGAGAAAATATTGAGGAATATAAAAGTTGGTAACTTAATCCAATTAGCACCAGTGTTCTATTTATAGTCTGCTCTTTTCAACATTTTGATCAAAAACTGGAAGCAATATCATATTTTTTCTGTTTGATTCAAAATTAAGATTACATTTTGTGATAATTACAAAAAATGTGAACAAATTTATACAAATTTGAGCAGGAACAAAATTTGACCTGTTTGATATCGGAATAGATTCACTGTCTCCAACTCGTGTGAGGCGGCTCAAACGATACTCACTTCTATACGATTCCACTAAGCGCCGATATTGGGCAATAACCTCATAGTATCAGCTAGTCCCATTGGGAATATTAATTGGTTTAGCTACGACATGTGCCGTCTGTTTAATTGTCTGCTCTACATCAAAATGTCTTCCATTGTCATTAGCGCGAGCTATATAAAAACCCTAGCTTTATAACAATGGCATGCACATCCAGTGACCTTACGTACCTTGTTATTGAAACCACCTGCTGTCAAATCCGATTCATTGTAGCATAACTAATAATTCAGTATTAAATTGATTGCAAACAAATATTGCTAATTTTGATATAAATTGAAAAGTAAAATTTGTGTTGACTATTTTATTAATTATTTTTTGTATGAATTAGTTTCATTACTTTCATGTTTTCATTTAAATTGTTTATTACATATTGCTGTACATAGAATACGTATTTAAAAATATGTCCAAAATCCTACAGAAACTTGGTGACAGGCTGAACATATTATATAGTACAATTTAAATACTGGGTGTACATGTACGTATTTTTTATATCAGGAATAACAAATTCAAATTTATGTTTTGGAATGTATGTGCATTGTAGTGACTATTATATTGTCATTTCTTGTTTAAATAAATATAGACTGATGCTTACCAACTGTATTGTTACTGTTAGAAGCGCATCTCCAGTAAAAGTTGTATTAGTTGTACACTGAATTATTATAAATTTATACAGTATATTTTGACTATAGACACATCTCTTTAATTTACATAAGCACGCGGGCTACTAGTAGAGTGAACGGTAATTATACATAAATAATGTATTCCTTTTTCTTCAATATTTTAATTTCTAATAAACATTTCATTGTAACGGCCATCGCCAAAATGTGAATATTTAAACATGTATTGGTATGCTAAATCCTGACATTGTACATTAAATCACTTGTAAATAAAAAATGTAGTGTCAAGAAATATAGCACAGCACCTTCCTGTTGTATGTTCTCGTAGGATCGAATGCTGATCTGCTGCTCCCCCGCGAATTTGTAACATTTACATCCGTTGATCTAATAGTTGAAGTAAAGCCACGACCATTTACATCCGTTGATCTAATAGTTGAAGTAAAGCCACGACCATTTACATCCGTTGATCTAATAGTTGAAGTAAAGCCACGACGACACTAACAGTAACTAACAATACTGAACGCCATGTATGAAGTAGAGGTTCTAGAAAACGGCCCGCACTTTATATTCTTGTTGCAATAGAATATTAGTTTATTGTAATCCCGCCAGAGTTTGATGATGGTCAGATTATGTACGTTAAAACGTTGTATTTATATGTAAACGGCAGCATTCAATTCTGATATATCTTTTAAACTACGCGTGTTTTTCCTCAGTATGCTGGGATTTACAATCATTCACAAAGGGATTAGATCTGTGTTGGTCTTGGTCATGTGACTATTGTTCTGTCTGTTATGCTAATTATAAACTGTCAACACTTGTATTCATTTGCAGGGTGTAATTTATTCAGCTACATATAGCTGTGGCATAATTTGTAAACCGGCATTGTCTTGGCTTCGTAAATATGACATCTTTGTACACCGCTATTGTAAATCAGACCTTGCACCTTGGCAGAGTTCGACTTCTTTCTCAATTATTGAAAAAGTTGGCCAAGTAAAGGGTTCGAACCCCCAACATCAACCACAATAGGTAAAGATGCCCTTTCCCCCCTATGACAAATTCTATGTATTGAATTATTCATAAGCATCTAATACACCTTTTGTATTTATGTGCAGTAGCAATACAACTATTTGCTGACAAAGACGTAAAGGGTTTTTGCGATGACGTAGTTTAAATTTAATTTAATATAGTGGGCAAGGTTATATAAAAATATAATTTCCCGATCAACTAATACTCTCCATATGGTACCACTGACCACTCAGCGGAGGCGTTACGACTGACCTGCTTGTCACTAACCTCTCTGCAACTGGGGCCAGCTGTCGCTGATTGGCTTCTTGCACTGTCCATCACTTGGCCGTTGTTTAAATACCATCCTTCCTCGTGTACAATCGTGACGGAATAAAGTGGTACCGACTTGAAATTGTTTTAAGAAGTGTAACATACAATCGGTGTTTTGTAAGAACGTACTTGGTGATTTGGGAATTTTGAACGACAAGCATTTGAAATGTTATCATTTTCGAAGACAGTTCGGCAAACCAATTACTAAGTTCTTGCCATTTGTTGACGCACTTCAATGAATAACCTTCGAAGCTGTGAATGAAATTCAATGGACTATTCCGAGTGGAAATTTTCAAATACCTTATGAAAACAAACATTTCAAAAAAAAATAGAATGTACACGAGAATCGCACATTGCTCGAATTACAGAAGTTTGACGTCAACTGAATAAGAAGTCCTTTATAACATGTTTCAGCAAACGTATGTTACCTGGCAGTGCCGTTTCCTATATACCAACAGTTTTCTGAAAATAAATGCGTTATGATAGTGACCGCATTCATCATGTTGGTACTGTTATTATTATGCTAATGAATCAACCAGATATCTAAACAAGTGATATCTGGTTATAATGAATGACAAATTCAGAGTGCTAAACATGCAGAGGAATCGTAAATTTACTTAATTATATTTTCAAGTCACAAGCTGATTTATAATAAGGCGGCGTCACGCTAAGCACGTCAATGGATGCGCTTTTTTAGGTATGATCTCCCGACGGTTATAAAATAGAATAACATGAAGACGGTTTAGATGAATATTGTGACTCTAAACATATCATCAGCTGCCCGGCACTGTACCTTTGCCATTTGGGTGCGTTTATGTATTTCCCCAAATCCGGCATAACATGACTCTCAGTTTATGTAAATGAACAATATCTCTATAAAAATATCAACTGTTTTCGGTGAATTACGCCACAATCGTTAATCACTGGATCAATAGAGAATATCACTGCCGCTGAACACATGATTTGAGAGACCTCTTCATACAATATATTTGACCAAAGAACATTATATGAAACGTGCACGTTTTGTACAGCCTAAGAGCTAAATTAATAGATTAAACAGTCAATGTATTAAAGATGGACGTAAAGGCGTATTGCGCTTCTCTGTCAATGTATTAAAGATGGACGTAAAGGCGTATTGCGCTTCTCTGTCAATGTATTAAAGATGGACGTAAAGGCGTATTGCGCTTCTCTGTCAATGTATTAAAGATGGACGTAAAGGCGTATTGCGCTTCTCTGTCAATGTATTAAAGATGGACGTAAAGGCGTATTGCGCTTCTCTGTCAATGTATTAAAGATGGACGTAAAGGCGTATTGCGCTTCTCTGTCAATGTATTAAAGATGGACGTAAAGGCGTATTGCGCTTCTCTGTCAATGTATTAAAGATGGACGTAAAGGCGTATTGCGCTTCTCTGTCAATGTATTAAAGATGGACGTAAAGGCGTATTGCGCTTCTCTGTCAATGTATTAAAGATGGACGTAAAGGCGTATTGCGCTTCTCTGTCAATGTATTAAAGATGGACGTAAAGGCGTATTGCGCTTCTCTGTCAATGTATTAAAGATGGACGTAAAGGCGTATTGCGCTTCTCTGTCAATGTATTAAAGATGGACGTAAAGGCGTATTGCGCTTCTCTGTCAATGTATTAAAGATGGACGTAAAGGCGTATTGCGCTTCTCTGTCAATGTATTAAAGATGGACGTAAAGGCGTATTGCGCTTCTCTGTCAATGTATTAAAGATGGACGTAAAGGCGTATTGCGCTTCTCTGTCAATGTATTAAAGATGGACGTAAAGGCGTATTGCGCTTCTCTGTCAATGTATTAAAGATGGACGTAAAGGCGTATTGCGCTTCTCTGTCAATGTATTAAAGATGGACGTAAAGGCGTATTGCGCTTCTCTGTCAATGTATTAAAGATGGACGTAAAGGCGTATTGCGCTTCTCTGTCAATGTATTAAAATGGACGTAAAGGCGTATTGCGCTTCTCTGTCAATGTATTAAAGATGGACGTAAAGGCGTATTGCGCTTCTCTGTCAATGTATTAAAGATGGACGTAAAGGCGTATTGCGCTTCTCTGTCAATGTATTAAAGATGGACGTAAAGGCGTATTGCGCTTCTCTGTCAATGTATTAAAGATGGACGTAAAGGCGTATTGCGCTTCTCTGTCAATGTATTAAAGATGGACGTAAAGGCGTATTGCGCTTCTCTGTCAATGTATTAAAGATGGACGTAAAGGCGTATTGCGCTTCTCTGTCAATGTATTAAAGATGGACGTAAAGGCGTATTGCGCTTCTCTGTCAATGTATTAAAGATGGACGTAAAGGCGTATTGCGCTTCTCTGTCAATGTATTAAAGATGGACGTAAAGGCGTATTGCGCTTCTCTGTCAATGTATTAAAGATGGACGTAAAGGCGTATTGCGCTTCTCTGTCAATGTATTAAAGATGGACGTAAAGGCGTATTGCGCTTCTCTGTCAATGTATTAAAGATGGACGTAAAGGCGTATTGCGCTTCTCTGTCAATGTATTAAAGATGGACGTAAAGGCGTATTGCGCTTCTCTGTCAATGTATTAAAGATGGACGTAAAGGCGTATTGCGCTTCTCTGTCAATGTATTAAAGATGGACGTAAAGGCGTATTGCACTTCTCTGTCAATGTATTAAAGATGGACGTAAAGGCGTATTGCGCTTCTCTGTCAATGTATTAAAGATGGACGTAAAGGCGTATTGCGCTTCTCTGTCAATGTATTAAAGATGGACGTAAAGGCGTATTGCGCTTCTCTGTCAATGTATTAAAGATGGACGTAAAGGCGTATTGCGCTTCTCTGTCAATGTATTAAAGATGGACGTAAAGGCGTATTGCGCTTCTCTGTCAATGTATTAAAGATGGACGTAAAGACGTATTGCGCTTCTCTGTCAATGTATTAAAGATGGACGTAAAGGCGTATTGCGCTTCTCTGTCAATGTATTAAAGATGGACGTAAAGACGTATTGCGCTTCTCTGTCAATGTATTAAAGATGGACGTAAAGGCGTATTGCGCTTCTCTGTCAATGTATTAAAGATGGACGTAAAGGCGTATTGCGCTTCTCTGTCAATGTATTAAAGATGGACGTAAAGGCGTATTGCGCTTCTCTGTCAATGTATTAAAGATGGACGTAAAGGCGTATTGCGCTTCTCTGTCAATGTATTAAAGATGGACGTAAAGACGTATTGCGCTTCTCTGTCAATGTATTAAAGATGGACGTAAAGGCGTATTGCGCTTCTCTGTCAATGTATTAAAGATGGACGTAAAGACGTATTGCGCTTCTCTGTCAATGTATTAAAGATGGACGTAAAGGCGTATTGCGCTTCTCTGTCAATGTATTAAAGATGGACGTAAAGACGTATTGCGCTTCTCTGTCAATGTATTAAAGATGGACGTAAAGGCGTATTGCGCTTCTCTGTCAATGTATTAAAGATGGACGT
This sequence comes from Saccoglossus kowalevskii, assembly GCF_978046115.1. Classification (NCBI taxonomy): domain Eukaryota; kingdom Metazoa; phylum Hemichordata; class Enteropneusta; family Harrimaniidae; genus Saccoglossus; species Saccoglossus kowalevskii. The sequence continues at coordinate 27,006,478 of NC_140661.1, read as the reverse complement.
AAAGGCGTATTGCGCTTCTCTGTCAATGTATTAAAGATGGACGTAAAGACGTATTGCGCTTCTCTGTCAATGTATTAAAGATGGACGTAAAGGCGTATTGCGCTTCTCTGTCAATGTATTAAAGATGGACGTAAAGGCGTATTGCGCTTCTCTGTCAATGTATTAAAGATGGACGTAAAGGCGTATTGCGCTTCTCTGTCAATGTATTAAAGATGGACGTAAAGGCGTATTGCGCTTCTCTGTCAATGTATTAAAGATGGACGTAAAGGCGTATTGCGCTTCTCTGTCAATGTATTAAAGATGGACGTAAAGGCGTATTGCGCTTCTCTGTCAATGTATTAAAGATGGACGTAAAGGCGTATTGCGCTTCTCTGTCAATGTATTAAAGATGGACGTAAAGGCGTATTGCGCTTCTCTGTCAATGTATTAAAGATGGACGTAAAGGCGTATTGCGCTTCTCTGTCAATGTATTAAAGATGGACGTAAAGGCGTATTGCGCTTCTCTGTCAATGTATTAAAGATGGACGTAAAGGCGTATTGCGCTTCTCTGTCAATGTATTAAAGATGGACGTAAAGGCGTATTGCGCTTCTCTGTCAATGTATTAAAGATGGACGTAAAGGCGTATTGCGCTTCTCTGTCAATGTATTAAAGATGGACGTAAAGGCGTATTGCGCTTCTCTGTCAATGTATTAAAGATGGACGTAAAGGCGTATTGCGCTTCTCTGTCAATGTATTAAAGATGGACGTAAAGGCGTATTGCGCTTCTCTGTCAATGTATTAAAGATGGACGTAAAGGCGTATTGCGCTTCTCTGTCAATGTATTAAAGATGGACGTAAAGGCGTATTGCGCTTCTCTGTCAATGTATTAAAGATGGACGTAAAGGCGTATTGCGCTTCTCTGTCAATGTATTAAAGATGGACGTAAAGGCGTATTGCGCTTCTCTGTCAATGTATTAAAGATGGACGTAAAGGCGTATTGCGCTTCTCTGTCAATGTATTAAAGATGGACGTAAAGGCGTATTGCGCTTCTCTGTCAATGTATTAAAGATGGACGTAAAGGCGTATTGCGCTTCTCTGTCAATGTATTAAAGATGGACGTAAAGGCGTATTGCGCTTCTCTGTCAATGTATTAAAGATGGACGTAAAGGCGTATTGCGCTTCTCTGTCAATGTATTAAAGATGGACGTAAAGGCGTATTGCGCTTCTCTGTCAATGTATTAAAGATGGACGTAAAGGCGTATTGCGCTTCTCTGTCAATGTATTAAAGATGGACGTAAAGGCGTATTGCGCTTCTCTGTCAATGTATTAAAGATGGACGTAAAGGCGTATTGCGCTTCTCTGTCAATGTATTAAAGATGGACGTAAAGGCGTATTGCGCTTCTCTGTCAATGTATTAAAGATGGACGTAAAGGCGTATTGCGCTTCTCTGTCAATGTATTAAAGATGGACGTAAAGGCGTATTGCGCTTCTCTGTCAATGTATTAAAGATGGACGTAAAGGCGTATTGCGCTTCTCTGTCAATGTATTAAAGATGGACGTAAAGGCGTATTGCGCTTCTCTGTCAATGTATTAAAGATGGACGTAAAGGCGTATTGCGCTTCTCTGTCAATGTATTAAAGATGGACGTAAAGGCGTATTGCGCTTCTCTGTCAATGTATTAAAGATGGACGTAAAGGCGTATTGCGCTTCTCTGTCAATGTATTAAAGATGGACGTAAAGGCGTATTGCGCTTCTCTGTCAATGTATTAAAGATGGACGTAAAGGCGTATTGCGCTTCTCTGTCAATGTATTAAAGATGGACGTAAAGGCGTATTGCGCTTCTCTGTCAATGTATTAAAGATGGACGTAAAGGCGTATTGCGCTTCTCTGTCAATGTATTAAAGATGGACGTAAAGGCGTATTGCGCTTCTCTGTCAATGTATTAAAGATGGACGTAAAGGCGTATTGCGCTTCTCTGTCAATGTATTAAAGATGGACGTAAAGGCGTATTGCGCTTCTCTGTCAATGTATTAAAGATGGACGTAAAGGCGTATTGCGCTTCTCTGTCAATGTATTAAAATGGACGTAAAGACGTATTGCGCTTCTCTGTCAATGTATTAAAGATGGACGTAAAGGCGTATTGCGCTTCTCTGTCAATGTATTAAAGATGGACGTAAAGGCGTATTGCGCTTCTCTGTCAATGTATTAAAGATGGACGTAAAGGCGTATTGCGCTTCTCTGTCAATGTATTAAAGATGGACGTAAAGGCGTATTGCGCTTCTCTGTCAATGTATTAAAGATGGACGTAAAGGCGTATTGCGCTTCTCTGTCAATGTATTAAAGATGGACGTAAAGGCGTATTGCGCTTCTCTGTCAATGTATTAAAGATGGACGTAAAGGCGTATTGCGCTTCTCTGTCAATGTATTAAAGATGGACGTAAAGGCGTATTGCGCTTCTCTGTCAATGTATTAAAGATGGACGTAAAGGCGTATTGCGCTTCTCTGTCAATGTATTAAAGATGGACGTAAAGGCGTATTGCGCTTCTCTGTCAATGTATTAAAGATGGACGTAAAGGCGTATTGCGCTTCTCTGTCAATGTATTAAAGATGGACGTAAAGGCGTATTGCGCTTCTCTGTCAATGTATTAAAGATGGACGTAAAGGCGTATTGCGCTTCTCTGTCAATGTATTAAAGATGGACGTAAAGGCGTATTGCGCTTCTCTGTCAATGTATTAAAGATGGACGTAAAGGCGTATTGCGCTTCTCTGTCAATGTATTAAAGATGGACGTAAAGGCGTATTGCGCTTCTCTGTCAATGTATTAAAGATGGACGTAAAGGCGTATTGCGCTTCTCTGTCAATGTATTAAAGATGGACGTAAAGGCGTATTGCGCTTCTCTGTCAATGTATTAAAGATGGACGTAAAGGCGTATTGCGCTTCTCTGTCAATGTATTAAAGATGGACGTAAAGGCGTATTGCGCTTCTCTGTCAATGTATTAAAGATGGACGTAAAGGCGTATTGCGCTTCTCTGTCAATGTATTAAAGATGGACGTAAAGGCGTATTGCGCTTCTCTGTCAATGTATTAAAATGGACGTAAAGACGTATTGCGCTTCTCTGTCAATGTATTAAAGATGGACGTAAAGGCGTATTGCGCTTCTCTGTCAATGTATTAAAGATGGACGTAAAGGCGTATTGCGCTTCTCTGTCAATGTATTAAAGATGGACGTAAAGGCGTATTGCGCTTCTCTGTCAATGTATTAAAGATGGACGTAAAGGCGTATTGCGCTTCTCTGTCAATGTATTAAAGATGGACGTAAAGGCGTATTGCGCTTCTCTGTCAATGTATTAAAGATGGACGTAAAGGCGTATTGCGCTTCTCTGTCAATGTATTAAAGATGGACGTAAAGGCGTATTGCGCTTCTCTGTCAATGTATTAAAGATGGACGTAAAGGCGTATTGCGCTTCTCTGTCAATGTATTAAAGATGGACGTAAAGGCGTATTGCGCTTCTCTGTCAATGTATTAAAGATGGACGTAAAGGCGTATTGCGCTTCTCTGTCAATGTATTAAAGATGGACGTAAAGGCGTATTGCGCTTCTCTGTCAATGTATTAAAGATGGACGTAAAGGCGTATTGCGCTTCTCTGTCAATGTATTAAAGATGGACGTAAAGGCGTATTGCGCTTCTCTGTCAATGTATTAAAGATGGACGTAAAGGCGTATTGCGCTTCTCTGTCAATGTATTAAAGATGGACGTAAAGGCGTATTGCGCTTCTCTGTCAATGTATTAAAGATGGACGTAAAGGCGTATTGCGCTTCTCTGTCAATGTATTAAAGATGGACGTAAAGGCGTATTGCGCTTCTCTGTCAATGTATTAAAGATGGACGTAAAGGCGTATTGCGCTTCTCTGTCAATGTATTAAAGATGGACGTAAAGGCGTATTGCGCTTCTCTGTCAATGTATTAAAGATGGACGTAAAGGCGTATTGCGCTTCTCTGTCAATGTATTAAAGATGGACGTAAAGGCGTATTGCGCTTCTCTGTCAATGTATTAAAGATGGACGTAAAGGCGTATTGCGCTTCTCTGTCAATGTATTAAAGATGGACGTAAAGGCGTATTGCGCTTCTCTGTCAATGTATTAAAGATGGACGTAAAGGCGTATTGCGCTTCTCTGTCAATGTATTAAAGATGGACGTAAAGGCGTATTGCGCTTCTCTGTCAATGTATTAAAGATGGACGTAAAGGCGTATTGCGCTTCTCTGTCAATGTATTAAAGATGGACGTAAAGGCGTATTGCGCTTCTCTGTCAATGTATTAAAGATGGACGTAAAGGCGTATTGCGCTTCTCTGTCAATGTATTAAAGATGGACGTAAAGGCGTATTGCGCTTCTCTGTCAATGTATTAAAGATGGACGTAAAGGCGTATTGCGCTTCTCTGTCAATGTATTAAAGATGGACGTAAAGGCGTATTGCGCTTCTCTGTCAATGTATTAAAGATGGACGTAAAGGCGTATTGCGCTTCTCTGTCAATGTATTAAAGATGGACGTAAAGGCGTATTGCGCTTCTCTGTCAATGTATTAAAGATGGACGTAAAGGCGTATTGCGCTTCTCTGTCAATGTATTAAAGATGGACGTAAAGGCGTATTGCGCTTCTCTGTCAATGTATTAAAGATGGACGTAAAGGCGTATTGCGCTTCTCTGTCAATGTATTAAAGATGGACGTAAAGGCGTATTGCGCTTCTCTGTCAATGTATTAAAGATGGACGTAAAGGCGTATTGCGCTTCTCTGTCAATGTATTAAAGATGGACGTAAAGGCGTATTGCGCTTCTCTGTCAGAATATTTGCTATTTTACTAAACAAAGGAGATTAGCCATACACAAAGACAAATTTAGTGGCTTAAAGCAGGATTTAGATCGTGTTATACTTCAAATCCTCCGCGGGAGAGTTGTAAGCAGAAATTTGTATATGATTGATGCATTACGTTTTCGTGGTAGTTTAGATAAGCTGCCTATTCAATTTTATGACACGGCATTTCTTGTGTTTTAAGATTCTTTTTGTTTACTCACGACTTGAATGTTGGAGCAAAATTGTCTTAAAATAGATTTCTGCCCGAAAGAGAAAATAATTTCATAAAAAAAACTGGGGTCAACGCACTCAAAAATACTGTTCTAATAGAGTTGGAACAGCACGTTTTATCGTTATTAATACATTGTAATAATAAAAAATGAATGTCGATTGTGTAAGAAGAAACATTTTTTGATAACAGATCTAGAAATATCGGGCTTTCCTAAAAACTTGCTATAGTGTGTAATTATGTATGGCGATGATGTTGTGTGACCTTGCGTGTACTCAGCTCAATTGAAAATAGTGCTCTAGTGAAAACCCCCTCTACGGCAGATTAAGGGAATCCTTTTTTAATTTGGTTAGAGGAGCGCCACCAAGGATGGAAGAATAATTCTATCCAGTACAGAGATATGAGACTCTATGCTATTTCACGAGGCGAAAGATTGGCGCTTTCACGTAAGTTTTATAGTACTATTTAAATTTTCAATAAAAACAGTGCTTTGGCATTTCTATAAGTGTGCTCCAATGAAAATAAAGATTCATATTTTTACAGCATTATGTTATTGATGTAAAAGTGAGTTTTGATAAGATGATAAAAGACTATATATATCATTTACAGTATAGTATAGTATAATATACGAGATACTGATGAATCTCTCATTAAGTCGCTTTGCCATTCAACAATACAGGTTACACTGTAAGAGAGCAGTGCGCTCATTGGCTGAATGGGGAAAGCGAACTAATTATTCAAATTAAAACCAGTGACACTGTTCCCTTCACTGCTAATCACGAATAATAATTTATCGAAAAGGGAGATTTTACAGGACAAATGAGAGCAAGCAGCTGTTTTTAAATATTACCCAATACATTTATCTTGAAGAGAAATAATTTTCATTGTCTGTGTTAACGATTTATAATCAAATCCAAATCAACGACAGACGTTGATATCGACACTTTTTACCTCCATGGTATCTATCATGAATGGATTCAATGATTATCTGAAACAAATATAACATTGTTACATACGTGATTTCAGGCATATCACCTTCAGAGTCGGACACAGTGCGTGGGAGTCACTATGCCTCAAGTTTAATTTGGAAATAAATGGTTCAAAAATTACCTGAAAAAAGAACAACCAGAAAATGTTCCTTTATATAAGTTCTACAAATTGTGAACATTTTGTGTTGCTACGAGTCGCCACTATCTATCTATGACGTTCCAAATTCAGACAACCAGCAAACATTACAGGATTCCAAGACTAAGTAAACACGTCTTTCGTTTTTCACAAATCTGTTTACCCACGTAACTTTTTTCTATTGCTTCTTTTTAGCATTTAAATGGGCGACACCATAACTAAAACTACCACTGCTTGACAGTCGGGAAAAGATGATATATTTTGATGGGTCAAATACAAAATCGGTTGAGAATGAAACACTATTTGAGAAACATTAGGCACAATGACAGAAGATAATGAAACACTATTTGAGGAACATAGGACGCAATGAAAGGAGATACTGAAACACTATTTGAGGAACATAGGACGCAATGAAAGAAGACAATGAAACACTATTTGAAGAACATAGGACGCAATGAAAGGAGATAATGAAACACTATTTGAGGAATATAGGACGCAATGAAAGGAGATAATGAAACACTATTTGAGGAACATAGGACGCAATGAAAGGAGATAATGAAACACTATTTGAGGAACATAGGACGCAATGAAAGGAGATAAATGAAACACTATTTGAGGAATATAGGACGCAATGAAAGGAGATAATGAAACACTATTTGAGGAACATAGGACGCAATGAAAGGAGATAAATTAAACACTATTTGAGGAACATAGGACGCAATGAAAGAAGACAATGAAACACTATTTGAAGAACATAGGACGCAATGAAAGGAGATAATGAAACACTATTTGAGGAATATAGGACGCAATGAAAGGAGATAATGAAACACTATTTGAGGAACATAGGACGCAATGAAAGGAGATAATGAAACACTATTTGAGGAACATAGGACGCAATGAAAGGAGATAAATGAAACACTATTTGAGGAATATAGGACGCAATGAAAGGAGATAATGAAACACTATTTGAGGAACATAGGACGCAATGAAAGGAGATAAATTAAACACTATTTGAGGAACATAGGACGCAATGAAAGGAGATAATGAAACACTATTTGAGGAATATAGGACGCAATGAAAGGAGATAATGAAACACTATTTGAGGAACATAGGACGCACTGACAGGAGATAAATTAAACACTATTTGAGGAACATAGGACGCAATGAAAGGAGATAAATTAAACACTATTTGAGGAACATAGGACACAATGAAGGGGATAAATGAAACACTATTTGAGGAACATAGGACGCAATGAAAGGAGATAAATGAAACACTATTTGAGGAATATAGAATGCAAAGAAAGGAGATAAATGAAACACTATTTGAGGAACATAGGACGCAATGACAGGAGATAAATGAAACACTATTTGAGCAAAATAGAACGCAAAGAAAGGAGTTAATGAAACACTATTTGAGGAACATAGGACGCAATGACAGGAGATAAATGAAACACTATTTGAGGAACAAAGGACGCAATGAAAGGAGATAAATGAAACACTATTTGAGCAACATAGAACGCAAAGAAAGGAGATAATGAAACACTATTTGAGGAACATAGGACGCAATGACAGGAGAAAAATGAAACACTATTTGAGGAACATGGAACGCAATGAAAGGAGATAAATGGAACACTATTTGAGGAACATAGGACGCAATGAAAGGAGATAAATGAAACACTATTTGAGGAACAAAGGACGCAATGAAAGGAGATAAATGAAGCACTATTTGAGCAACATAGAACGCAAAGAAAGGAGATAATGAAACACTATTTGAGGAACACAGGACGCAATGACAAGAGATAAATGGGACACTATTTGAGCAACATAGAACGCAATGACAGGAGATAATGAAACACTATTTGAGGAATATAGAACGCAAAGAAAGGAGATAAATGAAACACTATTTGGGGAACATAGGAGGCAATGAAAGGAGGTAAATGAAACACTATTTTAGGAACATAGGACGCAATGACAGGAGATAAATGAAACACTATTTGAGGAACATAGGACGCAATGAAAGGAGATAAATGGAACACTATTTGAGGAACATAGGACGCAATGACAGGAGATAAATGAAACACTATTTGAGGAACATAGGACGCAATGAAAGCAGATAATGAAACACTATTTGAGGAACATAGGACGCAATGAAAGGAGATAATGAAACACGATTTGAGGAACATAGGACGCAATGAAAAGAGATAATGAAACACTATTTGAGGAACATAGGACGCAATGAAAGGAGATAATGAAACACTATTTGAGGAACATAGGACGCAATGAAAGGAGATAAATGAAACACTATTTGAGGAACATAGGACGCAATGAAAGGAGATAATGAAACACTATTTGAGGAACATAGGACGCAATGAAAGGAGATAAATGAAACACTATTTGAGGAACATAGGACGCAATGAAAGGAGATAAATGGAACACTATTTGATGAACATAGGACGCAATGACAGGAGATAATGAAACACTATTTGAGGAACATAGGACGCAATGAAAGGAGATAAATGAAACACTATTTGAGGAACATAGGACGCAATGAAAGGAGATAAATGGAACACTATTTGAGGAACATAGGACGCAATAACAGGAGGTAAATGAAACACTATTTGAGGAACATAGGACGCAATGAAAGCAGATAATGAAACACTATTTGAGGAACATAGGACGCAATGAAAGGAGATAATGAAACACTATTTGAGGAACATAGGACGCAATGAAAAGAGATAATGAAACACTATTTGAGGAACATAGGACGCAATGAAAGGAGATAAATGGAACACTATTTGAGGAACATAGGACGCAATGACAGGAGATAAATGAAACACTATTTGAGGAACATAGGACGCAATGAAAGGAGATAATGAAACACTATTTGAGGAACAGAGGACGCAATGAAAGGAGATAATGAAACACTATTTGAGGAACATAGGACGCAATGAAAGGAGATAATGAAACACTATTTGAGGAACATAGGACGCAATGAAAGGAGATAAATTAAACACTATTTGAGGAACATAGGACGCAATGAAAGGAGATAAATGGAACACTATTTGAGGAACATAGGACGCAATGAAAGGAGATAATGAAACACTATTTGAGGAACATAGGACGCAATGAAAGGAGATAAATGGAACACTATTTGAGGAACATAGGACGCAATAACAGGAGGTAAATGAAACACTATTTGAGGAACATAGGACGCAATGAAAGCGGATCATGAAACACTATTTGAGGAACATAGGACGCAATGACAGGAGATAAATGAAACACTATTTGAGGAACATAGGACGCAATGAAAGCAGATAATGAAACACTATTTGAGGAACATAGGACGCAATGAAAGGAGATAATGAAACACTATTTGAGGAACATAGGACGCAATGAAAAGAGATAATGAAACACTATTTGAGGAACATAGGACGCAATGAAAGGAGATAAATGGAACACTATTTGAGGAACATAGGACGCAATGACAGGAGATAAATGAAACACTATTTGAGGAACATAGGACGCAATGAAAGGAGATAATGAAACACTATTTGAGGAACAGAGGACGCAATGAAAGGAGATAATGAAACACTATTTGAGGAACATAGGACGCAATGAAAGGAGATAATGAAACACTATTTGAGGAACATAGGACGCAATGAAAGGAGATAAATTAAACACTATTTGAGGAACATAGGACGCAATGAAAGGAGATAAATGGAACACTATTTGAGGAACATAGGACGCAATGAAAGGAGATAATGAAACACTATTTGAGGAACATAGGACGCAATGAAAGGAGATAAATGGAACACTATTTGAGGAACATAGGACGCAATAACAGGAGGTAAATGAAACACTATTTGAGGAACATAGGACGCAATGAAAGCGGATCATGAAACACTATTTGAGGAACATAGGGCGCAATGAAAGGAGATAATGAAACACTATTTGAGGAACATAGGACGCAATGAAAAGAGATAATGAAACACTATTTGAGGAACATAGAACGCAATGAAAGGAGATAAATGGAACACTATTTGAGGAACATAGGACGCAATGACAGGAGATAAATGAAACACTATTTGAGGAACATAGGACGCAATGAAAGGAGATAATGAAACACTATTTGAGGAACATAGGACGCAATGAAAGGAGATAATGAAACACTATTTGAGGAACATAGGACGCAATGAAAGGAGATAATGAAACACTATTTGAGGAACATAGGACGCAATGAAAGGAGATAAATTAAACACTATTTGAGGAACATAGGACGCAATGAAAGGAGATAATGAAACACTATTTGAGGAATATAGGACGCAATGAAAGGAGATAATGAAACACTATTTGAGGAACATAGGACGCACTGACAGGAGATAAATTAAACACTATTTGAGGAACATATGACACAATGAAGGGGATAAATGAAACACTATTTGAGGAACATAGGACGCAATGACAGGAGATAAATGGGACACTATTTGAGGAACATAGGACGCAATGAAAGGAGATAAATGAAACACTATTTGAGGAATATAGAACACAAAGAAAGGAGATAAATGAAACACTATTTGAGGAACATAGAACGCAAAGAACGGAGATAAATGAAACACTATTTGAGGAACATAGGACGCAATGAAAGGAGATAAATGAAACACTATTTGAGGAACATAGAACGCAAAGAAAGGAGATAAATGAAACACTATTTGATGAACATATAACGCAAAGAAAGGAGATAAATGGAACACTATTTGAGGAAAATAGAACGCAAAGAAAGGAGATAAATGAAACACTATTTGAGGAACATAGAACGCAAAGAAAGGAGATAAATGGAACACTATTTGAGGAACATAGGACGCAATGAAAGGAGATAATGAAACACTATTTGAGGAACAAAGTACGCAAGGAAAGGAGCTAAATGAAACACTATTTGAGCAACATAGAACGCAAAGAAAGGAGATAAATGAAACACTATTTGAGGAACATAGGACGCAATGACAGGAGATAAATGGAACACTATTTGAGGAACATAGAACGCAAAGAAAGGAGATAAATGAAACACTATTTGAGGAACATAGAACGCAAAGAAAGGAGATAAATGGAAAACTATTTGAGGAACATAGGACGCAATGAAAGGAGATAATGAAACACTATTTGAGGAACAAAGGACGCAATGAAAGGAGCTAAATGAAACACTATTTGAGCAACATAGAATGCAAAGAAAGGAGATAAATGAAACACTATTTGAGGAACATAGGACGCAATGACAGGAGATAAATAAAACACTACTTGAGGAACATAGGACGCAAGGACAGGAGATAAATAAAACACTATTTGAGCAACATAGAACGCAAAGAAAGGAGATAATGAATCACCATTTGAGAAACATAGAACGCAATGAAAGGAGATAAATGGAACACTATTTGAGGAACATAGGACGCAATGACAGGAGATAAATAAAACACTACTTGAGGAACATAGGACGCAAGGACAGGAGATAAATAAAACACTATTTGAGCAACATAGAACGCAAAGAAAGGAGATAATGAAACACTATTTGAGCAACATAGAACGCAAAGAAAGGAGATAATGAAACACTATTTGAGGAACATAGGACGCAATGACAGGAGATAAATGGGACACTATTTGAGCAACATAGAACGCAATGACAGGAGATAATGAAACACTATTTGAGGAATATAGAACGCAAAGAAAGGAGGTAATGAAACACTATTTGAGGAACATAGGACGCAATGACAGGAGATAAATGGGACAATATTTGAGCAACATAGAACGCAATGACAGGAGATAATGAAACACTATTTGAGGAATATAGAACGCAAAGAAAGGAGATAAATGAAACACTATTTGAGGAACATAGGGCGCAATGAAAGGAGGTAAATGAAACACTATTTGAGGAACATAGGACGCAATGATAGGAGATAATGAAACACTATTTGAGGAACATAGGATGCAATGACAGGAGATAATGAAACACTATTTGAGGAACATAGGACGCAATGAAAGGAGATAAATGAAACACTATTTGAGGAACATAGGACGCAATGAAAGGAGATAAATGAAAGACTATTTGATGAACATAGGACGCAATGACAGGAGATAAATGTGACACTATTTGAGGAACATAGGACGCAATGACAGGAGATAAATGGGACACTATTTGAGGAACATAGGACGCAATAAAAGGAGATAATGAAACACTATTTGAGGAACATACGACGCAATGAAAGGAGATAATTGAAACACTATTTGAGGATTATAGGACGCAATGAAAGGAGATAAATGAAACACTATTTGAGGAATATAGAACACAAAGAAAGGAGATAAATGAAACACTATTTGAGGAACATAGAACGCAAAGAACGGAGATAAATGAAACACTATTTGAGGAACATAGGACGCAATGAAAGGAGATAATGAAACACTATTTGAGGAACAAAGGACGCAATGAAAGGAGCTAACTGAAACACTATTTGAGCAACATAGAATGCAAAGAAAGGAGATAAATGAAACACTATTTGAGGAACATAGGACGCAATGACAGGAGATAAATGAATCACCATTTGAGAAACATAGAACGCAATGAAAGGAGATAAATGGAACACTATTTGAGGAACATAGGACGCAATGACAGGAGATAAATAAAACACTACTTGAGGAACATAGGACGCAAGGACAGGAGATAAATAAAACACTATTTGAGCAACATAGAACGCAAAGAAAGGAGATAATGAAACACTATTTGAGCAACATAGAACGCAAAGAAAGGAGATAATGAAACACTATTTGAGGAACATAGGACGCAATGACAGGAGATAAATGGGACACTATTTGAGCAACATAGAACGCAATGACAGGAGATAATGAAACACTATTTGAGGAATATAGAACGCAAAGAAAGGAGGTAATGAAACACTATTTGAGGAACATAGGACGCAATGACAGGAGATAAATGGGACAATATTTGAGCAACATAGAACGCAATGACAGGAGATAATGAAACACTATTTGAGGAATATAGAACGCAAAGAAAGGAGATAAATGAAACACTATTTGAGGAACATAGGGCGCAATGAAAGGAGGTAAATGAAACACTATTTGAGGAACATAGGACGCAATGATAGGAGATAATGAAACACTATTTGAGGAACATAGGATGCAATGACAGGAGATAATGAAACACTATTTGAGGAACATAGGACGCTATGAAAGGAGATAAATGAAACACTATTTGAGGAACATAGGACGCAATGAAAGGAGATAAATGAAAGACTATTTGATGAACATAGGACGCAATGACAGGAGATAAATGTGACACTATTTGAGGAACATAGGACGCAATGACAGGAGATAAATGGGACACTATTTGAGGAACATAGGACGCAATAAAAGGAGATAATGAAACACTATTTGAGGAACATAGGACGCAATGAAAGGAGATAATTGAAACACTATTTGAGGATTATAGTACGCAATGAAAGGAGATAAATGAAACACTATTTGAGGAATATAGAACACAAAGAAAGGAGATAAATGAAACACTATTTGAGGAACATAGAACGCAAAGAACGGAGATAAATGAAACACTATTTGAGGAACATAGGACGCAATGAAAGGAGATAAATGAAACACTATTTGAGGAACATAGAACGCAAAGAAAGGAGATAAATGAAACACTATTTGATGAACATAGAACGCAAAGAAAGGAGATAAATGGAACACTATTTGAGGAACATAGAACGCAAAGAAAGGAGATAAATGAAACACTATTTGAGGAACATAGAACGCAAAGAAAGGAGATAAATGAAACACTATTTGAGGAACATAGGGCGCAATGAAAGGAGGTAAATGAAACACTGTTTGAGGAACATAGGACGCAATGATAGGAGATAATGAAACACTATTTGAGGAACATAGGATGCAATGACAGGAGATAATGAAACACTATTTGAGGAACATAGGACGCAATGAAAGGAGATAAATGAAACACTATTTGAGGAACATAGGACGCAATGAAAGGAGATAAATGAAAGACTATTTGATGAACATAGGACGCAATGACAGGAGATAAATGTGACACTATTTGAGGAACATAGGACGCAATGACAGGAGATAAATGGGACACTATTTGAGGAACATAGGACGCAATAAAAGGAGATAATGAAACACTATTTGAGGAACATAGGACGCAATGAAAGGAGATAATTGAAACACTATTTGAGGATTATAGGACGCAATGAAAGGAGATAAATGAAACACTATTTGAGGAATATAGAACACAAAGAAAGGAGATAAATGAAACACTATTTGAGGAACATAGAACGCAAAGAACGGAGATAAATGAAACACTATTTGAGGAACATAGGACGCAATGAAAGGAGATAATGAAACACTATTTGAGGAACAAAGGACGCAATGAAAGGAGCTAAATGAAACACTATTTGAGCAACATAGAATGCAAAGAAAGGAGATAAATGAAACACTATTTGAGGAACATAGGACGCAATGACAGGAGATAAATGAATCAGCATTTGAGAAACATAGAACGCAATGAAAGGAGATAAATGGAACACTATTTGAGGAACATAGGACGCAATGACAGGAGATAAATAAAACACTACTTGAGGAACATAGGACGCAGAGACAGGAGATAAATAAAACACTATTTGAGCAACATAGAACGCAAAGAAAGGAGATAATGAAACACTATTTGAGCAACATAGAACGCAAAGAAAGGAGATAATGAAACACTATTTGAGGAACATAGGACGCAATGACAGGAGATAAATGGGACACTATTTGAGCAACATAGAACGCAATGACAGGAGATAATGAAACACTATTTGAGGAATATAGAACGCAAAGAAAGGAGGTAATGAAACACTATTTGAGGAACATTGGACGCAATGACAGGAGATAAATGGGACAATATTTGAGCAACATAGAACGCAATGACAGGAGATAATGAAACACTATTTGAGGAATATAGAACGCAAAGAAAGGAGATAAATGAAACACTATTTGAGGAACATAGGGCGCAATGAAAGGAGGTAAATGAAACACTATTTGAGGAACATAGGACGCAATGATAGGAGATAATGAAACACTATTTGAGGAACATAGGATGCAATGACAGGAGATAATGAAACACTATTTGAGGAACATAGGACGCAATGAAAGGAGATAAATGAAACACTATTTGAGGAACATAGGACGCAATGAAAGGAGATAAATGAAACACTATTTGAGGAACATAGAACGCAAAGAAAGGAGATAAATGAAACACTATTTGATGAACATAGGACGCAATGACAGGAGATAAATGTGACATTATTTGAGGAACATAGGACGCAATGACAGGAGATAAATGGGACACTATTTGAGGAACATAGGACGCAATAAAAGGAGATAATGAAACACTATTTGAGGAACATAGAACGCAATGAAAGGAGATAATTGAAACACTATTTGAGGATTATAGGACGCAATGAAAGGAGATAAATGAAACACTATTTGAGGAATATAGAACACAAAGAAAGGAGATAAATGAAACACTATTTGAGGAACATAGAACGCAAAGAACGGAGATAAATGAAACACTATTTGAGGAACATAGGACGCAATGAAAGGAGATAAATGAAACACTATTTGAGGAACATAGAACGCAAAGAAAGGAGATAAATGAAACACTATTTGATGAACATAGAACGCAAAGAAAGGAGATAAATGGAACACTATTTGAGGAACATAGAACGCAAAGAAAGGAGATAAATGAAACACTATTTGAGGAACATAGAACGCAAAGAAAGGAGATAAATGGAACACTATTTGAGGAACATAGGACGCAATGAAAGGAGATAATGAAACACAATTTGAGGAACAAAGGACGCAATGAAAGGAGCTAAATGAAACACTATTTGAGCAACATAGAACGCAACGAAAGGAGATAAATGAAACACTATTTGAGGAACATAGGACGCAATGACAGGAGATAAATGAATCACCATTTGAGGAACATAGAACGCAATGAAAGGAGATAAATGGAACACTATTTGAGGAACATAGGACGCAATGACAGGAGATAAATAAAACACTACTTGAGGAACATAGGACGCAAGGACAGGAGATAAATAAAACACTATTTGAGCAACATAGAACGCAAAGAAAGGAGATAATGAAACACTATTTGAGCAACATAGAACGCAAAGAAAGGAGATAATGAAACACTATTTGAGGAACATAGGACGCAATGACAGGAGATAAATGGGACACTATTTGAGCAACATAGAACGCAATGACAGGAGATAATGAAACACTATTTGAGGAATATAGAACGCAAAGAAAGGAGATAATGAAACACTATTTGAGGAACATAGGACGCAATGACAGGAGGTAAATGGGACACTATTTGAGCAACATAGAACGCAATGACAGGAGATAATGAAACACTATTTGAGGAATATAGAACGCAAAGAAAGGAGATAAATGAAACACTATTTGAGGAACATAGGACGCAATGAAAGGAGGTAAATGAAACACTATTTGAGGAACATAGGACGCAATGATAAGAGATAATGAAACACTATTTGAGGAACATAGGACGCTATGACAGGAGATAATGAAACACTATTTGAGGAACATAGGACGCAATGAAAGGAGATAAATGAAACACTATTTGAGGAACATAGGACGCAATGAAAGGAGATAAATGAAAGACTATTTGATGAACATAGAACGCAATGAAAGGAGATAAATGGAACACTATTTGAGGAACATAGGACGCAATGAAAGGAGATAATGAAACACTATTTGAGGAACATAGGTCGCAATGAAAAGAGATAAATGAAACACTATTTGAGGAACATAGGACGCAATGAAAGGAGATAATGAAACACTATTTGAGGAACATAGGACGCAATGACAGGAGATAAATGGGACACTATTTGAGGAACATAGGACGCAATGACAGGAGATAATGAAACACTATTTGAGGAACATAGGACTGAATGACAGGAGATAAATGGGACACTATTTGAGGAACATAGGTCTCAATGAAAGGAGATAATGAAACACTTTTCGAGGAACATAGGACGCAATAAAAGGAGATAATGAAACAATATTTGAGGAACATAGGACGCAATGACAGGAGATAAATGGGACACTATTTGAGGAACATAAGACGCAATGAAAGGAGATAATGAAACACTATTTGAGGAACATAGGACGCAATGACAGGAAATAAATGGGACACTATTTGAGGAACATAGGACGCAATGACAGGAGATAAATGGGGCACTATTTGAGGAATATAGGACGCAATGAAAGGAGATAATGAAACACTATTTGAGGAACATAGGACGCAATGAAAGGAGATAAACGAAACACTATTTGAGGAATATAGGACGCAATGAAAGGAGATAATGAAACACTATTTGAGGAACATAGGACGCAATGACAGGAGATAAATGGGGAACTATTTGAGGAACATAAGACGCAATGAAAGAAGATAATGAAACACTATTTGAGGAACATAGAACGCAATGAAAGGAGTTAAATGAAACACTATTTGAGGAACATAGGACGCAATGAAAGGGGATAACGAAACACTATTTGAGGAACATAGGACGCAATGACAGGAAATAAATGGGACACTATTTGAGGAACATAGGACGCAATGACAGGAGATAAATGGGGCACTATTTGAGGAATATAGGACGCAATGAAAGGAGATAATGAACACTATTTGAGGAACATAGGACGCAATGAAAGGAGATAAACGAAACACTATTTGAGGAATATAGGACGCAATGAAAGGAGATAATGAAACCCTATTTGAGGAACATAGGACGCAATGACAGGAGATAAATGGGGAACTATTTGAGGAACATAAGACGCAATGAAAGAAGATAATGAAACACTATTTGAGGAACATAGAACGCAATGAAAGGAGATAAATGAAACACTATTTGAGGAACATAGGACGCAATGAAAGGAGATAACGAAACACTATTTGAGGAACATAGGACGCAATGACAGGAGATAAATTGGACACTATTTGAGGAACATAAGACGCAATGAAAGGAGATAATGAAACACTATTTGAGGAACATAGCACGCAATGACAGGAGATAAATGGGACACTATTTGAGGAACATAGGACGCAATGACAGGAGACAAATGGGACACTATTTGAGGAACATAGGACGCAATGACAGGACATAAATGGGACACTATTTGAGGAACATAGGACGCAATGACAGGAGATAAATGGGACACTATTTGAGGAACATAGAACGCAATGACAGGAGATAAATGGGACACTATTTGAGGAACATAGGACGCAATGACAGGAGATAAATGGGACACTATATGAGGAACATAGGACGCAATGACAAGAGATAAATGGAACACTATTTGAGGAACATAGGACGCAATGAGAGGAGATAAATGGAACACTATTTGAGGAATATAGGACGCAATGACAGGAGATAAATGGGACACTATTTGAGGAACTTAGGACGCAATGACAGGAGATAAATGGAACACTATTTGAGGAACATAGGACGCAATGAAAGGAGATAATGAGACACTATTTGAGGAACATAGGACGCAATGAAAGGAGATAATGAAACACTATTTGAGGAACATAGGACACAATGAAAGGAGATAATGAGACACTATTTGAGGGACATAGGACGCAATGACAGGAGATGAATGGGATACTATTTGAGCAACATAGGACGCAATAAAAGGAGATAATGAAACACTATTTGAGGAACATAGGACGAAATTAAAGGAGATCAATGAAACACTATTTGAGGAACATAGGACGCAATTAAAGGAGATAAATGAAACACTATTTGAGGAACATAGGACGCAATGAAAGGAGATAATGAAACACTATTTGAGGAACATAGGACGCAATGACAGGAGATAAATGGGACACTATTTGAGGAACGTAGGACGCAATGAAAGGAGATAATGAAACACTATTTGAGGAACATAGGACGCAATGAATGGAGATAATGAAACACTATTTGAGGAACATAGGACGCAATGAAAGGAGATAATGAAACACTATTTGAGGAACATAGGACGCAATGAAAGGAGATAATGAAACACTATTTGAGGAACATAGGACGCAATGACAGGAGATAAATGGGACACTATTTGAGGAACATAGGACGCAATGAAAGGAGATAATGAAACACTATTTGAGGAACATAGAACGCAATGACAGGAGATAAATGGGACACTATTTGAGGAACATAGGACGCAATGAAAGGAGATAATGAAACACTATTTGAGGAACATAGGACGCAATGACAGGAGATAATGAAACACTATTTGAGGAACATAGGACGCAAGGACAGGAGATAAATGGGACCCTATTTGAGGAACATAGGACGCAATGAAAGGAGATAATGAAACACTATTTGAGGAACATAGGACGCAATGAAAGGAGATAATGAAACACTATTTGAGGAACATAGGACGCAATGACAGGAGATAAATGGGACACTATTTGAGGAACATAGGACGCAATGAAAGGAGATAATGAAACACTATTTGAGGAACATAGGACGCAATGACAGGAGATAATGAAACACTATTTGAGGAACATAGGACGCAAGGACAGGAGATAAATGGGACCCTATTTGAGGAACATAGGACGCAATGAAAGGAGATAATGAAACACTATTTGAGGAACATAGGACGCAATGAAAGGAGATAATGAAACACTATTTGAGGAACATAGGACGCAATGACAGAAGATAAATGGGACACTATTTGAGGAACATAGGACGCAATGAAAGGAGATAATGAAACACTATTTGAGGAACATAGGACGCAATGAAAGGAGATAATGAAACACTATTTGAGGAACATAGGACGCAATGAAAGGAGATAATGAAACACTATTTGAGGAACATAGGACGCAATGAAAGGAGATAAATGAAACACTATTTGAGGAACATAGAACGCAATGACAGGAGATAAATGAAACACTATTTGAGGAACATAGGACACAATGAAAGGGATAAATGAAACACTATTTGAGCAACATATGACGCAATGGCAGGAGATAATGAAACACTATTTGAGGAATATAAATTAACACTGTAACATGAATCAATGGTGTAATATTTACAAAATAATTCATTTTTGCTTTTTTTCTGACAGTTAGGACTCGTGTTTATTCACAATTGTGTATCAGGTTTAAACAAAATACGATACAATTGTTTTTGCTCTTTTTAAACAAGTCGAATGTTTGTGAGCTGCCTTAAACGAGACGTCATGCATACGCGTGCCTGGCCTTCTTTACAAGACAAAAGGATGATATACATCTAGACACAGCCATGCATTATCGATGACATTCAAATGACATTTACTGTAACAATATAATGATATAGATACAGTGCGCCATGTGAGGTTATTTATACCTGAGTTATTTATGTCACTATCATTTACTGCACTGTTGTATCTACTTTATGAGAATGATGGTAAGGTGATATATACGGGTTGCATCACGTCTGTGTCTGTATTGTAATTTGTCATGTATCAGCTTGGCACTACATCATTGTATTATTATGTGCGCACCATTTGCACGAGCGTGTCAGGTTATCAACGATTCGTTAGTTTCCTTAACTTGTAACTCGCACACATATGAGAAATATAAAACGTAACAATGCTGTTTGTACTTGCAACAGAACAGTACATTATACATATTTATATTTGCTCTTTCTGACGTGACGTGATGTGACATGACATGAGAGCACACCGTCCAAACAACCAGTATATTTTATTATTGTTTGCATGAATATCCGTATATTTGCACGTTGCCCCGATTACAGAATGGTCGAGGGGCTTGAACGGTTGGTCTTCGATTGAGCTATAGGTAAGAGTTGATTTCCTCAATTATTATATGAACAAGTAGTTTCAGCATATTTAATTTAATTTATATCAGGATAAGCTACTTAATGTCAAAATATATGTATATGTTTCGTGATCACAGGCACCTGTATGTAGGTGGGGCTTTAATTTGCAGTTCTCTAATAAACAACACTGGCGTTCGCGTCTATATTGAGACTCAAAGTATGTTAGTAACAAACCATCTCACTTGCTCTATTTTATGGAGCTCTCATGAATATGAGGTCAGTCCATGACCCTTGTCACAATATTGCCTTAAAGACGATTTTACTAACATGGTCGCCGTAAAAATGAGAAGAATGCTATTTATAGAGTGAGCGTTTATTACGAACCTACACAACGATATTCGATATAAAAAATACAGAAAATGTTTTCCCAGAAATATTATTTGCAATTGTCTGTAAAGATTCCGTTCTGCTTTTGTTACAGTCACTCAGTACAGTTGTAATTCACAATGCTCGAATGATATTCGTATAGATTGCTCATGTTTTAAGACTGCTGGGACCGATGAAATAGATATGTGTAGCTTGCTACCCTCGCCAGTCTTGTTGCAAATAACTCGCCAGTTTTTATTTACAGGTCTGTGGTAATATAGTGTCTTTGCGTTCAGGAGCGATATCCCATATCACCATTATTGGAACATTACGTATTGTGTTAAAAATACATTACATTGCTAGAATGTACTACCATTTGCACGTTACACACATTTATTAAATTAAATAAAGATACGATTCAACGCAAGTTCATGTCATACCTTGGTCAAAAATCAAAAATAGGTCGAGTATGTCAACGACTATGTTGGGAGACACAACACAATTACTTGGGACTTTAGTAGCATATTCCATTTAAAATTGATAAGAGGCATAGGATTAGAAATGTTCTGCTCTGACAAATAACGGCCAGACAGTACGACCCGTGTTATTGCATGTGAGGATACCTACTCTCAATATTGTCCTGTCACATATTGTTACACGTCTGCCTTCGTAGCATGTTATATATTATTATAAGACTCAACTTCTTATATAATGTGAACATTTGGGGGTATTTGGCGCGTCAAAGACTTTGTGTGTCACATCTGTACCGTTTGAAATAAATATGTTCACGTATTTGGTTGACAGGCATATGATATATTAATGTGCGTGACGGGACAGGACAAAGAAACTCCATGTGACGTGGTGTCCATATTTAAATATATGCCTCGTTGACAGCAGTGTGGCGATATATCAGCGACAGTAAACGCTTGATCAATGTGTTAGACACAGAGTATTCGATATTTATGCATAAATATATTTAAACCAGGAGACCGCGATGGAAATCGAGCACAAAGCTGTTAGAAAATGGCTATTATCAACACCAAAATATGTGCCTATGTGGTACCTTTATGATACGATAGGATCGGTTCTATATGAAAAAATTACAATGGAAAACCCACACTATCATATTTATAGAACAGAAAGTCACATTCTAAAACAGAATGCAGGTAAGTTAATTATCTTATTATTACCTTAAAATTGTATTGACTGAAACATCATTAATACGCATGTACTGCAGTTTTACTTGGTTGCATCTTTTAAAATATAATCGATATTTTCACTAAAAAACTTAAGGGAAATTTTAAAATGAGGCGGCGAGGCGTTGCGATTGAATTTGTTCGAAATAAATTTTAATTTTCTACTGTAACCCATAGAGTTTAAGAAAACGATAATTTCCGTTATGTGCATTTCGAATACGTCACTGACATTACCAAGTGGCAAACGAATTGAACAGAATGTATATTATCAGAGGTACATTACTTGGGGTTTGAAACTACGGTGACATGATACCAAGATCCCATTTCAATCTCGCTCTCCCAGAAGCGTTCCAACTCAGACAAATGCGAATGCGCATGCCCGAGGTAGCTAGGATACTGGGATGTCCAGGTGGATCAAAATAGCTGTTCACGATATTACAGATTACGATAACTATATTTTCTGTACATTTTCGCTTTATTAAATTTTTTCGCTATGAATGTGGTAATACATGTTTTATTGTTTTATTACAAACCGCCTATGTCATATCAGCAGATCGTAGCACCAGTCTCGCTACTTACGAGATGAAACTTGAATGGGATCTTGACATGATGTCACCATACAGTACTATGTGCGTTGCAAACCCCAAGTAATGTACCTCTGATATTATTAAGACAGTTGAATGTGTGTCCTCATACATCGTGTGCTTAGGCATTTTTTTCATGAAGTTATGTATATTTAGTTGTATGCGATTATAATAATGTGGTTAATTAGTTGAAAACTATTTATAGCATGACTCTGATAGTGATGCTTAAATAATAGACTCGACTACGTCTCGCTCAATATTGCGATAGCACTGTCCTTGGCAGCGCGCCATCCATTAATTCATTAGTTTAAGTTTATTCATTTAATTTATATGATATTATAAAAAATAAGAATCAATGAAAAGCAGCGATCGTAAACAAACAAGCCATTAATATCACCATACATACAGTCTATCTAATCATCATACATCTTCACACAATCAATATTACAATGTCACCAACTCATTATTACCTTACATATTATTACAGGCAGAGACAGTGTACGTATGTAGAAATCATGCATAGAACAGGGCAAAAGGCAATCGATGCAGAAGTGCTTTGCATAAAATCAATTATGTTCATCTTCTTTTTGTCAATTCTTACATAAATAATTATAAAATACAATACCCGACCAGAAACTACTGCATACAATGGTGATCCACGGGCTAAATGGCACCAGCTGTACTATATGTTGTATCAACTTGCGCCAAAGTAATCGATATTAGAATTTATGCTGTATCACATTTCAAAATATATGGACTGTTCTGATTATGTTAAACGGTAGGGGGGCGGGTTGATGATGTGTAACCTTCAAATTGTCTTGTCATTGCGACATTGCTTGCTGAATGTACAGTCTAATGCGATCTCAATATATGGAGCAAGTTGTGTTTTCGTAATAACCTCATACTATTTCTGTTAAAGATGAGATTATATCTGGTTTGAAAGACATAGTCTTATGCGAGCTTGGTGCTGGTAATGCTACAAAAACCGCATTCTTAATATCGGCGTTATTGAAGAAAAATAAGATGTTGACCTATATTCCTATAGATGTAGCAAAAGGTGCGTCATGTCACATAGACGATAATAAATACCACTTATCTAACAAGCCAAGTACATATCAGTTAACTGTTAATAATCCATACGATCTCAACATGGCTAATAGTTAATGTATCAGTTAAAAAGAAAACAGTACTATTTTTACAAAATGGCAAAAGTCAAATCACGTGATCTGATCGCGTGTGTGACAGTTGACAGAAACTGTTTGATGTCAGCCGAATCACCTTATCAGATCGTATGCGTGTATACAAAATGGGTTTCTGCTTTTCATGGGAGGATGTAATGTTACATGAAGAGGTTATACACATGCCGGTTGCACATATGTTATGACAATGTTGTCCCATGTTCAATAATGTTAGTTCGATATCTTAACATGATGTTTATGTTCCGATATGTACATGTTTATATTCCCATTCAGATTTCATGGAACATAACGTTTCTTTGCTAATGCAACGATTCAGTGAGGGTTTAGAAGCGAAATCTTTTGCTGGGGACTATGTTGATGGTTTACACCACTTGAAGGGTTTACATCGAAATAAACTTATCATGTGGATTGGTAATAGTATAAGTAATGTTCCAATAGATGATTTGAAGTCACTTCTGGCACAAATCAATAACATTATGGGTACGTATACGTTTCAAAGTTACATTACTTACACCCAGAATAAACACGATCTGTTATATTTCTATTTTGAAATAGACTTGTGAAATTATTATATGAATATAACGTTTGACGACACTCGGAAGTAAATATGTGTAGTATATGAAAATAATTTCCGATGGTTTACAAAACAATAAACACTTCATTTCATTTCATTTTACAGGGGAAAACGACAGGTTTCTGGTCGGCATTGACCTCACACAAGACAAAGACAAGGCACTCACCATATACAGCCACCCTGATACGTGGATACCATTCAAAATGAATGCACTGACCCGACTAAATCGAGATTTAGGAGCAAACTTCAAACATCAGAATTTCAAATTATATACCAAATATGTCAGAAATGACGACGTGGATGGCTTTGTGGAAAAGCCGCAGTATATTCAACACGCTCTTAAAAGCATATGTGAACAACACGTTCGTTTGGGTATGTAAAAGTGGAATTCAAGCATTCTTTGTATGAGTTGAAACAAAAATGTATTGTTCTCACAGTACAATAATGCATTATTATTAAAATTACAAAAAATGCCTCTTATGTGAAATATTACTATGGTCTCACTAAATTGTGAAATATTCTCCTGCATTCCAAACAATCACAAACATTTCCCAGTTCCCACGAACTAGCTGTTCGAACTGATTTGTGCAATTGGACATTTATTGGAACTTAAACGCATCAACGATTGTAAATTTCTTAAATGCTGTTTGATGGTGCTGCAGTTTTACAATCAGTAGCACGAGAATGAAAAGAAGCTAGAGTGAATGTAGTCAATTCATTTTTAGCTGTGATTATTCGTTACTCATTTGAGCGCAATTAGGGCGGGGGTCACAACTAATTATAAAAAAAAAAAACACGTAAAAATGTGTCAAATGTTGTGGCGACAAGTTTATGGTGCTCAAATTTATTATGTTTATTTGTGACCAATATTAAAACAAAAACCCCACATCCAGACCAGCACATTCACAGTATAATGATATTACAATAACAAATAATTACAATATTATTAGTGAACGGACGGATCGTAATTTTTGCAGACTTTCATTACTGAAAACACCGGTATTTAATGACATGTTATAGATATACTTAAGCTGTTACTAATGATAGGAGCAGCATCTCTAAGAAGAATGTACCTCCATCAAGTCCTGTTGCTTTGTTACTCGAAATAGGTCGGCCACTACCAAATCCGAATCAATACTATTGAAATGAGATTTATTTGTATCAGGTGATATCACCTTAGTATAATACAATAAATTTAAACGTACCTTTAGAATATAATTGGCTAGCTGCGTCCCAATTTCAGAAAAATATACATTGAAATTACTAGCAACTTCTATTACGGACAAGTCATAAAACCGTGTTGTATTTGTACTAGACATTTAGGAATTTTGTGGAATGCTGTGAATTGTTTCCACATTCTTTTCAAATTATTCACAATTAGTGTAATATATTCATTTATATGTTGTTGTTTTTTTCTATAAAACAAAAAAATTAATAATTGCATTAACTGTGTTCTTTTCTCAGATGCGTTGGATTTAAAACTACATTTCGAGGCAGGAGAACTGTTCTTTTGCCATGAATTAGAACATCTTAGTCTTAAATGGGCCTGGAAACAATTTGAAGATACAATGATTAAAGGGGGTTTCTCGTTGGAGAAGAAATGGAGTGATGATTGCGAAAGTTATGGCGTGGCACTCTTGAAGAAACTGTAAACGAAAGAGTGCACAACACCAACAACCATACGGCATGACAGTTGTATCCAGTTATCCTCACAAGCCTTATGTTTTTATTCGCAAAGATCATATTTTTTTTAAGTAAAACTTGAACTCATGAACAGCATATTGCAATTAATACAACAGAAAATGTACGACATTTGCATGGCTAATTGCTTTGCATCATATATGAAACACAAAGCAAACATAAGATACACGCATGATTTATAATAAGTTAAAACATAGATTTCCCACAAATCTAATAATTCGAAAATACTGTTTATAACAGTGTCAATCTGAAATATCGTTTACTATCTTGTTGTATGTTCCAACTTTGTTCCTTGCCCGCATTGATTGTTACATCAATGATATTTACCTGTTTACGCACAATAACATGATTAGGATTTTAATAGATGTATTTGATTTATTTCCATTGTATATTAATTTCACTACCTGGTAAATTGTTGTATGTTTTGTTTTTTTGAGTTTTTAAATCGATATTTATTCTGTCTGAAACTGGGTTGCTATTGTATATTCATCTTACAAGGTTTCTCACATGTTCAGGAGAAGCCACTTTATACCTGCTGGTCAGGTTTCTTCACGTGATGAATCATTTGTGTGGAATTCAAATAAACACACTTATCCAAGTGAGATTGCAGTCGCGGACATATCCGCCCGAAGTGACACACATTTTGGTTTAACCAATACGAGTACAGGTACATTACGAGCAAAACACGCAAGCATTCGAACTGAATACAAATGAACCACAACTATTATTATATTATATTGTTGCATGAGCGGGTATCCGTTCGCTACTTGCAAACATAGAGAGGGAGTAGAGTGTGGCAGGTGTTTTAGTCTCATCCTCGGGGGCGGACATCCGGGCATTTTCACCGCCTGGCAACCTGCAGCGGTGAAAACAAAGGCCCAAAACTCGCAGAAAACGGTACTTCGGGATGATTGTTGAGACTCCTCTGAACAGTGTAACAAGATTAGCCCTACGTGTGTAACATATATAAATTTGGTTGTTCAGGATTACTTCAAAGTTGAGTTTGTGTTGTTTTCTCGAATTTTCACGGGCTCGACCGGCGTTCCACAGCAGCACGCACAGAGCCCATAGAAATGCATGGTACAGTGCACAGTCAGCTGGCGCACCGTGATAATAAAATAAATGCGATATTTACTATATGGGGGCCGCCATCTTGAATGACGCATAAAACTAAATAAGTTGTGAAACGCGTTTTTCAGATTCCTACAAATCAGGACAAAAATACCAATCTTTCACAAAAATACAGTCCGTTGGGGTTATATTAAGCCAATCGATAAACAAATTCGACCGAATTCGTCGTTTTTGTGTGGAAAAATCCCTTGCATACGAACACCTAATTACGCGAAGAACCTAGAACACTGAGCCGGGGTATTTGAAACTACAAATTGGCATTCCAGCACAGCAGCCAATCAGCGATGGACTAACGCTTAGATGACAATTTCGGTTTCAAATACCCCGGCTTAGTGTTCTAGGTTCTTCGCGTAATTAGATGTTCGTATGCAAGGGATTTTTGCACACAAAAACGACGAATTCGGCCGAATTTTGTTATCGGTTGGCTTAATATAACCCCAACGGGGTATTTTTGTGAAAGATTGGTATTTTTGTCCTGATTTGTAGGAATCTGAAAAACGCGTTTCACAACTTGTCTCTTATTTAGTTCTATGCGTCATTCAAGATGGCGGCCCCCATATAGTAAATATCGCATTTATTTTATTATATCAGAGGTGCGCCAGCTGACTGTGGTACAGTGGCGCGCGTCTTAGCAACGTGGAACGTCTGTGACGTAGCTCCGCCCCCGAGGATATGTGTAAGTTAAGTGTATTTTCGACGCGTTTTTAAAATGGGCGTTTTGTGAAAAAGAATTACAACCCTTTTTGGAAACGAAAAATCCACGCGAAGTAATAATTTACGCGTAATCCGCGACAATTACATTATCACACGATAATGTAAGTTTCTATTTGCAAGTAAATTAATTTCAAGAAAAAGCCCCGAAAACCTAACTATATGTGTTTAACATTGAAAGTAGCGATTTATAACAATAATAATGAAGCCCACGGCTTCAATTGGGGTTCGCAGAAGGATCTAGAAGCTTTGCCTTACACGTTAACTTGTTATAGACTGTCACGAGGTGTTTGGATCATAACAGAAACTGTATTATTAAAAGAACGCGCTTGTTATTATGTAATTTTGTATTTATTAATTTATTGTTATAGTATAAATTGATAACAGCCCAGAGGTAGGTATTATAACCCAGTAGGTAGCCGCATTTGTCACTACACGTACAGAAAGTACCTATTACGTGACCTCGAGGTCGCACTTGGACAATGCTGGACGAGTATCCGTGTGATGAATGAACAGGTGTCACGGACCAATTAGCGATTGACACAATTAGCCATGTGATGGCAGGGTATTTAAAGACTGAGACAGCGTGGTGCTTGGTTGTTGCTGCTGGAGATCTTGACCAACATCTACGCTTTGTACGACCCTGGAAGCGGCGAGCAGTACCACCACATACTACCATAGTCGAACCCGGCGTTGAACACCAGTCTGAAGTCTAACTGGGAAGGAAGCCTTGGCGCTGTGGACGAGAAGGGAGAGTTCAAGTCGCTAATTACCGTCGCTGGCTTCTTATAATTCACCGGGCGACGCTGCCGACTGACACTGTTCGACGCACATCGGGAAACGTCAGGTACCGAACATTCCTACACACACACTAGTTAGTTTTGGGCTTTAAGTTATTATATTACCTTGTTAATTACTAGAGTTATTTTCCTGGCCAGCTTATTTATGTAACATTTTAAGAGTGCATGGCACTGATACACGTGACGTAGGGTACGCCGTTGGTCGTAGGGTCGTTACCGTCTTTGCTGTGGTGTCTACAGTGCGAAATTTCGTAACCCTCCACCTCTTACCAATAATATAGTTGCGTTGGTGCGCGGTGAGGGCCGCGTGTAGTGCTGAACCTCTGCAAGGGCGGGCGATACCGACGGAGAGAACTGTAGCAAGCATATG
The DNA here is from genome assembly GCF_978046115.1 of Saccoglossus kowalevskii. Lineage (NCBI taxonomy): Eukaryota > Metazoa > Hemichordata > Enteropneusta > Harrimaniidae > Saccoglossus > Saccoglossus kowalevskii. The sequence goes on along the minus strand of NC_140661.1, from coordinate 26,976,760 downwards.
TTTTGTGTACCTAATAAACTATGGTTTTACGTAATTCATGTGTGGTGTCATATGTGTAAGAATGGCCGGTGTGCATTATTGCTGCTTATATGTGAATATAGTCATATTGAAATCTACTGGAGCCAATCAGTCTAAATTATACTTGTGTTACACGAATTGTGTAATTTTATATTGGTTAAAAACCTGCACACGAGGTAGTAAAAGTATTGCATACTATTTGGTATTTTGGTTAATATTTGACCCGTGACCTCGTGACATAGACCTTTTCCTCACCCAATATGATGCTGATTCATTGTTTAAGTAACATTTCCAATCTTAGACAAAATGCAATTAAATTGAAGAAACATTTCAAAACAATGTTATTTTTCAATTTTGGATGTGATTATAATTTCTCAGGAATTGCGTAAGATCGGTTCATTTATCAGAAATATAGGATCAATGAATTATCCTTTTGCACAACAAGGTATCGTCCGTCTGCACAAAGTCGCCAACCTGTGGGACACTTCAGCAGAAGTATCCGATGCAAAGAAGACGCCGAACGTTTTGAAATATTGGGCACATTTTCAAGTAGTGGATCGATTGTATATATGGGCCACCGTAATAAATAAAGCACATATGCAGCATCCACCGTTCTCAGTAGTTAATACATATGTGAATAATTTAACCATGGAAAAGTATCATTTGACTTCTGATATCATACTGTGCTCAGTTTTTAAAAACATCCCTTTAGTGTTCTTGGTTAAACTGTATCTTGACAATACAGAAATTATAGTGAATATTTTTTAGAAGTATTTTGAATGTTTCTTGTTGAACGCAGAGTGTGAACGTAAGCTGTTAGTGAGCCGTATGGATATCATTCGGGCTGGTTATTGGTTGGTTTAAGATCGTAACAAAATAGCCGCTTCCCAATGCATATCAAACATCACTTCATATGCGTGAGTATATTTTACAAGTTTTACTTAGACAAGTGTCAGTCCATTGTGTGAAAACAAACACGCTTTATCTTGTCGATGCTTAGGCTTAGGAGAAATACAGAACGAAAGGTCACGTGAAATTATGAATTTATGTCATACTTTTGTTCTGTATCAAGATACCTAGGCCAACACTGTTGACTGTTTATGCCCGAGAAAAGTTCGTCTAAAGTATGAATCCCGGCCAATTTCGCCTAAACGGCGCCCCCAATTGTGTCAGAAATATTTATACTAGCTAATACAGACAATTTATATGCATGATTGACTACATTCCGAGGTTAATTAAACATTTAATTAAATATTTGCTCCAATTAATATGATGATACAATTATGAACTAGGCTATGGTTATTATAATGTTAATGCCGCTTTATTTATTGATTAGGATCAATCATTCAGTTAATTTCAATATACAAAGTTGTGCCACACATAAGATATACAACTAGTAGTGTTAATAATTTGATAGCTATTGTGTAGACTGCTAGCGGACAAGTTTGGTAATAGACATAATTGGTATGTTGATAGGAGGGCGCTATATATTAAGACGTACAGTTGCTGATATTTAATCTAAGTTATCAACTAAGTGTGTTTATATCATTTCCAGTACTATTGTCTTGTCTACTCCATTCTAGCAGTGAGAAAACCCTCTCCAGTGTGAGCCTTCTCAATAACAATAAGCAGACTTTACATTGTGACTTAGAGCCAGGAATAGCCATTGGTGGTACTGTAGTTTCGAACTAGTTATAGTGGCCCATAATGCAGAGTTCTAGTATATGCAGCAGCAGCACTTGCTAAACGCGGTGACCTGTTTTGTATGGTGGAAACCGTGAAGCGTAATATTCATAATAGAATATAGGTCGAAAATGTGATTGCGGCGTTCCACAATAAATGCTTTCTATTGATAATGTCACCTTAAAATATTATTTGTGAGATACGTCTACATCATAACTTCATTAAAGTTATTTGCATATTTTGTACGAAGTATGTATGCTTCAGGTCGTTCTTATGTGTTCGACAGCGCATGCGTGACAGTGAAGTCCATTGAAGTTGTCGTTTCATATGAAAGGTGAGGGTTTGTTAGTTCTATTTTATTTGACACGTGTCACCGTTGGTTACAATGATGTATGTCAGTGGCTCCCAAATTTTAAATTTTCTTACTGAAGTCCCTAATATAAGTTCAGTACGACTTCAAAATTCAATGTGTGTTGGCAGGCGACACGTAACGCACACACAAAACGATAACACGCCGTTATTCTTCATATACGTTGACACAGCTCCATCCATCAATCATCAAGATTTGTCAATACAATATCACATCTGTCAGGAACTAAATAATCATAAACCAACTCATTGTTTTATCAGACATCACCGAACCCACTTGGGTCTCTTCACTTTAAGACAGTGAGCAAGGATGTGTCCGATTAAACATCTGATAGCCGGGTGGGCCCCCTCTCGAAATGCATGCGGGTCCTCAAAGAGGAAGAGACTCATGAACCATCACAATTCACTCACCTCAAAACATAACGGAACAGGACCTATAACTTGTACCCATGAGGCTTGCAGTCAAGCCGCAGCTTTATTTCTGTGATATGCCATTTTCAAGCTAGTAAATCAAATCTAGTGTTGAAATTGAAATATATTAAAATTAATTCATTAATATCACAAGCAGTGAACATCAAGTGATGCCCAAGTGTGATGTGTTGACACAGGAACACACAAAACATCATGGAAACCAGAGAACTTGTTGTTTATCCCGCCATTTTTAGTTACCCTAACAGCACTACATTTTCAATATCAATATACTCGGGTGATCAGGTGACATATAATACCATTACAAAAGTATGTATTCTGACGCATGCGATAAGGTAGTTCCAAAAACGTCACACTCCTTCTCTTTACAAAGTCAGAAACTGGTTTCTATTTAAAATGGTAAGGTACGACACAGGAAGTACACAGCTAATATAAAATCATGTTATGATATATTTAACTTACACTAGTCAAAATGTAACACAACACACAACCTAATTTTCCCAAGCATGGGATGAACCTTCGGCATTATTGTTATCTATGCCCTTACATGTACAATATCAAAAGAGTACTTGTATTCTTGTAATATCAGACTCCATCATAATAACCTCTGTTTATCCTTCACGAGTTCTAACCAACTTAATGGTTGGTGGTCAGTTTGAACAGTAAAATGCCTACCACATAACACATAATGACGTAATACTTCTTGGCTGTCATCATTTACCAGGTTGAGCACAGAACCAAGTCCTGTATTGCTTCAACTGCATGGTGAATGGTGTACCAAAGTCTGGATTTTGTAGCACTGGGTAGGTCGTCAACTCTTATTTGAGTTTGAAGTAAGCCTGTTCATACTGTGGAGTCCAATGTACTTTCGTGGGTATTCCTTTTGTTAGGACTGTCAAGGGGAATGTACATTCTCTTGAGAACCATTTTCGTAGCATATTCACATGATATACTTTCTCTTTGCCTCTTTTGTTTCCCGTCTCTACTTCATAGCCTACTGGGGACACTTTTCTGGTTATCTTGTATGGTCCTTGCAACTGCGCTTGTAATTTGTTGGTTGATCTGACATTTCTGCTAACTTATCTCCTGTTTCAACTACAACTTGCACTATATTTTCCTCAGGTGGTAGTTCACCCGTCCACGATTCTCTCATAACTGCTAAGGGTCCTCTCACTGGCCGACCATAGAGCAGTTCAAACAGTGCAAAGCCTGTGGATGTTTTCAGCAAACAACAACTATTGAATATATCTCTTCCAACTGTCTCGATTTGTACTCGCAAACTTTTACAACATGGACTTCAGAGTACCATTGAAATTCTCTACCAGACCATTTGCCATGGGATGGTAAGGCGATGTTTTCATCCTAATATCAAGCAACTTACACAAGTCTTTCATTAAATGTGATAGACAGTTTGTACCTTGATCCGATAATGTCTCCTTTGGTATTCCAACTCGACTAAACACAGTCCCCAGTTCCTCAGCAATACATTCAGCTTATAAAGTAGGTACCGGTATAGCCTCAGGGTATCTTGTCGTGTAATCGCATATGGATAAAACATACCGATTGCCACACTTGGTGTGGGTTAGTGGACCAATCATGTCTATGGCTATGCACTGGAAAAGTTTTTCTAACACAGGCATCGGGATTAGTTTAGCTTTAATGGCAACTCTTGTATTTGTAGCCTTCTGACATGCCCCACATGTGCGACAATATTCGGCCACATCCATAAAGATTTCAAGTGGTTTGTCATGCGTTAAGCATAAAAGAGTTTGTCGACAATATTGAGGCCCAACCAACTGGTTCAGTATTGTACATTTTCCAGACCTTGGAGTCCATTTTCGATACAGTAAACCATCTTCCCAATAAAAACAAGTATCTTCAGTTGCAGCCTGCAACAGCAAGTCTACGTAGTCCTGATAAAGAAGTACAAGAGGTCTGTAATTTTTTCAGTTCCGTCGAACCTATATCAAACACAACTATCTCATCCTCCTGTGTCATTTCCATATTGTCCACACTGTCTTCAGTTGCATGATCAGTATTAGCAGGTTCAGTAGTTGGACTCAATGTTCCCGCCTCTCTCCTCAAATAAACTAGGTAGGAAATCTTCTTCAAGCTGTACCACGCTTTCACCTGTTCTACTAATTTCAAGGTTTATCTCTATTCTGTAATATAATATCATTGTTCTGTGTATTTTGTGAAGAAAACTCAACAAAATCGACATCAGTTGACTTCGGCAGTACTATCACGGGGAAAATCTTTTCTCTCTGGGTTCTCCACACGCGTCAGGGGGAATCTCGTCTCGGCTCTATATCTCGTCCCCTTGAGGTGCGGGATCGGGAAAGTCACTTATACTTTACAGTCAAATAAGACACACACAACGAAATACGTTTCAGCTCTCGTCTTAGTCGGTCAATCGAGCACTCTATAAGACACGGCGCTCTGGGGAAAAATCCCCAAGACTGTCGCAAGGCTGACCAAGACTCTCTTAGACTGCGTCAACACTCGCCCCAAGGCTCTCCAGGACTGCTCTAGACTCGTCTATTGTAGAGTACTTGCCAAGACCGACTCAAACTCTCTTTATTCATTTTCACAACTCTAACCAATTACAAAGCAGTAAAAAGACTCTAGGGCGTAACCTTCAATCATAAAGCCAATCATACTAAGTACTGAATACGTCATATCTTTTGATTAATCGTTCACTACATTAATAACTATGGATACCAACTGTTAGAATCTTAGTCAGAATAGCGGCGGTTATCTGGTAATTAGTTCCAAATCACTGAGCCAAGTTCCGTCCAAAACTTCAAATAGGCCTGAACGATGACAGACATAACACAGCAATTCAGCTAATAATCAGCTAATTAAGTCGGTCAACAGATACGCAAAAACAAATTCATGACAGTACACCAGTTTTCTGCAGGACAATCATTTTTTTTTTGTCGTCGCGCCTAACTACGTGTTACCAGTAGTGCACGTGAGGACGCTTCTTCATCTATTTCCTCAATGTCGTATACAAGTAGTATGTTTTCAGGCAGAGTTTCTAATACAGCAGCAAGAATTTGTCCATCACAACAAACACTCTTTACACTAACAACAGCCATTGGTAGTACTTTGGAACTACCATCAGCAAATTCTATGTTTACAAACTGATCTACTAAATAAGCTTCAGGGGAATACAAAAGCATAGTGAACAATCGTTTTATCACATCCAGTGTCTCTTAATATACTGACTGCTTGACCATCCACTTCTCCTGGGTGTCTATGTCGGTTACCTCTCTGTTTTGTCTTTACATGCTCTTTGGCATTTGGAACTAACTTCTGCGGATGATAACGCAACGCTTTCTGACATTCTGCACCAATTTTCTTATTGGGACCGGCATTTGCTTTATGTCCTGGTTTATGACAAGCATAACATGTAAGAATGTGTTTTGGGTTTGCTTGAGTTTGTTAAGTTGACTTGTCTGTTTGTTGATTGTCTGGTTTTGTGTTTTCATCGAAACGCCAATTACTACGTTTTTTGTGGGTTTCCAAATAATGATCTGCCATCTCGACTAAGTCATCAGTATTTTTAGGCTTCGTTTCACTTAGCCAATAAACAGTTCCGTGATGAACAGACTTCACTCTGTGACAAATGTTACTTGAAGCAAATTACTAGTTTACGCTCCATGTGAAGGCGAGAAACCTTTTTATGGAAAATACACACAGGGTCGCTAACACGTATATGTATATAATGAAAAAAATCACCATGGCCGCGCAGTAGATAACCTCTGACCACCAATAAGACAATGTTACAGTAACAAATCCAAAATCACTCTTGATAATTGTGTTTACTTTATATTTATCCTATGATTACATTTAAAGTTTTGATTATTTTAATGGGTATACATATTTTAATGTACACTCACAAAAATACCCAAAAACTAAGAGGATTTAGTAAATAACCCTGACAAAAAAGCTTTATTTTCGTTGTCTTAATAATGCATTTTTTCGATCAAAACCCTCATGAAGTTCAGTTCACAACTGACGGTTTTGCAATATTAGGGGTTGTCAACTTGTCCATGGAGTCTGCAAGATTTTTTTTTATAAATAAGTATTTACTGACATTTATTTGTATTTACATTTGCAATGAGTTCCACAGTATCTTTTTCCTACTGATGTGAATACGGTGAATGTGTAGTGTACTATGTAGTTGTTTGCTTTGTGTTCTTGGAATTTTGTGCAAAAATAAAAAAAAAAACGTTGAATATATATATTATTTCCACGTTTGCAGTATATCGTAGACAGTACTTGTATACTTTGTTCTCCAGCTTACATATCGGATTGTTTGGAAATGTAAATTTTGTTTATTAATACTATTTATTAATATTATACGATGACGCTATCTCTGGGGCCTTCAGAGTCCCATGTTGACTATGTCCCGGCCCGATTACTTACTTACTGTCAGCGTCTGACTGGTATATACGAAATGCGACCAAGTAAACGACAGAATAGTATATAAAGAATCTAAAAATCAGTTGCCCGTGCAAAGAGAGCCGCAAAACCGAAACAACCTGTCAGCCGTCGCCGTCCACAGCAGCGATATGATTTTACACATCCGAATTGAGAGTCGCAAGTGTAGACTCATTGCATAGAAATGATCACTAAATACAGCTATCCGTGCCAGCAATCGAATCATCAATATTCATGAGTGATGTAACGCTAAAATGAATGCCAATTGTTGGAGAGTATGACTAATTATACAGGGGAAGTAACTGTTAAAATTGCCCGATTGGCATATCGAAATCCTTCATTGAAATACAACATACTCTATATTCACTAAAAAACAAGTTAAACGTTATGTTTCTAAACTCATAACGAACTATAAACAAAAGAAACAATCCGATCGCCCTTGCCTTTCCGAGCGAAAATACGTCGTGGCCAAAAACGACCGATTTTCGCCAAATCTTCTATGATTTTTTGATAATATCATTAATTAGGTCCAGCGGTTAGATAACCAAAATTGACGATGTAAATCACTCAGGCGACAAAATATAGGCGATAATAGCCAAGGTGGTGAAGAACTGAATTTCAAAAACATATTTTAAATATAGGGCATATAATAACAATGCGTTAGCGCCCCCCGGGTTAGCGCCCGAAGTAGAATTTCAATTATTATAAATAAGAGGTTCTCTCGCCTCCACATAGAACGTGAAACGAATAATTTGTTTCAAGTAGTATTGAATATGTCCAATATATGCGTATTTCGATGATTTAGGGAACGATATACATATAGGATATCTGTCAAGTCTGTTTTTGATAAATCCTCGGACGGACATCCGGGTATTTTCACCGCCTGGCAACCATCACGGTGAAAACAAAGACCGACAACTATCAGAAAGCGGTACTTTAGAATAGTTGTTGAGGTTCTACTAAACAGTGTAACAAGATTACCCCTATATTTGCAATATGTATACATTCGGTTGTTCGATTACTTCAATATTGAGTTTGACAATGTGCTGTTTCTCCGATCCTAGTTTTTTTTCACCGGCGTTACACAGCAGCTCGCCCAGTGGTGCGCGTCTTAGCAACGTGGAACGTCTTGTGACGTAGCTCCGCTCCAGAGGATAATCACAATTTGGTTTCATGCTGCCCTCTATGTTTTATCAGTGACCATGCCATGTACTTTCGTTTACATCGCGCGGGTCACGCCTATGAACCATAAAAAACATTGATTTGCTGTTTGATGGCTGGATATGATGTGAGGGTTGACTGGATTGAACTATCGATATAAAACGCATCCGACACCTCATATTAACAATATAAGAATTAAACAAACAAGCGGACGCCATGAAACAATAATGAATTATTGCTAATTGTGAAATTGTACTACCCGAAAATTTATCGTTAAATTGAAGTTAGTTGCTGAAAATTCTTTGATTTTGCAAAGAACATACTATATTTCTTTCCAATGATACATCATCCGGATGCCGAGAGTCAAAATGTTTTGAACAGAATCAGCGAACTTCTTTGTGTGGAGTCCGGTCAAACTCTGGTGACAGCCATGTTTGTTTTTATTATTAGAGGACGCTTACGCGCGTAATCATTCCATATTTAGAATTCGCATTTTTTAATACGAAATGAAAATATGAAAATACCCCGTAAAATACCGCAAAATTACGGCACGCGTTATGGTGACATATTAATGTTCAATATGAAAAAAAAAATATGATGAAATGAAAATGCAATGACTAATTATGAACATTGTTTATAATAACATGTGATTTAATCTTTCCTTTAAGAGAAATTTAAAGAATCGCCTTCTTTCTGCTTTACATTTGTGTATTCTGGTAATTTAGCTTCTATTAGTCGGTCTGTCAACATCTTGGAGAAGGCAGTGCGGATATAGCTATCCCATCTATTAACTGAGTTTTCTGTATGAAATAGAAACAGAAGAATTAATCAATAAGCGATTAACGTAAGCGCATCATTTAACATGTGAAATATTGTACATATTAATTAATAAAATATCAACTGTCGTATGTTCGCGTTGCCATGGATTGATATGCTCCACGTGGAAGAGGTTTGTCATCTAGCAAGTCACGTGGTGTGCCCAGCGCGTTGACGCATGTCGATCTGCGATGTTGATGTCTTATTTATGTTTCATTTGATCTTGGAATTTGACTTACAAAGAGAAATGGCTATTAACGGGTGCCGAGGCGAAAACAATCTATTGTAAAAGGCTGTGTGAACCAGCCTTCACCCTGGGGGCACTCGGGTGAATGTTGGCCTCTGGACTGTGAAATGAGTTTTCAATTTTACCCTGTATTCTCTGCACCGGAATCTATATTACATGCAGATTCTAGCAATTTGTCACTATGGCGACACGCGTGGCTACAATTGGTTGATGCAAGTATGGATGCCGTCACGGGCATTACCAAATTATTTATTGTGCGTGACTATATGCCTACAATACGCTGAATACTTTTATTTGCTGAATAAATTTGTTGAACGAATACAATCTCTGTATATATAGAGAGTTTGCAATTGCAAGTGTGAAAGTGTGATGTGAAAATTACAACACGACTATGGACCGTGGATTATTTTTATCAACTGTCGTTACGCATCGTAAAAGTAAATCAGCAAGCAATAGTAGTGATTTAGTAGAGAAAACAAATCCCGTGCGTTACCACTGTAAGGTTGGGAGAGTTATAAATGGAGAATCCTTCAAACGCGATTCAAAACGAAAAACGCATATTGATAAATGCATGAAACCGTCAGTATATAGCAAGAACGTTCGGGTCGATAACATTCACATCAGTCTTCACGAAAACAATTTGTCCAATCAGCAACACACACATACATATAAAAAACCAATATGCCTTACAAATAGTTACAGCATTTTGTTAAATATTTGACAAGTGTTAAATATATTAGTATGCCGATATCTTTATATTAAACCAACCAGGGTATGTCCAAGCAAGAATTTTCACAAATTGTTCATGCTGCATATGTACCGGTGTATATAATAAGCTGTGTGAGATATATTATTAATTTCTAATCGCACAAAACAAATCATTTCATACATTACTATTATTAGTATTACCTGATTTGAGACTGGCAGTGTTATTTCAGCATTACCGTACATGAAATTTTTATATTCTCTCCAATTGATAATATTTCATTCCAATTTCTGAACTATATATTTTGTAATGTAATGATACAGGGCAATTTGCTCATGTATGAATCAGATAATAATGAATGAAGCGAAATTGAAAACAAGTCAGATTACAAATGCTATTCTTTTCAATGAAGAAATTATTTTTAAAAACAAAAATGGTAAGCACCAAACTATCGAAAACCGTCCAGAGATATCGATTGCATTAGATTAAAAGATAAATATTATGGAATGTCAACACGTCCATCGAATTTATAAAGTTCGAAAAAACGTGCTCATCTAGCATTTAAGCCACTGATCTAGCGATTGTTACAAACTTGTTGTTTTATTCAATCAATGAAAATAGTGTGAACCAAAAGGATGTGGTCAAAATAATGAAATTAAATCCCCTTAAAATGTAATGCAGTCTTGAAAAATCTACTAACGGATAAAATTATTCTGCGTGGATTCATATAGATAACTTTAAAAACTGAGTATTTCACTAAGTCGGTTGAAATCTGAATGCGTACACCAGAGGGAATAACATGACTGCCATGTATGCAAATTAGAATGAGTGCTAAATTTTCTTTAGATATGCGCTCACATCAAATGATTTCAATGTTCATTTTAACTGATAGATAACATTCGACGCTACAGTATCGGATTGTCTCGATCGGGTAGTAATTTAACACAATAAATCCAACATTTTAGCAGGTCAAGAAGTCGCGAATAAAACAATTAAGTCATGTGCAGAATATACGTATATATATACTCGCACTTGATCAATGTTTTATCAATTTAGTGTTATCCTGTTATATAGTACTTGTAGTGATGATTAATTATTCAGTTCCATTTAAATAAGTAAATTAAATATTAAACATTTTCACTGCAAGTATCGTGATTAGTTTTAAACTACCTCCGGTATTGTTATGATAAATTATTCGCCAAATTGTACATTGTCGATTTTATACAAATGATATTCTCTGTTGTCATCCGGTTTGTCAACCTAGTGATCGAGATAGGAACTTGACAATATGTGAAAGTAAAAAACTGCCATACTCGTGATCGAATTGTGACCCAAAGTTGATTACAAATAATACATGATAGCACATGAAATGTTGAAAAAAAAGTACGAAGACCTCTAGTTATTTATGAAGCTGGTACTCGACTTAAGAAAGTCGATATCAGTTTTATTAGTTTGCTGATACATAGAATTTACAAAGAATAAAACACAAATGATAGTAATGACAAATGTAAGCTAAGTCACTGCTAATTGGTGTCAGTGACCTCAAATGTAGTTGTCTTCCTATCCTATTGATAACTAAAGTCAACAAAAATGGCCAAATTGTTTTGCATTGAGGATTAAAAACATTCGTGTGTATTTGTTCTAGACAATAAGTTTTAATTGATGTTTTCCACACTTGCTACTCTTGAAATTTACTTCGTCACACGATTGTGTCCATAAACCATTATCGGCAATGAAATATTGACAGATAATTGATATTTAGGACAATTGTTTTATTATCTATGTCAAAACCATGGGTATAAGATGTTATTGTTATAACCACTATTCTAGCATTTAAGGTAGAATTTCAGTTTATTTTGCAAATTGTGACAAATTTCACCTTTTTATGGCTTTGTATGAACAGGTGTAAAAATTTGAAATTAAAATCATTAGTGGAACTCTGTTAAATGCAATGGCGATGTAAATCAGCATATATTTTTACTTAACTATAAAATATGCAAATTAGCAATTATCTCAGCTTCTTTGACCTTTTCTTTTGAAATTTTCACAAATGATTGACAATGTGTTTATCTTCAAAACGCCGTCAGGGCATTGTTTTTGGTTGAACAGTGTTACAACAATCGTACAGACAACTAGCCTGGCTGTTAATTTATGCATAAACTTGAATTAGTGAAATTTTAGTTGCTGTCCAGCAAAATTTATAACTGGTAGACAGTTTTCAAGACGGCACTTTCTTCATAGTAAACATATGTACCCGTAAACCAATTTTCACAGGAAACAGAGGCATGGTTTAGAAGCTAATTTTTTAAATCACTTTTGAAAAAAAACAAAAACATTTTTGTGCATATTTCAAACTATAGTATCCATAAAAAATACTTACAACATCTTAAAATTCATACAATAAGCTTTCCAAAAATATATAGTTTCGTGGACAAGGTCATCTTGGTTGCCTAATTAACTAATTAAAATACCGGTCAGGTAAACTGCATCTCTACCTTAATGTAATGATAAATTTGTAAACTAGCTAGTAATCGTATGTAGTTTTCCCCCGTGTTTTTTTCCTTTTTACAGGCAATATTAAATGCATGGGCTAACATAATTGCACCATTGCCTCTTTCTTCTCTGTTATTATAAATTCAAATACGGCTTTACCTGTCCGCCTCTTCGAAGCTCGCCTGGCTACTTGGCAGAATTTGCGACGGTCTACTTTCGACATGCATGGCACAGCTACAATGAAATTAACCATTATTACAACATAGAGTAGGAAGACCAACACAACCACCTTCGTATTATCCATTGCACGCACGTGTGCTCCTGTCATGAAATCAAGACACATTGTGTAAGGATTAAACACATCGATATATATTGTAAATTTACTCGTTGTAATTTAACTGATGGTAATACTATGATTAAAAAGAAATTTGTCAATTGAAGAAAACTGTCAATTTCTAGCTACATCTATAAGACCATTTCAGGTAAATGGATGTATAAACCGGTTTTGACAGTCGCTATTTTGGGAATTAATTTAGAACGAAAATAACCCACAGAATAAACATAATTAGAATGTGATTATGTTCGTTTTGATCTATATCTGAGTTAGTAACATAATAAAACATTTTATATAGATATATTTTATATATTAGCACTTAATCACCCCCTCCACATGTTTTCCGAATAAATGTTATTTGAAATGGTGCTAAACGTACGCCGTCAAATTACTGGCAGCTGTTTCAGAAGTGTACAAGCTGTTTTCAGTGTAAATACTTATCTGGAATAATCTTTCTATTCTGTTAATGGTAATCAATTGTACACAGGCGATTACTTAATTGATGACAAGATGAAAGTGGGATGAAAATATTCACTTACCCTTTTACAGAATATCATATACTGTTAACTGATAGAGACAGTCGGAAATGGTGCTTTTATATGTACGGATGAATTCTTAATATCGTTTTATCAAATTGTGGGCGTTCGTGATTATTAAATGAGCACGCGTCGTCTGTAGATTTAATTGCAATTTCAAGGTAATAACAGAAGCAGAACAAATGATTCTGATGGTACTTGACGTGTTCATTTTAGGTATTGTGATAAATAGATTAAACATCCCCGTTATCTGACAACACTTTTTGATGATACTATCGCGGGACATCCATAACACCTGAAAGGTGATTAATTTTTAATTGGATGTTTTGACACAAATAACGGCAATTAATTAATCATAGAAACATCCTAGTATACCTGTATAACATTTAGTTTTAACTACTACGTTTCACATATGCCCATATGGGTATATTTGTTGTGAAAGAGTTTTAATATTCCGATTTTCTGTGTACATTGAACTTGTCGTGGACATTACGTTTGCCCCTAAAAATTAACACTCAGACGTTATTCTGGTTAGAAAAACAAAGCAGATAACTATGTAAACAGACCATAGTCATTGTATACGGTGTGCTAAATCTGTTCTCGGTTGAGCCTATTGTGAATTACCAAGATACAAACAGACATATGCATATCATTACCGTTTCTGTATCAGAGCTGTTACAAAGTTCAAAGTATAGATACGTGACGCATGTCTTACAGACGTACATTTCTTTGTTTCGCAATAGATTCAATATGAATGACTTGTAGTGCTATAAATCAATCAAAATCAAACATTTTTGCCATTAGTAAACCGGCTCTCGGTGGTGCATGGACGGCTTTCTTACAAACGTGGTGCACATCTATTTGTTTTTACAGATCAGTGCAATTACACAACCAGATTTCAAATGTAAAATGTAGCTTCTATACACAGAATTACGTTGATAGTTTGTTTATTATTTCACAGCGGGAATTTTGTCATGTCCTTGACTTGGTAAAATGACGAATAGTGCGCTACGTTCACAATTTCATCGTTATTATTTCATTCTATTATTTATATTGGTTGGATTGTCCAGAACGCGCAATGTAATATAAGTGTACATCTAAATACACATCTAAATACACATCTAAATACATCCAGAACACCCAGTCAGTAGACAAATATACTGAGAAGAATCAATGTATATGTCCAAGATTAAATAATTACAAAAACAAAAAGGCGTCAGTGCGGGCATGTCATCAGAATATGACTGTGTTAAATGAAAGATATAATCAACATTGCCTTATATAAAAATAATTTGGATAATGTTTGTTATACTTCGTCATATAGGTGGTGCTTCGCTGAATCTATGTTGTATTTGCGGTAGTCGCATCCTTGCTTATCTTGATATTATATTATCTGTTAGTGCGTCCACCAAGGAATTACGTGATTCACGTGTGTGTAGGCGTGCCCAATATTACTAATATTGGTGGGACCCGAGAACAAAAGAGAAACTATTATCTCGTCTAAGAAGCGCGGTTCTATTAATTATCCGCCTACAAAGAGCATGAAATGATAGTGTCTTTTTATCGATTTATATGATGCATATAATTCACAGGTGTTGAATTTATTACGAAATATATCGATGTTGTTATGTCATCATTTTATGCGTGTTCGAGTAGTACTTATAACCATGTGACAATGACGTTTTTATCACGACGAACAGCATAACAACTATAACTTGCATGGTACATGCCAACATTTAAACAAAAATAACCCGTGATGGGCTTGAGTCCATAGTGGGTTAACGGGGAGATCATTATTGTGATTATTTTGTAGCGTTGTCAATATCAGTGGATTTGCTGCCACTAAAATCTGAAAACCTCGAGACAAATCCACCGTGAAAGGAACAGTTTCCTGGCCACTGGCCCGTGAACGCGCTTTAGCGTACAGAACAGACGACGATGCCTTTACAGAATTGCCGGTTTTCGATATTGAAATCCGTTGTTATTGGCAATGGATCATTCTTTTGATGCCGATTTTAGTATAAAATACTTGTTATCTAACAATTGTCTTCTTTTTAAATAGTTTCTCCTTTATTCGTTTTAGAAAACAACATTGTAATCACATCCATGGCGCAGAGCCTTGATGCCAATAATAGGATACATTATCGCGAAAAATCTGCTACAATGACGTCATAAAATCCACTGGTATTGATAATGCTATAATATAGTCCAAAGTGAGCTTTCGCCCATTATGGGTTGGCGGGTCGTTCATTATTGTTTAAGTAATGTCGACTGAAGAGTAATATTTTATTCGACTATCGAAAATCATTGCAGCATGAGTTATATTTTCCAAACCGTAGATCTTTATACAAATATCGAATGTCCAAGAGCACAAATGAGAAACAAAAACAGTTCACAAGAACAAAACAAATAGGGCTTAACTGTGTATAGCTTTTGAGTACAGCAACCGAGGCTATAGCTTTGAGTACAGCAACCGAGGCTATAGCTGAGAGTACAGCAACTGAGGCTATAGCTGAGAGTACAGCAACTGAGGCTATAGCTGAGAGTACAGCGACTGAGGCTATAGCTGAGAGTACAGCGACCGAGGCTATAGCTGAGAGTACAGCGACCGAGGCTATAGCTGAGAGTACAGCGACCGAGGCTATAGCTGAGAGTACAGCGACCGAGGCTATAGCTGAGAGTACAGCAACCGAGGCTATAGCTGAGAGTACAGCAACCGAGGCTATAGCTTTGAATACAGCGACCGAGGCTATAGCTGAGAGTACAGCGACCGAGGCTATAGCTGAGAGTACAGCAACCGAGGCTATAGCTGAGAGTACAGCGACCGAGGCTATAGCTGAGAGTACAGCGACCGAGGCTATAGCTGAGAGTACAGCGACCGAGGCTATAGCTGAGAGTACAGCGACCGAGGCTATAGCTGAGAGTACAGCGACCGAGGCTATAGCTGAGAGTACAGCAACCGAGGCTATAGCTGAGAGTACAGCAACCGAGGCTATAGCTTTGAATACAGCAACCGAGGCTATAGCTTTGAATACAGCAACCGAGGCTATAGCTGAGAGTACAGCAACCGAGGCTATAGCTTTGAATACAGCAACCGAGGCTATAGCTGAGAGTACAGCAACCGAGGCTATAGCTTTGAGTACAGCAACCAAGGCTATAGCTGAGAGTACAGCAACCGAGGCTATAGCTTTGAATACAGCAACCGAGGCTATAGCTGAGAGGAGAGCAACCGAGGCTATAGCTTTGAGTAAAGCAACCAAGGCTATAGCTTTGAGTACAGCAACCAAGGCTATAGCTGAGAGTACAGCAACCAAGGCTATAGCTGAGAGTACAGCAACCAAGGCTATAGCTGAGAGTACAGCAACCGAGGCTATAGCTGAGAGTACAGCAACCGAGGCTATAGCTTTGAGTACAGCAACCGAGGCTATAGCTTTGAGTAGAGCAACCGAGGCTATAGCTGAGAGTAGAGCAACCGAGGCTATAGCTGAGAGTAGAGCAACCGAGGCTATAGCTGAGAGTAGAGCAACCGAGGCTATAGCTGAGAGTAGAGCAACCGAGGCTATAGCTGAGAGAAGAGCAACCGAGGCTATAGCTGAGAGTAGAGCAACCGAGGCTATAGCTGAGAGTAGAGCAACCGAGGCTATAGCTGAGAGTAGAGCAACCGAGGCTATAGCTGAGAGTAGAGCAACCGAGGCTATAGCTGAGAGTAGAGCAACCGAGGCTATAGCTGAGAGTAGAGCAACCGAGGCTATAGCTGAGAGTAGAGCAACCGAGGCTATAGCTGAGAGTAGAGCAACCGAGGCTATAGCTGAGAGTAGAGCAACCGAGGCTATAGCTGAGAGTAGAGCAACCGAGGCTATAGCTGAGAGTAGAGCAACCGAGGCTATAGCTGAGAGTAGAGCAACCGAGGCTATAGCTGAGAGTAGAGCAACCGAGGCTATAGCTGAGAGTAGAGCAACCGAGGCTATAGCTGAGAGTAGAGCAACCGAGGCTATAGCTGAGAGTAGAGCAACCGAGGCTATAGCTGAGAGTAGAGCAACCGAGGCTATAGCTGAGAGTAGAGCAACCGAGGCTATAGCTGAGAGTAGAGCAACCGAGGCTATAGCTGAGAGTAGAGCAACCGAGGCTATAGCTGAGAGTAGAGCAACCTAGGTTATAGCTTTGTGTACAGCAACTGAGGCTATAGCTTTGTGTACAGCGATCGGGGCTGTAGCTTTGTGTACAGCGATCGGGGCTGTAGCTTTGTGTACAGCGACCGAGGCTATAGCTTTGAGTACAGCGACCGAGGCTATAGCTTTGAGTACAGCAACCGAGGCTATAGCTTTGAGTACAGCAACCGAGGCTATAGCTGAGAGTACAGCAACCGAGGCTATAGCTGAGAGTACAGCAACCGAGGCTATAGCTGAGAGTACAGCAACCGAGGCTATAGCTGAGAGTACAGCAACCGAGGCTATAGCTGAGAGTACAGCAACCGAGGCTATAGCTGAGAGTACAGCAACCGAGGCTATAGCTGAGAGTACAGCGACCGAGGCTATAGCTTTGAGTACAGCAACCGAGGCTATAGCTTTGAGTACAGCAACCGAGGCTATAGCTGAGAGTACAGCAACCGAGGCTATAGCTGAGAGTACAGCAACCGAGGCTATAGCTGAGAGTACAGCAACCGAGGCTATAGCTGAGAGTACAGCAACCGAGGCTATAGCTGAGAGTACAGCGACCGAGGCTATAGCTTTGTGTACAGCGACCGGGGCTATAGCTGAGAGTACAGCGACCGAGGCTGTAGCTGCGAGTACAGCGACCGAGGCTGTAGCTGCGAGTACAGCGACCGGGGCTGTAGCTGCGAGTACAGTGACCGGGGCTGTAGCTGCGAGTACAGTGACCGGGGCTGTAGCTGCGAGTACAGTGACCGGGGCTGTAGCTGCGAGTACAGTGACCGGGGCTGTAGCTGCGAGTACAGTGACCGGGGCTGTAGCTGCGAGTACAGCGACAGGGGCTGTAGCTGCGAGTACAGCGACCGGGGCTGTAGCTGCGAGTACAGCGACCGGGGCTGTAGCTGCGAGTACAGCGACAGGGGCTGTAGCTGCGAGTACAGCGACAGGGGCTGTAGCTGCGAGTACAGCGACAGGGGCTGTAGCTGCGAGTACAGCGACCGGGGCTGTAGCTGCGAGTACAGCGACCGGGGCTGTAGCTGCGAGTACAGCGACCGGGGCTGTAGCTGCGAGTACAGCGACCGGGGTTGTAGCTGCGAGTACAGCGACCGGGGCTGTAGCTGCGAGTACAGCGACCGGGGCTGTAGCTGCGAGTACAGTGACCGGGGCTGTAGCTGCGAGTACAGCGACCGGGGCTGTAGCTGAGAGTACAGCAACCGAGGCTATAGCTGAGAGTACAGCAACCGAGGCTATAGCTTTGAATACAGCAACCGAGGCTATAGCTGAGAGGAGAGCAACCGAGGCTATAGCTTTGAGTACAGCAACCGAGGCTATAGCTTTGAATACAGCAACCGAGGCTATAGCTGAGAGGAGAGCAACCGAGGCTATAGCTTTGAGTACAGCAACCAAGGCTATAGCTTTGAGTACAGCAACCGAGGCTATAGCTGAGAGTACAGCAACCGAGGCTATAGCTGAGAGTACAGCAACCGAGGCTATAGCTGAGAGTAGAGCAACCGAGGCTATAGCTGAGAGTAGAGCAACCGAGGCTATAGCTGAGAGTAGAGCAACCGAGGCTATAGCTGAGAGTAGAGCAACCGAGGCTATAGCTGAGAGTAGAGCAACCGAGGCTATAGCTGAGAGTAGAGCAACCGAGGCTATAGCTGAGAGTAGAGCAACCGAGGCTATAGCTGAGAGTAGAGCAACCGAGGCTATAGCTGAGAGTAGAGCAACCGAGGCTATAGCTGAGAGTAGAGCAACCGAGGCTATAGCTGAGAGTAGAGCAACCGAGGCTATAGCTGAGAGGAGAGCAACCGAGGCTATAGCTTTGAGTACAGCAACCGAGGCTATAGCTGAGAGTACAGCAACCGAGGCTATAGCTGAGAGTACAGCAACCGAGGCTATAGCTGAGAGTACAGCAACCGAGGCTATAGCTGAGAGTAGAGCAACCGAGGCTATAGCTGAGAGTAGAGCAACCGAGGCTATAGCTGAGAGTAGAGCAACCGAGGCTATAGCTGAGAGTAGAGCAACCGAGGCTATAGCTGAGAGTAGAGCAACCGAGGCTATAGCTGAGAGTAGAGCAACCGAGGCTATAGCTGAGAGTAGAGCAACCGAGGCTATAGCTGAGAGTAGAGCAACCGAGGCTATAGCTGAGAGTAGAGCAACCGAGGCTATAGCTGAGAGTAGAGCAACCGAGGCTATAGCTGAGAGTAGAGCAACCGAGGCTATAGCTGAGAGTAGAGCAACCGAGGCTATAGCTGAGAGTAGAGCAACCGAGGCTATAGCTGAGAGTAGAGCAACCGAGGCTATAGCTGAGAGTAGAGCAACCGAGGCTATAGCTGAGAGTAGAGCAACCGAGGCTATAGCTGAGAGTAGAGCAACCGAGGCTATAGCTGAGAGTAGAGCAACCGAGGCTATAGCTGAGAGTAGAGCAACCGAGGCTATAGCTGAGAGTAGAGCAACCGAGGCTATAGCTGAGAGTAGAGCAACCGAGGCTATAGCTGAGAGTAGAGCGACCGAGGCTATAGCTGAGAGTAGAGCGACCGAGGCTATAGCTGAGAGTAGAGCGACCGGGGCTGTAGCTGAGAGTAGAGCGACCGGGGCTGTAGCTGCGAGTACAGCGACCGGGGCTGTAGCTGCGAGCACAGCGACCGGGGCTGTAGCTGCGAGCA